>NC_079193.1:125399324-125999324 GCF_029499605.1 Hyla sarda
CGTTCTCTAACGTCCCCGCTACCTGGGCTTTAATGCCCAAGGACGTTAGAGAACTTCCTGTTGTATTTCCGGTCTCTGCCGCTAGCCGGGCAGAGATCGGAAGCTGATGCCTGCTGAAATCCTTCAGCAGGCATCCAGGGCAAACGCCGAGGGGGGGCCATGTGATCTTGCGCTCTGCGACGATACAGGGCTGATCGGGTCTCTGGGACCCGACCGCCCGTTAATTTTGCATGATCCCGGTTGTCACAGACAGCCAGGACCATGCTGGAGGCTAGGAGCGAGGTGGCAAGCCTGCCACCTCCTCCTATCCCCTGCGATCCGTCGATTAGCTAACCGACCAATCGCAGAGCCCCTTGAAGTCCGGAGAGGATGGGAGAAAGACCGGAGGACGCGGCGGGGACTGGGGGAGTGCTGGGGCCCTGGAGACACCCTGGTTGGGAAACACTGTTTTAGGCCAGTGTTTCCCAACCAGGGTGCCTCCAGATGTTGCAAAACTACAAGCCCCAGCATGCCTGGACAGTCAAAGGCTGTCCAGGCATGCTGGGAGTTGTAGTCTTGTAACATCTGTAGGCAACCTGGTTGGGAAACAGTGTTTCCCAACCAAGGTGCCTCCAGATGTTGCAAAACTACAAGCCCCAGCATGCCTGGACAGTCAAAGGCTGTCCAGGCATGCTGGGAGTTGTAGTCTTGCAACATCTGTAGGCAACCTGGTTGGGAAACACTGACCTAAAACAGTGTTTCCCAACCAAGGTGCCTCCAGATGTTGCAAAACTACAAGTCCCAGCATGCCTGGACAGTCAAAGGCTGTCTAGGCATGCTGGGAGTTGTAGTTTTGCAACATCTGGAGGCAACCTGGCTGGGAAACACTGACCTTTGACTGTCCAGACATGCTGGGGCTTGTAGTTTTGCAACATCTGGAGGCACCCTGGTTGGGAAACACTGTTTTAGGCCAGTGTTTCCCAGCCAGGTTGCCTCCAGATGTTGCAAAACTACAACTCCCAGCATGCCTAGACAGCCTTTGACTGTCCAGGCATGCTGGGACTTATAGTTTTGCAACATCTGGAGGCACCCTGGTTGGGAAACACGGTTTTAGGCCAGTGTTTCCCAACCAGGGTGCCTCCAGATGTTGCAAAACTACAACTCCCAGCATGCCTGGACAGCCAAAGGCTGTCCAGGCATGCTGGGAGTTGTAGTCTTGCAACATCTGGAGGCACCCTGGTTGGGAAGCTTGCGCAACTTACCGGCTTCCGTTGGATCCAGCGCTGCACGACACTGCCGCGCAACGATCTCTAAAAGCGATCGTCGCTGGAGCCTCGGAAGGGTAAGTGAACGTCTTCGCCGGTCCCCTTCAGCTGTTTAGTTTTGCAACAGCTGGAGGACTACAGTTTACAGACCACAAACCAGTGGTCTGCAAACTGTGGCCCTCCAGCTGTTGCAAAACTACAACTCCCAGCATGCCTGGACAGCCAATGGCTGTCCAGGCATGCTGGGAGTTGTAGTCTTGCAACATCTGGAGGCACCCTGGTTGGGAAACACTGTTTTAGGCCAGTGTTTCCCAACAAGGGTGCCTCCAGCTGTTGCAAAACTACAACTCCCAGCATGCCTGGACAGCCAAAGGGTGTCCAGGCATGCTGGGATTTGTAGTCTTGCAACATTTGGAGGCACCCTGGTTGGGAAGCTTGCGCAACTTACCGGCTTCCGTAGGATCCAGCGCTGCACGACACTGCCGCGCGACGATCTCCGTCAGGGATCGTCGCTGGAGCCTCGGAAGGGTAAGTGAACGTTTTCGCCGGTCCCCTTCAGCTGTTTAGTTTTGCAACAGCTGGAGGACTACAGTTTACAGACCACACACCAGTGGTCTGCAAACTGTGGCCCTCCAGCTGTTGCAAAACTACAACACCCAGCATGCCCTGACAGCCAAAGCCTATGGCTCTCAGGGCAGGAGCCCGGGCTGACATTACAGTGCAGCCGCCCGGGCTCCTCATACGGTCTCCCCGCTACCCCCCCCCCCTTGTCTCCTGCCCGGGCTCCTCATACGGTCTCCCCGCTACACCCCCCCCCCCCCCTTGTCTCCCGCCCGGGCTCCTCATACGGCCTCCCCGCTACCCCCCCTCCTTGTCTCCCGCCCGCGCCGCTCAGCTCCCGCTGCTACAAGACTACAACTCCCAGCGTGTCCTCACTGTAAGGGCATGCTGGGACTTGTAGTCTTGCAACAGCAGACAGATGGGAGTTGTGTGGCGCTGGCAGGTGAGAGGGGTGCGATGTAAATCACTGTAGTGTCCCGGAGCGCAGTGAGGGTAGCAGGGAGAAAGTATGTCGGAGCCCGGGCGGCAGTAGCTTTTCTTGCTCCATGTTGGAGCTGGAGTAAATTTAGTCAATTTTTACGGCCGTTGCGACAGTTTATTG
Organism: Hyla sarda; assembly: GCF_029499605.1. Taxonomy (NCBI): domain Eukaryota; kingdom Metazoa; phylum Chordata; class Amphibia; order Anura; family Hylidae; genus Hyla; species Hyla sarda. The sequence continues at coordinate 125,401,731 of NC_079193.1, forward strand.
CGCAACTGCGACTGTCTCAGTTAATAAATTCCTGACCACTGCAAGTAAAAACTGAAAACTTGCGTAAATTAAGCGGGAATTTTTTTTTTGACTTTCTAGCTCTTGCTAGGGAAAGTCGCACAATTTATAGGGTAGGCGCAATTGCGACAATTTTGCGCCAAAAATAGTCAGAAAAAAATGACTAAACCCCTTAGTAAATGCCCCTCCATGTGAATCTGCAAGGAAATACTGCTGGGAGTGATCTTATATACTGGTCGTGCCAGCAAGTTTCCACTAGTTGCTAGGGAGGTTGCTAACCTCTGACAACTGTGGTTGCAGAACTATCATTGGCTCAGAGGCATAAGAAGGGCGTGGAAAATATTCACGAATATTCGCAATACGAATATTCGCATACACAAACTTATCGCCTTAGATTCTCCCCCCATGGTCTCTAATCATACCAGCAATGCAATTATCCATCAATGGAGATCACTATAATGTGATCTGTGTTTAAACAAGTTTGGGGAAAAAAAACGAATATTCGTAATCGCGAATATTATTCGCAATATTCTAAATATTCGCAAATTTGCGAATATGCTATTCGTGAGCAACACTAGCTGGGAGTTGCAGTTTTGCAACATCTGGAGGTCCTCAGTTTGGAGACCACTGTGCCCCTCCAGATGTTGCAAAACTACACATCCTCAGCATGCCCTTACTGTCCAGGCATGCTGGGAGTTGTAGTTCTGTAACATCTGGCCCTTCAGATGTTGCAGAACTACAACTCCCAGCATGCCTGGACAGTTTTGGGATACTGGGAGTTGTAGTTTTGCAACATCTGGAAGGGCACAGATTGGGAACCACTATATTAGTGTTCTGCAAACTGTAGTCCTCCAGATGTTGCAAAACTACTAGTTGTAGTTCGGCAACAGCTGGCTCTAAAGATGTTGCCGAACTACTACTTCCAGCATGCCTGAGAAGTTTGGAAGTAGTGGTTTTGCAACAACTGGAGGCACACTGGTTGGGAAACATTGTCTGTTTCCTAACTCAGTGTTTCCCAACCCGTGTGCCTCCAGCTGTTGCAAAACTATAACTACCAGCATGCTCTGATAGACTGTGCATGCTGGGAGTTGTAGTTTTGCAACACCTGGAGGTTCCCCCCCCCCTGTGAATGTACAGGGTACATTCACATGGGCAGGGGGCTTACAGTGAGTATCAGGCTTGCAAGTTTGCGATGCAGCAAACTTTGCGCGGCAGCTCAAACTCGCAGCGGGAAACTCGCTGTAATCCCCCGCCTGTGTGACTGTACCCTAAAAACACTACACTACACTAACACAAAATAAAATAAAAAGTAAAAAATACTACATATACACATACCCCTACACAGCCCCCCTCCCCTCCCCAATAAAAATGAAAAACATCTGGTACGCCACTGTTTCCAAAATGGAGCCTCCAGCTGTTGCAAAACAACAACTCCCAGTATTGCCGGACAGCCGTTGACTGTCCAAGCATGCTGGAAGTTTTGCAACAGCTGGAGGCACCCTGTTAAGGGTATTCTACGCCAGTGATTCCCAATGTCCAACCCTATGCAAATCCCTAATTCAGGCCTCAAATGCACATGGCGCTCTCACTTTGGAGCCCTGTCGTATTTCAAGGCAGTTTAGGGTCACATATGGGGTATCGCCATACTCGGGAGAAATTGTGTTACAAATTTTGGGGGGCTTTTTCTCCTTTAACCCCTTATGAAAAGGTGAAATTGGGGTCTACAACAGCATGTTAGTGTAAAAAAAAAATTTGTAATGCAACTTCTCCTGACTACGGAGATACCCCATATGTGGGCGCAAAGTGCTCTGGGGGTGCACAACAAGGCCCAGAAGGGAGAGTGCACCATCTACATTTGACGTGATTTGCACAGGAGTGGCTGACAAACGCAAAAAAAAAAGAAAAACACATGTGACCCCATTTTGGAAACTACACCCCTCACAGAATATAATGAAAAATGTTGTACAGCCCACTGTTCCAAAGATCTGACAAGTACCAGTGGGGGGTAAATGCTCACTGTACCACTTGTTACGTTCCTCAAGGGGTCTAGTTTCCAAAATGGTACGCCATGTGGGGGTTATTTTGCTGTCCTGGCACCATAGTGGCTTCCTAAATGTGACATGCCCCCCGAGCAAAATTTGCTCTTCAAAAGCCAAATATGACTCCTTCTCTTCTGAGCATTGTAGTTCGCCCATAGTGCACTTCAGGTCCACTTATGGGATACCTTCATACTCAGAAGAGATGGGGTTACACATTTTGGGGGTCTTTTCTGCTATTAACCCTTACAAAAATGTGAAATTTGGGGGGGAAACACACATTTTAGTGAAATATTTATTTATTTATTTTTTACATATGAAAAAGTCGTGAAACCCCTGTGGGGTATTAAGGCTTACTTTATTCCTTGTTAAGTTCTTCAAGGGGTCTAGTTTCCAAAATGGTATACCGTGTGTTTTTTTTTTGCTGTTCTGGCACCATAGGGGCTTCCTAAATGAGACATGCCCCCCGACCAAAATTTGCTCTCAAAAAGCCAAATATGACTCCTTCTCTTCTGAGCATTGTAGTTCGCCCGTAGTGCACTTCAGGTCAACTTATAGGGTACCTTCATACTCAGAAGAGATGGGGTTACAAAGTTTGGAGGTTATTTTCTGCTATTAACCCTTGCAAAAATGTGAAATTTGGGGGGAAACACACATTTTAGTGAAATCTTATTTTATTTTTTTACATATGCAAAAGTCGTGAAACACCTGTGGGGTATTAAGCTTCACTTTACCCCTTGTTACGTTCCCCAAGGGGTCTAGTTTCCAAAATGGTATGCCATGTGGGGATTTTTTGCTTTTCTGGTACCATAGGGGCTTCCTAAATGCAACATGCCCCCCAAAAACCATTTCAGAAAAACATACTCTCCAAAATCCCCTTGTCGCTCCTTCGCTTCTAAGCCCTCTACTCCACCCGCCAAACAATTTACATAGGCATATGAGAAATGTGCTTACTCGAGAGAAATTGGTCTACAAATACAAGTATAAATTTTCTCCTTCTACCCCTTGTAAAAATAAAAAAAATTGGGTCTACAAGAACATGCGAGTGCAAAAAATGAAGATTATGAATTTTCTCTTTCACTTTGCTGCTAGTGAGTTTGAAAATTTTGTGAAATATTGGAAAATTGCTGCTGAACTTTGAAGCCCTCTGGTGTCTTCCAAAAGTAAAATCACGTCCATTTTATGATGCAAACATAAAGTATACATATTGTATATGTGAATACAATTTTTTTTTATTTGGAATATCCATTTTGCTTACAAGCAGAGAGCTTCAAAGTTATACAAATTCAAAATTTTAAATTTTTTCATCAAATTTTGAAATTTTTAACTAAGAAACGATGTAAGTATCGACAAAATTTTACCAATAACATAAAGTAGAATATGTCACGAAAAAACGATCTCGGAATCAGAATGATAGGTAAAAGCTTCCCAGAGTTATTAATGTTTAAAGTGACAGTGGTCAGATGTTCAAAAAACGCTCTGGTCCTAAGGTGTAAAATGGCCTGGTCCTTAAGAGGTTAAAGAGCCGAGGCAAGTGCTCTCTATCACCCAAAGTGCAAGAAAAAGTGCAAACGTGTCACACAAAGGATGCGGTCTATCACTAAGCCCTTCTCCAACAGGAGAGAGGCCCCCCCAACAAACCTATCCTTCACCTCCTGGCCAAAAGGCACCTGCAAGGATCCAGGTTCGATGCCCCTTTTTGCTGAAGATACTAAGGGGCCGAAAATGCACCTGGCTTCAACCTAGGCATTAGCAAAGGTATCTGCTGAGGAGCCGTATACTGATGGCCTCTTGTCCTAAGCCAAGATGCCCAGGGGTTGCAGGGAGGTGAGGAACCTAATTGCCACACACAACTCCCCTAGACCGCCAGGAGGGACACCCAGAAGGGCTACCGCATCCTGCCAATCCTATGTACAAAACATCACGTAAAAGTGGCACAGTGACAAAACACAAAAAATAAATAAGTGAATAAGTGAAGATATACTGTGATAAGTGAAGATATCCAGTTGGATCTATAAAAATTTCCCAAATCCTAGCCAGTAGGCCGGGATACCAAGGGTGAGTGCCAAAGGTGAAGAGTAATGGTGCAGTGCTTTCACTCATTGAGTTATAACACCCAGTGAGTTTTGGCACCTCAGGGTCCCCACTCCCCGAGGCACAGAAGTACCTCGGCTCTACACCCCCCAACCTCATGGCGAGACCCGGAGGAAACAGGTCACATCCGAGCAGCTGTCGAGCTGATTCCTCAGAACCAGCACTGGAACGCCCCGGTACCCCTGCCCCCTCCATGCCCTCTTTATGCCCCTTTCATGCCCCCTCCATGCCGCACCCATCCCCACTAGCATCATTCGGGCACCGGCATGAAACTGATAAGAACAGATACTACACTTGATCTTAGCCAAAAGGTCAAGGTGCTTCCTTTTTTTTTTTTTTAGAGCCAAGGCAAGTGCTCTCTATCACCCAAAGTGCAAGAAAAAGTGCAAACGTGTCACATACACAAAGGATGCGGTCTATCGCTAAGCCCTTCTCCAACAGGAGAGAGGCCCCCCAACAAACCTACCCTTCACCTCCGGGTCAGAAGGCACCTGCAAGGATCCAGGTTCGATGCCCCTTTTCGATGAAGCTACTAAGGGGCCGAAAATGCACCTGGCTTCAACCTAGGCGTTAACCGAGGTATCAGCCTTGGAGCCGTATAATAATGGCATCTTGACCAAAGCCAAGATGCCCAGGGGTTGCAGGGAGGTGAAGAACCAAAAGGCCACACACACACACACACACACACACACACACACACACACACACACACCTCCCCTAGACCGCCAGGAGGGACACCCAGAAGAGCTACGGCATCCTGACAATCCTGTGTACAAATAAAGACACAAACATGGCACAGTGACAAAACATAAAAATAATAAATAAGTGGACGAGTGCAGATACACTGCCCGGTCATCCGGCCGGATCTATAAAAATTCTAGCCAGAAGGCCGGAATACAAAGGGTGAGTGCCAAAGGTGAAGAGTATGGTGCAGTGCGTTCATTCAGTGAGTTAACGCACCTCAGGGTCACCACTCCGCGAGGCACAGAAGTACCTCGGCTCTACATTCCTCTACCTCATGGCGAGACCCGGAGGAAGCAGGTCACATTGGGGCAGTCGTCAAGCTGATTCCTCAGAACCAGCCCTGGTACACCCATTCCCACCAGCTCCATACTGGTGTCAAGGCGCTTGCCCCCTCATTAGTGCAGAGCAGGGTGTTCTGGCTTGGCTGAGGATGAGAAACTTGTAGTGACTAGGGAGAGGCACCGCTTCAGGTGTAAAACGGAGATTCAAAAAGGCCATTAGCACTCCGCAGGCTTTCTGGGTAAGAAGTATGCAAAGTAAGTGTCTCATCACACCACCATATAAGGTATTGTGCCCTCTGATCAGCACTGGCTCTGGTTACAAAGTCTCAGAAGCTGATTGGGATTAATGCCAAGTCAGAGATCTCCCTGCTCTGTACTGACGAGGGGCAAGCACCCCGAAACAGCTGTCTGCAGATGGGTTCTCTTCGCTTCTCGTACTTTTGGCTAAGATCAAGTGTAGTATCTGTTCTTATTAGTTTCATGCTGGTGGCAGGCGACGCCAGTGTGGGGCTGGTGGGGATGGGTGCTGCATGGTAGGGAGCAGGTGTACCGGGGCGTTTCGGGGCTGGTTCTGAGGAATCAGCTCGACAGCTGCCCTGATGTGACTTGCTTCCTCCGGGTCTCGCCTTGAGGCTGAGAGTGTCTAGAGCCGAGGTACTTTAGTGCCTCAGGGAGTGGTGACCCTGAGGTGCCGAAACTCACTGGGAGGATAGACTCACTGAGTTGAAGCACGGGCACCATGATCTTTGTGGCACTCACCTCTTCATTCCCAGCCTTCTGGCTAGGATCAGATAGATTTTTATAGATCCAGCCGGATGTCCGGGCAGTATATCTGCAAACATTCTTTTATTTATTTATTTTAGTCTCACTGTGTCACTTTTTGCATGTTGTGTGTCCACAGGATTTGTCAGGATGCGGTAGCCCTCCTGGTGGTCTAGGGGAGGTGTGTGTGGCCATTAGGTTCCACACCTCCCTGCAAACACCCCGGGTACTCGGCTCTGCGAGCAGATACCTTGGCTTACGACTAGGTGGATGCCGGGAGCATTTGTGGTCCCTTAGTAGCTTCGGCGAAAAGGGACATTGAACCTGGAACCTCGCAGGTACCTTTTGGTCCGAAGGCGAAGGGTAAGGTTTGTTGGGGGGCCTCTCTCCTATTGGAGAAGGGCTTGTGATAGACCGCATCCTCTGTGCATGTTTTTATTTAGTGTAACACGTTTGCACTTTGGGTGATTCGAGAGCACGTTCCTCGGCTCTTAGATATAAAAAAAAAAAAAAAAAAAAAAACATGCACTGCACCATACTCTTCACCTTTAGCACTCACCCTTGGTATCACGGCCTTCTGGCTAGGATCCAGGAAATTTTTATAGAACCGGCTGGATGACCGAACAGTATATCTGCACTTATCCACTTCTTTATTTTTTGTGTTTTGTCACTGTGCCACTTTTACGTGTTGTTTTGTACACAGGATTGGCAGGATGCGGTAGGCCTTCTGGGTGTCCCTCCTGGCAGTCTAGGGGAGGTGTGTGTGTGTGTCCATTAGGTTCCTCACCTCCCTGCAACCCTTGTGCATCTTGGCTTTGGTCAAGATGCCATCAGTATACGGCTCCTCGGCTGATACCTTGGTTAACTCCTAGGTTGAAGCCAGGTGCATTTTTGGCCCCTTAGTAGCTTCGGTGAAAAGGGGCACTGAACCGGGATCCTTGCAGGTGCCTTTTGGCCCGGAGCTGAAGGGTAGGTTTGTTGGGGGGCCTCTCTCCTGTTGGAGAAGGGCTTAGCGATAGACCGCATCCTTTATGCACGTTTTTTTAGTGTGACACGTTTGCACTTTGGGTGACAGAGAGCACTTGCCTCGGCTCTCAAAAAAAAAAAAAAAAAAATCTTACCTGGCAGGGGAGATACCATGATCACCAAGGCGATCTGAAAAACTTCCAGCATTGTGGTAGAGATTTTGCATAGTACGATGGCAGTACTTTTCGTTCTTATTAGAACCGCAATTCTCGAGAGCATACCAAGATAATTTCCTGCCTACCTTGGAACATCTGAAGAAGGAGAAGATCTTGAAGACTGCAGCCCCGGAAGAAGCCGACGAAGAAGTTGGAAGAAGGGAATCGGCGGTGAATTCCGGAACTTCGTCAAAGACGAAGGCGGCGCAGAATCTTTACAAAGAAACTCGCTGCCTCTGGAGAAGATTTGCATAGCTCCTCCCACTGGGTCCAGATCTACATAGCTCCTCCCACCCGGGAAAGAAGACTTTGCGACGACTCTCCACAAGCAAGGAAGCGGAAAAGAGCATGCTGGAAGAAGCCATGGCCTCAACAAGCAAGTCAACCCAGGAGGCTGCAGGGCAAGGCCTGGAGTTCCAGCCCCAACCACAGCAAGGCAGGGCTTTGCGCAGGCTAGGTCTGGGGAAGATGTTTTGCTCTTTTGTTAACGTCATGTATTTTCATATTTACAGCACGGTGTTGGGGAACGGCTGGAAGACTAACCCCTTTTCCATCTTTTCAGGGGTTAGACAAGGCTGCCCTCTTTCACCTCTTCTTTTTGTTTGTGTTATAGAGCTCTTCGCTGAGACTATCCGACAGAATGGAGAGATCAGATGGATCACCACACCAGGACCAGATTGCTACGAGGTCAAGTGCTCGCTCTACATGGATGACGTGACCGTCTTCTGCGCTGACCAGCGTTCAGTGACTGCACTCGTCCAGACCTGCGAGGACTTCGGCAGAGCTTCGGGGGCAAAAGTCAATTGCAGGAAGTCGGAAGCCATGCTCTTCGGGGAATGGCACCTGGCTTCTTCCGCCCCCTTCCCCTTTACTGTTAAAGACAGTCTGGAGACAGTTGGGCTGGGACAGGTGGGACAGCTCCATCCCTTACAACTGGAACGCTCCCTGGTTCTATGGAGATGTTGTCCGGTTTGTGAGAGAGCACCAGCTGGAAGTACAGAAACCTGACCTATGGAAGCCGAAGACAATCCACAAGCACATCCGAGCTAAGGACTTGACTGAGCTGGTTCCGGGACTCCCCACAGCCACTGCAGAGACAGTTTAGACTAATGTTGCCTCAAAGCGGCTAACCAATGGACACAAGGACTTGTCGTGGATGGCCGTCAAGGGAGGACTCTCTCTCAGGTCGTTCATGCATGCCTGCGACCTGTGCAGAACCCAGTACTGCCCCCGGTGCCCCTATGTGGAGGAAACATCTTTGCATGTGTTTTGGCAGTGCCCCTTTGCACAGGGTCTGTTGGATGCCCTGGAACAAGAACTCAGAGACTCTGTACCCAGGAACTGCCTATTGTACCATTGGGTGCTTTACGGTCTGTTCGCTGGGACCCACAACATGGAGGCCATCCAGGAGGCTTGGCACCTTATGAACTGTTTTATGGACACAGTGTGGCTTGCCAGGAACCGCCTCGTGATCAACAGGGAGAAGATGTCTGTCCGGGTCTGCCGCAGGTTCATCAAGAGCCTGCTTAGAGACTATTCCATCTTTGACAGCCTGGCCGTCGATGAGGAAGAAAAGGAGTGAAGACCCCTCTCCTTCTCCAATGTCTCCTTGAAGATACAGCCCAGCAGTTTGGCCCTGTGATCCGCCCCCCTCCCCACCCCCACATAGTTGCCCATACCCCCCATGCCCCCGCCTCGTGATCAACAGGGAGAAAATGTCCGTCCGGGACTGCCGCATGTTCATCAAGAGCCTGCTTAGAGACTATTCCATCTTTGACAGCCTGGCCGTCGATGAGAAAGAAAAGGAGTGAAGACCCCTCTCCTTCTCCCATGTCTCCTTGAAGATACAGCCCAGCAGTTTGGCCCTGTGATCCGCCCCCGCCCCGATCACAGATTGTGTTGTTTTGTTATTCCATCTCTTGTGCTTTTCTATTACAGGATTGAGCGGAGTGTTAGAGTAGCATGATGTGCGATGTATAGCTTAAGGAACCTTTGCTGTGTATTGTACTGTCATGCTTTGTGTGATTGTAATTTATTGTATGACTTGTAATGACTGAACAGACAATAAAGCTATTTCAATAAACCCAACCACAGCAAGGCAGAAGGGCGTCAGAATCCCCAACCTAGAAGCTCGAGCCCTGGATGAGGCAGACTGTTGCCTTGAAGCTAAAGCCTGTGGATGGAAGGGTGCCAGACATGTCCCACGATGTGTTCTGCAAGAAGATGCTGGTGGATCAAGGCTTCTCCTTGGCTGACACCCTCGGAATTGCAACATTCATGTCTGGAATCCTCTACATCACCTTTGCCACCATTGGAGCCTGTAGAAGATACTGGGTGGTGGTAAAAGCGGTGAGTCCCTAATCCCCTTTCTCTCACTTTGTGGGCAACTGCCCTATTCAAAGAGATGAGAGGCCGGTGACGGTCTCAATGCGGAACCCACAAACCCCAGGCAAGGACATCTCGACCTTCCTGAAGCGCTTCTGCACCGTGGCGAGGGAGCCCACCCGAATCCTGAACTCTCTCGGATACTGGACCTGCAAGTGGTCTGTGGTCGTCAGACTGAACAAGAACCTTGCCTCTCCAGATGGATTACAGCACCTGCCACCGACATTCTCCTTGGGCAACTGCACAGGACTTATCTTGTACCCAGACATGCTACAGACCTGCAGGAGATGTGGCAAGATGGGCCACGAGGGCAAGGACTGTAAGGAAGATGCCTGCAGGTTTTTCTGAGTGACAAGTCACACGACCAAGGATTGCCCCAAGAGCAAGACCTGCAACCTCTGCGGACTGGTGGCCCACAGCTACAAGGACTGCCCCCAGAGGGAGAGAACATGGGCATCTGTGGCAGCGAAAGCACCGAAGCCAGCCCCAGCTCTGGAGCCAGCAGCAAAGATGACTAAGCCGACCAAGGAGGGTAAGAAGGCGAAAGCCACCACCCCTGCCCCTTCCCGTCCCTCCCATGTCCCTCCCACCTGATTCGGCCCCATCCCGGCCCACTGCTGCCCCGTCCTCTCCTACCCGGCCACCGTTTCCCGCCCCCTGCCCCACCCAGCCTCCTTTCTCTCCTGGCCCAGCAGCACCTAACCCCCATCCAGCTGCTGGTGCCCGCTCTTCGGAGGATTTTCCTGTGCTTCCTCCCCCAGGTACCATACAAAGGAAGAGAAAAGGAAGGGACAATGCATTAGCTGAGTCCTACAAGAGAAAGATCATTCAGACCAGCGAGACCCCTCAAGCTTCAGATGAAGAAGAGGAGATGGAGCAGGTCTGCGAGAGCCTTCAAGCTTCAGATGGAGAGGAGGAGATAGAGCAGGCCCAAGTGGAGCAGGTCCCAGTGGAGCAAATCCAAGCACAGTCTATGGACGAGCTGCTGCAGGACCCAGAGGTCAAGGAAATCTTGAACACACCAGCCAATCCGGTCTACTACATGTTCTTGGAAGGGGGCTATGAGAAGCCACAGGAGCTGACAGTCGCCAGAGAAGAGGACCCGCCCGACTGGAGTGGTAACTAGTATCTGAACTAACCTCTCTTTTTATTTCCATGGCTGATCTTAACATCTTTCGTATTAATGTGAGGAGTATAAGAGATAGGTTTAGATTTCAGACTGTTCTTACGTTCTTAGATTCTCCGAGGTGTGATGTTTACATGCTGCAGGAATGTGCTTGGTCTTCTTCTAGGTCTCACAACCATTTGGCCAGGTGGTGGTCTCACGGCCCTTCCTACTGGTCTGCTGGGGGTGACTGTAGGTCTGCGGGGATGGCCATCCTGATCAGGGGAGGTAACTTTGCACTAGATTCTGTCCGGGAGCTCGACCGTGGCAGACTTCTCGTCGCAGACGCTTCCTTGGCGGGTGAGCCCGTGCGGCTCATCAACGTGTATGCCTCCCCTGAGAAGAATGTCCAACTGAAGGTTCTCCAGGCCTTGTGGGCTCAGCTCACCACCACTAGGGCAGTCATGTTGGGTTGTGACTTCAACTGCCCCATTGAGGTGGACGGACGCAGTTCTGGCACATCCGCCAATCTTGACGTAATGTCTAAGCTGCTGATTGAGATAGTGACAGAGGCATCCTTGCAGGACGTTGTTGGGTCCATCGGGAATGGATCCGTAAACTATACGTGGAGCCGCCCCGATGGCTCGCTCCGTTCTCGGATAGACTTCATCTTCACTTCGAGGGCAGTCAGTAAGGTGTCGTACTCTATGGTCCCCTGCTTCTTCTCTGACCACAGGGCCATTCGATTCCGGGGGACTCTGGGCCATGGTTTCCCTCCTGCCCCAAGCTCCTGGAAGTTGAATTGTGTCCTGTTGGAGCAGAGGGAGGTCATGGAGGAACTTAGGGATGCGTACCTTGTATGGCATAATGACAAATGTATGTATAACTGCATGAGCGATTGGTGGAAATATGTTAAAGTTGAGTTTCGTTGTTTCTTTCAGGCAAAAGGCAGACAACAGGCGTGTGCGAAGAAGTGGGACTTCAGGAAGCTGCAGCGACCTGCTCCAGTGCAGTTGGGACGTCAGGGAGGAGCTGAAGGAGACCAAAAAGAGCTTGAAAAGGCACTTTGAGGAGGAATCCAAGCAAATAGTCTTTCGTTCCAAGGTGGAGAACCTGGAGAAGGGTGATAAGTGTAACTCTTTCTTTTTCAGGAAGCTCCATGCTGGCCACACGCCCCTGACTGAGCTACGAGATGAGACAGGACACATGAGGAGGGGCAAGGAGGAGGTGATGGGGGTCAACTCCGACTTCTACAGTAACCTCTATGCCCCCAAGTCATCCGACCCCGAAGCCGCCGAGAGATTCCTGTCAGGTATCACTAACATTGTTGATCCCGCAGGTGTGGTGGCTATGGACGATCCCTTGACGGTGGGGGAGCTGCTCTCTGCCGCTAAATCCTTTAAGCCCTGCAGGACCTCGGGCAGTGACGGTCTCCCGGCCGAGCTCTATGTAGCACTGGGTGACCTGATCTGTCCGGACCTGTTGGAGGTGTACGAGGAGATGGTGGTGGGGGGGCAGAATGCCTCAGTCGTTGAGGGAAGGGATGATCACGATCTTGTATAAGCGGAAGGGGGAGAGATGTGACCAGAAAAATTGGTGTCCCATCTCTCTCCTGAACGTGGACTACAAGATTCTTGCCACGGTGCTGGCCAACAGGCTGAAATCTGTCATCGGGCAGATCGTCTATCCAGACCAGACCTGCGGCATTCCTGGTCGCAGGATTCCTGACAGCCTTGCCCTTGTGAGAGACATGGTCTATTACATCCAGGACCATCGTGCCCGCGCCGCCCTTGTCAGTTTGGATCAGGTGAAGGCATTTGACCATGTCTCCCACGCATTCATGGATAGGGCTTTGCGCAGGCTAGGTCTGGGGAAGATGTTTTGCTCTTTTGTTAACATCATGTACTTTGATATTTACAGCACGGTGTTGGTGAACAGCTGGTAGACTAACCCCCTTTCTATCTTTTCAGGGGTTAGACAAGGCTGCCCTCTTTCATCTCTTCAGCTCTTCGCTAAGACTATCCGGCAGAATGGAGAGATCAGAGGGATCACCGCACCAGGACCAGATCACTACGAGGTCAAGTGCTCGCTCTACATGAACGACGAGACCGTCTTCTGCGCTGACCAGCGTTCGGTGACTGCACTCGTCCAGACCTGCGAGGACTTCGGCAGAGCTTCGGGGGAAAAAGTCAACTGCGGGAAGTCAGAGGCTATGCTCTTCGGGGAATGGCACCTGGCTTCTTCCGCCCCCTTCCCCTTTACAGTTAAACCAGATTTCATCTAAATCCTTGGAGTCTGGTTCGGGAAGGAAGGAGCGACCCTTAAGTCTTGGCAAGACCAACTAGGAAAGATGAACTCTATGATCGGACTGTGGAGCTCCAGAAAGCTCTTGTTTGAGGGCAAAACACTTGTCCTGCGGAGTGAAGTTTTGCCTGTGCTCCAATATACCGCAAAGGACTGGCCTCCCCATACCACCGTTTGAAAGGACATTACCCGGACATTGTTTCGCTTCATCTGGGGCAAAATGGAGTCAAGTGGATTGTGATGTATAAGGAGCCCCGCAACGGAGGGAAGGGAATACTTGATATCCCCACTCAGCGGGCAGGTTCGTGTCTCGCTTGTTCCTTATGCCCCCCTGGAGACAATTGGGCTGGGACAGGTGGGACAGCTCCATCCCTTACAACTGGAACACTTCCTGGTTCTATGGGGATGTTGTCCGGTTTGTGAGGGAGCACCAGCTGGAAGGACTGAAACCTGACCTATGGAAGCCGAAGACAATCCACAAGCACATCCGAGCTAAGGACTTGTACAAACAAGTAGAGCGCTCCTAGTGTGATACCGTAATGCAAAGAGAACATGAACAAACAAGAAAACTTGCTCACCAAGTATAGTTGTACTGCGACCAAGTACAACTATGGTGAAGGAGTGAAATGACCATGCAACGGGCGAAGAACGGCAGCTGCTCCTGGACAAACAGGTGAAGCACTTCAACGGATCCCTCCAAGGAACAGCCCAAGATAGAGGCAGCGCACAAGACTTCAAAGGTAAAATGGTTTATTTACCCGGACATGCCGGGTAAATAAACCATTTTACCTTTGAAGTCTTGTGCGCTGCCTCTATCCTGGGCTGTTCCTTGGAGGGATCCGTTTAAGAGCTAAGGACTTGTTAGAGACTATTCCGGGGCTCCCCAGAGCCACGGCAGAGACAGTTTGGACAAATGGGGCTTCAAAGTGGCTTACAAGGACACAAGGACTTGCCGTGGATGGCCATCAAGGGAGGATTGTCTCTCAGGTCATTCATGCATGCCTGTGACCTGTGCAGAACCCTGTACTGCCCCCGGTGCCCCAACAAGGAGGAAGCATCTTTGCACGTGTTTTGGCAGTGCCCCTTTGCACAGGGTCTGTTGGACACCCTGGAACATGGACTCCGAGACTCTGTACCCAGGAACTGCCTATTGTGCCATTGGGTGCTTTACGGTCTGTTCCTTGGGACCCACGACATGGAGGCTATCCAGGAGGCTTGGCGCCTTATGAACTGTTTTAAGGACGCAGTGTGGCTTGCCAGGAACCGCCTCGTGATCAACAGGGAGAACATGTCCGTCCGGAACTGCCGCAGGTTTATCAAGAGCCTGCTCATAGACTATTCCATCTTGGACAGCCCGGCCCTGTGATCCGTTCCCTCCCTACCCCCACATAGTCGCCCATGCCTCCACCCCGATTACAGATTGTATTGTTTTGTTATTCGATTTATTTTGCTTTTCTATTACAGAATTGAGCGAAGTGTTAGAGTAGCATGATGTGCGATGTATAGCTTAGGGAACCATTGCTGTGTATTGTACTGTCATGCTTTGTTACATAGTTATATAGTTAGTACGGTTGAAAAAAGACAGACGTTCATCAAGTTCAACCAGGGAATTGAAGTCTAGGGGTGTGGCGCGATATTGGGGAAGGGATGGGATTTTATATTTCTTCATAAGCATTCATGTTATTTTGTTCCAGGAATGTATCTAACCCTGTTTTAAAGCTGCAAATTTTTCCTGCTGTGACCAGTTCCTGAGGTAGACTGTTCCATAAGTTCACAGTTCTGATGGTAAAGAAGGCGTGTCGCCCCTTGAGACTAAACCTTTTCTTCTCCAGACGGAGGGAGTGCCCCCTCGTCCTTTGGGGGGGTTTAACCTGGAACAGTTTTTCTCTATATTTTTTGTGTGGCCATGAATATACTTATATACATGTATCATATCCCCCCTTATTTAAACATCTCTTCTCAAGACTAAACAATTGTAACTCCTTTAATCGCTCCTCATAGCTAAGATGTTCCATGCCCCATATTAGTTTAGACACGCGTCTCTGCACCCTTTCCAGCTCCACAGTGTCCCTTTTATGGACTGGTGCCCAAAACTAAACAGCATATTCCAGGTGAGGCCGTACCAATGCTTTATAAAGGGGGAGTATTATGTCCCTGTCCCTCGAGTCCATGCCTCTTTTTATTCATGACTATATCCTGCCGGCCTTGGAGGCAGCAGCCTGACATTGCATGCTATTCTGTAGTCTGTGATCTACAAGTAAACCCAGATCCTTCTCTACCAGTGACTCTGCCAGTTTAATCCCCCCTAAGGCATACGATGCATGCATGTTATTAGTACCCAGATGCATAACTTTTCATTTATCCACATTGAACCTCATTTGCCAAGTGGATGCCCAAACACTTAGTCTATCCAAGTCATCTTGTAACCTATACTCATCCTCTATAGTATGTACAATGTTACAAAGCTTGGTGTCATCTGCAAAGATAGAAACAGAGCTGTTAATGCCATCCTCTATATCATTGATAAATAAATTAAACAACAGCGGGCCCAGTACTGAACCTTGGGGTACACCACTAATAACCGGGGACCAATCAGAGTACGAATCATTGACCATCACTCTCTGGGTACGATCCATGAGCCAGTGTTCAATCCAGTTACAAACTAAAGTTTCCAAACCCAAAGACCTTAACTTACCTGTCAGACGTCTTTGAGGGACAGTATGAAACGCTTTAGCAAAATCCAGAAACACTATATCCACAGTGAATAATGCAGAGAAATAATAGATGTCAGCAAACGTGGAGGGATTTATTGGAGGACAAAAGTGCAGTACATCACACGGGGGGAACGAAAAGACACAGCTCCATGAGCTGCGGGAGGATCGGCGACGGCTCCGTTTCGCAGTCAAACACACCGCTTGGTCACGCCTCATGAGGCGTGACCAAGCGGTGTGTTTGACTGCGAAACGGAGCCGTCGACGCTCCTCCCGCAGCTCAAGGAGCTGTGTCTTTGCGTTCCCCCGTGTGATGTACTGCACTTTTGTCCTCCAATAAATCCTTCCACGTTTACTGACATCGAAGGGTGAGTGCGTCTCTATTATTTCTCTGCATTATTCATGTTGGACTTTTTCTTTGATGACTTCACCTCCTGCATCAGCTCCATACAAACGCCCACATCGCATCTGCTCCTAGCGACCCCATGCTCCGGTGCCGAGTCTTTGTTTTCTACAATTTAAGTCAAAAGTAACTATATTGTTGTTGCTATTACCAAGGTTTTCCCGCACAGTTACATTACCAACCACCTCTACGTTGTTGGAAATGATCAGATACAACAAGGCATCACTTCTTGTTGGGTCCTCCACAAACTGGCCCATAAAATTATCCTGCAATAAATTTAGGAATTGTCGCCCCTTTGTAGTTTTAGCCAACCCCGGACCCCAATCTATATCTGGATAGTTAACATCTCCCATTATTACCACTGTACCTGCCCGGGCAGCCCTCTCTATTTGTTTATGCAGCCGACCTTCTATCTCTTCAGTGATATTAGGGGGTCTGTAGATTACACCAAATATAATTTTTTGAGTATTTCCCTCCTTTTGTAATTCTACCCACAATGATTCCACCTCCTCAGAATCATCACACACTATGGCATCGTTCACACTGACTTTCATACCACTTCTTACATACAGACATACTCCACCACCTTTTCTGTTCATTCTATCTTTGCGAAACAATGTAAACCCCTGCAGATTGACAGCCCAGTCATGCGAGGAGTTCAGCCATGTCTCAGTGACCCCAACTATATCAATATGTTCCTCCAGTATCAAGGCCTCAAGCTCCCCAATTTTATTTGTTAGGCTTCTGGCATTTGGGAAAATACACTTTACTTTTCCATCTTTTATGTTATTGGGCTTAATGGAATTCAAGGGTGTAAGTTTTATTTTCCTATGAAGCCTATTTCTATTAACTATTCTAACCCCTCCCTCTGCTCCAGGTACTTTATTAAGTCTCTATCTACACTATCTTCCCCCTCTTTGCTGTAGGTTCCCTCCCCCCAAGTCCCTACTTTAAACACTCCTCTACCCTTCTAGCCATCTTCGCTCCAAGCACAACTGCACCCTCCCCATTGAGGTTCAGCCCATCGGTAGAGCCGGTAGCCAACAGTGAAGTCGGCCCAGTTCTCCATGAACCCAAACCCTCCTTCCTACACCAGCTTCTGAGCCACTTGTTTACCTCCCTAATCTCCCGCTGCCTCTCTGGTGTGGCTCCTGGTACTGGCAGTATTTCAGAAAATACTACCTTGGAGGTCCTTGCCTTAAGTTTGCGGCCTAAGTCCCTGAAAAAATTTTTAAGGACACTCCACCTACCTCTTACTTTGTCATTGGTGCCAATATGTACCATGACTGCTGGGTCCTCTCCAGCCCCGCGTGTCATTGAAATTTATCGTATGATTTGTAATAACTAAACGGACAATAAAGCTCTTTCAATAAAAAAAAAAAAGCACCCCGAAACAGCTGTCTGCAGATGGGTTCTCTTCCCTTCTAGGGAGATCTCTGACTTGGCATGAATTCCAATCAGCTTCTGAGACTTTTTAACCAGAGCCAATGCTGATCAGAGGGCACTCTATCTTATATGGTGGTGTGATGAGACACTTATTTTCCATACTTCTTACCCAGAAAGCTTGTGGAGTGCTAATGGCCTTTTTGAATCTCCGTTTTAAACCGGAAGCGGTGCCTCTCCCTGAGGAAAATACTCGTCCCTTTTAGCTATATGTGTATCTCTATCATCTCTATCTCTATCTATGTAGATATATATATATATATATATATATATATATGTATATGTATATGTATATCTATGTATGTATGTGTGTGTGTGTGTGTATATATATATATATATATATATATATATACACACCGTATTTATCGGCGTATAACACGCACCCCCCATTTTAACAGGGAAATTTAAGTAAAAAAAATAAAATGTAAAATAAATGACTTGGACTAAATGCCACATCATCCCCCCAACTTTGTTTTCTTCTGCACCTCAGTTTGGTCCTGTCCCCTCCAGTGCCACATCATTCCTTCCCTTTTATCAGTCCCTGTGCCACATTTACCCCTCTCATCACCACCCCCCATGTCTCATCATCCCTCCATGTCTCATCATTTCCCCCTGTCATACACCCCCACTAGCCATACAGACATTAAGCATTTAGTGCCTCCCCCACCATCATTTCCCCCTGTCTCATCATGCCCCCCATCATTCCCCCTCATCATTTCCCCCTGTCTCATCATCCCCCACCCTGTCTCATCATGTCCCCCCATCATTCCCCCCTCATCATGTCCCCCCCTCATTATCCCCCATCCTGTCTCATCATGTCCCACCCCATCATTCCCCCCTCATTATCCCCCATCCTGTCTCATCATCCCCCACCCTGTCTCATCATGTCCCCCATCATCCCCCCTCATCATCCCCCCACTTGTCTCATCATGTCCCCCATCATTCCCCCCTCATCATCCCCCACCCTGTCTCATCATGTGCCCCCCATAATTCCCCCCTCATCATCCCCCCCATCCTGTCTGATCATGTCCCCCCATCATTCTCCCCCATCATCATCCCCCCAACCTGTCTCATCATGTCCCCCATCATTCTCCCCTCATCATCCCCCCACCCTGTCTCATCCTGTCCCCCATCATTCCCCCCTCATTATCCTCCCACCCTGTCTCCTCATGTCCCCCATCATTCCCCCCTCATCATCCCCCCACCCTTTCTCATCATGTCCGCCCATCATTCACCCCTCATCATCCCACCAACCTGTCTCATCATGTCCCCCCATCATTCACCCCTCATCATCCCCCCCAACCTGTCTCATCATGTCCCCCATCATTTCCCCCTCATCATCCCCCGACCCTGTCCCCCATATTTCCCCCCTCATCATCCCCCACCCTGTCTCATCATGGCCCCCCATCATTCCCCCCTCATCATCCTCCCAACCTGTCTCATCATGTCCCCCATCATTCCCCCCTCATCATCCCCCCACCCTGTCTCATTATTGCCCCCCATCATTCCCCCCTCATCATCCTCCCAACCTGTCTCATCATGTCCCCCATCATTCCCCCCTCATCATCCCCCCACCCGGTCTCATCATGCCCCCCCATCATTCCCCTACCCCCTCATCATTTCCCCCTGTCTCATCATCCCAATCATGTTCCAGTGGTCTTCAACCTGCGGACCTCCAGATGTTGCAAAACTACAACTCCCAGCATGCCCGGACAGCCAACAGCTGTCCAGGCATGCTGGGAGTTGTAGTTTTGCAACATCTTGGGGTCCACAGGTTGAAGACCACTGTATGCTATTCTTCCCCTCCCTAATCATTCCCCCTTTTCCCTGCTCTTCATAGTCTTTTTTATTTTCCTTACCTGGCTGCGCTTTGGCTGTCTTGTGGGCTGCGGTCAGTGAAGCAGATGAGTGACGTCCTCTGCCGGCTTCTCTGCGTGGCATCAGGGATGTCACTTTTCGGCGGCGACTACAGGAAATGAAAAGGGACGTCACTGATGCCGCGCAAAGTAGCCAGCAATGGACGTCACTCATCTATTTCACTGACCGCAGCCCGCATGATCTGACCTGCCAAAGTGCAGCCAGGTAAGGAAAATAAAAAAACTATAAAAATCTGGGAAAAAAGGGAATGATGAGGGAGGGGGAGGTAGGGAAAATGAAAAGTAAAACTGTCACATGTTTTCTCCCGCACTATCCACAGGTACTGGTGGATAGTGCGGGAGACGCTGATTAAAACGTAGGGCAGATCCAGACAAGGTAGGGCTCATTTTAATCAGCATCTCCCGCACTATCCACCAGTACCTGTGGATAGTGTGGGAGAACAAAAGTGACAGTTTTCCAGAGCGGGGAGGAGACGCCGCTGGTCACTGATTTAAAGTGGGCGCGGCCGTGCTGCTAACACTTAACAAGCAGCCGCTGCTGCAGCCGCTTTAAATCAGTGACCAGAAGATTTATTGGCGTATAACAAACAGGCAGGCTTTTTGCCTTAAATGTAAGTTTTAAAAGTGCGTGTTATATGCCGATAAATATGGTATATGTATATATATATATGTATATGTGTATATGTATATATATATATATATATATATATGTAGAAACTAATCATGCAGAGGAAGGAGAGAACTTCCAAGGAAAAAAAGGGGGAACTTTAACCAGGGTGCAGGACTCATGTAAAATTTATTTTAAAGGTTTATTGGAAATGGATGCAATGCCAATTCAATAAAAGAAGCGTTTCCAGCCCGTATCGGGCTCCAGTACGGGCTGGAAATGCTCCTTTCATTGAATTGGCGTTGCATCCATTTCCAATAAATCTTTAAAATACATTTTGCATAAGTCCTGCGCCCTGGTTAAAGTTCCCCCTTTTTTTCTTTCCTTCCTCCATGATTAGTTTCTACACACCGGCTTCAAGATCTAGGAATCCCGGAGGGACACAGTGGCAGCATTCTCAAACCTATTCATACACGCTTTCAGATATTATGCTCTCATCCTCACGGACACCGCCCGATTTGTTTTCACTCATCCTCTTGTAAATTGGTAATCTGCACACCTTTTCTCTCCTTTTTGCTTTCTATATATATATATATATATATATATATATATATATATATATATATATATATGTAGGAAATTTGTTCCTTACCTGAAATTTCCTTTTCCTGCAGTCCATAGGCGGCACACCATGGGTTAACTCTCCTTCTAACCCCAGAACAGAAGAGTTAGTAAGCAGTATGCTAATACAGAAACAAGGTAATTAGACATAATTAGTAATTAGACAACTCCTAGCTAGGGTACAAAAGACCCCACAAAACAGGGAACACTCGTATAGTATGCAGCAATAAAGACATTTATTTATGGAGGGATAAAGTTGTGCCGCCTATGGACTCCAGGAAAAGGAAATTTAAGGTAAGGAACAAATTTCCTACTTCCTGATCGTCCTACAGCGGCACACCATGGGACTTGTAAAGCAGTCCAGGTAACAAAAACATAACAGAGGGGGACTAAATACTACCAGCTCCTTGAATCACACTTGCACCAAAAGCTGACCCCTCAGAGGCAGAGATGTTCAGCCGATAGTGCTTGACGAAGGTTGTCGGTGACGCCCAGGTTGCCGCCCGGCAAATTTGGTCTAAGGGAATGTGGAACTTCTCCACCCAGGAGGTTGCCGTTAAGCGTGTTGAGTGAGCTCTTAGACAAAGAGGTGACATTGACCCTTCAAACTCGTAGCAACACCGAATCGTGTCTTTGACCCATCTGGCCAAGGAGGCTTTGCTAGCTTTCCTTCCTTTCTTCTCACCTTGATATAGGACAAAGAAGGCTTCGGATGATCTAAATGACAAGGTCCTTTCTAGGTACATCAGAACCGCTCTTCTCACATCTAGGCGGCATAGATCTTCACCATCCTTCTCCAACAATGCTGGTAGGACCAATTCCTGGTTCAGGTTTTGGACTGATGGAACTTTGGGAAGAAACCCTGGCATTGTTCTGAGGATTACCGCATTGGGTAGGACTCTCAAGTATGGCTCTTTACACGATAAGCCTTGTAGTTCGCCAATCCGCCTGGCTGAGGTGATTGCAATCAAAAAAAGTGTTTTCAGGGTAAGCCATTTCAGGGATGTGGAATGTAGTGGTTCAAACGGATCTTTACACAGTCTTCACCCAAGATGGTAATGGGTGACAATATGGTGGTTGTAATTTCCTCAGAGCCCTGAAGAATCTGGAGACGATGCTGGAGCTTGAGAAGAGACCATTCAGATACGCATTGATCGCTGTTACCTGCACCTTTAGGGTGTTGGGCTTCAGACCTTTTTCAAATCCTTCAGGAAGGAAGAGTAAAAGAGTGGTCGTTTCGGAAGGATTCAGCTCTTTCATAGAACACCAACCTGAATAGAGGTGCCATATTCTTGCATAGATTTTAACCGTAGACGGTTTTCTGGAAGCCATCAATGTATCGATCACACTGGAGGCAAAGCCTTGTTCTTCTAACCCAAGCCGTTCAAATTCCATGCCGTCAGGTCTAAGCTGTCTGGGTCTGGGTGAAGGAGGCCTCCTTGCAGGAGGAGATCTTCTATTGGAGGGAGCTTGAGGAAGTCTCCTTTCAATGTTTCCCAGGCGAGTTGAAACCATGCCCGCCATGGCCAGAAGGGCATGATCACTATTGTATGGACTTGCTCGTCGAGGATTTTCCTTTACACCCGAGGGATTAACGGAAGGGGAGGGAAGGCATAGATGAACATCCCCCTCCACGGGCCGTCTACTGCGAAGGGGTGAACCGCTGGAGAGGGAGCAGAACTGCGGCAGTTTCCTGTTCTCTTGAGAGGCAAAGACATCCATCATCAGTAGTCTCCATTTCTTCACCTGCGTTCGGAAAACTTTCGGGATGAGACCCCATTCTCCTGGGAAGATATTCTTCCTGCTCAGCCAATCGGCCCTGGAGTTCTGTACACCTCTTATGTGGACCGCTGAGATGGAGAGCAGATTCTTCTCTGCCCAGCTCATTATTCGTGCAAATAAATTCTGAAGTTCTCTGCTCCTGGTGCCACCTTGCTTGTTTATATAGAAAACAGCTGGAAGATTGTCTGACTGAACTTGCACATGGTGGTTCTTCATGGTGTCTTTGAAGTGTTTCAGTGCCCTGAAGACTGCTTTCATCTCCTTGAAATTGGAGGATTTCGCTGCTTCTTTCCTTCTTCAGACTTTTTGCACCGACAGGCTTCTGACATGGGCACCCCAACCATAGGCGGAGGCATCTGTAGTGAGGACTATCGGTTGGGGACATATCAGACTTCTGCCCTGGAGGAAACGGAGAGGATTCAGCCACCACAGAAGATCTTTCTTGAGTCTCCTCGGAAGATGAATAGTAGAATCCAGGGACGATTGAGACTTGTCCCACTTGGACAGGATGTGTGACTGGAGACTCCTGATGTGTGACTTCGCCCACAAGACAGCCTCTATTAATGATGTTAAGAGTCCCACTATCTTCATGGCATGACGAATTGTACATGTCCGGAGACTTAACAGAGCTTGGAGATTCTGGAAAATGTTGGTCGACCTCTCTTCCGATAAAAACAACCTCATCCGGCTGGAGTCCACTAAAAATCCCAGAAAGGTAATTGTCTGAGTTGGCATTAAGTGTGACTTGTTGTAGTTTATGAGAAACCCATGGTTGTTCAGGACTTTTATCACTTCTTGGAGATGGCTGATGAGGAGTGGTTTCGACCGGGCTTTGATAAGCCAGTCGTCCAGGTACGGTGTCAATGAATGCACAATAGCCTTAGATGGGCTACCAGGACCACAACAACTTTCGTGAAGAATCTGGGTGCTGACGTTATCCCAAAGGGAATACAGGTAAACTGGAGGTGCCTGATGTGACCTTGACTCTTCACTGCTATGCGAAGAAACCTGCGGTGAGATGGTCGGACTGGAATATGCAGGTATGCATCCTGGAGGTCCAGTGATGCCATATAGTCCCCTTTTTGGATGTCTAGGACCGCCGACTTTATCGATTCCATTTTGAACCGCTTCTTCACAATGAATTTGTTGAGATCTGACAAGTCTATGACTAATCTCCAGTCGCGGCTGGACTTGGGTACCGCAAACATGGGGGAGTAGAACCCCGTTCCTTGCTCTGCTACTGGAACATCTTCTAATGCTCTTTTGAGAAAAAATTGATGGATTAAATCTGAGACTATTGGAGGAGCTCGATTTACCATAAACTTGTCTGGAGGGATTGACTGAAGTTCTAGGGTATATCCGTTTGCAACTGTATCTGACACCCAGGCATCTGAGGAGGTTTGGGACCAGGTATTCGCAGGCTTGAAGTCTGCCTCCCACTGGATGCAGTTGTATCCTGGCGTCATTGGTCCTTGTCTTTCCGCAGAAATGGCTTCTTCTTTGAAGCTGCGGACTCCTGTTTATTGGGGTACTGACGTCTTGCACCAGTCTGGCGAAAATTCCCCCTTTTCCTAAATGGACTCGAGTACCGACTCCTTCTACCTGGATTACCATATTTACCAGATCTTTTATCTTCATCTGGAAAATATTCTCCCTTTTCTTTTCTCAGGGACTTTAATATGCCCTTTAATTGGGGACCAAATAAAGAGCAAGGGTGAAAAGGAAGCTTCACAAAGCGGTTTTTGAAAGACATGTCTCCCCCCCAGTTCTTGATCCAGAGGGCTCTTCTTGTCGCGTTGGACAATGCTAAGGTCCTAGAAGAGAACTTCATGACGTCCAGCGGGGCGTCACATAGAAACTCCATCGCAGACTTAATCAGTGGGAAGCTTTTCAGGAGGTCTTTTCGGGACACCCCATCCTTAATAACCTGGGCCAGATCTGACACCCAGATTCGTAGGGCTCTGGTGACTGGTAGTGATGACGCTGCTACCTAGCTGCTGCGGCTGCTGATCCATATGATTTCTTGCATAGGAGGTCTGCCTTTCTCTTCATTGGATCCGACAGTAAGGTCGATTCCTCGGATGGAAAGATGGCTTTCTTTGTCAAGCGGGCTGCCGCTAGGTCCACTTTGGGTGGATTTTCCCATTCTTCATAAGCCGCTGGAGAGAGTCTATAAGTGGTGCGTAGTCTTGAACCATGATCAGTATGTTTTTCTGGTTTTGACCAGTCTTTCTGAAACCAGTCTTTAATAATGGGGTGTGATGGTAACAACCTATCATAAGACGGAGGAAAAGAATATAGCTGGTTTCTCTGTAATTTTTGAGAGACATCCTCACTGCTTTCAAGGACCTCTTTGGTCGCCGCTATCAGTGTGTGCACCTTATCCTTGTCCAACAGGTAAAGGTCTCCTGGAATCTCAACCTCCTTGACTTCTATCAGCTCAGAGCTGCTTGAATCATTGGAGTCAGATGATGATGATGATGATGATGATGATGAGGATGAGGAGGGAGACAGCTCCTTATGAGATGCTTTGTGCTTTTTTACACCCATAGACGCTTTAACTTCCGAAAAGGTGGAGAACAACTCTGTTCTAAACCACCCAAGAAAGGCTTTAGGATCCACTGGGGCTGAAGTGTGCGGGGGTGTAGCGCACAATGAACAGATGTCATCCTGCCACTCATCAGGTAAGGGCTGTTTGCACTTTGTACATTCTCCATGGCGGGATTTTCTGGACCTTTTCTTCCTAGATTGGGACACCTAAGGGAGGAAATACGTTTATTAGATATAAGAACACTGTATGGGGCACTCAGGGAGCTTTTGGGGAAAGCTTTGAAGTGTCCTTACCTCTGCCAACTGAGAAGTCTGCTGCTTAGGTTAAGCGCAGCTTCTCAGTGGCAGGGTTACTCTTTTATGCACTGATGAGACCGCGCATGCGCACTGCGCACCGCCGCCATGAGCTGCGGCTGTGCACTGACAGCATCTCGGCAACTGCAGCCGGAAGTTCCCCCTGCGTGCGCACGTCCCACATAGAAGACTAGCAGGGAAGACACGTGGGACGCGCTGCTGGCATGAATCTTTCAGCAGGTGAGAATGGCGGCACTTACTTGTGAATCACTGGGTGACCGGAGACCACAGACTCAACCCCACCGGCGGGCAACGGTCCTGGAACGTCCAGCGCTGGCCTGCTTCATCACAACCAAGGAGGCAGGTACCGGTGGAGGGGGGAGGTAGTCGGAGATCTAGGGAAGCCCCTAGTGCACCACCCTAATTCACCCCAGGGACCCCAGAAGCCTGAGGGTTTGGGGCCTTGCTTCTGTAGGCTCTTTTGTCTTCTTTCAGAAGAAAATTAAATACCAGTGTTCCCTGTTTTGTGGGGTCTTTTGTACCCTAGCTAGGAGTTGTCTAATTACTAATTATATCTAATTACCTTGTTTCTGTATTAGCATACTGCTTACTAACTCTTCTGTTCTGGGGTTAGAAGGAGAGTTAACCCATGGTGTGCCGTATATAAATATATGTTGGCATGGCTGATTAAGTCTGCCTGCATTTGTGGGAGGAGCGGAGGCTCGGCTTAAAAGCTGTCAGCCAGCCTCTGCTACCTCTCGGGAATTTTTTGTGTGTACCTGGGCGTCATTTCCGGCACACTCTACACCGTCTCGTGCAGCTAGCAGGCTTCGGTCCGCACGTGAATATCTGGAAGGCTTGAAGGCGGCAGTACGGCGTTCCCGGTGCCAGCCTCGCCTCCCCTCCTTTACTCCTTCAATGCTAAAAGTCCGGCGGCGTCTCACTAATGCTCCCCGGAGGTAGTTTAATTCCCTCACTCAGCAGCGCACGCCAGCGTTCTGGTGGCTTACCATTCATTCCGGCCTGCTCTGTCTTCCCCATGCCTTTCTCCACCTCCCCCCTCCTCCCTTATCTCTCTCAATCTGTTCGGCACATGCTGCAAGTTACTTCCTGGCCGCACGCCAGGAGCTTGCACACACATGCATGATTTCTGGTATGCTTGCTCAGGACAGGGTTTAGACAGCGCTGCACTGTTTTTCCCCTTTGTACTAGTCAAGTGCTCTTTTGTTCATTGCTTAGATAAGGTACCATTATTGTCATTAACATTCACTATATCGGTGTCCGGGCACATGTTTCCCCTCCCCCTCTTTCATCATGAACGCACCTCACCCCCCCCCCCCCCCCCCCACTTAAAAAAAAAAAAAAAAAAAAAACACAAATATATATAGATGTGTATATGTATGTATATAGATATGCAATATATGAATATATAGGGTTGTGTGTGTATATGGGTTTACATGGGTATATGTGTGTGCACGCACAGGCATACGTGTATATTTATGTATATATGCTCATAAAAAAATAAAAATAAAAAAAGAGGTGATTTTCTTTGGCGTGCAGGCTCGTGTGTGCATGTGTAGGGGTGCGCGCGCGCCTATGTACGTACACACACACACACATATATATATATATATATATAGATATATATATTTAAAAAAAAATCCCCTCTCCCAAACAACCGCTGGTCATCCTGCAGGGTTAGGGGTGCCAGCAGCCGGTTGCGTTACTGCAGCCCGTCTTGCCAGGACAAGGTCATACATCTAATACTTTCCTTCATGCCTCTCACAGGTAAAAAAAAAAAAAAAAAGAGGGGGCTTTAAATATGTTCCTTTATTTTTCTTTATTTATTTTTTCATAGTTTTCTCAAAACTGGTTAAAACTACCTGTGATCCCATCTTCCCAGGATTGATCCAGCATTTACGCACCATCAGTGGTTTCAGTACAATCAATACCAGTTTCTTTTTCCTGAAAGCCTTTAAGGGTAAGTAGTTGCCTTCATACGGTTGTCATTCTTCAATCTAGGCACTGGTTTGATCACCTTGTGGTCGGACCCTCACACTCAAACCTTCCGCACCTATCGAGGTCAGGACATCCACATAACAGGCACGTGGTGAACAGGGGTTCGATTTCACCAAGCTCCTCCCGCTATTGGAGTCTATTAATTCAGCGTTTTTTCTTCAAACTACAGCAAGTGTTTTTTTGCATTGCCATTTTTCTTCCCTCTTTTTTCAGCTACTTTATCGCAACTCAATATCTCTTTCCTCCAGGACCACGGTACTTCCGTCTTTCAGTCCACAAGCATTGCTCTTTAGTAGGAGCTTTCCATGGTCAGTTAATTTACATCATGACAGCTCAGCTAAAAAAAAAAAAGAAAAGAAAAAGGAGCATTAACATGTTCTTCTTAGTTTTCCTCCATAAAAGTTGCTAGCAATCTCATCCTCACAAGGATTGATCCAGCATCAAGCACCACCGGTTGTAGCAGTACATCAACATCAGTTCTTGTTACGAAAGCATTTAGGGGTAAGTACTTGCCTGAATATGGTTGTCACCTTTCAATCTAGGCAAGGCTTGGTCACTGTTCAGTCGGACCCTCACTCTCAAACCTTCCGCACCTTTCGAGGTTAGAACATCTACATAATGGTCACACTTGGTGCACGGCGCACTCTCGTTTAGTCGGTCACTACGTAGGCGGGCCCTCATGCGCTTGCATCAGCCACGGGTCGGTGCCACTGTCTCAGTTTTTGGGTGTTGGCTTCTCAGCTTTTCGTGCTTGGTCACTCAAATAAGTCGGACCCACTCATGCACACCTTCTTTTTTCTGTGAAGTTCTCACTCCGGTGTCAGTCGCTCGCTAAGCACCTGGCACTCCCATTAATTGGCCACTATGTTAGTCGGACCCTCACCTCCTTCAGTTTTTTTTTCTCGTCTTATGGAAACACGCCACATGGCTACCCTCACGTTCCCTTCTCGGCTTCTTAGTTTCACTCTTACGTAGACGCCTCTTTTTCTCTCTTCAAACCGTCGTATAATTAATCTTTTCATCGACAGCACCTAATCCACGTGCCTCGAACGTCAAGTCAATTGGTCGTCTTCAGAGCTTCAGAACAGGTACTTATACGTCTCTACCTCAGCTCGGCCCAAAGCATTAGGCCCGTTTCTTATCACATTATCTGCACATGGCCCCGCCACATTGATGTTGGTTTTCTTCTCCCACAGTTAAAACATGTCACACGTTTCCGACATTCAGGATGATCTGTCCGTCCCAGAATCCTTACCTTCTCTCAGAAATTGGACCATCCCCAAATTAATAGCCGAATTGACCAAAAGGGGAATCCATTACCCAGCATCTCCAAGAAAAGCGGAGCGTTATAGACTCTTAATGTCCGATCCCGCGGGTTCATCTTCTTATCAAGTTCCGATGTCTACTATTCAACTATCACTGTCCCAGTTGCATGTCATGATGAATAGTATCTCATCCTCCATACTAGATGTACAAACCAGACTCCAAACACTTGAAGCCAGGGGTCCTGCAAATGTCCCACCCGTACCAGTGGCTACGGCAGTCTCCGGCCCCACGGTTACCACAGGTAGGGGCCTAGTCACACCCGACATTGCATCCGCCCATTTCATTCTCCTCAATATCAGGAAGGACATATTAGAGGGAAAAGATGTGAATTTGGCTGCACTTCTTATAGCCACGCATGACACCGTAGAAAAAAAACCCATAGCCTGCAGAGATGTATCCGTAGTGCTAAAAACCAAAGACAGCCTCCTAAACAAAAAACTTTCCATCGCAGAATTTGTACTAGCTTTCAGTTTATACAGAGATGTAATCTGTTCCGCACACCCTGAGAGGAGAGAAGAGCTGGATACTTATCTATACCACGTCACAGACCTAGGGCTCAAGTACGGCGGATCCGCCTTCTACGACTATCACAGGTCTCTTCCCGGCAGCGGAAGCCTTTATGCAGCTCCAGCATGTCACTCACTGGGCCGCTCTACATATGGAACTGTTCTGCCGCCATTTCGCGGGTCTCAGGTCACCAGGCTGCACCTCCTGCCAGTCAATGTTACACACTACTGAATGGTGTCCCAATCTCAGCTCCTCCTTCTCCTCTCAGGATAAAGCGTCAACTTACAGCACGCCCCCTCAAAAAAACGGTCAAATCAATGATAAGCTGGGTCGCCCAATCACCTTTCTAGGGAAAAATCAGGTATGCAATAACTTTAACCTGGCCACATGCCACTACAACAAATGTAGAGCTCTGCACGTTTGCTCCATTTGTTTTAGGGCGCACCCCTGATGTCCTCAAAAAACAAAATCAGCATGACTAGACGTGGTCAACATCAAAACACTGTCCTTCCTTCTCCGTAGGCATCACAATCCCCAGTTTGTCCAGTTTCTGGTGTATGGTTTCACGGATGGTCTGGTGTATGGTTTCACGGATGGTTTCTGGTGTATGGTTTCACGGATGGTCACCCTGCCTCAGCACACCTGGGACGGATCTAACCTTCTCTCCGCGAACAGCGACCCAGAGGCGGTCAGCACTCTCTTACATTCAGAGTAACATAAAGGGTTTCTATTAGGTCCATTCAAGTCTTCACCTTTTTCCATCTGGAGAGTCAATCCCATAGGTATTGTTACCAAAAAAATTTCAAATAAAAAACATCTCATCTACGACTTGTCCGCACCTCATGATTCCACCACCCCAAGCCTCAGTTCGCTAATTCCCTCTGAGGAGTTCTCAATGAGGTACTCCTCAGTAGAAGAAGCGACTCAATTGATCTTGCAGGTCGGCCGAGGCGCATGGTTATCAAAGGTTGACATAGCAGATGCGTTCAAACTACTTCCCATTCATCCAGGTTTGTGGAAATTTTAAGGTACAAAGTGGCAGGATCTCTACTATTTCACCAACCGCATGAAGTTCGGGTCGAAGAGCAGTCCTTGGCTTTTCAATCAGTTCGCTCAAGCACTCCGTTGGATTATTACCAATCATTGTCACTGTCCCGTGGATCATTTTAGATTCAAGCAGGATGGAAGCTAATCTTCCTCAGGATAAGTTACTCAAAATTAGAGAGGTCCTCCGCCAAGTGGCCGATTTGTTCTAAGGTGGAGCTGCAGTCACTTCTGGGGATGCTAAACTTCGCCACCAGAATCATGCCTCAAGGCAAAACCTTTACTTCAAGGTTACTACAGCTGTTATCCTCGGCTCCAGCACAGGACAGTCCCATTCATCTAGATGCCCAGGCCATGTCTGACTTGTCCATGTGGTATCTGTTCCTTTCCAGCTGGAACGGAATTTCCCTATTCGTCCCCCGGGCTTCAGCTTCTTCCCCCATGGTCCATTCAGAAGCAGCCGCTTCAGTAGGCTATGCAGCAATATTTAGGAACCAATGGTTCGCAAGTGCATGGCCTACTCACTGTCCATTGATAGAGGATAATTTGTCGTCATCCCCTCTGTTAGAGATTTATCCCATAGTAGCTGCAGCTCAAATCTGGGGGCCTTCATGGGCAAATTCATCAGTCCTGTTCATCATGGACAATCTAGCAGTGGTAGATATAATTAATAAGGGCCGTTCCAAATCCCCTCGTGTCATGTCCTTCCTCCGTAGATTGGTATGGCTGTCTCTGGTAAACAATTTTCACTTCACCTGCAAACACATTCAGGGTTCTTTAAACACAGCAGCAGACGCTCTGTCACGTTTTTATTTCCGTCTTTTCTTTCAGATAATGCCAGAGGCAGAACCCGCAGTACTAACTCCCCCACCATTCCAAACCCTAGTCTTGGATTAAAGGCACACATATTCACAGCCAACATCCTAATCAAGGAATCTTTGTCACCAAACACCTCCAGGAACTATACCACTGCATGGAAAATATTCACTAAGTTTCAGCTATGTTATCCCCAAGGTACTACCCACGTACATAATGGCTTTCATTGCTTACTGTAGCTCCACTCTTCATCTTTCCTATAATACTATTAGATTATATCTGGCGGGGGTCCAACATTTTCTCATGCTCAAAAATCCAGATAACGTTTCAGTTATCTCCTCTCAAGCAGTCAAAGCGGTACTCCATGGGATACAGAAGGGTCACCCGAGTCAGACTCCCAGCAGACAGCCTGTGTTGGGTGAGCTTTTCAGAGTCTTGGCCTTTTGGCTCAGATCAAGTGTAGTATCTGTTCATATCAATTTAATGCTGGTGGAGAGCAGGTGTACTGGGGCGTTCCAGGGCTGGTTCTGAGGAATCAGCTTGATGGCTGCCCCGATGTGAAGCTGAGAGGGTCTAGAGCCGAGGTACTTTAGTGCCTCGGGAAGTGGTGACCCTGAGGTGCTGAAACTCACTGGGTGTATTGGCTCACAGGAAGCACGGGCACCATGATCTCTTCACCTTTGTGGCACTCACCTCTTGATTTCTGCGGCCTTCTGGCTAGGATCAGAGAAAATTTTATAGATCCGGCTGGATGTCCGGGCAGTATATCTGCACACATTCACTTACTTATTTATTTTTGTCTCACTGTGTCACTCTTTGCGTGTTGTGTGTCCACAGGATTTGTCAGGATGCAGTAGCCCTTCTGGGTGTCCCTCCTGGCGGTCTAGGGGAGGTGTGTGTGGCCATTAGGTTCCGCACCTCCCTGCAAACACCCTGGGTACTCCTGCTTTGGCAGGGTACCAACCGTTATCGGCTCTGAGGGAGATACCTTGGCTAACGCCAAGGGGGATGCCGGGAGCATTTGTGGTCCCTTAGTAGCTTTGACGAAAAGGAACCACGAACCTGGAACCTCGCAGGTGCCTTTTGGTCAATTGGTAAGGTTTGTTGGGAGCCCTCTCTCCTATCGGAGAAGGGCTTGCGATAGACCGCATCCTTTGTGCACGTTTTTTTTTAGTGTAACACGTTTGCACTTTTTCTTGCACTCTGGGTGATTCGAGAACACGTTCCTCGGCTCTCTGAGTCTTTGGATCTTTTTCCTTTGGGCTACCATCTCAGTCTTATCATCAACGCTCCCATGTAAGTTTCTACAGCTTCCTAAGTCCGAGTGAGTTTTCTAGAAGTTCACCCCTAGACAAAGAGTTAACAAAAGGTCAGTTGGTCTGGTACAGGGATCATTTCAAACGACATCTGCACGTGTCCAATACTTCTCAGGTTGGGCCTCCTGTCGAAGTTAGGCATTTCTGTACCTGCAAGGAGTGGTGTCCAGTGAGGGTCTTGGACAACCTTATTTCCCTGCTAAGAAATGCACCTGATGCCAGCCCTCTGCTTCCTTTTCCTGTAAAGGCTATGACCTCTGCTCAGTTTATCAGTCACGTACGTTCATTGGTCACGGGCATGGGTATTAACCCTGTGTCTATTACAGATTATTCATTTCGGATTGGCGCCGCTTCAGCTGCTTCAAAGCACAAAGCCATATCATAAGGAAGCTGGGGCGCTGGCGGTCATCATGTTTTTCTCGATACATACCCAAACCCTTTTTCGAAATGTCAAAAGCCTTTTGTAAACTGGTAATGTAAATAAAATGCGTTGTTATCATTTTAGATTTCTTCCTTTGCCTCTTTATAGCTTTTACCCTCGACGATGGTTTGGGCACATCTTCTGCCATCTTTAAGTAGGTTATCAGTATTCATGGTCAGCTAGGTTCATCCGTTCATCCTCTGTTTTAGCCTTAGCCTGACCACAAGTTGGCATGGCTGATTAAGTCAGCCTGCATTTATGGGAGGAGCGGAGGCTCGGCTTATAAGCTGTCAGCCAGCCTCTGCTACCTCTCGGGACTTTTTTCGTGTCCCACCCTTCTTCCCTCCCTTATTTTTCATTTAATCCTCTACTAGGGTATGCCTCCTTATAGCTTTTACCCACGACGATGGTTTCTTCAGCCATCTTTAAGTAGGTTATCAGTATTCACTGTCAGCTAGGTTCATCCGTTCATCCTCTGTTTTAGCCTTAGCCTGACCACAAATATATATGTATATGTATATATGTGTATATATATGTGTATATATATATATATATATATATATATGTGTGTGTGTATATATGTGTATATATTTGTGTGTATATATATAGATGCAAATATATATGCAAATGAGGAAAGTACTGACCCCGTATATATAAATATATATAAATATATATACATACATATATACACACACACATGTGTTAGGCTAATTTATTAGCCGTATTTGTGGGAGGAGCGGGAGGTACATAAGGACCCGCGGCTCACCTCCCCTGCACGCCGTGGATTCTTCGCTTCCGATCAGCTGACCAGGCGTGTCAGCTGACTGTCTTCGCGGGCTTCGGCGCACACGGAGTACGAGCAGGTTAGTGGCTAGTGGAGGTAAGCTAGAGGCATGAGGGATCCCCCGTCCAGCCCAGCCAGGGCTCTTGTCAAGTTGTTACATGCTGGCCGGCTCGGTCCACGCTACAAGGGGGAGTTTATTGCAGGTCAGCTCGGTCACGCTACACACAGGTCTGTGGAGCAGTTAGCAGGTTCAGTCATGCATCATGTGGTGCCTGCGCCTTAGCAGCACGGCTCGATCTTTGCTTTATTAGGAGAGTTGTGGCGCATTCCGTACACAGTCCAGAGCCATGCTGCAGGTCAGCTTGGTCCACGCCACCCCAGGGTTTATACGCTTGTCAATGTTTTCATTCAGCCTTTCACCTAGTAGCTTACACGTCTTATTTAATGCCGGGGGGTGGGGAGAGGGGGTAGGGGGGTTGCCAGAGGCAGGGGGGTTCTCAGCGAGTCCATCTTGACTTCAGCTGGTCGTGCCCCCCCTCCCCTCACACTTACTTCTTTGAGATAGATATGTCAATTTTAAGGGTTCAATTATGTGTATAGATATGTATTGTGCTTCCTATTTAGCATATGTGTATACACGTGTGATCTATACATGAGTTTTGTGGGGAAGGAGGGATAGTAAAAGAGGTTTAATTTAGTCATGTTTTTACAGGTTCAAGCTCATTTTTCACTATCTACGTCTGGGGTCATCCTTAGATAACATTCGGTACGTTTTATAATTTAGCATAGTTGATTAAGTCGTCTGGCATGTGTTGTTAATATATGTTTTAATAGGTATAGCCTGTCGGGGTTAATCGATCAGCGACCAGTTGTAGTCCTTGTTTAGCACACGCTCACCATTTAATTCGGTACGTGCAGCTCGATCGTATACTGTACCGCGTAAGTCAGCGCAAAAGTTTTTCATCGTGTCTGTCCTTGTTGTGTAGGTACTCTTATCCTTACAAGTGTTAAGCTATTGGTTGGTCACTGGTGGGTGCACTGTAGGTAGTAAAAATGGCTTGTTTGGTATGTGGAATGAATACCTGGTTTGTTTTTCAGAGATCTATGGTTTCGGCACTTGGCTGTTTCAGTTCTGCTATCGATACTAGTGTTATTTTGCCTTAGGTAGGTATTATGTTGGTGGTCCTCTAAAAAAAAAAAAAAATATGTATATAGATATGAAGTTTATATATATATATATACATACATATTTTGTTTGCTTTCTTATCCTCAGGATTACAGTTTGGTTATCTGCACAAGGATCTATTTTCCGCTTCTTATGGTTGGCTCCTGTTGCTGGTACGTGGGGAGGTCTGCCCTTGTAATCGCCTCATGAACCTGACACGCCTTCAGGTTGCGGTTACCTCAGGGATTTCGGTTCTCGATTTTTACAGTCATAGATTCGGGGTTTCTTGTCTTTCAGGTTGTTCAGTTAAATTAGTTAGGGGTCAGTAACGTCTGGAGCTGGTGGGGTCATCATATTTCTACAGTCGACTCGTCTTTAATTGGTCTGTGTCATCGGTCATGTTTTCTTTCTGATCACCTTTATGTAATTTTGTGGTTCGGGTTGTATTTCTAATATCAAGCCTGTTGTTGTCTTGTCCTCAGGAAGCTCTACTCCATCTATTTCAGGTAAGATTCTTGTTTGTCTTGGTAATCGCCTCATGAACCCAACACGCCTTTGGGTTGCGGTTACTTCGGTGTATTTCTCCCACGGTTACAGTCACCACTGATTATAAGGTATGGCCTGGGGGCGTTCACAAGCATGCGTGGTTACCAGCGACACTCAGTTACTTCACGGGTTGTGTTATAGTATTTTTTTGGTAGTCGCCTTGTCTTAGGTGGGTCGGCAGGTGAGTACTTCAGATAAGGGTAGCGTTTTTTATGGTGATGGTCACTAATCTGCGTAAATTTGTCTAGGAATAGTTTTCTTACAGTTTCGGGGGTTATTTTACAGTATGTCACATGCTTCTGACATAGAGGAATCAGCGTCGATCATGGAGAAAGTGGCTAGATCTTCTGGGCATGCTAGTGTGTCATCTCTGCGTAATTGGACTATTCCGAAGATCACAGCCGAACTTGTCAAGAGGGGGATCCCCTTCCCAGCGACTGCCAGAAAGGCAGAACTTTACAGACTGATGATGGCTGACACTGCTGGCCCCTCTAATGAAGAGGTCTCCATGAACAAGCTTCATACGTCATTAACACAGCTTCATGTGCTTATTAACAATATGTCCAACAACATGTCTGATATGCAAACTAGAGTCGAGGCGTTAGAAAGCAGGAATGTTTCGAATCCTACAATTCCTCCCACTTCTCAGGTGTCAGCGCAGCAAGTTAACCGTCCAGGTACAGTGGCTGTCATTCCTAATATAGCTCCAGCCCATTTTATACCGGCACATATCAAGAAAGATATTATTGAGGGTAAAGATGTAAACCTTGCTTCCCTGCTGATCTGCCACACATGATTTGTCTGAGAACAAAACTATAGCCTGTGGTGAGGTCTCGGTGATTCTAAAATCCAAGGATGTGAGGCTCAACAGGAAGCTAACGTTGTCTGAGTTTATAATGTCTTTCAGTATTTATAGAGACATTATCTGCACTGTTAAACCGGGTAGGAGGGAGGAGCTAGACCAGTATCTGTACAAGATTACAGAATTCTATCATAAGTACGGGGGTCACACGTTCTATGATTATCATAAATCTTTTTCTGCCAAAGCGGCAGCTGCCTTGAATGAGTTTAATTATGAAGTCAATTGGGCGGTGGTAGATACTGAGATCTATTGCAACCATTTTGCGTGTCTTAAAGCCCCGGCATGCGCCAGATGCCAATCTACCACCCATTCCTCCGAATGGTGTCATCTGGCGAATTCCGATGCTACAGAAAATAAGCCTGGTACTTCAGGTTCCTACTCTAAGGGTAATAGAGTGTCAGGTTTGACTGATAAACTGGGAAGGCCTATCTGTTTTTTGGGTAAGTCACAAATATGTAATAACTTTAATTACACATCATGTAACTTCGGTCAGTGCAGGTTATTACATATTTGTACAATCTGTTTTCGTGCTCATCCTAAGATATCTTGCTCCCAAAAATCGGAGAAGTCCTGACTAGGCGTGGTGAACACTGAGTTTCTTGGTTTGTTCTTAGCAGATCACCCCGACCAGCGCTTTGTCCAATTCCTGCTCAATGGGTTCCGTGCTGGATTCCATGTAGGGTTCGTGACGCTTCCCCAGGCTACTTATGAGTGTGATAATCTGTTATCAACTTTAGCGGATCCAGACACTGTTTCGCTTCTCATACAGGCAGAATTGGACAAAGGATTTATCATAGGCCCCTTTTCCCAACCTCCTTTTGACATGTGAAGAGTGAGTCCCATTGGTTTGGTTACGGGTAAATTTTCCAATAAAAAAAGGTTGATTTATGATTTGTCCGCGCCATATTCTAAGTCTACTCCTAGTCTTAACTCCCTCATACCGGCAGAGAAATTTCGTTGAAACATGCCTCCGTTGATTGCCATCATCCTCAACATGGGTCGGGGGCTTGGCTTGCTAAAGCGGACATATCCGATGCATTCAAGCTCCTGCCCATCCAGCCTCAGTTGTGGAAATGGCATGGTATCAAATGGATGAGCAATTATTATTTTGCAGTCAAGCTGACTTTTGGTGCGAGGAGTAGCCCATGGTTATTTAACATGGTTTGCAGATGCGCTTCATTGGAATCTAGAGAATAGATTTTCGTGTGGTCATGTAATACATTATTTAGACGACTTTTTGCTTGTTGAGCCTCCGCATAGAACGCCACAAGATTTAGACATATTGTTAGCGGTTTTTGAACAGTTAGCAGTCCCAGTTTCCCCTAAGAAAGTAGAGGGCCCATTGAAGGTTATCACCTTTTTGGGGATTGTACTCGATTCTCAAAATATGGAAGCCAGGTTACCTCAGGAGAAGTTGCAGAGAGTCAAAGCAGTTATTTCCAGATTCAAAGAAAGTCCCCACATTTCAAAGGTAGAGTTACAGTCACTTTTAGGAATGTTAAATTTTGCTATGCGGATTATTCCGCAAGGCCGCACTTTCATTTCCCATCTCTTAGAACTTTTGCCTTAAGTCCCAGAACAACACAGCATTATCCAGCTAGACCAGCAAGCGATATCTGATTTATGCATGTGGGAATTATTTTTACGTGACTGGAATGGTGTGTCTTTTTTAATTCTAAAAGTCAGCGATCAGTCACCCATAGTTTTTTCCGATGCTGCTGCCATCTCAGGTTCTGCTGCTATCTGCGGTAAAAAATGGTTGGCGAGCTCTTGGCCTCCTGAAGTCAGCATGCTGCCTGGGTTTCAGCGCAATTCCGCACTCTTTGAGTTATATCCTATAGTGGCAGCAGCGCAAGCTTGGGGTCAGTATTGGAGGAAGACCACGGTGTTGTTCGTATCTGACAATTCAGCAATAGTAGAAGTGCTTCTGAAAGGCAGGTCAAACTGTTCTTTAATTATGTCTTTTGCTAGAAGGTTAGTGTGGTTATCGTTACAGCATGGATTCAATTATACTTGCGCTCACATAAGTGGTATTCAGAATGTGGCTGCCGATGCTCTCTCTAGAAGAAATTTCTCACTTTTCTTTCAGGTGATGCCAGAGGCAGAGAAAACGGGGGCTCAGATCCCACCGCTACATACACCGATGTTCGATTAGAGGGACACTGGCAAGTAGCCAAGCAACTTATCATTAATTCGCTGTCTGCCAATACTCGTAGGGTTTATGACATTGCCTGGAGAGCATTCTCCAAATTTCATGCTGATTTTCCAGAAGGGGGCGTTAGATCAGTGTCTTTTATTTTAGCTTTCATTGGGTTTTGCCACACTGACCTACACTTAATCCATAATACTATTAAGCTGTATCTGTCAGGTATTCAACACCATCTGTCCTTGACTGACCCAGACAGGGCGTCATTGTTTTCCTCCCGTTTAGTTAAGGCAGCGTTGAAGGGCGTTGCTAAAAGAGAGGCGCCTATTGCACCCATTAGGCAGCCCATTTCTGGTGATGTTTTTAGGAAACTTTCGGACATGTTAGATAATGCCCCTTTGGTTTAGTTAATAGTCTATCTTTGAAAGCAGCCATGTATCTGGGGTATTATGGATTTCTTAGACCAGAGGAATTTACTAGCCGCAATTCAGTTAGTGCTTATCTTAAGTTTAGTCAGCTAGTACGAGAGGGGGAGCATTTTGTATTGTCTTTGACGATGACTAAGACGTCTCTTCCAGGCCAAGTGATAGAGGTCCGGTATTTCCCAACCACTCATAAATGGTGCCCGGTGAAAGTTCTTGACACGCTGTTGAGTCTATGTCTTTTTAGAAGGCCCGACACTCCTTTGTTGTTGTTTAATAATGATTCCTTAACCACTTCTATTTTTATTAAATATTTACGTGTTTTGATCAAGTCTATGGGAGGTGATCCTTCCTCTCTATCGGGTCATTCATTTCGTATTGGAGCAGCTACCGCTGCGTCTCGTAACGAAGTTCCGGCGCATGTCATTAACCCCTTAAGGACTCAGGGTTTTTCCGTTTTTGCACTTTCGTTTTTTCCTCCTTACCTTTTAAAAATCATAACCCTTTCAATTTTCCACCTAAAAATCCATATTATGGCTTATTTTTTGCGTCGCCAATTCTACTTTGCAGTGACATTAGTCATTTTACCCAAAAATGCACGGCGAAACGGAAAAAAAAATCATTGTGCGACAAAATCGAAAAAAAAACGCCATTTTGTAACTTTTGGGGGCTTTCGTTTCTACGCAGTGCATATTTCGGTAAAAATTACACCTTATCTTTATTTTGTAGGTCCATACGGTTAAAATGATACCCTACTTATATAGGTTTGATTTTGTCATACTTCTGGAAAAAATCATAACTACATGCAGGAAAATTTATACGTTTAAAAATGTCATCTTCCGACCCCTATAACTTTTTTATTTTTCCACGTACAGGGCGGTAT
This sequence comes from Hyla sarda, assembly GCF_029499605.1. NCBI lineage: Eukaryota > Metazoa > Chordata > Amphibia > Anura > Hylidae > Hyla > Hyla sarda. Next base: position 125,441,186 of record NC_079193.1, read on the forward strand.
GAGGACTCATTTTTTGCGCCGTGATCTGAAGTTTTTATCGGTATGATTTTTGTTTTGATCGGACTTTTTGATCACTTTTTATTCATTTTTTAATGATATAAAAAGTGACCAAAATACGCTTTTTTGGACTTTGGAATTTTTTTGCGCGTACGCCATTGACCGTACGGCTTAATTAATGATATATTTTTATAGTTCGGACATTTACGCACGCGGCGATACCACATATGTTTATTTTTTATTTTTTTTTACACTGTTTTATTTTTTTTATGGGAAAAGGGGGGTGATTCAAACTTTTATTAGGGAAGGGGTTAAATGACCTTTATTAACACTTTTTTTTTTACATTTTATTTGCAGTGTTATAGTTCCCATAGGGACCTATAACACTGCACACACTGATCTCTAATGCTGATCACTGGCGTGCATTAACACGCCTGTGATCAGCATTATCGGCGCTTGACTGCTCCTGCCTGGATCTCAGGCACGGAGCAGTCATTCGTCGATCGGACACCGGGGAGGCAGGTAAGGGCCCTCCCGGTGTCCGATCAGCTGTTCGGGACGCCGCGATTTCACCGCGGCGGTCCCGAACAGCCCGACTGAGCAGCCGGGTCACTTTCACTTTCACTTTAGAAGCGGCGGTCAGCTTTGACCGCCGCTTCTAAAGGGTTAATACCGCACATCGCCGCGATCGGCGATGTGTGGTATTAGCCACGGGTCCCGGCCGTTGATTAGCGCCGGGACCGACGCGATATGATGCGGGATCGCGGCGCGATCCCGCTTCATATCGCGGGAGCCGGCGCAGGACGTAAATATACGTCCTGCGTCGTTAAGGGGTTAAACAACTTGGTCGCTGGAAATCCGCTAGCTACATGAGATACATACCTTATCCTCGCAAGGAGATGGTGTCCGCTTTTCAGTCTCTTGTCATGTAATTGTTATGTAAATAAAGTTTTGTGATTGCATTTCCTGAGTTTTGCCCTCTTATTCAGGCCTACTCTATACGCTGCAGTATGGGCACATTTCAGACTGCTTAGGTTCCAGTTAGGTAGGGGTTGTTATCTAGGTACCTAAGTACGTTCACGGTTTCGGTGAGCTCTGACCACAAGTGTTAGGCTAATTTATTAGCCATATTTGTGGGAGCAGCAGGAGGTACATAAGGACCCGTGGCTCACCTCCCCTGCACGCCGTGGATTCTTCGCTCCCACCCTCCCTCCCTTAGTTACACACATTTACTACAGGGTATGCCCTCTTATTCAGGCCTACTCTATACGCTGCAGTATGGGCACATTTCAGACTGCTTAGGTTCCAGTTAGGTAGGGGTTGTTATCTAGGTACCTAAGTACGTTCACGGTTTCGGGGAGATCTGACCACAAATATATTTATAAATGTTTTTAAGAGCTGAGGAACGTGCTCACAAATCACCCAAAGTGCAAGAAAAAGTGCACAGAGGGTGTGGTCTATCGCAAGCCCTTCTCCGATAGGAGAGAGGCCCCCCAACAAACCTCACCCTTCGCCTCCAGACCGAAAGGTACCTGCGAGGTTCCAGGTTTGATGTCCCTTTTCGCTCCCGGCATCCCCCTTGGCGTTAGCCAAGGTATCTGCCCACAGATATGAGATTAAGAGGTATAGTAAAAGATACGGTAGATAAGGGGAAGAAAGTAGAAATAGTAAAAGGTAGTTTTTTTGATAAGATGGTGAATACAGAGATGGGAAAAAAAGAGGACTTAATAAATTTTCTATATTAAAGAGAAATCATCACAGTAGAAAAATATGGCAAAAAGAATTGGGTGAGATAGAAGAAGCACAGTAGCAAAGGTATCTGCCCGCAGAGCTGATAACAGTCGGTACCCTGCCAAAGCAGAAGTACCCGGGGTGTTTGCAGGGAGGTGCGGAACCTAATGACCACACACACACACCTCCCCTAGACTGCCAGGAGGGACATCCAGAAAGGCTACCGCATCCTGACAAATCCTGTGGACACTCAACATGCAAAAAGTGACACAGTGAGACAAAAATAAATAAATAAGTGAATGTGTGCATATATACTGCCCGGATCTATAAAAATTCAGTACTTTCTTCAGGGAGAGGACACCCTGGATCCATATATACATGGATCAGTATTTTCCTCAGGGAGAGGATGCCACTTCTGGCGTAGGAAGGAGATTTAAGTAGGCCATTTAGCACTCCACGGGCTCCTGGGTAAAAAAAAAATATATGCAAATTAGCTCACCCCACCACCTACACAGGTATTGTATCCTGCAAAACAGTTCAGGCTTCTCTTAAGAAGCCTCAGAACTGATTGGGATTTATGCCAAGCCAGAACTCTCTCTCCAGAAGAAAACAGGACCCATCTGCAGACAGCTGTTTCTTTTTTTTTCAGAGCTGAGGCAAGTGCTCTCTATCACCCAAAGTGCAAGAAAAAGTGCAAACGTGTCACACTAAAAAAACATGCACAAAGGATGCGGTCTATCGCTAAGCCCTTCTCCAACAGGAGAGAGGCCCCCCAACAAACCTACCCTTCACCTCCGGGCCAGAAGGCACCTACAAGGATCCAGGTTCGATGCCCCTTTTTCGCCAAAGCTACTAAGGGGCCAAAAATGCTCCTGGCTTCAACCTAGGCGTTAACCAAGGTATCAGCCAAGGAACCGTATACTGATGGCATCTTGACCGAAGCCAAGATGCCCATTGGTTGCAGGGAGGTGGGGAACCAAAAGGCCACACACACACACACCTCCCCTAGACCGCCAGGTGGGACACCCAGACAGGCTAGCACATCCTGACAATCCTGTGTACAAATAAAGACACAAACGTGGCACAATGACAAGACATAAAAATAATAAATAAGTGGACGAGTGCAGATATACTGCCCCGATCTATAATAATTTCCCCGATCCTAGCCAGAAGGCCAGGATACAAAGGGTGAGAGCCAAAGGTGAAGAGTATGGTGCAGTGCGTTCACTCAGTGAGTTAACACCCAGTGAGTTTCGGCACCTCAGGGTCATCACTCCCCGAGGCACAGAAGTACCTCGGCTCTACACCCCTCTACCTCATGTCGAGACCCGGAGGAAACAGGTCACATCAGGGCAGCCGTTGAGCTGATTCCTCAGAACCAGCCCCGGAATACCTGCCCCTCCATGCAGCACCCATCCCCACACCGGTGGGACTTCTCCATCAGTATGAAACTGATAAGAACAGATTTTTATTTTATTTTTTTAAACCTTCAGGCTTGGACATTAAAACATCAAAATTCAACTCCATACTTCGTCATTTAGACTTTCTGAAGTAAAGTCCATCTCCTCATTAGGTCTTTCGTTTTAATTTCAATTTCAAACAAACATAAATACCATCACCAATTACAAACTTACAACATGTCTCCATTTCAAAAACTTCCATATCCCCTCAGCATCCTTCTCCCCCAAATTCTTCCTATCACACAAATAAACAACATATAACCTATCTAGAATCATCCTCATACAACCCTCCACCGACACGTTTTTTCTTTTGAATACACATAAATTCCTAACATTTCAAAGTACTTAATAATGGCAAGCAACACAAAAAAAAACCCTTTCCTTATCTCTCCCTACCATACTAAGTCCAAACATAACCACATCATACGACATATACCTTATACCAGTCAATTCTTTAAACAGCAAACTCATCTCTTTCCACACACCTTGCGCCATTTCACAATTCCAAAATACATGCATCACACTCTCAATCCCATCACACCCGTCTCTTGGACACCTCTCATACCTCAAAATCCCTCTATTTCTTTGAAATTCTCTTACCGGTAACGCACCATGCAAACTCTGCCATACAATCTCACATTGTCTATTTGTTACTCCAACAGTCATTATACTCTTCCACACTCTCCCCACATCTACAGCTCTCACCATATTAATTGAACATTCAACTTCGTCTTTTTTTAATGTACCCAATCATACTCTTTTTACTCACAAACACTTCTGGACCCACACCAATTAACCTATAATTCTCCAAAAATTTCACCACATATACATACCAACCAGGACACACAAAAGCATAAGGCACTCTCAAATCTCATTCCAACCAACCCAATTTACATAACACACTGCCACCCAAATATCTCACCATAATGCACAACTCTTTTCACCTCCCATCATCCTTTTCAAAGCAAAAACAATATTCACACCCAGATACACATCAACATTCGGAAAGTCCATTCCTCCATTTTTACCATCTTTCATTACAATCTCTCTCTTAACTCTTTTCATCTTTGTACCCCACAAAAACACAAATAACATTCTTTTCACCTTTCGCAAAACCATATAACTTGGCGGAAACACAACAGCAACGTATAACAGTATTGGCAAAATCACACTCTTCACTATCATAACCTTACCAACCATTGACAACTCTCTCAACCTCCAAAAATTCAATTTCTTTTTCACTCTCTTCCCCACATCCTCCCAACTATCTCTACCATCCAACCGTTCATCCATCTTCACCCCCAACACCTGAATAGGCCCTTCCACCCCTTCCATACCAACATCCTCACTCTGAGTCACACCACCAAAACGTTTATATTCACTCTTTCCCCAACTGACCTTAAAACCACAAAACACAATAACTTGGATCTTCTTACAGCCGCAACCGATTTACATACCATACATACATCATCCATATAAGCCAACACTTTAACCTCTTTACCACGACCCCCCGGAACTCTCACACCTCTCACACATTTATCCTTATGCAATAATTCTAATAATGGTTCCATAGCACAAATAAAAGCAATAGGTGACAAGGGACATCCCTGTCTCACCCCTGAACATACTTTAATCTCCTCAGTCATCCATCCATTAATCAGAATCTTACTATACACTTCCTTATACAACATTCTCACAATATTCACAAAATCACCCGGAAACCCCATTTTAACTAGCACCTTAAACAAAAACCCATGCGACAAACGGTCAAAAGCTTTTTCAAAATCAATTGACAACACACAAACCACCTGCTTCCTACACATACCATCCCACAATATATCTCTCAACAAACACAAATTCTCACTAATTCTTCTTCCTGGCACACCACACACTTGCTCCTCCCCAATCACTTGCTCTATCACGTCTCTCATTCTATTTGTAATCACCTTTGCAAATATTTTATAATCCACATTCAACAAAGTTATCGGCCTCCAATTCCTTACATCATTCACATCCCCTTTCTTATAAATCAAAACCACTATCCCACTCTTCATACTTTCCACCAATCTTCCATTAGCCCACATATACTTAAAGATACTCTCCATATCATCCTTCAGTACATCCCACAATTTCACATAAAACTCAGCCGGCAACCCATCCTCTCCAGGAGTCTTATTTTTAGCCATACTATCAACCGTCCTTTTAATTTCTGTCATTCCAATCTCTCTCATTAAACTCTCATACTCATTACAATCTACCTTCTTATCAATCACTTCCAGCACTTCCTCAGCCAAACCCCTATCACACTGTTTGACTGCATATAAGTCCTCATAAAACTCTTTTACCACATTCAGTACAGCTTTACCTCTGACCAAACCACCATCCTTATCATACACACTCACTAAATCATCCTTTCTCCCAATCACTTTCTTAAAAAAATATATTGAACACTTTTCATCCTTCTCCAATTTGTCCACTTTTGCTCAGTACATTAACTCTTTTACTCTTTCATTCAACCAATCCTTTATATCTCTTTTCACAGCATCAATCTTACCATCCACTCTCCATCCCTTCTTTTTCAACTTATTGAGAAACCCCAACCTTTTTATTCAGCCATTCATACTTCTTTCTTTCCCTAGCTTTCCTTTTATAACCTTCCCTCTTGAAAAAAACCTTAGTTCTTTCTTTAACCCACTCCCACCAACACAATAAATCCACAAATTCTTTTTTCTTCTCACACCATAACTTATACTTCTTAATATACCTATCATATGCCTTCTTTTCATCCAACAGTTTCACATTAAAGGGTACCTCTCATCAAAAAAACTTTTGATATATTATAGAATAATGTATGCAGAATAACTTTACAATTGCATGTTATTAAAAAATATGCTTCTTTCTATTTAATTTTCCACTTTGAAGAAATGACCACTAGGGGTCTCCCTACCAGTCCTGGCAGCAAGCATTTCAGACTCATGCTGGAGTCCTAAACACTACGAGCTGCCAGTCTGCTTTGTTCACAAAGGAGAACACTCAGAGCTGCCAGCCTGCTTTGTTCACAGCCTGTTTGGCTGTGAACAAAGCAGGCTGGCAGCTCTGAGTGTTTAGGACTTCAGCATGAGTCAGAAATGCTTGCTGACAGGACTGATCGGGAAAAATACAATAGAAAGAAGCATATTTTTCATTAACATGCTATTGGAAAGTTATTCAACATTCATTAATCTAAAATATATCAAAAGTTTATTTGATGAGAGGTACCCTTTAAGCTTCCAGTAACCCCTCCCACTTATACAATTCTCATCCAACACCAAATTACAACTCACACGCTCATGATCAGAATAAATCACTCTCTCTTGCTTATACCACATACATCCTATCATTTTGGACACAAAACACATCTCTAATCTAGACTCACTCCTTCCACTCTCAGCATGATATGTTGCTAACACAGGATTCACACCACACACTTCCACCACATCTCTTAACTTGAAATCATTCACCATACTCTTAAGCATATTCCCAGAAACATCCGCATCCCTCCCAATATCACAGTTGAAATCACCTACTAACAACACTGGTTCCTTCCCAGACAAAACCCCTTAATTATTTCAAACAAACCCACCCTCTCCTCCTTATGCACAGGTGCATAAACATGAATTAACTTAATGTATCCTAACCTCCACCAACACACACCTTCCTTCCCTTAACACCATTTGACTACAAACTTTAAACTTATTATTCCTAAACAAAATCCCAACACCATCATTTCTATTTACATTAGAACAAGACCACACTGCTGGTCCATATCTCCACTCCTCCTTTTTTGGAGGGAAATCCAATCCACATTCCTGTAGACAAATTATGTCATTATTAGTTCCCGCCAATTCCTCCAGAATGGCCGCTCTTCTATTCTTATTTTTAAAGACTCTAACATTTGACAAACTAAATGAAAAAGACATATCAAACGAAATAACAACCCATAGGAAGAAGAAAAACTTAGAAGAGAGTGTTACGCCGAGCGCTCCGAGTCCCTGCTCCTCCCCGGAGCGCTCGCGGCGTTCACCTTCTTGCAGCGCCCCGGTCAGACCCGCTGACCAGGAGCGCTGCATTGATGTTACCGGCGGGGATGCGACCCGCGTAGCGGGACGCGCCGGCTCGCGGCTCGCATCCCGGTCTCCTCACCCGTCCTGTTCCCCGACGGCTCAGTTCCGGCGCGCGGCCCCGCTCCCTAGGGCGCATGCGCGACGGCTCTCTGCGATTTAAAGGGCCAGTGCGCCACTGATTGGCGCCTGGCCCAATTAGTGCTCACACCTGTGCCCTCTCTATATTACCTCACTTCCCCTTCCCTGCATTGCCGGATCTTGTTGCCTTGTGCCAGTGAAAGCGTTTCCTTGCATGTCCCAAGCCAGTGTTCCAGACCCTCTGCCGTTGCCCCTGACTACGATTCTTGCTGCCTGCCCTGACCTTCTGCTACGTCCGACCTTGCTCTTGCCTAATCCCTTGTACCATGCCTGTCTCAGCCGTCAGTTGGGGTTGAGTCGCTATCGGGTGGAACGACCTGGGGTTACCTGCCGCTGCAAGTCCATCCCGCTTTGCGGCGGGCTCTGGTGAAAACCAGTAACCCCTTAGACTCCATTCCCCTGGTACGGCCCACGTCATCACCCCACTGACACAGAGGATCCACCACCAGTATCCTCACAGTATCCGGATCCTGACAGTAGATCCGGCCATGGATCCCGCTGAGGTCCCGCTGCCAGTTGTCGCTGACCTTACCATGGTGGTCGCCCAGCAATCTCAACAGATAGACCCAACTGACTGTCATGCTGCAACAACTCCTGCCACAGCTTCAGCAACCACCTCCTCCGCAGCGAGTGGCCGCTCCCAGCCTCTGCTTGTCCCTGCCGGACAAATTTGATGGGGACTCTAAACTATGCCATGGTTTCCTGTCTCAATGTTCCCTACACTTGGAGATGATGTCGGACCAATTTCCCACAGAACGGTCTAAGGTGGCTTTCCTGGTTAGTCTCCTGTCTGGAAAGGCCTTGTCATGGGCCACACCGCTTTGGGACCGCAATGATCCTGTCACTGCCACTGTCCAGTCCTTCTTCGCTGAGGTTCGTAGTGTCTTCGAGGAACCAGCCCGGGCCTCTTCTGCCGAGACTGCTTTGTTGAATCTTTACCAAGGAAGTTCTTCTGTAGGCGAATACACCATCCAATTTCGTACTCTCGCTTCTGAATTATCCTGAAACAATGAGGCCCTCTGCACGACCTTCAAGAAAGGCCTAGCCAGCAACATCAAGGATTTACTGGCCGCATGAGAAATTATCCATTTGGCCACCCGCATTGACATGCGTTTTTCTGAAAGACGCCAGGAGCTCCGACAAGAGAAGGACTTTGTTCGCACCAGGCGATTTCTCTCCCCGGCTCCTCTCTTCTCAAGTCCACTGCAATCTGTTCCTGTGCCTTCTGCCCTGGAGGCTATGCAAGTGGACCGGTCCCGCCTGACCCTACAAGAGAGGACTCGCCGCCGTAACGAGAATCTATGCCTGTACTGTGCTAGTACCGAACACTTCCTAAAAGACTGTCCTATCCGCCCTCCGCGTCAGGAAAAACGCACTCCAATTCTGCACAAAGGTGAGACAGCTCTTGGTGTGAATTCTGCTTCTCCACGTCTTACTGTGCCTGTGCGGATTTCTCCTTCTGCTAATTCCTCCTTCTCAGCTGTGGCCTTCTTGGATTCCGGATCTGCAGGAAATTTTATTTTGGCCTCTTTCGTTAATAGGTTCAACATCCCAGTGACCAGTCTCGTCAGACCACTCTACATCTCTTCAGTTAATGGAGAAAAATTGAACTGCACTGTGCGTTACCACACAGAACCCCTGTTAATGTGCATTGGACTGCATCACAAAAAAATTGAATTTCTTGTCCTACCCAACTGCACCTCTGAAATTCTCCTCGGCTTGCCATGGCTCCAACGTCACTCTCCTACCCTTGACTGCACCACCGGGGAGATCAAGAGCTGGGATTCTTCCTGTCTCAAGCAATGCCTCACGTCTGCTCCCGTCAGTCAAACCCCTGTGGCTCCACCTATACCAGGTCTTCCCAAGGCCTACCAGGACTATGCCGATGTTTTCTGTAAAAAACAAGCAGAGACTTTGCCACCTCATAGGCCTTATGGCTGCCCTATTGACCTCCTTCCTAGTACTATTCCACCCCGGGGCAGGATCTATCCTCTGTCCGCCCCTGAGACTCAAGCCATGTCAGACTGCATCCAGGAAAATTTAAAGATGGGATTCATTCTCAAGTCCTCATCCCCTGCCAGAGCGGGGTTCTTCTTTGTTTCGAAAAAAGATGGTACCCTACGGCCATGTATTGACTACCGGGGTTTAAATAAAATCACCATCAAAAACCGCTATCCCCTGCCTCTAATCTCGGAACTCTTTGACCACCTTCGTGGCGCCAACATCTTCACTAAATTGGATTTAAGAGGCGCATATAATCTCATTCGCATCAGAAAAGGGGATGAGTGGAAAACCGCATTTAATACCAGAGACGGACATTTTGAATATCTTGTTATGCCCTTTGGGCTCTGCAACGCCCCTGCAGTCTTCCAGGACTTCGTTAATGAAATATTTCGGGACTTGTTATATACCTGTGTTGTGGTTTACCTGGACGACATCTTGATTTTCTCCTCTAGTCTAGAGGAACACCGTCATCATGTCCGCCTAGTGCTCCAGAGACTCCGCGAAAATCAACTATATGCCAAAATGGAGAAATGTCTCTTTGAATGCCAATCTCTTCCCTTCCTAGGTTACCTAGTCTCTCGCCAGGGACTTCAAATGGACCCAGACAAACTGTCAGCGGTTTTAGATTGGCCTCGCCCTTCTGGACTCTGTGCTATCCAACGCTTCTTAGGATTTGCCAACTACTACCGACAGTTTATTCCCCATTTTTCCACCATTGTGGCTCCGTACAGTCTTCTCAATCGCAGGGAGGCATTCCTTTCCAGCCATTGTTCTTCTCTTGTCTGTCGATTCCACAGTAAGATCACCACTCCGGATTCCTGCTCAGCAGAACACCCGCACCCCTGACCCAGACCAAGTTTACACTTGATCGGAGCCAAAAGGCTGAAAAGCAGACAGCTGTTTTGGGGTGCTTGCCCCTCGTCAGTACAGAGCACGGTTATCTGGCTTGGCTGAGGAAGAGGCCTCTGACTAGTTAAACGGGATCAGTATTTTCCTCAGGGAGAGGACACCCCTTTTGGTGTAAAAATGGAGATCTACTTGAATCGCTTCTTGGCCTTTTGGCTAAGATCAAGTGTAGTATCTGTTCTTATCAGTTTTATGCCGGTGCCTGAATGACGCCGGTTTTGGACTGGTGGGGATGGGTGCTGCATGGAGAGGGCAGGGGTACTGGGGCGTTCCGGGGCTTGTTCTGAGGGATCAGCTTCGACGGCTGCTCTGATGTGACCTGTTTCCTCCGGGTCTCGCGCCGAGGTACTTCTGTGCCTCGGGGAGTAGTGACCCTGAGGTGCTGAAACTCACTGTGTGTTATAACTCACTGAGTGAAAGCACTGCACCATTATTTTTTTACCTTTGGCACTCACCCTTGGTATCCCGGCCTTCTGGCTAGGATCCGGGAATTTTTTATAGCTCCGGCTGGATGACTGGGCAGTATATCTGCACTTATTTATTTTTTTGTGTTTTGTCACTGTGCCACTTTTACGTGTTGTTTTGCTCACAGGATTGGCAGGATGTGGTACCCCTTCTGGGTGTTCCTCCTGGCAGTCTAGGGGAGCTGTGTGTGGCTATTAGGTTCCTCACCTCTCTGCAACCCCTGGGCATGTTTGCTTAGGTCAAGATGCCATCAGTATACGGCTCCTCGGCTGATACCTTGGCTAATGCCTAGGTTGAAGCCAGGAGCATTTTCGGCCCATTAGTAGCTTCGGCGAAAAGGGGCATCGCACCTGGATCCATGCAGGTGCCTTTTGGCCTGAAGGTGAAATCTAGGTTTGTTGGGGGGGCTCTCTCCTGGTGGAGAAGGGCTTAGTGACAGACCGCATCCTTTGTGCACGTTTTTTAGTGTGACACGTTTGCACTATGGGTGATAGAGAGCACTTGCCTCGGCTCTTAAAAAAAAAAAAAAAACAGCTGTCTGCAGAGAAGAGGAATGGAAGGAACAATGCATCAGCTGAGTCCTACAAGAGAAAGATCATTGAGACCTGCGAGACCCCTCAAGCTTCAGATGATGAAGAGGAGATGGAGCAGGGCTGCGAGAGACTCCCGGCTTCAGACAGAGAGGAGGAGATGGAGCAAGTCCAAGCACGGTCTATGAAGGAGCTGCTGCAGGACTCAAAGGTCAAGGAAATCTTGGACACACCCGGCCAATCTGGTCTACGACGAGTTCTTGAAAGGGCGCTATGAGAAGTCACAGGAGCTGACAGGTGCCAGAGAAGAGGACCCGCCTGACTGAAGTGGTAACTAGTATCTGAACCAACCTCTCTTTCCATTCCCATGGCTGATCTTAACATCTTTAGCATTAATGTGAGGAGTATTAGAGATAGGTTTAGATTTCAGACTGTTCTTGCTTTCTTACATTCTCAGAGGTGTGATGTTTAGATGCTGCAGGAATGTGCTTTGTCCTCTTCTAGGTCTTATAACCATCTGGCCAGGCGGTGGTCTCATGGCCCTTCCTACTGGTCTGGTAGGGGTGACAGTAGATCTGCGGGGGTGGCCATCCTGATCAGGGGAGGAAACTTTGCACTTGATTCCGTCCAGGAACTCATCTGTGGCAGACTTCTTGTCGCAGACGGTTCCTGGGCGGGTGAGCCTGTGTGGCTCATCAACGTGTATGCCTCCCCTTAGAAGGGTGCCCGACTGGAGGTTCTCCAGGCCCTGCTGGCTCAGCTCGCCACCACTAGGGCAGTGGTGCTGGGTTGTGACTTCAACTGCCCAACCTTGACATGACGTCCAAGCTGCTGATCGAGATGGTGACAGACGCATCCTTGCAGGACATTGTTGGGTCCATTGGGAACGGCTCTGTAAACTATATGTGGAGCCGCCCCGATGGCTCGCTCCATTCTCGGATAGACTTCATCTTTACTTCGAGAGCAGTTAGAAAGGTGTCGTACTCTATGGTCCCCTGCTTCTTCTCTGACCACAGGGCCATTCGATTTTGAGGAACTCTGGGCCATGGATTTCCACCTGGCCCAGGATCCTGGAAGTTGAATTGAGCCCTGTTGGAGCAGAAAGGTCATGGAGTAACTTTGGGAATGCGTACTTTGTATGGTGTAATTACAAATGTCTGTTTAACTGCATCACCGATTGGTGGGAATGAGAGATGAGCGAATAGAAGTTGACAAACCCAAATTCGTTACGAATTTCATGAAAAATTCGATTTGCAATGATTACGAATATCGCCGTGATTCTATCGCACAAATCGCTTCATTAAACTCAATTTTACAGCGTTCCAGGCTATTGGAGAGCTAAGATGGCAGATCCACATGTGAGTACATGGGGCAGGGGATTATGGGAGGGCGGTAAACAGCGGGGGGAATGAAGGTAGGCAGGCTGACCCTGAACCACATGTGAGATGCAGCTTATCACGTGTTCACAGACCCCTGTGATGTCACAGCCCCTATATAATCGGCGGCCATCTTGCCTCTCTTCATTTCATCTATGCACTCCGATGGAGAGGACGGGACTGCGTGTGTGTGAATAGCTCATACTGCTAGTCACATCAGCATTAGGGAAAGACAGGAGTGCAGAGTACTTTGCTGTAACACTGAGAAGGATCATTGATAGCTAAACCTCCTATTCAAGTTTTTGAGCATTGCAACAGAGAGTGGCAGATAGCTGTCAGCTGCCTCATACAGATCTCCAAGTTGCCTGAACTTTCTGAAGCATCTTATCTCCTCATTTTTCAGCCCAATTGAGTTTTTTTGCTCCACAAATCTTCTGCTGCTCAGAATTGTGTGACAGAGTGCAATTTAGGGTTTAATCCCTGGATTTTTTTTTTGTGGTGCTGCACTGTTGGGTCTTGCTGCTGTTCAGAAATAAGTCATATTAGTGTGGACTTTAGTGCCGTTTTAATATTTTCACCTGTTACTCTGTCTCTGTGCTAAATTCAGTGTTATACCACACGTTATACACATGCCGGTGTATTAAAGAAAAAAAAGTTTTTCCTGAGTACAAATACACTTTTTAAGTGGCCTTATCATTGCAAAGGGCCTACATACAAGCAAATAGCGTATCATATACCACCTTTTTTTCTGTCTCTGTGCTAAATTCAGTGTTATACCACACGTTATATCATAGGGACTTGGGGGGAGGGAACCTACAGCAAAGAGGGGGAAGATAGTGTAGATAGAGAGGTGGGAATTATAAATGTACCTGGGGGTGGAGCGGAGGGAGGGGTTAGAATAGTTAATAGGAATAGGCTTCATAGGAAAATAAAACTTACACCCTTGAATCCCATTGACCCCAATAACATAAAGGATGGAAATGTAAAGTGTATGTTCACAAATGCCAGAAGCCTAGCAAATAAAATTGGGGAGCTTGAGGCCTTGATACTGGAGGAACATATTGATATAGTTGGGGTCACTGAGACATGGCTGGACTCCTCGCATGACTGGGTTGTCAATCTGCAGGGGTTTACATTGTTTTGCAAGGATAGAATGAACAGAAAAGGTGGTGGAGTCTGTCTGTATGTAAGAAGTGGTATGAAAGTCAGTGTGAACGATGCCATAGTGTGTGATGATTCTGAGGAGGTGGAATCACTGTGGGTAGAATTATAAAAGGAGGGAAATACTGAAAAAATAATTCTTGGTGTAATCTACAGACCCCCTAATATCACTGAAGAGATAGAAGGTCGGCTTCATAAACAAATAGAGAGGGCCACCCAGGCAGGTACAGTGGTAATAATGGGAGATTTTAACTATCCAGATATAGATTGGGGTCCGGGGTTGGCTAAAACTACAAAGGGGCGACAATTCCTAAATTTATTGGAGGATAATTTTATGGGCCAGTTTGTGGAGGACCCAACAAGAAGTGATGCCTTGTTGGTTCTGATCATTTCCAACAACGCAGAGCTGGTTGGTAATGTAACTGTGCGGGAAAACCTTGGTAATAGTGACCACAATATAGTTACTTTTGACTTAAAATGTAGAAAACAAAGACAGACGGGGAAGGCAAAAACATATAACTTTAAAAAGGCAAACTTCCCTGGGCTGAGGGCTGCACTACAGGACATAGACTGGGGGGAGGTGTTCTCAAATACTGATACAGAAGGTAAATGGGACATCTTTAAATCAACTCTAAATAACTATACAGCTAAATATATACCAAAGGGGAACAAATATAAACGATTAAAACTAAATCCTACATGGTTGACAAATGATGTTAAAAGAGCAACAAACAACAAAAAAATTTGCCTTAAAAAAATTCAGTACAAAGAGCTTAATAAAATCTGTAAAAATGTAATAAAAACAGCAAAAATTCAAAACGAGAGACAGGTGGCCAAAGAAAGCAAAACTAATCCTAAATATTTTTTTAGATATATAAATGCAAAAAAACCAAGGACAGAGCATGTAGGACCCCTAAATAATGATAATGGGGAGGTTGTCACGGGCGATCAAGAGAAGGCGGAGCTACTGAATGGGTTCTTTAGTTCTGTGTACACTATGGAAGAAGGAGCTGACATTGGCCAGGTCAGTGCTGGTAACACATCATGTAATGTACTGAACTGGCTTAATGTAGAGATGGTACAAGGTAAGTTAAGTAATATAAATGTAAGCAAATCTCCAGGGCCAGATGGATTGCACCCAAGAGTTCTTAGAGAGGTAAGTTCAGTAATATCTGTACCGCTGTTCATGATATTTAGAGATTCACTGGTGTCTGGTATTGTGCCAAGGGACTGGCGTAAGGCGAATGTGGTGCCAATCTTCAAAAAGGGCTCTAGGTCTTCCCCAGGAAACTATAGACCGGTAAGTTTAACGTGCATTGTGGGTAAATTGTTTGAAGGACTTATAAGGGATTACATACAGGAATACATAGGGGATAATTGTATTATAAGTGATAGCCAGCATGGGTTTACTAAGGATAGAAGTTGTCAAACCAATCTAATTTGCTTTCATGAAGAGGTGAGTAGAAGCCTTGACAGAGGAATGGCTGTGGATATAGTGTTTCTGGATTTTGCTAAAGCATTTGATACTGTCCCTCATAGACGTCTGACAGGTAAGTTAAGGTCTTTGGGTTTGGAAATTTTAGTTTGTAACTGGATTGAACACTGGCTCATGGATCATACCCAGAGAGTGGTGGTCAATGATTCGTACTCTGATTGGTCCCCAGTAATTAGTGGTGTACCCCAAGGTTCAGTACTGGGCCCGCTGTTGTTTAATTTATTTATCAATGATATAGAGGATGGTATTAACAGCTCTGTTTCTATCTTTGCAGATGACACCAAGCTTTGTAGCACGGTACAGTCTATAGAGGATGTGCATAAGTTACAAGATGACTTGGATAGACTAAGTGTCTGGGCATCCACTTGGCAAATGAGGTTCAATGTGGATAAATGTAAAGTTATGCATCTGGGTACTAATAACCTGCATGCATCGTATGTCATAGGGGGGATTAAACTGGCAGAGTCACTGGTAGAGAAGGATCTGGGTGTACTTGTAGATCACAGACTACAGAATAGCATGCAATGTCAGGCTGCCGCTTCCAAAGCCAGCAGGATATTGTCATGTATCAAAAGAGGCATGGACTCAAGGGACAGGACATAATACTCCCCATTGGTACGGCCTCACCTGGAATATGCTGTTCAGTTTTGGTCGCCTGTACATAAAAGGGACACTGTGGAGCTGGAAAGGGTGCAGAGACGAGCGACTAAACTAATACGGGGCATGGAACATCTTAGCTATGAGGAGCGATTAAAGGAGTTACAATTGTTTAGTATTGAGAAGAGACGTTTAAGGGGGGATATGATAAATGTATATAAGTATATTAATGGCCCATACAAAAAATATGGAGAAAAACTGTTCCAGGTTAAACCCCCCCAAAGGACGAGGGGGCACTCCCTCCGTCTGGAGAAGAAAAAGTTTAGTCTCAAGGGGCGACACGCCTTCTTTACCATGAGAACTGTGAACTTATGGAACAGTCTACCTCAGGACCTGGTCACAGCAGGAAAAATTAACAGCTTTAAAAGAGGATTAGATACATTCCTGGAACAAAATAACATTAATGCTTATGAAGAAATATAAAATCCCATCCCTTCCCCAATATCGCGCCACACCCCTACCCCTTAATTCCCTGGTTGATGTCTTTTTTCGACCGTACTAACTATGTAACTATGTTATGCACCTGCAGGTGTATTAAAGAAAAAAAAAAAAGGTTTTCCTGCATAAAAATACACTTAACAGTGGTCTTATCATTGCAAAGGGCCTAAATTCAAGCAAATAGCATACCATATACCACCTTTTTTTCTGTCTCTGTGCTAAATTAAATGTTATACCACACGTTATACACCTGCCGGTGTATTAAAGAAAAAAAAAGGATTTCCTGCGTAAAAATACGCTTAACAGTGGACTTATCATTGCAAAGGGCCTAAATTCAAGCAAATAGCGTACCATATACCACCTTTTTTTCTGTCTCTGTGCTAAATTAAGTGTTATACCACACGTTATACACCTGCGGGTGTCTTAAAGAAAAAAAAAGTTTTTTTCTGCGTATAAATACGCTTAACAGTGCGCTCATCATTGCAAAGGGCATACATGGAACCAAATAGTGTACTATTTACTACCTTTTATTCTGTCTCTGTGCTAAATTCAGTACTATTCCACACATTAGTATACACCTGCTGGTGTATTTTTAAAAAAAGTGTTTTTTCTGCGTAGAAATATGCATACCAGTGCGCTCATCATTGCAAAGGGCATACATACAACAAAGGAGTGTATTATTTAGTAACTGTTATTCTGTCTAGGGCCTATATACTTTGAAAGGACAGCCGTAAGAAATCGACTGCTGCTATTCTATACCCTCATAAACGCACTAAGTATGTCAGGCAGGGAAGTGCCAGGACGTGCACAGAGAAGGGGCAGAGGCCTACATACGTCAGTCAGAGTTGGCAGCAGACTTGGGGCGAGTGGCAGCAGGAGTCGCAGCAATAGGCCTGAGCTCCCGTTAACACCCAGCGGTCGTGTCTTTGACCCATCTCTCCTCGTCAATTGGTTTGCACACTCATCCCCATCATCACAAGCGACATCTGACAACCCCATTCAAGAGTCGGTCTCCTCAGACACAACCCTCAGTTGGCATGGCCCGGGAGCAGTCCCCGTAATCCCATTGCCTTTGTCCTATGCTGTTCCCTCTCCCAAAGAAGTATCTCATGCTTTGGGTTCAGCTCCACTATTCAGTGAGGACGATGTAATAGAGGACAGTCAGCATCTAATGGGCAGCCAAGAATGTGAGGAGATATGCGTTCCTTGCTCCGCAAGGCGGCCAAGTAGTGATGCGGAGAGTGACGTGGGAGGCGGTGTTTGAATAGTTCAGGGTCCTGAGGCAGACACTGTTGTGGAACACGAGGAGGACATCAGTGACGTGCACACATCTTTTGATGATGATGAAGCCGATTGCAATTGGGAGCCGGGTGCAGAAGCCGGGGCTTCATGATTAGACACACATGTATAGGGCGCAACTCCAGCTGACACGCCGGCAACAGGATTTTAGGTGAGTATACACATGAATGTTCTGACTCACGGTTTAGTGGAAAGTTTCTTTCAGGTTTATTCAAGTATATTCAGGTATTGTCTCGCAGGACATCAGGTTAGCAGCATGATATGCAAGCAGCAAAGGTGGATACAAGCTCCGTGCTCCCTTCAGTCATGGCCCAACGTTTCAGGGGCAAGCCGCTCTACACATTGAGATAACTCGGTTATTATTGTGTATACTAGAAGCCGGGGCTTCATCATCATCAGGAGAAGAGATTTGCTCTTTGTCTATGAGGCGGTAGCACGGTTGGCAATCAGCGTGGTGGTGGCAGTAGTGGAAATTCAGGAGCCAAACGTGCCAGGGGGAGACCACCTGCTTCGCGGCAAGCTACCATTCAGGGAGGTAGTGGAACAGGGGTTCCTGGAGACGACGCCAATAGCAGTGAAATAGTGCGAACTGCGGGTGGTAAAATCAGCTAATCTGCGGTGTGGTTATTCTTCATAAAGAATCCGGAGGACCTTAGCGTAGTCACATGCAAAATCTGTGTGCAGAAAGTGAAGCGTGGCCAGGGTTCCAATCTCGGCACCACGGCCATGCGTCAACACATGATTCGCCACCATAAAGCGGCCTGGGATAACCATGGCTCCGAGGTAGTGGTCCAGCCTGCCGCATCACCCAGTGGCCATCCGCTCCCTCCGTCATCCAGCCAAGGCTCCACCACCTCAGCCAAAGGGAGCATTGTGTCAAACCCTCCTTCTTGCACTCCTGCTTCTTCCGCTCGTAGTCAGTCATTCCGCCAACAATCGATCGGCGAAGCCATGTTCAAGAGACAACAGTATGCGCCCACTCATCCAACGGCGCAGAAGTTGAATGTGCTCCTGTCCAAGTTGCTGGTGTTGCAGTCCCTCCCTTTCCAACTGGTGGACTCTGCAGCTTTCAGGGAATTGATGGCTTTTGCCGAGCCGAGGTGGAGAGTCCCAAGCCGTCATTTCTTTGCGAAGAAGGCAGTAACAGCCCTGCATAAGTTTGTACAAGAGAAGGTGGGCCAGTCCTTGAGCCTGTCGGTGTTTTCAAAAGTACACGGCAGCGCAGGGACAATACATGTCTTTCACGGCCCACTGGGTAAATGTTGTTCCTGCACAGCAACAACAGCAACTTGGACAGGTCAAACCACTTCCTCCTCCACGCTCTGGCTCCCAGGCAGTTGGTCCTTTTACAGTGTGCGCCTCCTCCTCCTCCCCCGTTTCCTCGGCCTCCACTGCACGTCCAAATCTCGGTGGCCCTTCATCGTACCACGTGTGTAGGGTACAGCAGTGTCAAGCCGTCCTTCACATGATTTGCATTGGCGAATGGAGTCACACAGGGGAGGAACTTCTAAAGTTCATTAGGGTAGAAATCCGAGTATGGCTTACTCCACGAAATCTGGAAATGGGAACCATGGTGACCGACAATGGGAATAACATTGTGGCCGCGCTGCAACAAGGAAGTGTGAACCATTCGCCCTGCATGGCACACGTGTTAAATCTGGTTGTCAAGAAGTTCATCAAGTCTTCACCCCATTTGCAAGACATCCTGACAATGGCAAGGAAACTGTGCATGCACTTCAGCCACTCGTACACCGCCAAGCACACTTTGCTTCAGCTGCATCGTCAGAACGGTATCCCACAACATAGTCTCATTTGTGACGTTGCCACACTTTGGAATTCCACCCTCCATATGTTGGACAGACTATACGAACAAAGAAAAGCCATCACAGATTTTTTGATGATACAAGCAGATAGGAGTACTCCCCTGTGTAACTTCAATGTGAACGAGTGGCAGCTCATACGTGACACCTGCCGTTTGCTGAGGCCCTTTGAGGAAGCCAGATTTTTTGTTAATCGCTCGAATTACGCCATGAACGACGTAATTCCACTCCTACATTTACTCCAAAAAAGGGGGAGGGGAGGGGTGGCAGGAGCAGTACCGGCTCAATCAGCAGCAGCCTGAGTCTACAGTCGCTGATGAGTAGCTTCCTTCAACCGCATAGTGAAGCTACTCACATCAGCAGCAGGTGGACATGGAGCAGGACCTGAACCAGCAGGTGGTGGCTTACCTCGACATGACCCTGCCAACAACCGTTGAAGATCCGCTGGACTTCTGGGCAGCCAAACTCGATTTTTGGGCGCAACTAGTGGAGTTTGCCCTGGAAAAGCTGTCCTGCCCGGCCAGTAGTGTGCCATCAGAGCGGGTGTTTAGTGCGGCCGGGGCCATAGTCACCCCAAAGCGAACTCGTCTGTCCACTAAAAATGTGGAGAGACTGACGTTTGTCAAGATGAATCAGGGATGGATCAGCCAGGATTTCCAGCCACCAATGACAAATGGGTCTAAGTAGATTGACCATGCTCCTACAACAAAATTTTCTCTATTGTGATTGGTTATGAAACCCTCTGGGGCAGACCTGGGCATTGTACGGCCTGCTTGCCACATACAGCCTCAGATGATTGGCTCTGACCGGTCCGCGCTGATTGGGGGACAACTATGCTGCCTAATCTGGGGGACATCTATGCTGCCTAATCTGGGGGACAACTATGCTCCTTATCTGGGGGACAACTATACTCCTAATCTGGGGGACAACTATGCTCCTAATCTGGTGGACAACTATGCTCCTAATCTGGTGGACATCTATGATGCCTAATCTGGGGGACAAGTATGCTCCTAATCTGGGGGACATCTATGCTGCCTAATCTGGGTGACATCTATGCTGCCTAATCTGGGGGACAACTATGCTCCTAATCTTGGGGACATCTATGCTGCCTAATCTGGGGGACAAGTATGCTCCTAATCTGGGGGACATCTATGCTGCCTAATCTGGGTGATATCTATGCTGCCTAATCTGGGGGACAACTATGCTCCTAATCTGGTGGACATCTATGCTGCCTAATCTGGGTGACATCTATGCTGCCTAATTTGGGGGACAAGTATGCTCCTAATCTTGGGGACATCTATGCTGCCTAATCTGGGTAACATCTATGCTGTCTAATCTGGGGGACAAGTATGCTCCTAATCTGGGGGACATCTATGCTGCCTAATCTGGGGGACAAGTATGCTCCTAATCTGGGGGACATCTATGCTGCCTATTCTGGGGGACAAGTATGCTCCTAATCTGGGGGACAACTAAACTCCTAATCTGGTGGACATCTATGCTGCCTAATCTGGGGGACATCTATGCTGCCTTATCTGGATGACATCTATGCTGCCTACTCTTGGGGACAAGTATGCTCCTAATCTGGGGGACATCTATGTTGCCTAATCTGGGTGACATCTATGCTGCCTAATCTGGGGGACAAGTATGCTCCTAATCTGGGGGACATCTATGCTGCCTAATTTGGGGGACAAGTATGCTCCTAATCTGGGTGACATCTATGCTGCCTACTCTGGGGGACAAGTATGCTCCTAATCTGGGGGACATCTATGCTGCCTAATCTGGGTGACATCTATGCTGCCTAATCTGGGGGACAACTATGCTCCTAATCTTGGGGACATCTATGCTGCCTAATCTGGGGGACAAGTATGCTCCTAATCTGGGGGACATCTATGCTGCCTAATCTGGGTGATATCTATGCTGCCTAATATGGGGGACAACTATGCTCCTAATCTGGGGAACATCTATGCTGCCTAATCTGGGTGACATCTATGATGCCTAATCTGGGGGACAACTATGCTCCTAATCTTGGGGACATCTATGCTGCCTAATCTGGGGGACAAGTATGCTCCTAATCTGGGGGACATCTATGCTGCCTAATCTGGGTGACAGCTATGCTGCCTAATCTGGGGGACAACTATGCTCCTAATCTTGGGGACATCTATGCTGCCTAATCTGGGTGACATCTATGCTGTCTAATCTGGGGGAAAACTATGCTCCTAATCTGGGGGACATCTATGCTGCCTAATCTGGGGGACAAGTATGCTCCTAATCTGGGGGACATCTTTGCTGCCTACTCTGGGGGACAAGTATGCTCCTAATCTGGGGGACAACTAAACTCCTAATCTGGTGGACATCTATGCTGCCTAATCTGGGGGACATCTATGCTGCCTAATCTGGGGGACATCTATGCTGCCTACTCTGGGGGACAAGTATGATCCTAATCTGGGGGACATCTATGCTGCCTAATCTGGGTGACATCTATGCTGCCTAATCTGGGGGACAAGTATGCTCATAATCTGGGGTGCATCTATGCTGCCTAATTTGGGGGACAAGTATGCTCCTAATCTGGGTGACATCTATGCTGCCTACTCTGGGGGACAAGTATGCTCCTGATCTGGTGGACATCTTTGCTGCCTAATCTGGGTGACATCTATGCTGCCTAATCTGGAGGAAAACTATGCTCCTAATCTTGGGGACATCTATGCTACCTAATCTGGGTGACATCTATGCTGTCTAATCTGGGGGACAACTATGCTCCTAATCTGGGGGACATCTATGCTGCCTAATCTGGGGGACAAGTATGCTCCTAATCTGGGGGACATCTATGCTGCCTAATCTTGGTGACATCTATGCTGCCTACTCTGGGGTACAAGTATGATCCTGATCTGGGGGACATCTATGCTGCCTAATCTGGGGGACAAGTATGCTCATAATCTGGGGTGCATCTATGCTGCCTAATTTGGGGGACAAGTATGCTCCTAATCTGGGTGACATCTATGCTGCCTACTCTGGGGGACAAGTATGCTCCTAATCTGGGGGACATCTTTGCTGCCTACTCTGGGGGACAAGTATGCTCCTAATCTGGGGGACAACTAAACTCCTAATCTGGTGGACATCTATGCTGCCTAATCTGGGGGACATCTATGCTGCCTAATCTGGGTGACATCTATGCTGCCTACTCTGGGGGACAAGTGTGATCCTAATCTGGGGGACATCTATGCTGCCTAATCTGGGTGACATCTATGCTGCCTAATCTGGGGGACAAGTATGCTCATAATCTGGGGTGCATCTATGCTGCCTAATTTGGGGGACAAGTATGCTCCTAATCTGGGTGACATCTATGCTGCCTACTCTGGGGGACAAGTATGCTCCTAATCTGGGGGACATCTATGCTGCCTAATCTGGGGGACAACTATGCTGCCTAATCTGGTGGACATCTATGCTGCCTA
The DNA here is from genome assembly GCF_029499605.1 of Hyla sarda. Classification (NCBI taxonomy): domain Eukaryota; kingdom Metazoa; phylum Chordata; class Amphibia; order Anura; family Hylidae; genus Hyla; species Hyla sarda. The sequence goes on from NC_079193.1 coordinate 125,464,215, forward strand.
ATCTGGGGGACATCTATGCTGGCTAATCTGGGGGACATCTATGCTGTCTAATCTGGGGGACATCTATGCTGCCTAATCTGGGGGACAACTATGATCCTAATATGAGCAAAACTGATGCTTCTGGCCTCGGGCCTATAATTTTTTGAAGTTTAGCAGTAGCTAAATACATACTTAATGCAAATGTCAACATTGATCTTCAATTGTAAGGGGTTATGAAACCCTCTTGGGTACTGCGAATGACTGCTCCAGACTCATTCTGTGTCTTTCACAAACTACTTGCCTCCCTGGTGCCTCAGGTCTATAATTTTTTTAAGTTTAGCAGTAGCTAAATACATGCTTAATTCAAATGTAAACATTGATCTTTAAATGTAAGGTGTTATGAAAACCTCTTGGGTACTGCAAATGCTTGCTCCAGACTCATTCTGTGTCTTTCAGGAAATACTTGCCCCTCTGGTGCCTCTGGCCTTGGGCCTTAAATTTTTGGATGTTTAGCAGTAGCTAAATACATGCTTAATGCCAATTTCAACAATGATCGTTAAATTCTCGGCGCTCTGCCACGGCCTTCTCCTACCCCGCCTGGGCCGATCCGAGGACCTCACTAACTAACTCACTAACTAATCCAATCGCGTATAGCGACGGGCGGTGTGTACAAAGGGCAGGGACTTAATCAACGCCAGCTTATGACCCTCACTTATTGGTAATTCCACGTTTTAAGGTTAAATAATTGCAATCACAGATCCCTATCACGAACTGGTTTCAGCGTGCAACACTCACCTGTCCTTGAAAAATAGAGACACGCTAATCCATTCAGTGGAGCGCTAGTGCGGCCCAGGACACCTGAGGCCATAACACACCTGTTATTGCTCGATCTCGCAATTGATCGGGCAAGGTAAGGGGTTACCTTGCACCTCCTGGTGCAATGTATGGGGTAATTAAACACTCTTGGGTAGTGTTATTGTTAAATTTACTGGTAATTTTATCAGTAATAAAATAGAATTTTGCAGAATGCTAACCGTTACACAACAGAACGCTTGTTGCGTGTGATTTTTTTATGAAAAAAAATAAATAAATAGATGGAGAGGGATTAACTCTTCCTAATCATTTTTGGTGATTAGAATCCTTTTGTCATCTGATTTTTTGGAGACAGATGCGCTTACACACATGTAATTATTTTTTTAACCAAATTTCAAACATTGTGTGGTTTATTATTTTTGAGAAGAATGTCTTTTGGTGGTCCACCATCCTGCATTATAGAGTCTTCTGAACTGCTGTATCTGCACTTGTTTCTAAAAAAAATGGTAGTTTGTCAGACAATTTCAATAAAATTTTGTGGTTTTTTGGGGTGGATTGTGAAGCCCGGGTGACGAATGTGTAGTGTGCACTCGTGCATCAGTCAACTCCAGTCTGTGTCCGTTAGGCAATATATGGGTTACTGATGCAGCAGAGGTGGGGTCAACAATTTTGTGGTTCATTATTTTTGAGAAGAAAATCTTTGGGTGTTCCACCATCCTGCCTTATAGAGTCTTCTGAAATGTTGCATATGCGCTTGTGCTTACACAAAGTTGTAAATGAAAAAAAAAAATTATACAATTTTGTTGCTTTTGGGGCAGATTGTGAAGCCCTGTGTGTACTGGTGCATCAGCCAACTCCAGGCTGTGTCCTTCAGGCAATAAATGGGTTCCTGATGCCGCAGAGGTGGGGCCTGGGTCTGGGAATTAAACATTTTTGGATTGCGGGTGCTACAAAAAAAGATGAACACACCCTAAGCCGTTCAGTGGAGCGCGCCTGCGGCCCCGGACATCTGAGGGCATAACACACCTGTTATTGCTCGATCTAAGGAGAAGGGGGATTCATCATCGGGAGAAGAGAGTTGCAGGTTGCCCTTGAGTCAGCAAGGCAGTAGCATGGTTGGCAGTCAGCGTGGTGTGGCAGTAGTGTTAATTCTGGAGCCAAACGTGCCCGGGGGGAGACCACCTGCTTCGCGGCAGCTTACCTTTCTGGGAGTTAGCGGGTTACCAGCAACGGTCGATGAAAGATAGAGACATGCTAATCCGTTCAGTGGAGCGCGCCTGCGGCCCCGGAAATAAGAGGGCATAACACAACTGGTATTGCTCGATCTCGCAATTGATCATGCAAAGGTAGGGGGTTATTAAAGCCTCTTGGGTACTGCTGAGGCCTACTCTTGACTGCTCCTGGTGCAATGTATGGGGTAATTAAACACTCTTGGGTAGTGTTTTTTTTTTTATTTACTGATAATTTTATCAGTAATAAAATTGAATTTTCCAGAATGCTAATCGTTACACAACGGAACGCTTGTTGAGTGTGATTTTTTTATGAAAAGTAAAAAAAAAAAAAAAAAAAACGGCCAGGGATTAACTCTGCTTCATCATTTCGGGTGAAAAAAGTCCTTTGGTGATCTGATCTTTTGGAGACAGATGCGCTTACACACATATTGAATTTGTTTTTGTAAAAAAATTTCAAACATTGTGTGGTTTATTATTTTTGAGAAGAATGTCTTTGGGTGGTCCACCGTCCTGCATTATAGAGTCTTGTGAACTGTTGGATATGCGCTTGTTCTTACACAAAGGTATTTCTTTAAAAAAAATTCTAAAATGTTGTTGTTTTTTGGAGGGGATTGTGAAGCCCGGTTGTGTACTGGTGCATCAGCCAACTCCAGGCTGTGTCCTTCAGGCAATATATGGGTTCCTGATGCCGCAGAGGTGGGGCCTGGGTCTGGAAATTTCTAATTTTTGGCTAGCGGGTGCTACCTATGAGAAATCTTTGTCAAAAATTTCATATATTGTGTTGTTTTTTGGGGGGATTGTGAAGCCCTGGTGTGTACTCTTGCATCAGCCAACTCCAGGCTGTGTCATGCAGGCAATATATGGGTTACTGATGCCGCAGGGGTGGGGCCTGGTTCTGGAAATTTCAAATTTTTGGAAAGCGGGTGCTACCAATGAGAAATCTTTGACAAAAATTTCTCAGTGTGTCGATTTTGGAGGGGGGATTGTGAAGCCCTGGTGTGTACTGGTGCATCAGCCAACTACAGGCTGTGTCCTTCAGGCAATATATGGGTTACTGATGCCGCAGAGGTGGGGCCTGGGTCTGTTAATTTCAAATTTTTGGATGGCGGGTGCTACCAATGAGAAATCTTTGTCAAAAATGTCATATATTGTGTTGTTTTTTTGGGGGGGATTGTGAAGCCCTGGTGTGTAGTGTACTAGTGCATCAGCCAACTCCATGCTATGTCATTCAGTCACTATATGGTCTCCTGACACGGATGCCACCACCAGGCTCTGCCATTGTGCTGCTGTGCGGCAGTGATTCTAAGAGCGATGCCGGTAATCTGCATGCTATTCTGAATAACAGTATTATTTCACTACCCCAGCACACTCCATATGCGTTTTAGGACACAGCAAAGTGTTCTATACCCCTATAGAGGCTGTATGTAGGCTAGAAATAGCCTTTTTTAATATCGATTCGCGGCGAACAAATTCGGATCGAAACAAACTTTTCGGGAAAATTAGGCGAATCGGCCGAATCAAATTTTTGAAAAGTTCGCTTTTCTCTAGTGGGAATATGTTAAAGTCGAGTTTCGTTGTTTCTTTCAGGCAAATGGCAGAAGACAGGCGTGTTAGAAGAAGTGGGACTTCAGGAAGCTGCAGCGTGAGCTACAGTCACTGCAAGACCTGCTCCAGTGCGGCTGGGACGTCAGGGAGGAGCTGAGGGAGACCAAAAAGAGCTTGAAAAGGCACTTTGAGGAGGAATCCAAGCGAATCGTCTTTCGTTCCAAGGTGGAGAACCTGGAAAAGGGTGAGAAGTGTAACGCTTTCTTTTTCAGGAAGCTCCATGCTGGCCACACGCCCCTGACTGAGCTACGAGATGAGACCGGACACATGAGGAGGGGCAAGGAGGAGGTGATGGGGGCATCTCAGATTTCTACAGCAACCTCTACGCCCCCAAGTCATCCGACCCCAAAGCCGCCGAGAGGTTTCTGTCAGGTATCACTAACTTTGTTGATCCCGCAGGTGCGGCGGCTATGGACGACCCCTTGACGGTGGGGGAGCTGCTCTCTGCCGCTACATCCTTTAAGCCCGGCAGGACCCCGGGCAGTGACGGTCTCCCGGCCGAGCTATATGTAGCGCTGGGCGATCTGATCTGTCCGGACCTGTTGGAGGTGTACGAGGAGATGGTGGGGGGGGGGGCAGAATGCCTCTGTCGTTGAGGGAAGGGATGATCACGATCTTGTACAAGCGGAAGAGATGTGACTTGAAAAATTGACGTCCCATCTCTTTCCTGAACGTGGACTACAAGATCCTCGCAAAGGTGCCAGCCAACAGGCTGAAATCTGTCATCAGGCAGATCATCCATCCGGACAAGACCTGCGGCATTCCTGGTCGCAGGATCGCCGACAGCCTTGCCCTAGTGAGAGACACGATATGTTACATCCAGGACCGTCGTGCCCGCGCCGCCCTGGTCAGTCAGGATGAGGAGAAGGCATTTGACCATGTCTCCCACGCATTTATGGGCAGGGCTTTGCGCAGGCTGGGTCTGGGGAAGATGTTTTGCTCTTTTGTTAACGTCATGTACTTTGATATTTGCAGCACAGTGTTGGTGAACGGCTGGAGGACTAACCCCTTCCATATTCTTTGAGGGGTTAGACAAGGCTGCCCTCTTTCACTTCTTTTTGTTTGTGTTATAGAGCTCTTTGCTGAGACTATCCGGCAGAATGGAGAGATCAGAGGGATCCCCGCAACAGGACCAGATTGCTATGAGGTCAAGTGCTTGCTCTACATGGACGACGTGACCGTCTTCTGCGTTGACCAGCGTTCGGTGACTGCACTCGTCTAGACCTGTGAGGACTTCGGCAAAGCTTCAAGGGCAAAAGTCAACTGCGGGAAGTCGGAAGCCATGCTCTTCGGGAAATGGCACCTGGTTTCTTCCGCCCCCTTCCCCTTTACTATTAAGCTGGACTTCATTCGCATTCTGGGAGTCTGATTTGGCAAGGAAGGATCGGCCCTCAAGTCTTGGCAAGACAGACTAGGAAAGATGAACTCTAAGATTGGACTGTGGAGCTCCAGAAAGCTCTCGATTGAGGGCAAAACACTTGTCTTGCGGAGTGAAGTTTTGCCTGTGCTTCAACATACCGCACAGGCCTGGCCTCCCCATACCACCGTTTGCAAGGCCATCACCCGGACAGTGTTTTGCTTCATCTGGGGCAAAATGGACAGAGTCAAGCGGACTGTGATGTATAAGGAGCCCCGCAAAGGTGGGAAGGGAATACCCAATATCCCCACTCTGCTGAGGGCCTCCTTTGCATGTGTCAGCGTACAGTGGACTCTTGTTGAGAAGACTGGCTCAGCGGGCAGGTCCATGTCTCGCTTGTTTCTCATGACCCTCTGGAGACAGCTGGGCTGGGACAAGTGGGACACTCCCTGGTTCTGTGGGGATGTTGTCCGGTTTGTGAGGGAGCACCAACTAGAAGGACTGAAACCTGACCTATGGAAGCCGAAGACAATCTACAAGCTCATGCGAGCTAAGGACTTGGCTGAGCTCGTTCCGGGACTCCCCACAGCCACTGCAGAGACAGTTTGGACTAATGTGGCCTCAAAGCGGCTTACCAATGGACACAAAGTCTTGTCGTGGATGGCCGTCAAGGAAGGACTCTCTCTCAGGTCGTTCATGCATACCCGCAACCTGTGCACAACCCGGTACTGCCCCCGGTGCCTCTATGTGGAGGAAACATCTTTGCACGTGTTTTGGCAGTGCCCCTTTGCACAGGGTCTGTTGGACGCCCTGGAACATGAACTCAGAGACTCTGTACCCAGGAACTGCCTATCGTACCATTCGGTGCTTTACGGTCTGTTGCCTGGGACCCACGACATGGAGGCTATCCAGGAGGCCTGGCGCCTTATGAACTGTTTTCAGGACGCAGTGTGGATTGCCAGGAACCACCTCGTGATCAACAGGGAGAACATGTCTGTCCGGGACTGCCGCAGGTTCATCAAGAGCCTGCTTAGAGAATATTCCATCTTGGACAGCCCGGCCGTCGAGGTGGAAGAAGAGGAGTGAAGAACCCTCTCCTTCTCCCAATGTTCCTTGAAGATACAGTCCAGCAGTTTGGCCCTGTGATCCGCCCCCTCCCCACCCCCACATAGTCGCCCATACCCCCCACGCCCCCACCCCACAGCCCACGCCCCTACCCCGATCACAGATTGTGATGTTTTGTTAATTGATCACTTGTGCTTTTCTATTACAGGATTGAGCGGAGTGTTAGAGTAGCATGATGTGCGATGTATAGCTTAAGGAACCTTTGCTGTGTATTGTACTGTCATGCTTTGTGTGATTGTAATTTATTGTATGACTTGTAATGACTGAACGGACAATAAAGCTCTTTCAATAAACACCCTGAAACAGCTGTCTGCAGATGGGTCCTCTTTCCTTCTGTAGAGAGAGTTCTGGCTTGGCATAAATCCCAATTAGTTCTGAGACTTCTTAAGTGGAGCCTGAGCTGTTTTGCAGGATGCACTACCTGTGTAGGTGGTGTGGTGAGCTAATTTGCATATATACATATATATATATATATATATATATATATATATATATATATATAACATTTATTGATCTGTAAGGATGAATAGCTACATATAATATTTAGTGTAGTTAAGTCATTACCGTGAAAAACACACATTTCTTCAGACAATTCTATAGATAAATTTTTTTTCCAAAACAATATCTTACATTTTATGAAAAAGAAATACAATAGAAGGAATAATTCTTTGTAATTTTGCTTTTTGTCATGTGTTGCTTCCAAAGAATAACAATAAATGGGTGCAGCTCACTAAACCCTCATATAACTAGTACTGTAGGGGTTCTCCTATACACCACAAGATAGATCAAAATACCAGAATAAAAGTCCTTAGGACACAGATATTCATTTATTAGTTGATAAAACCGGAGTATCAGATGAGACCTTTTGTCTAACTTAGGTACGTTTAGTATTATACAATTATAAAATAAAATAATAAATAGAACGATAGTATAAATGGATAATATAAGAGAATGAAATATAAAATATAATGGTTGCTACCCATATATGAAAGTCCCTAAATACACCACAGTATGATTAATGTACTGTAATGAAAAAATGATAGGATTTTTATCCATGAAAACTAATACTAGAAAATCGTCCCCCTGCACTCACTGCACAAAAGGCGACTTGAACCGCCCATCTGGAAAAGCCAGGACCCAGGTCTATCTTACATTTTATGAGGCACTCAGAGGTGACTGCCGGCAGTCTCGCACAGAGGTATGCGCTTCCAGGACTACTACAACTCCCATCATGGAACAGATTTTTTCCATGATGGGAGTAGTAGTTCCCTGGCTGCGGCAGTCAGCGGGTGGCTGGAGAGACTACATTAGTGCTTGTACTACTACCCCCATTATGGAACAGAGTCTGTTCCATGAAAAGGGTTGTAGTACAGGGGCTGAGGGATTGATCGGACCGGGTTTCACATGTGAGGCCTGATGCAATCAGAAGTTAAGCAGGGGAGCGGGCATCAAGCTCCACAACCCTGCAATGTATGGTGTGTTTTAACTTTCATTTTTAAATCCCCCATGGGGAACCCCGAATGGTCGGTGCTGAGGAGCCATTCAGAGCTCTCAGCAGGGTTTTTAAAATGAACATTGTGAGTGGCAGCTGAGGCTATATGTGTATTAAAAGCGCTGTTGGGGCAAGATATATAGCGCTGCAGGGGGGGCAGACATATAGCCTATATATCTAGCCCCCCAGTGCATTTGTAATATGCCCCCCACAGCGCATTAATAAAGATATGACCCCTGCCAGTGCATTACATATATACCCCACCAGCGCATTAATAAAGACATGCCCCCGCCAGTGCATTATATATATATATATATATATATATATATATATATATATATATATACACACCCCGCCGGCGCATTTATCATAAAATGCCACCGCAGCGTTATATGTGAAAAGTGTATCTATCAGCAGCGCATAGTGCCTGCAGCCAGGGACCCGATGCTGCTGCCAGATATACTTTTCATACATACGGTGCAGCATCATATGTATATAGATGCGCTGGGAGGGCAAATAACACTATGTGTCTACCGCAGCGCATCTATGTTGAAAGCCTAATTGGCTGCATTTGTGGGAGTGGCGTGGGGTATAAAACCACACCTCTCCCACAGGTAGGGGCGTGTTTATCGTTGGCAGTAGTTCTCTTGTAGGCTACTGTATTAGGTCTCACGTTCCTGGAGAGTTAGTTGGTGGTTTCTGTGTCGGTCCTATTCCCCGTCCTCTAGGAGGTTTTTCAAGGTAAGCGCCGATTCCCGGCCTCTATGTGTCCTTTTTATCCCCAACCCACTGCTCCCGGTCTACATTGTCCTGGGGCCGGGTACGGCTCTCCTCGCCAGGGCCGCCCTCCCCCCACGTTCCCGGGCCCTCCCGCCGGATTTGCTGCCGCTCCCGGGAGTCCGGGTTTCCCCGGTCAACAGCAGGGCTCCGCCCCTGCCTGGTTCTCCTTCGGCCTGGTGGCGCCTCCGGCCCGGGGCGGGGAGGCGTCCTCGTGCTGGTCCCGCTGCTCCGTTCCCTCACGCCGCTCGCTGGCCCCGGTCAGCGGCGTGGCTGGGGGGGGGGGGGGTTTCGCGGCGCCGGCGGATGGCGTCACTCCCCTGGCGCCGCCCCGCGTCACTCACCGAGGGGAGGCCGGCACGGGCGCCGATCGGTGTCTCCGTCCCGCCGGGCCTCGCGCTCCTTCCCCTCTCCGGTCTCCCGGCGTGTCCTGGACATGGGAGATGGGCGGGTCTCCGGGGTCACGGTGGGCGCCGTCGGCGCCGCCGCGGGCCGTTTCTCCCCTTAAACCTCCATGCCTGACCCCCCCCCCCCGCGGCTACACACTGCACGGGGGAGGGGGAGTCAGGGAGCAGCCCGGTCTTCAAGCCTGGCGGTGGCAGGTGTTCGTCGCCGGGCCCAGGGAAAAAATATATATATGTATATTGTACATAAAGGGGAGGAGTTTTTGTTTTGTTTTAGGTTATCGCTGCATATGGGGGTCTCCTCTGGGAGACAGGGTTTGTAAAAGACTATAAAACAAGAGGGTAAAAGGCATGCACGCGCTCTCCTGGGGCAACACATAAAAAATCCAGGGTGCCACTTCTCGCCTGGGCCACCTGCACAGGGCCTCAGTGAGTTCACGCCCACTCAAAACACTGGTCTCCATTGTCTCCGTAGCAACGGGCCCACAACTCATGCATTTTCCACGTTGTTGCTCGGTTCCCATGGCTACCAGACCTCACCAGTGGCTCCCTTCAGCTCAAGGCAGGGAGAGAATTGCATACTCACACTGTACCACTCGTAATTTTCACGGTCGCTACTGGAGACCGCACTATCTACTATGCTTCCAAAATGTCATTTCTGTGATTTCTTTCCCCCCCCCCTCAGGTTTGTCTAGTTGGTGGTCGGTGATTAGGTTCCCTTCTAAACCTTTCCTCTCAGCTTGCAGCTCGAGGTACAAAAAAAAAAAAATATATATATATAAAGGGGGGGGGGGGGAAATACATATTATATACACATACACACGTGCTAACCCACAAACTCACGTCCCGTGAACCACGTTTCTGACATCCACGGGTATACCCCCCGATGTCACGCATGACGCTGCTACTGACATTCCGTCACAGCCACGCACGTCCTCACACACACCTGCCACTCGGCTCTCGATCTGACTCTGCTTCAGTCGGGGCATGGCACTCATGTTGTACCTGACTCATTCAGCGCAACATGTCATTAAACTAGGCGGAGGATCACCTTTTGTCTGACACGTCTTCAGCGGGGTCCTCTGCGTGTGCCGTTTCTGACTCTTCTTCAGCGCAAACGGCATACACATAGTCACTACAGTAATTACTCTCTTCGTCACCCACACCCTCTAGTCTTTACTCAGTACACCACGCTAATTGTCTCATATAATATTCACAGCTGTATCAGGTCGTGCCGCCAAGGCTCTCGCGTTGTCCCTACAGCTCAGGACAGCAGCAGGTCAGTTCCCGTGTCTAGTAGCTAGGTGAAGTTGAGTTAGTTGCAAATTCATCAGTCATTTTTCTTTTCCCCACCGGCACCCTTCACTGGCCCGGATAGGTTCGGCTAGAGGCATGTCCCATCGCTCGGACATTGAGGATGCCCTCTCCGTTCCGGAGACCCCCGCCAGGGCTTCGGACCGAGGCAGCATACCGTCATACCGAGTATGGACCATTCCCAGGTTGATGGAGGAGTTAAGGAGAAGGGACATCCCCTTCCCAGCCTCTGCCAGGAAGGGCGAACTGTATAACCTGTTCACTGCCGACCAAGCCCCCAGGGGCAGTCAGGAAGCTGTCCAGGCTCAGGCGTCAAGCGCCTCGCTGTCCCAGCTTCATACTATGATGGCAGACGTCCTAGCGTCAGTCGCTGGCTTCCAGGCCAGACTGGACCGTATGGACACCTCCAAGAGTAGCGAATCTGCTCCCACTACGGCAGCTCCCACGGCTTCTACCTCACAGGCTACGCCTACAGGTACGCCACAACTCCCACCCAATATCACCCCGGCGCATCTCATCCCAGTGCCCATTAAAAAAGAGATCCTAGAGGGCAAGGATGTCAACCTTGCGTCCCTCCTGATCGCTACGACAGACATCAAGGACACCAAGACTGTCGCCTGTGGTGAGCTGGCGGTGACTTTCAAAAGCAAGGACGCCAGGCTCAACAGGTCCTTTAACGTCACTGAATTCGTCCTTGCATTCGGCCTCTTTAGGGACGTCATCTGCTCGGTCAGTCCTAGCCGCAGGGTTGAGTTAGACCTGTATCTGCACAGAGTTATCCAGATGGCTCATAAATACGGGGGCACTACTTTTTATGATTACCACAAATCCTTCTCGGCCAAAGCAGCGGCAGCTTATGCCGAATTCAACTACACAACTAACTGGGGGGTTGTTGATACGGAGCTCTATTGCGATCACTTCGCAGGCATGAAAGCTCCGTCCTGCGCTGTGTGCGGACTCACCTCCCACTCAGCCAACGGGTGTCCTAGGAGCAGCGACCCAGGGGAGCCTAGCTCCAGCAGGGGCCCCAGCCCCCACGCCTCTGCTCCTCAGAGGAACTCAGGCGCTCTAGACAGGCTGGGCAGGCCGGTGAGGTTCCTGGGCAAATCCCCGATCCGCAACAACTTCAATCACTCCTCCTGTCAATACAGCAACTGCAGACTCCTACACATATGTCTCACCTGTCACAGAGCTCATCCAAGCTCAATCTGCTCCCAGAGGGGCTCTCAGGCGTGACTAGGCGTGGTCCAGGTGCAGGTCCTGGCCGGGGTCCTCGCCTGTCACCCTGATCCCAACTGGGTCAGTTGGTTGGTGGCTGGGTTCTGTGACGGATTCCACACAGGCTTGGTCGCCCTCCCACAGTGTACTTATGAATGTCACAATTTGGTGTCAGCCCTCGCTGACTCAGAGGCGGTGTCCAGTCTGATCATGTCAGAGCTAGAAAAAGGATTCATGATCGGTCCTTTTGACACACCTCCTTTCCGCACTTGGAGAGTCAGCCCGCTGGGGCTCGCTACCGGGAAGTTCAATAATAAAAAGAGGTTAATATACGATCTCTCCGCTCCTTATTCGTCTGTCATACCCAGCATCAATGCTTTAATTCCGTCAGAGGAATTCTCAATGAAGTATTCATCCATTGACCAGGCCATACAAATCATCCTGCAGTTAGGGAGGAACACCTGGTTGTCAAAAGCAGACATAACCGATGCTTTTAAATTACTCCCTATTAGGCCAGACCTCTGGCAGTGGCATGGCGTTAAATGGCTAAACAAATATTACTTCACCACCAAACTCACTTTTGGCGCAAAGAGTAGCCCGTGGCTTTTCGATCAGTTGGCCACAGCCCTTCACTGGGCACTCCAAAACGTCACCAACTGCCAACACACCATACATTACTTGGACGATTTCTTGCTGCTTGAACACCCCAAACATACTCCAAGTAACCTTTCCTCACTGTTGGCTTTGTTCAAAGAGATTGGCGTCCCTGTCGCTCCACACAAAACAGAGGGTCCCTCCACCCAGCTTGTCTTCTTGGGTATCATCCTGGATACCGGGAACATGCAAGTGAGACTACCACAGGACAAACTGGCCAGAATCCGGGAGCGACTACACAGCCTCTCCAGGTGTCGTATGGTCTCCAGGGTCGAGCTTCAAAGCCTCCTGGGAATGATGGCTTTCGCCATGAGGATTATCCCTCAGGGGAGAGCATTCATTTCCAGGCTCCTGGACCTTCTCCCCTCAGTCTCTGGCCAGAGGCAGACTATCCACATTGACAATGAAGCCATGGCAGATCTACTTATGTGGGACCAGTTTTTAGACAAATGGAATGGGGTGTCTTTCTTTACTCCTCGAGCATCAGAACTATCCCCCACTGTGCGGTCCGATGCTTCTGCACTCGGGTTCGCAGCTATACACGAGAATCAGTGGCTGGCAGGTCCTTGGCCTCCAGAGATCGGCAACATTCCTGGTTTCAAAGAAACCTCTGCACTGTTCGAGATATATCCCATTGTAGCGGCCGCTGCAGTGTGGGGACGGTCTTGGAGTAACACGACTGTTCGTTTCATATGCGACAACACGGCCACGGTCGATATACTAAACAAAGGGCGCTCTAAGTCCCCCCACATCATGCGCTTCGTCAGGAAGTTCGTGTTGCTAGCCCTTGAGCACAACTTCCACTTCTCAGTCGAACATATTGAGGGCAGGTTAAATGTTGCAGCTGATGCATTGTCCCGAGCTAACCTGAGGCTGTTCTTTCAGGTACTACCAGGAGCAGATCAAACCGGAATCACGGTCCCCCCGCTCCAGCAACTGACGGCTTAGCCACCTACTCAGCAGTGGCTATCACTCTAATCCGAGGTTCCTTAGCACCCAGCACGATTCGGGCTTACGATTCTGCTCTGGCGTCTTTCACTACCTTCATGCACAACTTAGGTCTGCCTGCCACAATCTCGGTGCATTCTTCCCTAGCGTTCATTGGTTTTTGCCACTCCTCCTTACACTTGTCCCACAATACCATCAAACTGCACCTCACGGGTCTTCAGCACCACAGGTCCTTGTTGCACCCTAACGCACCGTCACTGCTTTCCGCACGTCCCATCAAGGCTGCTCTCAGAGGTGTGTCACTTTCTTCACTTCACAGGTCACCTTCCCGCGCACCGGTCACCGGGGACCTCTTCAGGGCCATGTGTACCCTGCTAGACACTCACCCTTTCGGTTACCACCTAAGTACGGTCATCAAAGCGGCCATTCACCTCGCTTTCTATGGCTTTCTCAGGCCCGGTGAGTTCACGCGTCACGGGCACAGATCACCGGGCCTGACCCTGGGCCAGCTGTCGCCTAGTGGCTCAGGTTTCACCCTCTCTCTGCTGGCCACCAAGACCTGCAGGTGGGGAGCGTCCGTCCGCTACTTTCCCACGTCACATCGTTGGTGCCCGGTAGCTGCCCTATCGGCCTTACTGGCCATGTTGTCGGGGCGAGCGGCGGACGGTCCTCTTCTACCTCTTGGTGGCCAGGCTTTAACGTCATCACAGTTCATCAAACACGTCCAGTCACTCATCACCATGTTGGGTAAAGACTCTGCAGGTATCACAAGGCACTCATTCAGAATTGGCGCGGCCTCGGCTGCTTCTAGACACAACGTTCCAGCTCACGTGATCAAGAAGCTGGGTCGTTGGAGTTCTGCTTGCTTTGACCGTTATGTGCCCGACCCGTCAATGGAAATGGCAAATGTATTTAAGATACTGGCTCTGTAAACGAAATAAAATCAAGTTGCACCCTATTTCTGACTTTTTGCCCTCTATAGGCGTACCCACGGTCGCGGTACTTTGGGCACACTTCAACCGCTGTTTCCTTACGTCTTCTTATGTTCCAGGTTCCATAGGAATTCAAGGTTAGGTCGGTAAGTCATCCTAATCATGTTTTCTCCTTAGGTTATTCATTCACGGCTCTTCGAGCCACGACCACAAATACATATACCCCTGCAGCACTATGAATGAAAGGTATATCTATCAGCAGCGCATAATGCCAGCAGCCGGCGGCCCGATGCTGCTGATAGATATACTTTTCATTCATAGCGCTGTAGTGGCATATGTGTGTATATATATATATATATATATATATATATATATATATATAAAAAATGCGCTGGCGGGGGTCATATCTTTATTAATGCACTGTGGGGGGTATATTATATATGCGCTGGGAGGCTAGATATATAGGCCACTAGCTGAGTACCTGGCGTTGCCCGGTTTTTCCTTCCAAATCCTTGTTGGTGAGGAAAATCAACAAAGGAAGAAGCTTTTGACTTCACATCCCATCCCCATATATTGTTGTCATGTCTCAACCCCATATCCCTTCCCCATATCCCGACCTCATATCCCGTCCTCATATCCCGTCCTCATATCCTGACCTCATATCCCGTCCTCATATCTCGGCCTCATATCCCGGCCTCATAGCCCGACCTCCTATCCTGTCCTCATATCCGTCCTCATATCCCGACCTCATATCCTGACCTTCTATCCCGTCCTCATACCTCAACCTCCGATCCCGTCCTCATATCCCATTCTTATATCCCATCCTCATATGCCATCCTCCTATCCCGACCTCCTATCCCATCCTCCTATCATGACCTCCTATCCCGACCTCCTATCCCGTCCTCATATTCCGTCCTCATATCTCAACCTCATATCCCGTCCTCATATCTCAACCTTATATCCCGTCCTTCTATCCCATCCTCATATCTCGTTCTCATATCCCATTCTCATATCCCGACCTCATATCCCGTCATCATATCCCGACCTCCTATCTCGACCTCATATCCGGTCCATATATGCGTCATCATATCCTGACCTCCTATCCCATCCTCCTATCCCGTCCTCATATCCTGACCTCCTATCCCGTCCTCCAAACTTGACCTCATATCCCGTCCTCATATCTCGACCTCCTATCCCGACCTCCTCTCTTTGTGAGATGGGGTGTGGCTTGCAAGCCAGATTGACACATTCACCAGGAGATACAGAGCGGGGCTTGTGGAGTAAGGTACTGGAAGTCCCATATACTCGCATGGGACTTAAAACAAAAACCCATCTTTTATATAATGGTGTAGGTAAGGGTTAATTTAACTATCATATCTTTTTGTTTGACATATAAGTAATAAGTGTACCAGGTATTATCGAAATATCTCAAGCCGTACGGAAGTTATGTGGGAACATACATTTCACTCAGTCATTCACTGCTATCGAAAAAGGGAACACGGCTCCCTGAAACGCGTCTAGCCCAAGAAGTCACCTACCATCACCCCCACTGTGGACACACGGACTTATACCCTAAGAGCCTCTGATTAGAGAAACACGCTCCATCAGGAACTCTTTCTGCTCCGCTGGCCAGCTGCAGCTAGGACGACTGCATCCAGCCCACGATCGGCATAGCCGGTAAGAGGCACACAGTGCCAAACTCACATTGCCCACTGAAGCGGAGGATTACAATAACTGAGGACAATCAGCTACAACCCACGCTGAGTTTGAAGCCACTCATACTGTAGCCCTGGGCAGTCAGGTTAGACTAGGCTCCAAACAGGGGGCATCCAGCGCTGCCAAACGCTGCGACAAAATATTATCTACGGCTAACTAACTTATTTTGGCACGGTGTTGTCCCTGCGAAGCTATTGACTATACACAATCCATCTCCAGTTGCGGAGGAAATATCCATATTTGCAGCACTTGTAGTGCTTAATATAGCGCAAAGACTTTCCTATTTCCGTGTCCAGTTCTAATTATATTTAATAGGGGTATTATTATCCAGTGTTGCTTTATATATATACCTTCAGTACAGTTTTCATAGTATATCCATATGTTATATTTTATATCCCGTGAATAGTCCGAAGCAAGGGCCCTGCTAAGGACCTCACTCCACTAAGTTTATTTAAATAAATGCTATTTTAATTTGGAAACTCTCTCTCTCTCTCTCATTCTCTTAGTTTTTTATTTATTTTATTACTCTTTGCATTTTTTTCTTCTGTTCTTTCTCCTATCTCTCACCCCTAGCCTAGTAGGACTGTTACCCATTTTTTGTCTCCACTTGCATTTTTTGGCACATTGGGTTTTTTGTGCAACACAGTATCCTGTTGAGCTCCCATTTATTTTTA
Source organism: Hyla sarda (assembly GCF_029499605.1). NCBI lineage: Eukaryota > Metazoa > Chordata > Amphibia > Anura > Hylidae > Hyla > Hyla sarda. The sequence continues at coordinate 125,480,455 of NC_079193.1, forward strand.
ACTAACATACATTTACTATTGATTTGCATGGTACTTTAAACAAAAACCCTGACCCTCACAAATGAGGGTTAAATTAACTATATTTTAAGTGGAAATATAAGTAACATGTGACCAAGTATTATCAAAATATCTCAGCCGCTTGGAAGTTATGCAGTAACATATATTTCCCATAGACTTTTATGGGACTTTAAACAAAAACCCAGACCCTAGCAAATGGGGGTGGGTAAGGGTTAAATCACCTATCCTATGTTTGTTGTTGACATATAAGTAACATGTGTGCCAAGTTTCATGGTAATATCTTCAGCCATTTGGATGTGATGCTGGAACATACACACACACACATACACACATTGGGACTCAAGAGTGTCGGTTTGTGTTTCTTTTTTTTAATGGTTTATACATTTTATTTAACTTGGTATTTGCTAATCTGTCGCACTTTTCCCGATATCTTTTGTCGCAGGGAAAAATTTTGTCGCACAGTAAATTCTGGCGCATGGTTCTGTCGCACAGTAATTTCTGTCGCATGATAAAATCTGTTGCATCCATGATGCTAAGTTTGGAGATACCTTTTTAAATAAAAATTTCATAGGGTACTATTAAAAAACTAAAATAAAAAAGATACAGTAGTGAAGGAAAAAATTGTATCTAATGAAATTTATAACAAAATTTTCATTAATTTTTAAAACAGGGATCAATTTTAGTGGGCGGGTGGGGACCTAAAAATGTAACCAACAATAATAAAAATGTAGTGTGTGTGTGTTTTTTCACTTTTTTTCTTTATTCTTTACATTTTTTTAGGTAGTCCTACTACTCCCAGTATGGAACACACTGCTCCATGATGGGAGTAGTTGTATTCTTGTCTGCCAGAGTCTTTGCATTTTTGCAGTGCTGGAGACCCTCTAGATCTGGCCCACCTTGCTGCGCATGGAGATTCCAATGCGCAGCAAGGTGGGACAGATCTAGAGGGTCTCCAGCACTGCAAAAAGGCAAAGACTCCGGCAGACAAGAATCAACAAACCAAGCAAACCGCAATACTCAAGCTAACCTGTAAGGTTTCCTCATATACCTACACCATGATCTAGGGAGACCCCATCGGAATGTATCTGAACTGGAGCTGTCTTCTCTTTTTTCAGACTTTAAGAGATCGCAATCCCCAATATACACAAGACAGGGATCGCGTTCCTCATTGTGCACAAATGTATCTGCAAACAGCTTGTTACAATGAAACAAAACTCCAGCACTTCTCTCAATTTGATTTGAACTAAATATAGATCTGGTACAGCAGAGTGGGCTCCAGAAGGAAGGACTCCAGAGCTGCAAAAGACCGAAGCATCCCCATACAACAAATTCACATCACTCATTCATATTTTCCACCCACAGTGGTGATTGGCCGGATGGTTGCAGCCAATCACAGCTCTGAGGGAAATATGAGTGAATGAGTGGCCGGCCGGAGTATAGTGCAGATAGGCAAGCGCTGTATACAGCCGCTCCACATTATACATTATACAGGACGATCGCAGTGGGTGTCCGGAGTGACATCCACTGTGATCTTTACTTAACTGCAAGTACTACTACACACTCTGCTCCATGCTGGGAGCTGTAGTACCTGCATTAATAGACAGATCGCAGCTAGTGTAACTTCTGACACCTGTTACGATCTGTCAATTAATGCAGATGTACATTTTTTTTAACAAAGCAAGAAGAAGAGAACACGGGGGCACTCACGGCACTTCGGTCAAAGCAAGCTTCTTTATTCAGGTAGCGACTGAACACAGTAGCGACTGTTCTGGTGGGGCACCAGGAGCGAGCGTGTGAGACGATAAATTAAAATAATTCCTCAGGTCACGCCTACCTGTGTGTGAGGGGTCAGTACGTCAGAAGGAAAGCGTATTTCCACAACTCACAAAATTAATCACATAACACCTTTAGTTAGAAACATTAAAAAATAAGTAAATACAATTCTTCACATACATATTCAATGAGCACAACCTTTGAGATGAAGGAAACACATAAGGCAAACATAAAAAAGGAAAAATATATTATTCTTATCAGAAAACGCTCATATCAGGCGATCGTTCAGACCGAGGTTGCCCTCTCCATCAGTCTGAATGATCCAGCTAGCTTCGCACTGGAGGAGCTGTTTACGGTTATCTATTACTGGGACAGAAAAGACTTTTTCAAGGACCAAGCATTTTAAACTTTTTGCTTCTCCCATACATGCAAGATTAATCTTGGGGAACCTTTCTTCGGGGTGATAGAGCGTGCATGTTCTCTAAACCTCACATTTACCGCTCTAATGGTGCAACCAATATAGAACCGCATCCACGGACAAAAAATGGCATAAATAACGCTGCTGGTTCTACACCAAACTGCGTTTTTTGGGGTACTATTTATACCTCCTAAAGACACATTTTGTCTATGCATGCCTGGTTGCACCAGTTACTTGTATTGCATCTATACATTCCTGGGCTTAACAATTTTTTTCAACCAATCCTCCTTTTTAATATTGTTTTTAAGTTCACTACTTACTAATATCCATATGGGGGGTTACATAGGCAACAAAGCTCCGTTTCGTGCAGCAGGTGCACTTCGTCTGGCTGGTTGCCTATGTAACCCCCCACGTCTGTTCCCTACCCCCCTCATATGTGAGTATAATAAAGAAGAATTTTAAGAAGACTGGTGAGTGCCGGCTATCATTTCATCTTTTACTTTGTTGGATATTCATGAACGCTTTCAACTAGCCAGAGCACCACTGTCACCACAGCACTATAAATGCGAGCGTTTGCCCAGAGAGACTGCACTAATTCTCCATATACACAGTGCTGTATGCATATCTATTACATGAACTTACTACTTACTAAGACGTCTTTTACATTTTTACTTTTTCTGAACGCAATAATTGTTTTTTGTCTTATGTCTTCAGCCAAATCGGCATCATTTTGTACCAAGAACCAGTTATTGTATATAGACTTTTTAATATGTTTCGCCATCGGAGTAAAGGAAAATGAAAAAGAAAAACGAAAGGTAGATTCAGGGGACGAGTGATTTTGATGGGTTATCCATTTATGCTGGACTGTACTGACCTGTCATTTGTGGCTACTTGAAGTGATGGGTAACATTCTTTTCTTTGTTTTTTTCTTTCAGTTTTTTTTTGTTTGTATTGCCTTTTAAGAGTGCCTTACTAGCTTGTTTTTTGGCCCTTTCTAGTGATTTACTTAGAACTGTTTTAGGGTAACCACTTGCCGATAGGTGTTTAAAGAGATCCTGTGCCTGAGAAAGAAAGTCTTCTTCTTTACTATTTATCCACTTCAGTCTTAACCCCTTGGGGATGGAGCCCATTATGACCCTAAGGAAGGGAGCATTTTTTGCAAATCTGACCACTGTCACTTTAAGCATTAATAACTCTGGGATGTGTTTACTTATAAATTTGATTCTGAGATTGTTTTTTCATGACATATTCTACTTTATGTTAGTGGTACATTTTCGTCGATACTTGCATCATTTCTTGGTGAAAAATTAAAAATTTAGCATTTTTCTAACTTTGAAGCTTTCTGCTTGTAAGGAAAATAGACATTACAAATAAATTATATATTGATTCCCATATACAATATGTCTACTTTATGTTTCCATCATAAAGTTGACATGTTTTTACTTTTTGAGGACATCATAGGGCTTCAAAGTTCAGCAGTAATTTTTTTATTTTTTGCAAAATTTTCAAAATCTGAATTTTTCAGGGACCAGTTCAGGTTTGAAGTAGATTTGAAGTGTCTTCTGGTTAGAAATACCCCACAAATGACCCCATTATAAAAACTGCACCCCTCAAAGTATTCAAAATGACATTCAGTAAGTGTGTTAACCCTTTAAGTGTTTCACAGGAATAGCAGTAAAGTGAAGGAGAAAATTCAAAATCTTTTACACTCGCATGTTCTTGTAGACCCAGTTTTAGATTTTTTACAAGGGGTAAAAGGAAAAAAATCCTCTCAAAATTTGTAACCCAATTTCTCTTGAGTAAGAAAATACCTCATATGTGTATGTCAAGTGTTCGGCGGGCGCAGTAGAGGGCTCAGAAGGGAAGGAGCAACAATGGTATTTTAGAGAGTGAGATTTTCTGAAATGGTTTTTGGGGGGCATGTCCCATTTAGGAAGCCCCTATGCAGGCCTGTCACTACAGGACAGGCAAACCAAGCAATTGCTTGGGGCTCCGAGCTGGCTGAGGGGCCCCGAGCAGAGCCAGTGCTTGCCCGTCCTGTAGCGACGGGGTAATTCTACCCATCACCAGGGCCGGACAAATGCCTGACATTTTTTTTAAAATAAACTCACTTGCAGCTTTGGCGTTCTTCTCACCTCACCACAATCACGCTCCCCCACCCCCGCTGCACTTGGTATCTTCCCTCAGCCCCGGACTCTTCTCTCAGCCTTCAGCCGTCTGAGCAGGAGGAGGGGGAGGGGGAGGAGGGAGGGGAGCACAGAGCTGTGAGGAAAAGAGACTGCAGAGGCTGTACAACATGGGGCCTGACTATAGTAGGTGTCACGGCTGTATATATAGATGTGTGTATAAGCGTGTGTGTGTGTGTTGATATATAGATATATATGTGTAGAAGCAGGTTTATGGATATATATATATATATGTGTGTGTGTGTGTACATATGTGTATGTCTATGTACAGTGCCTGTGTGTGTGTTACTTCTGTGGATGACTATATGTAAAGTGCATGTGTGTATCTATATCAGTGTTTCCCAACCAGGGGGCCTCCAGTTGCAAAACTACAACTCCCAGCATGCCCGGACAGCCAAAGGCTGTAGTTTTGCAACCTCTGTAGGCATCCTGGTTGGGAAATACTGATCTATTCAATCTGTGTGTGTATGAAGCATGTACAGTATGTAATGTGTACAGTATGTGTGTGTATGAAGCATGTACAGTATGCAATGTGTACAGTATGTGTGTGTATGAAGCATGCATGTACAGTATGTAATGTGTACAGTATGTGTGTGTGTTTGTTTGTGTGTGATGCATGTACAGTATGTAATGTGTACAGTGTGTTGTGTGTGTGATGCATGTACAGTATGTATTGTGTACAGTATGAGTTTGTGTGTGTGTGTGATGCATGTACAGTATGTAATGTGTACAGTATGTGTGTATGTTGTGTGTGTATGATGCATGTACAGTATGTAATATGTACAGTGTGTGTGATGCATTTACAGTATGTAATGTGTGCAGTGTGTTGTGTGTGTGTGTGTGATGCATGTACAGTATGTAATGTGAACAGTATGTGTGTGTGTGATGCCTGTACAGTATGTAATGTGAATAGTATGTGTGTGTGATGCCTGTACAGTATGTAATGTGTACAGTATGTGTGTGTATGAAGCATGTACAGTATGTAATGTGTACAGTATGTTGTGTGTGTATGATGCATGTACGGTATGTAATATGTACAGTGTGCGTGTGTGTATATGCATGTATAGTATGTAATGTGTACAGTATGTTGTGTGTGTATGATGCATGTACATTATGTAATATGTACAGTGTGTGTGTGTATGATGCATGTATACTATGTAATGTGTACAGTATGTGTGTGTGTGTGTGATGCATGTACAGTATGTAATGTGTACAGTATGTGTGTGTGTGTGTATGAAGCATGCATGTAGTAAGTAATATGTACAGTATCTGTGTGTGTGTGATGCATGTACAGTATGTAATGTATACAGTATATGCATGTACAGTATGTAATGTGTACAGTATGTGTGTGTATGAAGCATGCATGTACAGTATGTAATGTGTACAGTATGTGTATGATGCATGCATGTACAGTATGTAATATGTACAGTATGTTGTGTGTGTGTATGATGCATGTACAGTATGTAATATGTACAGTGTGTGTGTGTGTATAATGCAGGTACAGTATGTAATGTGTACAGTATGTGTGTGTATGATGCATGTACAGTATGTAATATGTACAGTGTGTGTACGATGCATGTACAATATGTAATGTGTACAGTATGTGGGTGTATGAAGCATGCATGTAGTAAGTAATGTGTACAGTATATGTGTGTGTGATGCATGTACAGTATGTATTGTGTACAGTATGTGTTTATATGTGTGTGTGTGTGTGTGTGTGATGCATGTACAGTATGTAATGTGTACAGTATGTGTGTATGTTGTGTGTGTATGATGCATGTACAGTATGTAATATGTACAGTGTGTGTGATGCATGTACAGTATGTAATGTGTGCAGTGTGTTGTGTGTGTGTGTGATGCATGTACAGTATGTAATGTGAACAGTATGTGTGTGTGATGCCTGTACAGTATGTAATGTGAACAGTATGTGTGTGTGATGCCTGTACAGTATGTAATGTGTACAGTATGTGTGCGTATGAAGCATGTACAGTATGTAATGTGTACAGTATGTTGTGTGTGTATGATGCATGTACGGTATGTAATATGTACAGTGTGTGTGTGTGTATGATGCATGTATAGTATGTTATGGGTACAGTATGTTGTGTGTGTATGATGCATGTACAGTATGTAATATGTACAGTGTGTGTGTATGATGTATGTATAGTATGTAATGTGTACAGTATGTGTGTGTGTGTGATGCATGTACAGTATGTAATGTGAACAGTATGTGTGTGTGATGCCTGTACAGTATGTAATGTGAACAGTATGTGTGTGTGATGCCTGTACAGTATGTAATGTGTACAGTATGTGTGTGTATGAAGCATGTACAGTATGTAATGTGTACAGTATGTTGTGTGTGTATGATGCATGTACGGTATGTAATGTGTACAGTATGTTGTGTGTGTATGATGCATGTACAGTATGTAATATGTACAGTGTGTGTGTGTATGATGTATGTATAGTATGTAATGTGTACAGTATGTGTGTGTGTGTGTGATGCATGTACAGTATGTAATGTGTACAGTATGTGTGTGTGTATGAAGCATGCATGTAGTAAGTAATGTGTACAGTATCTGTATGTGTGTGATGCATGTACAGTATGTAATGTATACAGTATATGTGTGTATGAAGCATGCATGTACAGTATGTAATGTGTACAGTATGTGTGTGTATGAAGCATGCATGTACAGTATGTAATGTGTACAGTATGTGTATGATGCATGCATGTACAGTATGTAATGTGTACAGTATGTTGTGTGTATGATGCATGTACAGTATGTAATATGTACCGTGTGTGTGTGTATAATGCATGTACAGTATGTAATGTGTACAGTATGTGTGTATGATGCATGTACAGTATGTAATATGTACAGCGTGTGTATGATGCATGTACAATATGTAATGTGTACAGTATGTGGGTGTATGAAGCATGCATGTAGTAAGTAATGTGTACAGTATATGTGTGTATATGATTCATGTACAGTATGTAATGTGTACAGTATATGTGTGTATGAAGCATGCATGTACAGTATGTAATGTGTACAGTATGTGTGTATGAAGCATGCATGTACAGTATGTAATGTGTACAGTATGTTGTGTGTGTGAAGCATGCATGTAGTAAGTAATGTGTACAGTATCTGTGTATATAATGCATGTACTGTATGTAATGTGTACAGCATATGTGTGTATGAAGCATGCATGTACAGTATGTAATGTGTACAGTATGTGTGTATGAAGCATGCATGTACAGTATGTAATATGTACAGTGTGTGTGTATGATGCATGTACAGTATGTAATGTGTACAGTATGTGTGTGTATTATACATGTACAGTATGTAATGTGTACAGTATGTGTGTGTGTATGAAGCATGCATGTACAGTATGTAATGTGTACAGTGTGTCGTGTGTATGATGCATGTACAGTATGTATTGTGCACAGTATGTGTGTGTGCATGAAGCATGCATGTACAGTATGTAATGTGTACAGTGTGTTGTGTGTGTATATAATGCAATTGCCCCCCCCCCCCAAATAAATTTCCAGATCACTATTAAGAACATCCCTATTAAGGACATACCATGCCCCTGTTAACCCTTTCGGCCCTCGCAGGGACCGCCACGAGGTAGCGCACGCCGGGACGTCACTGACGTCACGTCACTGGGTGCGCGCGCCCATTGGAAAGCAACGCGGGGGTGCGGGGGAGCGGAGCAGCGAACAGGACATGCGCTGGCCAGCATGGTAAGTGACCAGCGGCACATCAGCTTCAGTGCTCCGACCACCGCTCCTCCAGTCCCGGGACCTACTGCTATAGTGGCCGGACCAGAGGAGCAGTGGTCGGAGCACTGAAGTAGGGCAGTAATCAGGCATACAGCCTCCAGCCATACACTGTATGGCTGGAGGCTGTATGTCTGTGGGGGAACATACTACGCCTAATGTTGGGGAACTATATTGCACCTAATGTGGGGTAAACTATACTGCCAACCTAATGTGGAGAACTATACTGCACCTAATGTGGAGAACTAGATCCTGCATCTAGAGGGGCGACTGGCAACAATGAGAAGCATTAACAACATGGAGAGGAGTCTCCTGCTCACTGAGCAGGCACTCTCGGGAGTAGAGGTGGGGGAGGACAGTGGGACGGAGTTGCAGGACAGTCAGGCAGTTAGCTGGGTTACAGTTAGAAAGCGAGGTAGGGGAAAAAGTGTCAGGGAGGCTAGTCCTGAACTGGCAAACCCCAACAAGTTTGCCTGCTTGGCAGATGAGGGGGATGCCATTACAAAGCTTGCAGAACTGCAGCAGGATACTGCCTCTGACCGCAGGGGAGATGAGGGGGATGCCATTACAGAGCTTGCAGAACTGCAGCAGGATACTGCCTCTGACCGCCAGGGGGGTGTCTGCTCCAGTAAGGAGGGAGGGAGGAGTATAGGGCAGGCCAGGCAGGTACTAGTGGTGGGGGACTCAATTATTAGGGAGACAGACAGGGCGATCTGTCACAAAGACTGGGATCGCTGAACAGTGTGTTGTCTGCCTGGCGCACGAGTTCGGCACATCGCGGATCGGGTTGACAGGTTGCTGGGCGGGGCTGGAGAGGACCCAGCAGTCATGGTACATATTGGCACCAATGACAAAGTAAGAGGTAGGTGGAGTGTTCTTAAAAAGGATTTCAGGGACTTAGGCCGCAAGCTTAAGACAAGGACCTCCAAGGTAGTATTTTCTGAAATACTACCAGTACCACGAGCCGCACCAGAGAGGCAGCGGGAGATCAGGGAGGTAAACAAGTGGCTCAGAACTGGGCTGACTTCGCTGTCGGTTACCGGCTCTACCGTAGGGACGGGCTGCACCTCAATGGGGAGGGTGCAGCTGTGCTTGGGGAGAAGATGGCTAGCAGGGTGGAGGAGTGTTTAAACTAGGGACTTGGGGGGAGGGAACCTACAGCAAAGAGGGGGAAGATAGTGTAGATAGAGAGGTGGGAATTATAAATGTACCTGGGGGTGGAGCGGAGGGAGGGGTTAGAATAGTTAATAGGAATAGGCTTCATAGGAAAATAAAACTTACACCCTTGAATCCCATTAACCCCAATAACATAAAGGATGGAAATGTAAAGTGTATGTTCACAAATGCCAGAAGCCTAGCAAATAAAATTGGGGAGCTTGAGGCCTTGATACTGGAGGAACATATTGATATAGTTGGGGTCACTGAGACATGGCTGAACTCCTCGCATGACTGGGATGTTAATCTGCAGGGGTTTACATTGTTTCGCAAAGATAGAATGAACAGAAAAGGTGGTGGAGTCTGTCTGTATGTTAGAAGTGGTATGAAAGTCAGTGTGAACGATGCCATAGTGTGTGATGATTCTGAGGATGTGGAATCACTGTGGGTAGAATTACAAAAGGAGGGAAATACTGAAAAAATAATACTTGGTGTAATCTACAGACCCCCTAATATCACTGAAGAGATAGAAGGTCGGCTGCATAAACAAATAGAGAGGGCTGCCCGGGCAGGTACAGTGGTAATAATGGGAGATTTTAACTATCCAGATATAGATTGGGGTCCGGGGTTGGCTAAAACTACAAAGGGGCGACAATTCCTAAATTTATTGCAGGATAATTTTATGGGCCAGTTTGTGGAGGACCCAACAAGAAGTGATGCCTTGTTGGATCTGATCATTTCCAACAACGCAGAGCTGGTTGGTAATGTAACTGTGCGGGAAAACCTTGGTAATAGCGACCACAATATAGTTACTTTTGATTTAAAATGTAGAAAACAAAGACAGGCGGGGAAGGCAAAAACATATAACTTTAAAAAAGCAAATTTCCCTGGGCTGAGAGCTGCACTACAGGACATAGACTGGGGGGAGGTGTTGTCAAATACTGATACAGAAGGTAAATGGGACATCTTTAAATCAACTCTAAATAACTATACAGCTAAATATATACCAAAGGGGAACAAATATAAACGATTAAAACTAAATCCTACATGGCTGACAAATTATGTTAAAAGAGCAATAAACAACAAAAAAATAGCCTTCAAAAAATACAAATCTGATGGGTCAGCTATAACATTTAAACAGTACAAGGAGCTTAATAAAATCTGTAAAATGTAATAAAAACAGCAAAAATTCTAAATGAGAGACAGGTGGCCAAAGAAAGCAAAACTAATCCTAAATATTTTTTTAGATATATAAATGCAAAAAAAACAAGGACAGAGCATGTAGGACCCCTTAATAATGATAATAGGGAGGTTGTCACAGGCGATAAAGAGAAGGCGGAGCTACTGAATGGGTTCTTTTGTTCTGTATACACTATGGAAAAAGGAGCTGACTTTGGCCAGGTCAGTGCTGGTAACACATCATGTAATGTATTGAACTGGCTTAATGTAGAGATGGTACAAGGTAAGTTAAGTAATATAAATGTAAGCAAATCTCCAGGGCCAGATGGACTACACCCAAGAGTTCTTAGAGAGGTAAGTTCAGTGATATTTAGAGATTCACTGGTGTCTGGTATTGTGCCAAGGGACTGGCGCAAGGCGAATGTGGTGCAAATCTTCAAAAACGGCTCTAGGTCTTCCCCAGGAAACTATAGACCGGTAAGTTTAACGTGCATTGTGAGTAAATTGTTTGAAGGACTTATAAGGGATTACATACAGGAATACATAGGGGATAGTATTACTATAAGTGATAGGCAGCATGGATTTACTAAGGATAGAAGTTGTCAAACCAATCTAATTTGCTTTTATGAAGAGGTGAGTAGAAGCCTTGACAGAGGAATGGCTGTGGATATAGTGTTTCTGGATTTTGCTAAAGCATTTGATACTGTCCCTCATATACGTCTGACAGGTAAGTTAAGGTCTTTGGGTTTGGAAATTTTAGATTGCAACTGGATTGAACACTGGCTCATGGATCGTACCCAGAGAGTGGTGGTCAATGATTCGTACTCTGATTGGTCCCCGTTTATTAGTGGTGTACCCCAAGGTTCTGTACTGGGCCCGCTGTTGTTTAATTTATTTATCAATGATATAGAGGATGGCATTAACAGCTCTGTTTCTATCTTTGCAGATGACACCAAGCTTTGTAGCACGGTACAGTCTATAGAGGATGTGCATAAGTTACAAGATGACTTGGATAGACTAAGTGTCTGGGCATCCACTTGGCAAATGAGGTTCAATGTGGATTAATGTAAAGTTATGCATCTGGGTACTAATAACCTGCATGCGTCGTATGTCTTAGGGGGGGATTAAACCGGCAGAGTCACTGGTAGAGAAGGATCAGGGTGTACTTGTAAATCACAGACTACAGAATAGCATGCAATGTCAGGCTGCTGCTTCCAAAGCCGGCAGGATATTGTCATGTATAAAAAGAGGCATGGACTCACGGGACAGGGACATAATACTCCCCCTTTATAAAGCATTGATACGGCCTCACCTGGAATATGCTGTTCAGTTTTGGTCACCTGTCCATTGATGGTTCCTCTCTGCGCCAGACAAACTCCTGACTCCCTGGTCATTCGCCTTTGATTCTGTCCATAAAAGGGACACTGTGGAGCTGGAAAGGGCGCACGACTAAACTAATATGGGGCATGGAACATCTTAGCTATGAGGAGCGATTAAAGGAGTTACAATTGTTTAGTCTTGAGAAGAGATGTTTAAGGGGGGATATGATAAACGTATATAAGTAAATTAATGGCCCATACAAAAAATATGGAGAAAAACTGTTCCAGGTTAAACCCCCCCAAAGGACGAGGGGGCACTGTGAACTTATGGAACAGTCTACCTCAGGAACTGGTCACAGCAGGAAAAATTTACAGCTTTAAAACAGGATTAGATACATTCCTGGAACAAAATAACATTAATGCTTATGAAGAAATATAAAATCCCATCCCTTCCCCAATATCGCGCCACACCCCTACCCTTCAATTCCCTGGTTGAACTTGATGGACATATGTCTTTTTTCGACCGTACTAACTATGTAACTATACTGCACCTAATGTGGGGGAACTATAGCCTAATGTGGGGAGAACTATACTGCACCTAATGTGGGGGAACTATAGCCTAATGTGGGGAGAACTATACTGCACCTAATGTGGAGAACTATACTTCACCTAATGTGGGGAACTATACTGCACCTAATGTTGGGGGACTGTACTGCACCTAATGTGGGGGAACTACAGCCTAATGTGGGGGAAATGTACAGCACCTAATGTGGGGAACTATACTGCCTAATGTTGGGTGAACTATACTGCACCTAATGTGGAGAACTATACTGCACCTAATGTTGAGGGACTATACTGCACCTAATGTGGGGGTACTATAGCCTAATGTGGGGGAACTATACTGCACCTAATGTGGGGGAACTATAGCCTAATGTGGGGAGAACTATACTGCATCTAATGTGGAGAACTATACTGTACCTAATGTGGGGAACTATACTGCAACCTAATGTGGGGAGAACTATACTGCACCTAATGTGGAGAACTATACTGCACCTAATGTAGGGAACTATACTGCATCTAATGTGGAGAACTATACTGCACCTAATGTTGGGGGACTGTACTGCACCTACTGTGGGGGAACTACAGCCTAATTTGGGGAGCTATACTGCACCTAATGTGGGGAATTATACTGCACCTAATGTGGGGGTACTATACTGCAGTTAATGTGGGGGAACTATACTGCACCTAATGTGGGGGAACACTGCTAGCCTAATGTGGGGAGAACTCTGCTGCACCTAATTTGGGGGGGGGGACTCTGCTGCACCTAATGTGGGGGGAACTCTGCTGCACCAAACGTGGGGGGAACTGTGCCGCACCAAACGTGGGGGGAACTGTGCCGCACCTAACGTGGGGGGAACTGTGCCGCACGTAACGTGGGGGGAACTGTGCTGCACCTAATGTGGGGGCCTCGTATCAACATTTGCTCACGTCACACTCCCACGTTACTACGTCCTGATGCCGGCCCTAGAGCGTGACGTGCGTGAACATCAGGGGGGGGGGGGGCCTCCATGTCCATTTTGCTTGGGGCCCCCAAATTCCTTCAAACGGCCCTGCCCCTATGGTGCCAGGACAGCAAACCCTCCCCCACATCACACACTATTATGGAAACTACACCCCTCAAGGAGTACGGTGAGCCTTAACACCCCACAGGTGTTTGACAACTTTTTGTTAAAGTCGGATGTGTAAATGAAAAAAAAAAAAATTTCACTAAAATGCTGGTTTTTCCCCAAATTTTACTTTTTTTTACAAGGGGTAATAGGAGAAAATGCCCCCCAAAATTTGTAACCCCATTTCTTCTGAGTATGGAAATAACCCATGTTTGGACGTCAAGTGCACTGCGGGCGCACTACAATGCTCAGAAGAGAAGGAGCTTTTAGAGAGACAATTTGTTTGGAATGAAAAGTGGTGGATAAAATCCAGGAAAACAGGAATTACCATACGGCGCTTTTACTCCTTGGACAGATGCAGGCAACAGTCCATATGACAGGTTAGTTCTTTATTGTGCAACTTCAAGTTTCGAGCTCGCGCTGAGCTCTTCGTCAGGCATATGATCAATAACATTAAAAACAGGTGATTTAAAAGCCCGGGGAAGGAACATCTTCCGGGTCACCAGGTCATTACAATCAATTAATTCAATTCAATACCATGTTTAAACTTAATAGAATTTCACAAATATCAATGTACATGTGAAACATAGGTTAAACTTGATTACATGTGTACGGCAGATCTTAAAAAAGGGGGCTTTAAAAACACTATATAGCGCTGCTACCTCCGTATGTTGCCCACGCCAGCCACCTCTGGATGAATGAATTCCAGAGCGAGGCTGGGTAAACAAACTAGAGTAATGTTCCATTCGCTAGATTGTGGCTGCCGGCGGATGTAACAACTCTCATACTGTGTAGGTGTGAGATGAAAGACACGTGCAAACCTGTCAGGCAGCGCTAATACTGAAGGCAATAAGTATTGTAGTGTCTGATCAATGGTGTGCTCTGATTGACAAACATATTGTACGGGGATCACTGCTATTTGGCTGACACCTTTATAGTGTATCATAAAAAATATAATTAAAAAAAAAATATATATATATATATTATAATTTCCCTTTAAAAAATAGGTGTGTTATGCACCAATCAGCCGCCCTAAAGTCTGTAAGCTGTTTCTTCTGGCAGTCAAAACAAACAAGATGTGACGCTCACATCTAATACAGTAAAATGAATGGATGCAATTAAATCACATTACAAAATGTATTACAAAATGTACAGTGGCAAGGAATTGTATGACAGTTTCAAAAACTGGAACAATTAATGGACACAAAATATTGAACCATGATAGACTCTAATATTGTCAGGAACAATATATTACATTTAAAAAAAAAAAAAATATATATATATATATAAAAAAATATATATATAATATAATTAATAAGGGTTGAGGATATGGACCATGAATTATTCATTGTCACTCATGTTCTATCCAGAACTCAAATAATAGTTTCCACTACTTCATTCAGCCCTTTAGGAGAGATTGTGGACAACTTATACATCCAGTAGACCTCTTTCTTTTTTAAGGTTTCAAAACGGTTAACAATATGGCACAACACATGATCTATCGGTGTCACTGAAATTAAGTTTTGTCCTCCGGTATGTAGATTGGCACAATGTCTAGAAACACTTTGTAGCATGAAGCTGTTTCTAATGTTCTGTCTATGCTTATTTAGACGGTTCCTGAGCGGCTGAATGGTCCGACCTACGTATTGTAACCCGCAGACACAATCAAGCAAATAAATAACGAAGGAAGACTGACAGGTAAGCCTATGTTTTAATTTAAATTCTTCACCAGTACTATTAGAGTGGAATGTTTTGATCCCATTTCTTATCTCTTTGCAACACAGACATCTAACATGGTTGCATCGAAATGAACCTGGAGATGTTGTGGAAGGGGTGTTCAAGGTTTTATGTTGTTGTATAATACTGGGAGCAAGAATACTTTTCAGTGTAGGAGCCCACCTATATGTGACCTGTGGTGCACTCGGTAGCTTTGTGCACAGCAAGTCATCATTTTGCAGGATGTGCCAATGTTTTACCAAAATACTCTTAATTTCCGTAGCAGAGTTACAGTATGTGGTAATGAAATTTAATTTGCGTTTGTCATCCTGATCTTTGATGGTATTTTCACTCTGTTATATGCGTCTCTAATAATGGGCACAGGATAATTCTTCTCTTTAAACCGTTTGGACAATATTCCTGCTTGCTTCCTGAAGGTGTCATCATCAGTGCAATTCTTCCTGATTCTTTTATATTGCCCATACGGGACATTTTTGAGCCACTGTCTGTAGTGGGCACTATGGTAGTCTAGGTAGCTATTCACATCCACCTGTTTGAAAAAGGTGGATGTGATGTACATTTCTTCATTACGTGTGATAGTGAGATCCAGGAAGTGTACCTGTTGTTCACTTGCTTCCAAGGTGAAGCTGATACCCAATTGATTGCTGTTAAGTACCCCCAGGAATCTATCAATAGATTCTCTAGGTCCCTTCCACAGAAAGAAAAGGTCGTCAATGTAGCGACAAAATAGCTTAATGTGGGGTGAGAATTCTGTGTTATTAATAATGTGTTCCTTCTCAAACGCCCCCATAAAAAGGTTTGCATAAGCTGGGGCCACCTTGGACCCCATTGCGGTCCCTTTCCGTTGATGGTAGATTGTGCCATTGTATAAAAAATAATTATTTTCAAGAATAAACTGTAAACCCTTGAGTATGAATTCTCTGTGGGGTTGCGTAATAGTTAGGTCGGCTGCAAGAAATTCTTGGATGCATTTAAGCCCAATCTTGTGACCAATGTTGGTATATAAAGATGTTACGTCACAAGTGATGAGGAAAGTTCCTGGTTCCCATTTCATTGTCCTAAGTGTTTCTATTAATTGCGTAGAGTCACGTAAATAGCTGGATAACCGAATGACGTGCTCCTGGAGAAATAGATCGATATAATGTGAGAGATGGCAAGCAAGACAATTCGTATTTGAAATGATAGGATGACCAGGTGGGTTATGGATGGACTTGTGGATTTTTGGAAGGAAATAAAAATATGGTTTATTAGTGTGTTGAAATTGCAGATACTTCTGTTCGTTTTTGTCCAGAAGATTGTTTTGCATAGCTGATTCTATAATGATTTGGTATTTTAGTTGGATGTCTTTAAAAGGATCCTTGCCGCTTTTTTCATAAAAGGTTTCGTCCGTTAATATGTTCATGGCTTCTTGTTCATAATATTCGAGATCCATGACAACTACACCCCCTCCTTTATCCGCTGACCTCAATACAATATTTTTGTTCCTTTTCAGAGTCTGTAGAGCAAGTTTCTCTTTCTGTGTGAGATTACTTTTTTCACTTTTTTTGCCTTTATGTCTGGTTCTATTGAGGATTTTAAAGTCCTGAAAGACCAAATCTTGAAAAACTTTAATATGCGCTCCCTGTGCGTGTATTGGATAAAACGTGGAGGCAAGCTTAACTGGTTGGTGCTTTGATAAATCCGAAGAATCCTGAGAGATGTTTGTCAGGTCTATTGTTCCAGCTTGTTCTGGTTTCGTCAAAAAGAAACGTTGAAGGGTCAGTTTTCTTATAAACCGATTAAAATCAAGAAAGAGTTGGAAGTCGTCCACATTATTGGAGGGGCAAAACGAAAGTCCCTTTCCCAACAAGGTCATCTCATATGGGGTTAACTGATATTTTGAAATGTTAAATATTTTTATACGGTTACTTTTGTCTTCCAATGGTTGAGTGGTTCCATCTTTCAAACCTTCTGCATGCAGGCTAGTTTTGCTTTTTCTTTTCTTGCCGCCCCTGCATCCTCTACTTCCGTAATTTTTCTTTTTGTTCTGTGCGGGGTAAACATCTCTGGTATTTTGTGTAGTATCTTGGGGGGTGCCCCTAAAAAAACCTCAGAGGGGCTGGTATTACTTGCTATTTCTCCCAGTCTTCTGGGTGACAGGGGCGCATTAGCCGACCTCGGGCCACTGATCCCCGAGGGACCCTCGAAGGGGTCGCAGGGCAATTCTTCATGTGTAATGGACTGTACAGTCTCATTTTGAAATGAGACCAAGGTTATATTTTTCAAGTAGGGGGCTAGACATCCTTTATTATTAATATTATCCACAACAAGAACCTCTGATGCTGTAGTCTGTGACATTGTCAAATTATCTGGAGGTGTGATTGCCTCATGTATTGATAGATCAAAGTTGATAAGTTGTGTTAGTGAACTATCATCTGAAGCTTCATCACTTTTTCGGGCCAGTGGAGAGAACACTGGTTTATTAATGCTTTCATGAGATTTCTTATATTTATTAAATAAACTCTTGCTGGCTTGCAAGAACAACGAATTCGGTGTAATCGGAGGTTTCTTTTCTGCTGATGACATGTTCGTTTTTATAGGTGTAACAAGATTCCGTGGATCTACCGTCCTAATCTCCTTGTTCAGCCGACCAGGGGTTGCTATATCCGGCATTCCAGGAGTTGCTATATCCGGCATGCCAGGATTGATTGTCGTGTCCTTAATATTGATATTATCTGTTATGTTATTAGAGACCTTAGGTGTCTTATTAGTGGAGCCATGTCTTTTCTTATGGGTCCCTGGTTTGTATTTGCTATTAATGTATTGTCTCCCACTGTTCTTATCTTGGTTATCATTCCGTGGAGGCTGTGATACCTGATTCACCATGTCCACCTTAGCTCCTTTTTTCTGGTTGTTCCATGCCCACGGGTTTCCGGATGCATAATCTAGGCGATCTCTTGTCAGTTTGGAGGCTTTTTTCTCTATGAGTTCCCTTTCAATTTTTCTCAACCGATTATTGATGTTGCTATTAATTTTCTGATATTCAGGGTTACACATGAATTGCTTAAGTTGTTCAAGAATGTTAGTGATATTTTCATTCAACCAAAGACATAAACCATCACGTTTTTTGCATACAAATAACAACATCTTAAATGTACAAGAATCTATGAGGTCATACCACTCTCTGGTATACAAATTGTCATTTTTAAAGGTGGACCCAAATGGTATCCTGAGACCCCTAGGAGTAATGTTCTCTTTGATGTATATATTCAGAAACCTAATGTCTATCTGATGTTGCATTTCATCTTTGAGGTAATCTTCCAGTGATTTGAACAAATCGGTCATTTTTGTAAAATCCTCTTTGTTGATAGTCAATTGTTCATCTTTGTTATATACAGTACCTTGTATTGACACTGCCGTGTCAGTGGTGAGCTGATTAATCAAGTCATCACGTAATGACAGTCGGTTATGATAATATTCCATCGTGATACAGTAATGGTGTCCACACTAGATGCAGCAACCTCACGGATCTCCGATCCTTCTAAATGTACCAGATAAAGCTGAATGTGAAAAAGACAAAAAACAACAAGGTGCGCTCCTAGTGTGGACGGTATAGCAGAGTGGCTTCAATGTGCACAAAAATTGAAGGCTTACCACATCGTGTTGTGCTAAGAGCAACATACGGAGGTAGCAGCGCTATATAGCGTTTTTAAAGCCCCCTTTTTTAAGATCTGCCGTACACATGTAATCAAGTTTAACCTATGTTTCACATGTACATTGATATTTGTGAAATTCTATTAAGTTTAAACATGGTATTGAATTGAATTAATTGATTGTAATGACCTGGTGACCCGGAAGATGTTCCTTCCCCGGGCTTTTAAATCACCTGTTTTTAATGTTATTGATCATATGCCTGACGAAGAGCTCAGCGCGAGCTCGAAACTTGAAGTTGCACAATAAAGAACTAACCTGTCATATGGACTGTTGCCTGCATCTGTCCAAGGAGTAAAAGCGCCGTATGGTAATTCCTGTTTTCCTGGATTTTATCCACCACTTTTCATTGCCCATCCAAGACCGAGAGGAACCTGGAAAGGAAACCGTGGCTGCTGACCTCCATTTCTTCCTGCAAGTCTATATGCCTGCTGAGGTGTTGTGCTCTTAGCACAACACGATGTGGTAAGCCTTCAATTTTTGTGCACATTGAAGCCACTCTGCTATACCGTCCACACTAGGAGCGCACCTTGTTGTTTTTTGTCTTTTTCACATTCAATTTGTTTGGAATGGAAGTCGGGGGCCATGTGCATTTACAAAGCCCCCCGTGGTGCCAGAACAGTGGACCCCCCCACATGTGACCCCATTTTGGAAACTACACCCCTCACGGAATTTAATAAGGGGTACAGTCAGTATTTACAGCCCACTGGCGTTTGATAGATCTTTGGAACAGTGGGCTGTTCAAATGAAGAATTACATTTTTCATTTTCACTGACCACTGTTCCAAAAATCTGTCAGACACCTGTGGGGCGTAAATGCTCACTGTACCCCTTACATTCCGTGAGGGGTATAGTTTACAAAATGGGGGTCACATGTGGGTATTTATTTTTTTGGGTTTATGTCAGAACCACTGTAAAATCGGCCACCACTGTGCAAATCACCAATTTAGGCCTCAAATGTACATAGTGCGCTCTCACTCCTGAACCTTGTTGTGCGCTCGCAGAGCATTTTACGTCCACATATGGGTATTTCCATACTCAGGAGAAATTGCGTTACAAATTTTTGGGGTCTTTTTTTCCTTTTACCTCTTGTGAAAATAAAAAGTAAAGGGCAACACCAGCATGTTAGTGTAAAAAATTTTTTTTTACACTAACAGGCTGGTGTAGACCCCAACTTTTCCTTTTCATAAGGGGTAAAAGGAGAAAAAGCCCCCCAAAATTTGTAACGCAATTTCTCATACGAGATACCCCATATGTGGCCCTAAACTGTTTCCTTGAAATACGACAGGGCTCCGAAGTGAGAGAGCGCCATGCACATTTGAGGACTAAATTAGGGATTGCATAGGGGTATTCTACGACAGTGATTCCCAAACAGGGTGCCTCCAGCTGTTGCCAAAATCCCAGCATGCCTGGACAGTCAGTGACTGTCCAGAAATGCGTGGAGTTGTTGTTTTGCAACAGCTGGAGGCTCCGTTTTGAAAACACTGCCGTACAATACGTTTTTCATTTTTATTG
This sequence comes from Hyla sarda, assembly GCF_029499605.1. Taxonomy (NCBI): domain Eukaryota; kingdom Metazoa; phylum Chordata; class Amphibia; order Anura; family Hylidae; genus Hyla; species Hyla sarda. Next base: position 125,500,883 of record NC_079193.1, read on the forward strand.
GGGGGACAGTGTAAGGGGTTGTATATGTAGTGTTTTACTCTTTATTAGGTGTTAGTGTAGTGTAGCGTAGTGTTTTTAGAGTACATTCACACTGGCGGGTTACGGTGAATTTCCGCAGCTCATACTTGAAGCAGGAAACTTACTGTAAACCCGCCTTTGTGAATGTACCCTGTATGTTCACATGGGGGGCAAACCTCCAGCTGTTTCAAAACTGCAACTCCCAGCATGTACTGACAGACCGTGCATGCTGGGAGTTGTAGTTTTGCAACAGCTGGAGGCACACTGGTTGGAAAACCTTCAGTTAGGTTCTGTTACCTAACTCAGTATTGTCCAACCAGTGTGCCTCAAGCTGTTGCAAAAATACAATTCCCAGCATGTACTGATCACAGAAGGGCATTCTGGGAGATGTAGTTATGCAACAGCTGGAGGTACGCAACTGCAACTCCCAGCATGCCGAGACAGCTGTTTGCTGTTTGGGCATGCTGTGAATTGCAGTTTTGCAACATCTGGAGTGCTACAATTTAGAGACCACTGAACAGTAATCTCCCAACTGTGGACCTCCAAATGTTGCAAAACAGCAAACAGCTGTGTGGGCATGCTAGAAGTTGTAGTTTTGCAAGATCTAGAGGGCAGTATTGAAATCACTGTGCAGTGGTCTCTAAACTGTAGACCTCCAGCTGTTGCAAAACTACAAATTCCAGCATGCCCACACAGCAAACAGCTGTCTGGGCATGCTGGGAGTTGTAGTTTTGCAACATCTGGAGGGCTACAGTCTAGAGACCACTATGGACAACCGCGATCCCCCTTATATTCTGGGTTACCGGGTCACCATAGACCCGTAATGACCCGGAATCGGCGCAAATCGCAAGTGTGAATTCACTTGCGATTTGCGCCGATTGCCGACATGGGGGGGTCTAATGACCCCCCTGGGCATTTGCACGGGGTGCCTGCTGATAGACCTAAATTCCCACGGGCGTATGGGTACGCCCTTTGTCCCTAAGTACCAGGACGCAAGGGCATATGCATACGCCCTTCTTCCCCAACAGGTTAAAAATTGTCCGTACGGGACTGCTTTCTTGACGTGCCAGGGGGGGTAACTATGATAATGTAAAAGGGAATTACACTCTGTCGGTTTGCGGTAACCCTTAGTAACAATGTTATCATTTTCTACCACCACAAGCACGTCAAGAAATTCAAGACTATTGATCCCTATCTTAGATGTAAAATAAAGGTTCATTTCATTGGTTTTGTTTAATGTAAATACAAATTTTTAAAACTCTTCTATTGAGCCCGTCCAAACTATAAAAATATTGTCTACAAAACGAAAATAACTTGCAAAAAATTTCAAGTAGGGGTTCATGGCACGATCTGTACCTTCAATGTTCATTTTTCTTAGTTGCTAGGGGTAACAAATTATATTTATCTCCTATAGATGCACCTTATTTGCACATACTACCTCCTCCACGATTTTATCAGGGGAATTCCCCACATACAAACCAGCATAGCAGAAATAGGAGCGTATAGCCATCGGCTGTCCAGGCATGCTGGGAGTTGTAGTTTTGAAATCTCTGGAGCACCGCAGGTTGAATACCACTGTGGCCTTCGTCATCATCCAGCCCCCCCCCCCCCCCCTTTTGTTTTGTACTCACCTCCCCTCGGCGGGAAGTTAGGGTGAGCTGGTCCGGGCCATCTATGCTGCAGGGACCGTCCGGTGGGGATGGTTAGTCCGGTGGGGATGGTTAGTCCGGTGGGGATGCGGGCTGTCCATTTTCACTGGGGGGACCTCTTCTCGGCGCTTCGGGCCCGGACTAGTGACGTTGCCTTGATGATGACGCACAGGGACGTTGCGCATGAATGTCCCTGTGCGGCGCCAGCAAGGCAACGTCACTACTCCGGGGCCGGGCCCGAAGTGCGGAGAAGAGGCCCCCTGGAGAAAATGGACAGCCCGCAACGACTAACCATCCCCCCGGACGGTCCCTGCAGCATAGATGGCCTGGACCAGCTCACCCTGAGGTACAAAACAAAGTAGTGACGTTGCCTTGTTGACGCCGTACAGGGATGTTCATGCGTAACATCAAGGCAACATCACTAGTCCGGGCGCGAAGCGCGGTGACAGCCCACAACGACTAACCATCCCACCGGACGGTCCCTGCAGCATAGACTTGGGCTTGAGGAGTTGTAGTTTTGCAACATCTGGAGGTCCGCAGGTTGAAGACCACTGATGGGATTGACAGGCGGAGAGTTCACTCGAGTATAAGCTGAGGGGGGCGTTTTCGGCACGAAAAATCTTGCTGTAAAACTCGGCTTATACTCGAGTATATATGGTATATAACTTTCTTGGCTACACAGGAACTGTGGCAAAAGAATACAACATCCAGTTACTCACAGAGGGAAGATCCAATACCTGGGCTGTGTGCAATATTTTGTGTCATTTTTAAACAAGTAACCAAATAAATTCTAATAATTATTTTAACTATATCTGTTGAGCCAGTATATGTATTTATTTATTAAGTTTTTACTATTATATGGAAAACAGGGACCATTTATTATACAAGGTGGCAATCAGAATCATAGTTACGGATATATATTAATCTTTTCCCCTCACCATTTGAGCGCTAGTACAGTATATATAAACCTATTCATATATTTTGTTAAATACAATTTTTCCATCACTACTGTATCTTTTTTATTTTAATTTTTTTATTTTAATCAAAAAGGTTTCCCTAACACTTTTTTGGATCGCTAAAGTCCCCCCCCCCCCCCAAAAAAAAAAATGTTGAAAAGACTCGCTAAAGCTAAAACGTTGTTAATAATTTTATTGTGCAAAAAAGTAAGAATTGCTTCAAAAAGACGAGGCAGGCAAAGGAACAAACAGCCAGAGAATTTACTCCACTTTCTGAAACTTTATACATTCTTTAAAGTGTCGGGCTTTATTCCCAGAAAATTCCCATGATTTTCAGAGTGGTTTTCAGAAAAGACGAGTGATTATGGATGAAATGAAGGGAACACTCCCCTTTTCCAGAAAAAAACGCCCATTTTGTAATTTTTTTTTCCCACTCAGAGTGATTCAGATTCTGTCGGGTTTTTTTGTTGCACATTCTGTCGCATGGTCCCTGCGACAGAATTTAGGCGCAATACCCCGCAAAAAGAGTCGGAATCATGTTAGTAAATGAGGCCCAATGATGCCCCCCCACCGCAGCACTATATATCTTGCCCCCCACAGCGCTTTCAATATAGATATGGCCCCCGCTGCCACTCACAATGTTCATTTTAAAAACCCCGCTGAGAGCCCTGAATGGCTCCTCGGTACCAGCCATTCAGGGCTCCCCATGGGGATTTAAAAATGAAAGTTAAAACACACCATACATTGCAGGGTTGCGGAGCTTGCCACCCATTCCCCTGCTTAATAACTTCTGATTGCATCGGGTCTAAGAAGTGAGACCCGATTGCGATCAATCCCTCAGACCCTGAACAGACTCTGTTCCATGATGGGGGTAGTAGTACAAGCACTAATGTAGTCTCCCCAGCCACCCACAGACTCCTGCAGCCAGGAAACTACTACTCCAAACAAGGAAACAAGTCTGTTCCATGATGGGAGTAGTAGTAGTCCCTCAGCACTGCAGGACTCTGCTGATTTCACAATTTCACCTCTTCTGAGCATGCTCAGAAGAAATAACTGTTAGTATAAACCGAGGGCAAACGGATGACATTAAAGGTTCATCCATTTGCCATAGACTTCAATGTTAAATAAAAAAAAACGTTTTTCACCCGTTATTTTTGACAGCCAAATAAATTAAGCATGGAACGTCTTTTGGCCGTCAAAAATAACAGGTTATAAACAGAACGCGTGCAAACGGCTGATAAAGGACTGTAAAAAAATCTTATTGAGATCAATGGGATACGTTTACAGCCCTTTGCAACCCGTTTGCAAAATTAGTAAACGGGTTGTATAATGGGAATTTTTTTATGGGAGCAGGCAGCTGTGTGAACAAGCCCAAAGCTGCTGAGGGAATGACAGTATTCCTGAAAAGTGTCCAGATTCCTTTTATGATACATATTGCTATTGTTGTATAGAATGGTTGCTTTAGAAGAGAAAAAATACTTGCCCGTTTAATACCTGTCAATCAATTGCTGCCAGGCCGCCTCTGATCAACTGGATTCCTCCGTTTTCTGCCGCTAATCATTGCAGGCTAAACCCCTGCAAGCAGTCCTCTAGACTGTGAGGCTAACTATAGCAGCCGCTGGTTATTTTCTGCACATCGCAGCAAGGAGATCTCTGCATTCTGACAATACTATATCTTGAGAGGATCGTATGTTTTATATATAGAGATCTGGTGCATAACATCAACATCTATGATCTGGGGACAAACTTGATTAATTGTGGCTCCAGTATCAGAACAGTATGGGTGAGTGATCTGGAACACTGACCTAACTATTTATCATTTTAGTATGAAATACCCACCAATGAATGAACGTATACTGTACCAAGTGTCTATTTAATACTATTAATTTAAGCAAGCACTGTCTAAGAGTGGATGTATTGCTGAATCAAACATAGACATATGCATGTAACGCTGAACCAAATAGGAACATTGGTGCATAAATGAAACAATACACGATCTTGATCATTGGAAACATTGGAACCATATCCAGTGACTTGCATGTTTGGCTTTGATTCCCTCTTTTGACACCAATCTATAACAGCATCCACCACGCGGAGGTGGCCTCATATCGGATGGGACCCTAACATGATAACTCACTTCTGCTGTGCATATAGCCTCTGACTGCGTGACACAGTCAGAGGCTATATGCACAGCAGAAGTGAGTTATAATGTTAGGGTCCCATCCGATTTGAGGCCATCTCTGCGTGGTGGATGGGGGGAAACATTTTGATCAAAAAGTGCGCTAAGAGCCACAATTTTTTGACCTAGAGTGCTGCTGCAACTTTCTTTTTTGTACATTTTGTATTTGCCACAGCAGCGGGCACCTGTGTATTAGGTTGTTGTGCTGGCTATTTTTCCTTTTGCTTTTACTTTGTAAGTTGGGGGGTGTGGCACCCTCTTTAGCTGTGCACCCCACCGCTCTCAGACTGGAGGTGGTTTAGTCAATGGCTGATCCAACATGTCACACAGTCAGAGGCTATATGCACAGCAGAGGTGAGTTATCATGATAGGGTCCCATCCGATATGAGGCCACCTCCGCGTGGTGGATGAGGGACACATTTTGATCAAAAAGTGCGCTAAGAGCCTCCATTTTTTGACCTAGAGTGCTGTTGCAACAACATTTTTTGTACATTTTGCATTTGCCACAGCAGCGGGCACCTGTATATTAGGTTGTTGTGCTGGCTATTTTTCCTTTTGTTTTTACTTTAGACTTTATTCTCTTATACCTTTTATACTATCGTTCTATTTATAATTTTATTTTATAATTGTAATAAAATTATAAATAAAAGAATAGTATAATTGTATACCACTAAACGGAACTGAGTGAGACACAAGGTCCCTGTGTCTCACCTGATACACTGGTTTTATCAACTACTAAATGGATATCTGTATGCTAAATTTCATATAACCTTGAGGACTGTCATTCTGGTATTATGGCAACGAACAATCTGTAAGCAACACATAAGTCCATTGATACCATTGAGTTTTATCCTGTTTTTATACATTTATATCTGTTTGCATTCATGTCTAATGCATAATGCTTGTCTTTCAATTCTCCAGGTGCCTTCTTCATAAGTACAGTGGCATATCGTGCATTCATCAGTTTTTATTTCTCTTCCAGCAGGGATAACAACAGTCTCTACAAAGCAGTTTGGTCCTACAACAAAAGTAAAAATATGAAATTTGGTTATTTCTTTATTCTGTTACAAAATATAGTTTTCTTTAACATTGATTCATCAAATAAATAATTGGTTAGTTTAACTTATTAGATGCAATACTTTTTTTTAATTATTATACTGAATCCAATTACATGTTGCATTTTGGCAGTTTCCTCTATGGTTATTAGTCAATACTAATTACCATATAATAAAAAAAAAAAAAAGAAAATGAAATATAGCTGCAAGCAGCAATACAGGTGTCCAAGCAGCAGAGCCAGGCTATAACACACAATAACTTTGACCTCTTATGGTGGAGAAGGTGATCATGAACATGGGTGCTAATTTTCACATTGTTCTGAGCAGCAATTTCAGAGAAAACTATGTATGAAAATATTGCACAATCCAAGATGGCGGCCAATTGACTTGTAATAAACAAATAATAATCTTTCATAGTTCATAAGGTTGAAAGAAGTGGTTGCAGAGAAGCAGATATATGAAATAGGCGACACCTGTCAAAATGTAGCAAAGAATTAAAGGGGTATTCCAGGCCAAAACTTTTTTTTATATATATCAACTGGCTCTGGAAAGTTAAACAGATTTGTAAATTACTTCTGTTAAAAAATCTTAATCCTTCCAATAGTTATTAGCTTCTGAAGTTGAGTTGTTGTTTTCTGTCTAACTACTTTCTGATGACTCACGTCCCAGGAGCTGTGCAGCTCCTATGGGGATATTTTCCCATCATGCACAGCTCCCGGGACGTGACATCATCATTGAGCAGTCAGACAGAAAACTTCAGAAGCTAATAATTATTGGAAGGATTAAGATTTCTTAATAGAAGTAATTTGTTTAACTTTCCGGAGCCAGTTGATATATAAAAAAAAGTTTTTGCCTGGAATACCCCTTTAAAGTAAGGACAGCATATATAATGTGAATTCAAATAGAGAAAAAAAAACAGACATGGTCGCACATCAACAACATGCACAACGATCTTAGGCTTCTCAGAAACATCTATTAAACTAACAGGTCGATAGTGTACTTTCTGATCATGAAGTGCAAGATCGCTAGCCACGTCACGGCTACCTGTAAGTACCGGGTCCCTAACATCCCTAGCATAAAATGGCGCAGCACTCAGCGGCGACCACTACTGCTGAAACACCAGTCCCCCCAAGGGGGAACGATCCACTGGCAGAGCAGCCCCAATGCCACTCAAACCAGTCCATGGGCCACGCCTCCTCACAGACACGGCACTGTGGCAGCAATGGACGCCACACAGCACTGCACCAGTGTGAACAGGACTAAAAGCCCAGTTACCATGTGCTCCCAGTCAAAGACTGGTAGACTGCCAGAACGAATAGGGCCCTAAGCAGCTTCTGCCAATTTATATAGGCCTGGGCTGAGGGGGAGGGGCAGAATGCTGACCAAGTAAATACTAAAAAATAGGGAGATAGAAAACACAATGTGAATTCAAACAGAGAAAAAACAGACATGGTCACACATCCACAACATGCACAATGATCTAAGGCTTCTCAGCAACATCTATTAAACTAACAGGTCATTAGTGTACTTTATGATCAGGAAGTACAAGTCTGCATGTTGTGGATATGCGACCATGTCATTAAGCCAGTTCAGTACATTACATGATGTGTTGCCAGCACTGACCTGTCCAATGTCAGCTCCTTCTTCCTTAGTATATACAGAACTAAAGAACCCATTCAGTAGCTCTGCTTTCTCTATATCACCTGTGATGCAAGGGCGAAAGCTTCAGGGGTGCAGGAATACAGGCGCTGACCAAGAAGGGGACCAGTGAAGCCAGGTAGGTAACAAACAGCTTTAATCCAATGCGACACGTTTCACCGCGCTTGCGCGGTTTCATCAGACACAGCAAACACTTCGCCAGAAGGGGTTTATATACACACAGGTATTAACCCCTGCCTGACTTGGTGAGATTAACAGAATACAAAAAATTTTCATAATAAAAGACAACAAAAAATATATACATATAATAAAAATATACAACATTACAACATTAACAAATGTGCGGCCTTAAAAACAAGACAAAACATTCAATGAAAAAAACTAATTTATGACCAATTGGAATCACAGACTGCAAGCCATCGTATTACATGAGTCACCTGCGGCTGTAAAAGTAAAGTGCAACTGAGCCTAAGAAATGCCATATCGCATAATGTATATTGTGCCCAGGGGCAAACAAGTCCTATAAATACGGACCGTATCGATCCTGCACATCTCCCGTCTCACCTTAGTGAGAGGTGAGAGGCGCAAAACTGCACCTCCCCCGTCCTACCTTAGTGAGAGGTACAAAGCCGCACGGTGTGTATCTACACCTGTGATTATAAAAAATTCCCATCAAAACAGGGAAGAGATATATTATAGAAAATAAAATAAATAAAAAGTATGTATAGTAATGTATATAATAAAAAACCACATACTAAAATCTACCTAAAAAGGAGACTGATGATATAGATATATATCCAGGAGTAACTAATTAATCTCAGCAGTCTGAACGGGCACTATCCGAGAAATATATCCCGGAGAGGGGCAGAAAACGGGAAGTTATGTTATCAGGGAGATGGAAAAAAGAAAACTTATATATTTTTATATTATATATTTTTCTACAAAAATATATATATGTAACTAATGGACCAATATATGAAGAGTGAAGATAAATTTTCATAATTAATAAAGTGGTGGAGTCGCTAGCTGGAAAAATAGAAAAGTATATATATATAAAAAAGAGGGGGGAGGAAAAAAAATAATTATTTGACATTCTCTATGGTCTCATTAAGGCCATTCGGGACTAATGTAACGAGTTTGTGGATCCAATAGGATTCACGATTGATGAGACGTTGGTATCTATTAACACAATCTGGTAGATTGAATTATTAATTTAAAAAAATCTAAATTGTTATTATGCTTGAAAGTTAAATGTTTTAAAACACTATGTAGTAGATATTTGTGTTTAATATTCCAACGGTGTTTATTCATACGGGACCGCACTGTTTGTACAGTGCGGCCCACGTATTGGAGATCACAGCTACATGTTAATAGATATATTGCAAATGTCGTATTACATGTAACTTTCTCTTTAATCTTATATGATACTTGAGTAATAGAAGAAAGGAAAGAAGTAGTGGATTCTTTAATTAAACCACAACATAAACAACGAGGGCCTCCACAGGGAGCGCAAAAGCCATCATTATATGACCGCAATTGCGGTTTCCCTTTGAATCTACCTGGGGCCACCATATTTTGTAAGTTGCTTGCCCGTCTAAAAGTAATTCTACGGGTAGGGGGAATTAATTCCCCAAGAATAGGATCTCCAAGTATAATTGGCCAATGTTTATGTAATATTTGTTTAATTTTTAGTGCTTCTTTGTCATAATTGGTCACAAAATTAGTTTTAAATTCAAAGGAGTTATCAGTTTTACTAGTAATTTGTGCTTTTGGAATGACTAAATCAAATTGAAACGCGTCGCATTGGATTAAAGCTGTTTCTTACCTACCTGGCTTCACTGGTCCCCTCCTTGGTCAGCGCCTGTATTCCTGCACCCCTGAAGCTTTCGCCCATACATCTCTGCCGATTCCAGGAAGGCTGCAGACCTAGTTCATTATACCACAAACGTAGATCCTTGTTGTGTGGGAATTTGCACAACTTGGCAGGGTGAGCCTTCATTTTTACCCTCCCTTCTCACGCACCTGTGATCCCGTTGATTCTCCACAAGGGAGCGCCTGTTCTTCTTTTGTTTTACAGATTCTTTGGTCTATGCTTCGACCCTGATTTCCTGAGGAATCCCGATAAAACAGTGCTGCTCCCTAAAGGATTGGTAAGTACTTTTCCACATTAATTTTTTCAGAAGTATTGTGTCTGTGCAGAGACTGTATAATTTCCACTATGGAATTTTTACAGAACCGTGATTCCAAACTGGACATTCTTATCAATCAACTTATTGGAGTCTCTAACCAAATATTGATATCGGACACTACTATGCCATCTGATAATATCTCTGAAAGTGATTTTAAAACTATGTCTGATCTGTTTTATGAATATGAAAAACACTGTAAGATAGAGTTGCAGCATAGTATTGATGTATTATTTCTTTCACGGTATCTTTCTGACAAATTCACCCCTCGGGGGCTAAGGTTACCGTTCGAGTCCTCCTTTCCAGAGGACTCTGCGTTCTCCACATATTGGGATGAATACTGTGAGAAATCCTCTCAAGGTCTCATGGAATTACTTATTGTTAAACACAGATCTGCAGCAATGGAAGCCAAAAAATTGGCATGTGATATTAAGAATAATCTATTGGCATTTTCCATCTACCCTGAATATCAGAGAACCGATGGGATTATTCTTAATAGATTACAAAAATTAGAAATAGAAACTATAAATAAAAAGTTCACAAATTTAATCGTGACAGGAACGACTATGCTTGTGGCCAAATACATAAATGGCCCAAGCCAAATTTTCAAAAGAATTTATATGGTGAGACCAATTTTTCTTCTCCCAATCCTAATAATCAAAGAAATTCTAATGAAAATCGCTTCCACACCAAAAATTCCAATATGCCTCAAAATGTAACTAAATTCACGTCTGAACACAACCCTGAACACACACGGAAATTTGAACGCACTATCACCAATTCTGTATTTCACAAACCTAAAGATATCTCTTTAAAAAATTCTCCTATAGAGGTAAAAAGAAAGACCACAGTTAATACTCACAGAATTTTGGAAAAACCTTTGATTGCAAAAAAATCTATAAAAACGCATAATGTTTCTGGTCTTAGTTCAGACGGATCAGTTTTACATACTATGGACCGTCCGTCTCCAGATATGGTCTGTCCCCTCCTTCCCCCTCTAATACCATTGAGTCCAGCACATCACATGGATATTGAGGAACTTTTGAATTCTTCTATCATTACTGTACACGAAGGTTCTGAAATTGGGAATACTTCTGTTCTAACATCAATTTCAGTGAATCCAGATCACCTCCCAATCACACATTACTTTCCGATAGCACCTGTATTACCACAGAACAACAAAAAATCTGTAAAAAAGAAAAATAGATACAGAGGCTGCAGAGGTGGCCGGTCCACCTAAAAAAAAAAAACGACCTTGCTGCACAAAAAAAATCAATGATAATCAAATAAAGATCTTTAATTTATCTCAATATATCTTGACACAGGGAGAGATTGACCTGTTATCAATGGGTCTCTCCTTTTGTCCTGTTACCTGTCCCAGTGATTTTCAATTATTTTTAGATCTGAATAGTTATATACGTAAATTAACACTTAACCGACATTTTTCTATGATTGATAGAGTTAAAAATAATCAAGGGGACGGTTTGAATCCAGATAATGTATTTACAGAAAATATCTCTGATCCTCATCAGGACAATTCTATAATTAGACATGTAACTGTAAAACCACATTCCAACTTTTATCCTCTACATCATAGAGGCAATTTTTTAGATACCTTCTATTCTTTAGTCAATAAAGATTTTAATAAATTATGTGAAGAATCCTTTATAGGACAAGATGTAGATAATCTCAGCAAGTCTGAACGGGCGGCTATAAAAACCCTAAAAAATAATGAGAATATCATCATTCGTCCTGCAGATAAGGGGGGGGGGGGGGGGGGGGGGTATGGTTATTTTAGACCGTACTGCATATGTGGAGGAGTCGCTTCATATTCTATCAGATAAAAACTATTACGAAGTTTTGTCCACTAATCCATCCACTAGTTATTTTGAATCTTATTGCACTCTGATTAAAAATGCCACTGATCATTCTCTGTTAAATAAAAAAGAATTACATTTTTTGTCTATTAAGAATTATAACACACCACATTTTTATTATTTACCCAAACTACACAAAAATTCCATAAACCCCCCCGGACGTCCTATCATATCAGGGGTGGGATCTATAACAGCTAACCTCTCTCATTTTATAGATCTGTTTTTTGCAGCCATATGTAATTCATTTGCCATCTTATTTGAGAGATTCTACTCAACTTATACACGAGCTTAGTATAGCATCTTTACCATCAAATTTCTCTTTTCTAACATTAGACGTTTGTTCTCTTTATTCAAATATAGATACTGAACTTGGACTTGCCGCCATTCATGATACCTTCAGTAGTGACCCCCTTTTATCTAAAGATCAAGCCACAATTCTATTAAACTCCATTCGGTTTATTTTAGAACACAACATTTTTTCCTTTGATGACAATTTATATAGACAGACCCGGGGCTGTGCCATGGGGACTCGTTTCGCCCCAAGTTATGCAAATTTGTTCATGGGGCGATTCGAGTCGCTAATTATGGCACAGTCTCGGGCTTTTTCTAAGTTTGTATATTTTTTTCGGAGATTTATAGATGACCTTTTTTTCATTTGGGGGGCACTCTTTTGGAGGCAGAAAAGTTTGTTCAAGAGTTAAATCAGAATTCTTGGGGCATATAATTCACAATGCATTATTCTTCTGACTCCATCCAATTTTTGGATTTGGAGCTGTCTAAATCTAATACAGGTCAAATCATCACTAAAACACATTTTAAAAAAGTTGATATTAATAGTTTTCTCAACTTTGGCAGCACACATTATCCAGCATGGTTAAGGGGCGTCCCCTATGGACAGTACCTGCGCATCCGGAAGAACTGCACCTCTAACGAGGACTTTGTTGCTCAGGCTGCTGTCCTTAGGGGACGGTTCCTTGAAAAAGGCTATCCATAGAAACTTCTAACTAACTCTTATAACAAAATAAGAAATAAAAAACAATCTGATTTAGTAATTCCAAAAGCACAAATTACTAGTAAACCTGATAACTCATTTGAATTTAAAACTAATTTTGTGACCAATTATAACAAAGAAGCACTAAAAATTAAACAAATATTACATAAACATTGGCCAATTATACTTGGAGATCCTATTCTCGGGGAATTAATTCCCCCTACCCCTAGAATTACTTTTAGACGGGCAAGCAACTTACAAAATATGGGGGCCCCAGGTAGATTCAAAGGGAAACCGCAATTGCGGTCATATAATGATGGCTTTTGCGCTCCCTGTGGAGGCCCTCGTTGTTTATGTTGTGGTTTAATTAAAGAATCCACTACTTCTTTCCTTTCTTCTATTACTCAAGTATCATATAAGATTAAAGAGAAAGTTACATGTAATACGACATTTGCAATATATCTATTAACATGTAGCTGTGATCTCCAATACGTGGGCCGCACTGTGCAAACAGTGAGGTCCCGTATGAATAAACACCGTTGGAATATTAAACACAATTATCTACTACATAGTGTTTTAAAACATTTTACTTTCAAGCATAATAACAATTTAGATTTTTTTAAATGAATAATTCTTGAAACTATTCCACCAGATTGTGTTAATAGATACCAACGTCTCATCAATCGTGAATCCTATTGGATCCACAAACTCGTTACATTAGTCCCGAATGGCCTTAATGAGACCATAGAGAATGTCAAATAATTATTTTTCCCCCCTCTTTTTTTATATATATATACTTTTCTATTTTCCAGCTAGCGACTCCACCACTTTATTAATTATGAAAATTTATCTTCACTCTTCATATATTGGTCCATTAGTTACATATACAGTGGTCCCTCAACATACGATGGTGTTGAGGGATTCGTGCAATGTAAAGTATAGGAAGCTGTACTCACCTGTCCCCACCGCTCCGGATTGCGTCCTTGCCGCTCCCGATGGTGATCCCGGGCCTCCGCTGGGCTCTCCTGGTCTTCTCCGGTCCTCCACTGTCTTCTCCAGTCCTCTTCTGTCTTCCGCAAGGCCTTACTGGGCCTGCGTAGTGACGTCATTACGCCGCTGCGTACGCCATTCCTATTGGATGGCGTGCGCAGCAGCGTATTGACGTCATCGGAGAGGGCCGAGAAGACACCGGAAGACAGGTGCTGGACCCGGAGGGCACCCCGGAGCATCGTGGAGGGGTAAGTAATACTTACCGCACCACACGGGGAACATTAAGCTGCTATCCGGCAGCAGCTTAAGCATTTGGCGCTGCCGGATAGCACTTAATGCTATGGCCCCGACATAAAAAAGCATCGTATGTGGATGCTGACATCGACATGCGATGGCCTCGGAGAGGCCATCGTATGTCGATTTCATCATATGTCGGGGCCATCGTAGGTCGGGGGGTCACTGTATATATTTTTGTAGAAAAATATGTAATATAAAAATATATAAGTTTTCTTTTTTCCCTCTCCCTGATAACATAACTTCCCGTTTTCTGCCCTTCTCCGGGATATATTTCTCGGATAGTGCCCGTTCAGACTGCTGAGATTAATTAGTTACTCCTGGATATATATCTACATCATCAGTCTCCTTTTTAGGTAGATTTTAGTATGTGTTTTTTTTATTATATACATTACTATACATACTTTTTATTTATTTTCTATAATATATCTCTTCCCTGTTTTGATGGGAATTTTTTATAATCACAGGTGTAGATACACACCGTGCGGCTTTGTACCTCTCACTAAGGTGGGACGGGGGAGGTGCAGTTCTACGCCTCTCACCTCTCACTAAGGTGAGACGGGAGATGTGCAGGATCGATACGGTCCGTATTTATAGGACTTGTTTGCCCCTGGGCACAATATACATTATGCGATATGGCATTTCTTAGGCTCAGTTGCACTTTACTTTTACAGCCGCAGGTGACTCATGTAATACGATGGCTTGCAGTCTGTGATTCCAATTGGTCATAAATTAGTTTTTTTCATTGAATGTTTTGCCTTGTTTTTAAGGCCGCACATTTGTTAATGTTGTAATATTGTAATGTTGTATATTTTTATTATATGTATATATTTTTTGTTGTCTTTTATTATGAAAAAATGTTGCATTCTGTTAATCTCACCAAGTCAGGCAGGGGTTAATACCTGTGTGTATATAAACCCCTTCCGGCGAAGTGTTTGCTATGCCTGATGAAACCGCGCAAGCGCGGTGAAACGCGTCGTATTGGATTAAAGCTGTTTGTTACCTACCTGGCTTCACTGGTCCCCCTCTTGGTCAGCGCCTGTATTCCTGCACCCCTGAAGCTTTCGCCCTTGCATCTCTGCCGATTCCAGGAAGGCTGCAGACCTAGTTCATTATACCACAAACGCAGATCCTTGTTGTGTGGGAATTTGCACAACTTGGCAGGGTGAGCCTTCATTTTTACCCTCCCTTCTCACGCACCTGTGATCCCGTTGATTCTCCACAAGGGAGCGCCTGTTCTTCTTTTGTTTTACTATATCACCTGTGACAACATCCCCATTATCATTATTAAGGGGTCCTACATGCTCTGTCCTTTTTTTTTTTTGCATTTACCGGTATATATCTAAAAAAATATTTAGGGTTAGTTTTGCTTCCTTTGGCCACCTGTCTCTCATTTTGAATTTTTGTTGTTTTTATTACATTTTTACAGATTTTATTAAGCTCCTTGTACTGTTTAAATGTTATAGCTGACCCATCAGATTTGTATTTTTTGAAAGCTATTTTTTTTGTTGTTTATTGCTCTTTTAACATCATTTGTCAGCCATGTAGGATTTAGTTTTAATCGTTTGTATTTGTTCCCCTTTGGTATGTATTTAGCTGTATAGTTATTTAGAGTTGATTTAAAGATGTCCCATTTACCTTTTGTATCAGTATTTGGCAACACCTCCCCCCAGTCTATGTCCTGTAGTGCAGCTCTCAGCCCAGGGAAGTTTGTCTTTTTAAAGTTATATGTTTTTGCCTTCCCCGTCTGACATTTTAAGTCAAAAGTAACTATATTGTGGTCGCTATTAAAAAGGTTTTCCCGCACAGTTACATTACCAACCAGCTCTGCGTTGTTGGAAATAATCAGATCCAATAAGGCATCACTTCTTGTTGGGTCCTCCACAAACTGGCCCATAAAATTATCCTGCAATAAATTTAGGAATTGTTGCCCCTTTGTAGTTTTAGCCAACCCCGGACGCCAATCTATATCTGGATAGGTGTGTCCAATAAAACTGACGAACTGGAGTGGTTGATGTCTGAGGAAAATTATGACATAGCGGGTATAACTGAGACTTGGTTGGATGATGGCTGTGACTGGGCGGTCAACATACAGGGTTATAGTCTATTCAGGAAGGATCAGACAAAATGGAAAGGGGGAGGAGTTTGTCTGTATGTAAAATCAAGTCTGAAGGCTGCACTGCAGGAGACGATAATTTGGAGGCATTATGGGTAGAAATATTTGGATATAAAAATAAAAAAATTCTGATAGGGGTTTTTTATAAGCCACCGAACATAATGGAAGAGGCAGAAGATCAATTACTGAGGCAAATAAACCAAGCAGCAAATCAAAATGACGTGATAATAATGGGGGACTTTAACTATCCACATATAAACTGGGAGTCTGAGACCTGGGAATCTCATAAAGGAAACAGGTTTCTGACTATAACTAAAGACAATTATCTATCCCAAATTGTGCAGAGCCCGATCTGAGGGGGCGCCCTACTAGATTTAATATTAACCAACAGACCTGACAGAGTAACTAATGTGCAGGTAAAAGGACACCTGGGAAATAGTGATCATAATATAACACATTATAACTTATTCTTCAATAAGGGAATCTCTCGAGGGGCCACAAAAACAATGAACTTCAGGAAGGCAAAGTTTAATCAGCTCAGAGAAGCCCTTAACAATATAAAATGGAATGATGTCCTCAAAAATATGAATACTGACACTAAATGGGAGACTTTTAAAGATATCTTAAATATTAATTAATATTAATTAAATATATACCTTATGGGAATAAAAGGGTCAGAAATAAAAGAAAACCAATATGGATGAATAAAAACATTAAAGGGGCAATAAAGGACAAAAATAAAGCATGTAAAATACTGAAACAGGACAACAGTGAAGAAGCATTAAAAAGCTATAGAGAAAAATGTAAAATATGTAAAAAAAAAAAAAACAGATAAAAGCCGCAAAAATAGAGACAGAATGACTCATTGCCAAAGAGAGTAAAACTAACCCCAAAATCTTCTTTAAAGGACATCTGCAGTGCTGGGCAAAAAAAAACTTTTTTTTACCTCATTTAATAGGTCTTTGAAAGACCTTTCCAACGATGTCCCCCCATCAAAATTGTCCCAGTCTTTCTCCCGTTATCAGCACACAAATTACGGAGGAGAAGTGAAAATAAAACTACATCTCCCATCATGCCTTGTGCTTACTTCCTGTAAGCTGCTGCCCTCCCCCTGTTCTATCCCCCCGAGCAAATTATTATATTGTAACGCCCACATCTCCCTTCCCTATGCATACACCCTCCCCTTCTGCTCATCTCCCCCTCCCCATGCTGCTCCTGTCCAGTGATGAAGCCGCTGCCTCCGTGCTCACTGTAGTGTGGGCACTGGAGAGTGGAGAGTGAAAGGAAAAATGGTAAAAAAAAACAAAACATAATTGTTTGTCTATAAAACTGTCCTGATATTGGTCCCTCCATCTTTTTCACAACTACAACTCCAAGCATGCCCAGTTATTTTATATGCTGTTCGGGCATGCTGGGAATTCCAGTGGTGCCTCCAGCTGTTGCAAGACTACAAATCCCAGCATGCCCTGTCAGCTTTCTGCTGTATGTGCATGCTTGGAGTTGCAGAGGTGACTCCAGCTGTTGTAAGACTATACATCCAAGCATGCCGTGTCAGCTTTCTGCTGTTTGAGTGTATAAAGGAGTTGTAGTTCACCAACACGTCTCCCGGGAGTTGTAGTTCACCAACACCTATATTGTATCTCTGTAGTCTCCTGGGGGTTGTAGTTCACCAACACCTATATTGTATCTCTGTAGTCTCCTGGGGGTTGTAGTTCACCAACACCTATATTGTATCTCTGTAGTCTCCTGGGAGTTGTAGTTCACCAACACCTATATTGTATCTCTGTAGTCTCCTGGGAGTTGTAGTTCACCAACACCTATATTGTATCTCTGTAGTCTCCTGGGAGTTGTAGTTCACCAACACCTATATTGTATCTCTCCAGTCTCCTGGCTGGGAGTTGTAGTTCACCAACACCTGTATTGTATCTCTGTAGTCTCCTGGGAGTTGTAGTTCACAAACACCTCTATTGTATCTCTGTAGTCTCCTGGGAGTTGTAGTTCATACACCAGTGTTTCCCAACCAGGGTGCCTCCAGATGTTGCAAAACTACTACTCCCAGCATTCCCTGGTTGGGAAACACTGGCATACACACACATAACAGGGACTACAACTCCCAGCATGTGTCATTCAGTAGTCCCCCCCCCTCTCACACACAGAATCAGTATGATATTTATTCCTTGTAGTCTATACACCACCAGCCCGTGCAGTGTAATATGTCTCCTCCACACACACGTCCTCCCCCCTCCCTGCTCTGTGGTTTGCTCTGTGTTTTCCCCCATGAAAACTTGAATCCTCCCGGTGATAAGTGAGGTCCTATGTAGACAGAGCAGGGGAGGGGGGAGGAGCTGTGGACGTCCTCATTCTCCCCCTGCTTCAATCTTACAGATAGGGGCGTTTCTGAGGATGAGCCTATGGCTGCCTCAGAAAGCACCCGCTCATGCATATGCATAAGCAGGGAGGACCTGACAGAGGCTAGGGGGAGCACAAACACTGCTGGGAGGAAGAGATCTCCGTCCCCAAGATGGCGGCTGCAATGTAATGAATAGGGGACGGACGCAGGACTACTGGGCTATGCTGGCAACTCTAATATCTCAGAAATGGCTGCATATAGGTAAATAGAACTAATTTACTGAATTGTATAACTTTTGTTTGGGGAACATTTGGGCAGGGATTTTTGACCACTACAGTTGTCCTTTAACTATATAAATAGCAAAAAGGTCAAAAATGAAAGTGTGGGCCCCTTAAAAAATGATGAAGAAGAAATTATAAATGGGGAGCAGGAAAAAACAAATATATTAAACAAATTTATCTCCACTGTGTTCACCGAGGAAAATGAAATGCCAGGTGAAATACAGTGTGATAAGGTAAACTCCCCAGTACAGGTCACCTGTCTAGCCCAGGAAGAAGTACAGTGCCGCCTACAAAAAATCAAAACAGACAAATCACCAGGTCCAGATGGCATTCACCCCCTTGTTCTAAAGGAATTAAGTAATGTTATAGACAGACCCCTATTTTTAATATTCCGGGACTCTATAGTAACAGGGACTGTTCCCCAGGACTGGCACATAGCAAATGTGGTACCAATATTTAAAAAGGGAACAAAAGGTGACCCAGGGAATGATAGGCCTGTTAGTTTAACCTCCGTTGTATGTAAATTGTTTGAGGGTTTTCTAAGAGATGCTATTTTGGAGTACATTGATACAAATAAATGTATGACTCCATATCAGCATGGCTTTATGAGGGATCGGTCCTGTCAAACTAACCTGATCAGCTTTTATGAGGAGGTGAGCTCCAGACTGGACCAGGGGCAATCGCTGGATGTTGTATATCTGGATTTTTCCAAAGCATTTGATATGGTGCCTCATAAAAGGTTGGTGCATAAAATGAGAAGGATGGGGCTAGGGGAGAATGTGTGTAAGTGGATAAGTAACTGGCTCAGTGATAGGAAACAGAGGGTGGTTATTAATGGTACTTATTCTGATTGGGTGACTGTTACTAGTGGGGTATGCCAGGGGTCTGTCTTGGGTCCTGCTCTGTTTAATAAATGTATTAATGACCTTGTAGAGGGGTTGAATAGTAAAGTAACAATCTTTTCAAATGATACTAAACTCTGTAAAGTGGTAAACACTATAGAAGACCACTGTTACAAATGGATCTGGATAGGTTGGAGGTTTGGGCTGGGAAGTGGCAAATGAGGATCAACACCTCAGGAAAAATCCGGGCTGGGGTTACGCATTAAATGGGAGAACACTTGGGACAACTGACATGGAAAAGGACTTCGGAGTCTTAGTTAACAGTAAATTTAGCTGTAGTGACCAGTGTCAGGCAGCTGCTACCAAGGCTAATAAAATCAGGTACGCCCTGGGTCCTTAACAGGTTAAGATTTTGAAATGGAACTTTTAACTCACAAGTTTTAGTGTCCCGGGCCCCGGCGTGTGGGTACAAAGGACCAAATCTAACAAGGAGTCATATGTTACATGGCAGCACAATGACAGAGCCTGGAGGTTGCATCAGTAGGAGGAGACCATATAGTGGCTGAATGGCCCTAAGAAAAAAGGAAATTTGAACTGAAGATTTTGCGTAGCTAGTGCTACCATAACAAAAATTTTTATTCTCAGGCCCAGGCCCAGCAGCATCAGAAAACCATTTATTGGCTGAATGACACTGCCTGGAGTTGGCGGCAGATGAGGAGACAACAGGGCCTCACAATCTATAGATGAAGAATAACAGATGAATTTTGAAATTTCCATTGAAGATGTATGGTACCTAGTGCTCCCATAAACATATATAGGTAATGTCCTAGGCCCAGCAGCATCACTAAACCATGTAGTTGCTGAATGACAGAGACAGGAGCAGGCAGCAGCATGAGTACACAAGAGGGGTTCACAACCCCTAACATTAAAAGGTGAATGTTGAAATCTCTATTGGAGATGCATGATAACTAGTGCTACCATCCAAAAATGTAAGGCCCAAGCCCAGCAGCATCAGTAAGCCATGTAGTTGCTGAATGACACAGACAGGAGCAGTAACATAGTAACATAGTTCATAAGGTTGAAAAAAGACCAAAGTCCGTCAAGTTCAACCTATATCCCTAATGAGTCCCTACTGAGTTGATTTAGAGGAAGGCAAAAAACCCTTATACTAGAGGTAAAAATTCCTTCACAACTCCAATATGACAGTCAGAATAAATACCTGGATCAACGTTCTATCCCTATAGATCTAAAATCCATAACCCGTAATGTTATTACTATCCAAAAATGCATCCAGACCCCTTTTGAACTCTTTCACAGAGTTCCCCATGACCACCTCCTCAGGCAGAGAATTCTACAGTCTCACTGCTCTTACAGTAAAGATCCCCAGTCTGTGCTGGTGTAGAAACCTTCTTTCCTCTAAACCTAGAGGATGCCCCCTTGTTATAGATACAGTCCTGAGTATAAATAGATCATGGGAAAGATCCCTGTACGGTCCCCTGATATATGTATACATAGTTATTAGGTCTCCCCTAAGCCTTCTTTTTTCTAAACTAAATAACCCTAAATCTTTCTGGGTACTGTAGTCCTCCCATTCCCCGTATTACTCTGGTTGCCCGTCTTTGAACCCTCTCCAGCTCCACTATATCTTTCTTGTACACTGGTGCCCAGTACTGTACACAGTATTTCATGTGTGGTCTGACTAGTGATTTGTACAGCGGTAGAATTATTTCCATGTCGTTGGCGTCTATGCCCCTATTGATGCACCCCATGATTTTATTTGCCTTGGCAGCAGCTGCCCGGCACTGGTCACTACAGCTAAATTTACTATTAACTAAGACTCCCAAGTCCTTTTCCATGTGAGTTGTCCCAAGCGTTCTCCCATTTAATACATAATCCCAGCCCAGATTTTTCTTCCCCATGTGCATTACCTTACATTTATTAGTGTTGAACCTCATCTGCCAGCCCAAACCTCCAACCTATCCAGATCCATTTGTAACAGTGCACTGTCCTCTATAGTGTTTACCGCTTTACAGAGTTTAGTATTATCTGCAAAGATTGCTACTTTACTATTCAACCCCTCTACAAGGTCATTAATTAATATATTAAATAGAACAGGACCCAAGACGGACCCCTGTGGTACCCCACTAGTAACAGTCACCCAATCAGAATAAGTAACATTAATAACCGCCCTCTGTTTCCTATCACTGAGCCAGTTACTTACCCACTTACACACATTCTCCCCCAGCCCCATCCTTCTCATTTTATGCACCAACCTTTTATGTGGAACTGTATCAAATGCTTTGGAGGTCAAAATAACAGGTCTATAATTCCCAGGGTCACCTTTTGCTCTCTTTTTAAATATTGGTACCACATTTGCCATGCGCCAGTCCTGGGGAACAGTCCCTGTTACTATAGAGTCCCCGAATATTAAAAATAGGAGTTTGTCTATCACATTACTTAATTCCTTTAGAACACGGGGGTGAATGCCATCTGGACCTGGTGATTTGTCAATTTTGATATTTTGTAGGCGGAACTGTACTTCTTCCTGGATTAGACAGGTGACCTGTACTGGGGAGTTTACCTTATCTCTCTGTATTTCACCTGGCATTTCATCTTCCTCGGTGAACAGAGTGGAGAAGAATTTGTTTAATATATTTGCTTTTTCCTGATCCCCGTTTATAATTTCTTCTTCATCATTTTTTAAGTGGCCCACACATTCATTTTTGATCTTTTTGCTATTTATATAGTTAAAGAAGATTATTGGGTTAGTTTTACTCTCTTTGGCAATGAGTCTTTCAGTCAGCAGCAGGAGTACACAAGAGGGTTTCATAACCCCTAAGATTGAAAGATCAATGTTGAAATCTCAATTAAGCATGTATGTAAGCGAGTGCTAACATCCAAAAATTTAGTGCCCAAGCCCAGCAGCATCAGTAAGCCAGGTAGTTCCTGAAAGACACAGTCAGGAGCAGGCAGCAGCAGTACTCAAGAGGGTTTCATAACCCCCGAGATTGAAAGATCAATATTGAAATCTCTATTGGAGAGGTATGTTACCTTGTGCTATGATCAAAGAATTTAAGGTCCAAGTCCAGCAGCATCATTAAGCACAGTAGTTCCTGAAACACACAGCCTGGAGAAGGCATCAGCACAAGTTTACAACCCCTAACATTAAAATGTTAATGTTGAAATCTGCATAGAAGATGTATGTATGTATGTCAAAAATTTTTAGGCACAGGCCCAGCAGCATCACTAAACCATATAGTTACATAGTTACATAGTTAGTACGGTTGAAAAAAGACATACGTCCATCAAGTTCAACCAGGAAATTGAAGGGTAGGGGTGTGGCGCGATATTGGGGAAGGGATGGGATTTTATATTTCTTCATAAGCATTAATGTTATTTTGTTCCAGGAATGTATCTAATCCTGTTTTAAAGCTGTTAATTTTTCCTGCTGTGACCAGTCCCTGAGGTAGACTGTTCTATAAGTTCACAGTTCTGATGGTAAAGAAGGCGTGTCGCCCCTTGAGACTAAACCTTTTCTTCTCCAGATGGAGGGAGTGCACCCTCGTCCTTTGGGGGGGTTTAACCTGGAACAGTTTTTCTCCATATTTTTTGTATGGGCCATTAATATACTTATATACATTTGTCATATCCCCCCTTAAACGTCTCTTCTCAAGACTAAACAATTGAAACTCCTTTAATCGCTCCTCATAGCTAAGATGTTCCATGCCCCATATTAGTTTAGTTGCGCGTCTCTGCACCCTTTCCAGCTCCACAGTGTCCCTTTTATGGACAGGTGCCCAAAACTGAACAGCATATTCCAGGTGAGGCCGCACCAATGCTTTATAAAGGCGGAGTATTATGTCCCTGTCCCTTGCGTCCATGCCTCTTTTGATACATGACAATATCCTGCCGGCCTTGGAAGCAGCAGCCTTACATTGCATGCTATTCTGTAGTCTGTGATTTACAAGTACACCCAGATCCTTCTCTACCAGTGACTCTGCCAGTTTAATCCCCCCTAAGACATACGACGCACACATGTTATTAGTACCCAGATGCATAACTTTACATTTATCCACATTGAACCTCATTTGCCAAGTGGATGCCCAGACACTTATTCTATTATTATAAGTCATCTTGTAACCTATACACATCCTCTATAGACTGTACCATGCTACAAAGTGTCAGGGTCCGGGCTGGTGGCTGGTGAGGATACTGGAGGTTGATCCTCTATGCCAGAGAGGTGATGACGTGGGCTGTACCGGGGGATCGGTTCTAAGGAGTTACTGGTTTTCACCAGAGCCCGCCGCAAAGCGGGATGGACTTGCTGCGGCGGTAACTCCCAGGTCGTATCCCCTGAAAGCGACTCGACCTCTCTGGCAGCTGAGACTGGTACACGGTACACAAGGACAAGGCTAAAGCAAGGTCAGACGAAGCAGAAGGTCAGGGCAGGCGGCAATGGTTCGTAGTCAGGGGCAACAGCAAAGGGTCTGGATACAAAGGCTAGGGATTCACACAAAATGCTTTCTCAGGGCACTAGGGCAACAAGATCCGGCAAGGACAGGAAGGGGGAGTGGGTTTTTATAAGTTTTACACAGATTGGACCAGGCACCAATTAGTGGTGCACTGGCCCCTTAAATCGTGGTAAGCCGGCACGCGCGCGCCCTAGGGAGCGGGGCCGTGCGTGCCGGGAAGAAGCAGCAGCAGGCATGCGGTAAGTGACATGGGACGCGATCCGTGAGCGGGCACAGAGGAGCAGTGCTTGCGGTCAGTGGCGCTGACCGAAGTGCTGCATACAGAGGGACCTGGAGCGCTCGGCGTTACAGTAACCCCCCCCCCCCCCCCCCCACCTTGGGTCTCCCCCTCTTTTTGGAACCCAGAAATTTATGAATGAGTTCCTTGTCAAGGATATTGGCCTCGGGTTCCCAAGACCTTTCGTCGGGGCCACAACTCTCCCAATCAATAAGAAAAAATCTTTTACCTTGGATAAACTTGGAGGCGAGGATCTCTTTCACAGAGAAGACATCAGAGGATCCAGAGACAGGAGCAGAAACAGTGACCTTGGGAGATTAGCAGTTAAGTATGAGAGGTTTGAGAAGAGAAACATGGAAAGAGGTGGGAATACAAAGAGAAGAAGGAAGATGGAGCTTGTAGGAGACAGAATTGATTTGATTTTTGATTTTAAATGGCCCGAGGACTGAGGACCAAGCTTGTAGCTAGGGACACGGAAACAGATGTATTTGGCAGAGAACCACACTTTGTCACTGGGGGCAAAGACAGGAGGAATTCATCTCTTTTTATCAGCATGTCTCTTCATGCGAGATGAGGCCAGTGAGAGCGACTTTTGAGTTTCCTTCCAGATAGAGGAGAAGTCTTGTGTCAATTCATCTACGGTAGAAACTACAGATGAAGTGGGAATGGGGAGGGGGGGGGAAGCGGATGACGGCCGTACACCACAAAAAATTGAGATTTGGAGGAAGACTCAGAATTTTTGAAATTTGTACGAGAATTCCACCCAGGGCAGAAGGTCGACCCAATTATCTTGACGGGAGGAGACAAATTGTCGCAGGTAGTCACCAAGAATCTGATTCACTCTTTCCACTTGTCCATTGGATTGAGGATGATAAGCAGAAGAAAAATGTAATTTGATTTTTAATTGACTGCAGAGTGCTCTCCAAAATTTTGAGACAAATTGAACACCTCTATCAGAGACGATATGCGTGGGAAACCTGTGGAGACGAAAAATTTACAGAAAAAATTGTTTCGCCAATTGTGGCGCAGAAGGAAGACCTGGAAGCAGGACAAAATTAGCCATTTTGGAAAAACGATCAACGACCACCAAAATGACAGTGTTGCCATGAGATGAAGGTAGGTCAGTGATGAAGTCCATAGCTATATGGGACCATGGCTGTTCAGGCACAGGCAGAGGAAGGAGAAGACCAGCAGGCTTCTGGCATGGAGTTTTGTCACGTGCAAACACTGTATAGGCCTGTATGAAATCGGTCACATCTTTCTCCAGGGAAGACCACCAATAGTGTCTGGCAATTAACTATGGACTTTTTGATTCCAGCATGACCAGCCAGATGGGAGGAATGAACCCATTTGAGAGTCTGGAGACAAATACGTGGAGGAACATAAGTTTTTCCCGGAGGAATTGGCACCAGAGAAGCAAGAGCAGAGGAGATCAGACACTCTGGAGGTATGATGTGCTGAGGAAGAGCTTTGGATTCTGAGGCATCAGTGGAACGTGAGAGAGCATCAGCCCTGACATTCTTGTCCGCAAGATGAAAATTTATTTGAAAATTGAAACGGGCAAAAAACAACGACCATCTAGCCTGGCGGGGATTTAACCGCTGGGCGGATTTAAGATAAGACAAATTTTTATGGTCTGTGTAGATCGTGAAGGGATGAAGGGATCCTTCCAGAAGATGTCTCCACTCCTCAAGTGCCAACTTAATGGCCAATAGTTCACGGTCTCCTATAGAATAGTTTTTTTCAGGAGGAGAAAAAGTTTTGGAGAAAAATCCGCAAGTGACGTTTTTTCCCTTACGTTTTTTTTAAGAAGGACAGCTCCGGCTCCAACTGAGGAGGCGTCAACCTCAAGTAAAAAAGGCTTCAGAGGATCTGGCCTGGACAAGACTGGTGCAGAGGGGAAGGCGGAATTAAGGCGATTCAAAGCTTCATCCGCTTGGGGAGGCCAGGACCTCGGATTCGCGTTTTTCTTAGTCAGTGCCACAATAGGAGCAACGATGGTGGAGAAGTGAGGAATGAACTGACGATAGTAGTTGGCGAATCCGAGGAAGCGCTGGATAGCACGAAGTCCAGAAGGGCGAGGCCAATCCAACACCACGGAGAGTTTGTCAGGATCCATTTGAAGACCTTGACCGGAGACTAGGTATCCCAGGAAAGGAAGACAGCTGCGTTCAAAAAGACACTTTTCAAATTTGGCGTATAGATGATGTTCAATAAGGCGCTGGAGCACTTGACGGACATGGAGCCGGTGTTCCTCTAGGTTGGAGGAAAAAATTAGGATTTCATCTAAATAGACAACAACGCAGGTATACAGTAAGTCCCGAAAAATTTCATTAACAAAATCTTGAAAGACTGCAGGGGCGTTACAAAGTCCAAACGGCATGACAAGATATTCGAAGTGGCCATCTCTGGTGTTAAAAGCGGTTTTCCATTCATCACCTTCACAAATTCTGAAGCGCCCCTAAGGTCAAGTTTAGTAAAAATTTTTGCTCCACGCAGACGGTCAAAGAGTTCCGAGATGAGAGGCAGAGGATAGCGTTTTTTTTACTGTGATTTTATTAAGGCCACGATAGTCTATGCAAGGGCGTAGATATCTGTCTTTTTTGGCAGCGAAGAAGAATCCAGCTCTGGCTGGAGAAGATTTCCTGATGACACCTCTCTTTAGATTCTCCTGAATGTATTCGGTCATGGCCTGAGTCTCTGGAGCGGAGAGAGGATAGATTCTGCCACGGGGCAGTGTGGTACCAGGGAGCAAGTCAATAGGGCAGTTGTAGGGTCTGTGCAGTGATAAGACCTCCGCCTGCTTCTTACAAAAGACGTCAGAATAGTCCTGATAGACCTTTGGAAGGCCAGGCAATGGTGTAGTGATGGGGACTTGGCTGGTAGGTACAAACTTAAGACAGCATTTGTGGCAGGAAGAGCCCCAAGTTTTAATGTCACCAGTGGTCCAGTCGAGGGTAGGAGTGTGTCACTGGAGCCAGGGCAAGCCAAGAAGAATTTCAGAGGTACAGTTAGGCAATACAAAGAATTCAATTTTTTCTTGATGGAGAGCACCAACGGTCATGAGCAGGGGTTCAGTGCGGTAACGCACGGTGCAGGCCAGATTTTGTCAGTTTACAGACGAAATGAAGAAAGGTTTGATGAGATGGGTAACAGGAATATTGAATCTGTTGATGAGTGAGGCTTCGATAAAGTTTCCTGATGAACCTGAGTCCAGGAAGGCCACTTCAGAGAAGGAAGAATTAGCGGATAGAGAAATCCGCACTGGTATAGTCAGACGGGGAGAGAATGAATTCACACCTAGTAACGCCTCTCCCACGTTAACTAGGTGCGTGCGTTTCCCTGAAGCGGAGGACGAATAGGGCAGTCCTTTAGGAAATGTTCGGTACTAGCACAGTACAGGCACAAATTTTCATTTCTGCGGTGAATCCTCTCTTCTTGGGTCAGGCGAGACCGATCCACTTGCATAGCCTCCTTGGCGGGAGGCACAGGAATAGGTTGCAGAGGACTCTGGAAGAGAGGTGCCAAGCGATGAAACCACCTGGTGCGAACAAGATCCTTTTCCTGGTGGAGCTCCTGGCGTCTCTCAGAGAAACGCATATCAATGCGGGTGGCCAACTGGATAAGTTCAGACAAGGTAGCAGGAATTTCTCGTGCGGCCAGAACATCTTTGATGTGGCTTGATAAACCTTTCTTGAAGGTCGCGCAGAGGGCCTCATTGTTCCAGGCGAGCTCAGAGGCGAGGGTGCAGAACTGTATGGCATTTTCGCCCACTGAAGAGTTCCCTTGAACGAGATTCAGAAGAGCCGTCTCGGCTGAGGAAGCCCGGGCTGGCTCCTCAAAGACACTGCGTACTTTGGAGAAGAAGGACTGGATGGAAGCAGTGGCAGGATCGTTGTGGTCCCAAAGCGGTGTGGCCCAGGACAAGGCCTTTCCAGATAACAAACTGACCACCTTAGACCGTTCTGTGGGGAACTGGTCTGACATCATCTCAAGGTGCAGGGAACATTGGGACAGGAACCCACGGCACAGCTTAGAGTCCCCATCAATTTTCTCAGGAGGAGACAGGCGGACTCTAGAGATAGAAGTGGCAGCTCGCAGTGGAGGAGATGCTGGTGCTGGTGGAGGAGATGGTAGATGCTGTGGAGGCAGAAGCTGCTGGAGCATGGAAGCCAACTGGTGAGGATACTGGAGGTGGATCCTCTGTGCCAGAGAGGTGATGACGTTGGCCGTACCGGGGGATCGGTTCTAAGGAGTTACTGGTTTTCACCAGAGCCCGCCGCAAAGCGGGATGGACTTGCTGCGGCGGTAACTCCCAGGTCGTATCCCCTGATATCGACTCGACCTCTTTGGCAGCTGAGACTGGAGCGGTACACAAGGACAAGGCTAAGGCAAGGTCAGCCGAAGCAGAAGGTCAGGGCAGGCGGCAATGGTTCGTAGTCAGGGGCAACAGCAAAGGGTCTGGATACAAAGGCTAGGGATTCACACAAAACGCTTTCTCAGGGCACTAGGGCAACAAGATCCGGCAAGGACAGGAAGGGGAGTGGGTTTTTATATGTTTTAAACAGATTGGACCAGGCACCAATTAGTGGTGCACTGGCCCTTTAAATATTAGTAAGCCGGCGCGCGCGTGCCCTAGGGAGCAGGGCCGCGCATGCCGGGAAGAAGCAGCAGGCGTGCGGTAAGTGACATGGGATGCGATCCGTGAGCGGGCACGTCCCGTCCCGCGGATCGCGTCCCCTCCGGTGACAGAGGAGTCGCGCTGCATACAGAGGGACGCCGCGAGCGCTCCGGGGAGGCAGCGGAACCCGGAGCGCTCGACGTTACACAAAGCTTGGTGTCATCTGCAAAGATAGAAACAGAGCTGTTAATGCCATTCTCTATATCATTGATAAATAAATTAAACAACAGCGGGCCCAGTACTGAACCTTGGGGTACACCACTAATAACCGGGGACCAATCAGAGTACGAATCATTGACCACCACTCTCTGGGTACGATCCATGAGCCAGTGTTCAATCCAGTTACAAACTAAAGTTTCCAAACCCAAAGACCTTAACTTACCTGTCAGACGTCTATGAGGGACAGTATCAAACGCTTTAGAAAAATCCAGAAACACTATATCCACAGCCATTCCTCTGTCAAGGCTTCGACTCACATCTTCATAAAAGCAAATTAGATTGGTTTGACAACTTCTATCCTTAGTAAACCCATGCTGGCTATCACTTATAATACAATTATCCCCTATGTATTCCTGTATGCAATCCCTTATAAGTCCTTCAAACAATTTACCCACAATGCACATTAAACTTACCGGTCTATAGTTTCCTGGGTAAGACCTAGACCCCTTTTTGAAGATCGGCACCACATTGGCCTTGCGTCAGTCCCTTTGCACAATACCAGACACCAGTGAATCTCTAAATATCATGAACAGGGGTACAGATATTACTGAACTTAGTTCTCTATGAACTCTAGGGTGCAATCCATCTGGCCCTGGAGATTTGCTTACATTTATATTACTTAACTTACCTTGTACCATCTCTACGTTAAGCCAGTTCAGTAGATTACATGATGTGTTACCTGTCCAATGTCAGCTCCTCCTTCTTCCTTAGTATATACAGAACTAAAGAACCCATTCAGTAGCTCTGCTTTCTCTTTATCGCCTGTGACAACCTCCCCAATATTATTATTAAGGGGTCCTACATGCTCAGTCCTTGTTTTTTTTTGCATTTATATATCTAAAAAAATATTTAGGATTAGTTTTGCTTTCTTTGGCCACCTGTCTCTCATTTTGAATTTTTGCTGATTTTATTACATTTTTACAGATTTTATTAAGCTCCTTGTACTGTTTAAATGTTATAGCTGACCCATCAGATTTGTATTTTTTAAAGCAATTTTTTTGTTGTTTATTGCTCTTTTAACATAATTTGTCAGCCATGTAGGATTTAGTTTTAATCGTTTATATTTGTTCCCCTTTGGTATATATTTAGCTGTATAGTTATTTAGAGTGGATTTAAAGATGTCCCATTTACCTTCTGTATCAGTATTTGACAACACCTCCCCCCAGTCTATGTCCTGTAGTGCAACTCTCAGCCCAGGGAAATTTGCCTTTTTAAAGTTATATGTTTTTGCCTTCCCTGCCTGTCTTTGTTTTCTACATTTTAAGTTAAAAGCAACTATATTGTGGTCGCTATTACCAAGGTTTTCCCACACAGTTACATTACCAATCAGCTCTGCGTTGTTGGTAGTGTTGCTCTCGAATATTCGCAATTCGAAATTTATTCGCGAATATTGCATATTCGCGAATTTGTGAATATTTGCGAATATAGCACTATATATTCGAAATTACGAATATTTGCTTTTTTTTTCACAGTAACCATCACAGTGATCATCCCTCTCTGTTTCCAGCTTGTGTGGTCTAAAGAAAGCTCTAATACTACTGTGTGAGACCTCCGGGCGAATACTCGCATATGCGAATAGTCGCGAATATTGATCCCTCCCTTCTTTTAGCTTGTGGGCCAATAAGAATGATGCAAATACAGTTGTCGGAGATTAGCAACATACATATAAAGTTCATAAATTTTCACATATGCGAATTTTCGCCTATGCGGAAAAAAAAATGGTAATATTACGAACATGCGAATTTAGCGAATACATGTCGAATATTCGTCCATATATTCGCGAAATATCGCGATTTCGAGTATGGCCTATGCCGCTCAACACTAGTTGTTGGATATGATCAGATCCAACAAAGCATCACTTCTTGTTGGGTCCTCCACAAACTGGCCCATAAAATTATCCTGCAATAAATTTAGGAATTTTCTCCTCTTTGTAGTTTTAGCCAACCCCTGACCCCAATCTATATCTGGATAGTTAAAATCTCGCATTATTACCACTGTACCTGCCCGGGCAGCCCTCTCTATGGGGGGGGATTCATCAATCTATATAGAGTAATTTTAAGTGTATTCTTAAAATCTTGGGCAATGATATTTTCTGCATTCTTTTTGTGCGTCTTTTTTGGTGGAACTTTTTCTAAAGATTTCACCCTTCGGGTGTACCGTAGAACCATTTTTCCTGTAGACATCGATTTACTAACTGCGTTTTTTTTGTGGACGCACAAAGAGAATGCAAGTCTCATTTTTTTGCACAAATATACACCACCTCGGAGGACGAGTACCGAAGTGTGTATTTTCACATAGTAAGGACTGCAACTCCCATCATAAACAGACTCTGCCCATGATCGGAGTTTTAGTCCAGGGGCTGAGGTGCAGATCGTTCCGGATCATTATCCAGAGACTGGCTGGGATTCCGCATTTATTAACTGTAAAAGCCGGCGGTACATGCGACTACACTGCGCTGCCACCGGCTTCTATATACAGCTGTCATAATTCCCGCCGCCGGGAGAGGGGAGCTCTGATTGGTCAATAGCTATTCTCCAATCAGAGCTCCCCTCTCCCAGCAGGGATTATGAATCATTACAGTCTATATAGAAGCCGGTGGCAGCGCGATGTAGCTGCATGTACCACCGGCTTTTTAATTTAAATAGCAGTCATTCATGTCATAGAGTATACCCATGGGCTCTTCTGATCCCTTGTGACTGCTGCTTCTGGCAATGCTTAGGCTCTGTTCAGACAAGCAGCACACAGCCTGGTAGCAGCTGGCCATAGATCTCACGGGGCTGATGGCTTTCATGGTTGCTGTAATAGTAGTAGCTTCTCCGGGGAAGATAGTGAAGCTCAGGTGCTTAGGAGAGCTCCAAAGTAAAGCGCTGCTTTTGGGATTAAGAAAGTGTAGTGTCCAAGGTCCGTCCTCTAGCTGGGAGTGTGTGTTTGTTAATTTAAATGCGGATCGCAGCAGATCATTTTGGAGATCTGCTGCGATCCGCATTACATCAGTGGCCCCCCAATTTAACCCGTTCCCGCAGAATGACATATATAAATGTTATGATGTGCAGATAGGTCGCGCATCATGACATTTATATATGTCATGCAGTTAACCCAGCCATGCGTGGCATCGCACGGGTTAACTGGCAGAAGTCCCGCTGTTATCAGCGGGGGACAACTTCTGCAAGACCCCAGAACCATCTGTGGATGGTCCTGGTCAGCGATCATTATGGTTGGTCCGTGTGGACCAATCACAGTGATCGCTGACTGTGGGGGGTTAAAGTTCAGATCCCCCACTCTTCCCACCCCTAGAAGTCAGGCAGAGCGGGGGAAGAGGATCCCGGGAGCTGCGGGGGGCCGCGGCACATACCTGCTGTGGGACCGGCGGGGACGGCAAGGACCGAGGACCGTCTAGAAGGCAGCTGCACCTGTAAGTGGAAGCAGCAGTGAAGATCGCCGTAATGTGATCTTCACTGCTGCTTCTAGGAGCCTTCGGCTGTCTGGGCATGCTGGGAGTTGTAGCTTTGCAACATCTGGAGGGCCGCAGTTTGGACACCACTGTGCAGTGGTCTCCAATCTCTGGTCTTCCAGATGTTGCAAAACTACAACTCTCAGCATGCCCAGACAGTCCAGGCATGCTGGGAGCTGTAGTTCTGTAACATCTGGCCCTTCAGATGTTGCCGAACTACAACTTTCAGCATGCCTGGGCAGTCTGGGCATGCTTGAAGCTGAAGTTTTGCAACAGCTGGAGGCACATAGGTTGGGAAACACTGAGTTTCCCAACCAGTGTGCCTCCAGTGGTTGCAAAACTACAACTCCCAGCATGCTCAGACAGCCGAAGGGCATGCTGGGAGTTGTAGTTTTGCAACAACTGGAGGAGAACAGTTGGGAGACCGCTAAGTAGTGGTGTCCAAACTGCAGCCCTCCAGATGTTGCAAAACTTCAACTCCAAGCATGCCCAGACTGCCCAGGCATGGTGGGAGTTGTAGTTAGGCAACATCTGAAGGGCCAGATGTTACAAAACTACAACTCCCAGCATGTCTGGACTGCCTGGGCATGCCGGGAGTTGTAGTTTTGCAACAACTGGAGGCGCACTGGTTGGGAAACATTGTCTGTTTCCTAACTCAGTGTTTCCCTACCTGTGTGCCTCCAGCTGTTGCAAAACTATAACTCCCAGGCCAGCATGCACTGACAATCCGTACATGCTGGGAGTTGTAGTTTGGCAACAACTGGAGGCGCACGGGTTGGGAAACACTGAGTTAAGTAACAAACTCTCAGTGTTTTGCAACCAGTGTGCTTCCATCTGTTGCTTAACTACAGCCCCCTATGATGGGAGTTGTAGTTTAGCAACAATTGGAGGCTCCCTGTTTAGGAACACGCTGCATTATGTGCGCTCTTCCCAGGGGAGAGTAAAAAAAAATGACTAACCCATATTTCTTGGTTAAAGAGGGCTGTGGGGGAGTGATTTTTTTTAATACATTTTTTTTTCAATGTGTCCGTGTTTTTTATAATTAAATTTTCAGGGTTAGTAGTGGAAGCTGTCTTATAGACGGAATCCATTACTAGGCTGGGGCTTATCGTTAAGCCATAAAAACAGCTAGCGCTAACCCACAATTATTACCCCGGTACCCACCGCCACAGGGGTGCCGGGAAGAGCCAATACCAACAGGCCCGGAGCATCAAAAATGGCGCTTCTGGGCCTAGGCGGTAACAGGCTGGGGAGGGCGAGTAACAATGGTCATCGCCCACCCTGGTAACATCAGGCTGTTGCTGCTTGGTTGGTATCTGGCTGATACTGAAAATAGGGGGAACCCTATGCGTTTTTTTTTAATATATATATTTATATATATATATATATATAAAAAAAAGTGTGTGGTTCCCTAATTTTTTCAGTATGAGCCAGATACCAACCAAGCAGCAACAGCCTGACGTTACAGGGTGGGCGAGGATCATTGTGACTGACCCTCCCCAGCCTAAATAACACCAGCCTGTAACCGCCTAGGCCTAGGAGCGCCATTTTTGACGCTCCGGGCCTGTTGGTAGCGGCTCTTCCTGGAAACCCTGTGGCGGTGGGTACCGGGGTAATAATTGGGGGTTAGCGTTAGCTGTTTTGGGGGCCAACGCTAAGCCCCAGCTTAGTAATGGATTCTTTCTACAAGATGGCTTCCACTACTAAGCCTGAAAATTCAATTATAAAAAAACACACCACAATGAAAAAATAATTTTATTTAAATAAACACTCCACCACAGCCCTTGTTAACCCTTTTATTGACATTTAAAAAAATGTACATTTTGTTCATTTTTTTGTTTCCACACACCAAAAATGCAATAAAAAAACACAAGAAAAACTGACAAGGCGCAGGAAAAAGCTGGGACAGTTTTTCTGGCGTTTTTATGATGCATAAAAAACCTCAATGGGATCCTGGCGTCAAAGCAATAGAACAGAATCCCTGTGCCCACTTTTCCTGTGAGGTAAAGAAGGAGTGCACGGTAGAGCGAGGGGGGAGTTTCTATATTTGCACAAGATTTATCAAAGGAGTGCAACAGCCTTAGTAATTTCTGAGCTAGAGTGTAAAATAGACAAGAAGTGTAAAGGGGCAGAACTGTGTCTACAATAGACGCCTAATGATGAATCCCCCCTATTTGTTTATGCAGCCGACCTAGTCTTCAGTGATATTAGGGGGTCTGTAGATTACACCAAATATAATTTTTTCAGTATTTCCCTCCTTTTTGTAATTCTACCCACAGTGATTCCACATTCTCAGAATCATCACACACTATGGTATCTTTCACACTGACTTTCATACCACTTCTTACATACAGACAGACTCCACCACCTTTTCTGTTCATTCTATCTTTGCGAAACAATGTAAACCCCTGCAGATTGACAGCCCAGTCATGCGAGGAGCCCAGCCATGTCTCAGTGACCCCAACTATATCAATATGTTCCTCCAGTATCAAGGCCTCAAGCTCTGCAATTTTATTTTCTAGGCTTCTGGCATTTGTGAACATACACTTTACATTTCCATCCTTTATGTTATTGGGGTTAATGGGATTCAAGGGTGTAAGTTTTATTTTCCTATGAAGCCTATTCCTATTAACTATTCTAACCCCTCCCTCCGATCCACCCCCAGGTGTATTTATAATTCCCACCTCTCTATCTACACTATCTTCCCCTTCTTTACTGTAGGTTCCCTACCCCCAAGTCCCTAGTTGCTGAAACACACAGCCTGGATCAGGCAGCAGCAGAAGTACACAAGAGGGAATAATAACCCCTAACATTAAAAGGTGAATATTAGAATCTGTATAAAAGATGTATGTTAGCTAGTGCTAGCATCAGTAATCCAAGTAGTTCCTGAAACACACAGCCTTGATCAGGCAGCAGGATGCATACATAAGAGGGCTTCGACCCCCTAACATTAAAAGATCAATGTTGAAATCTCTATTGAGCCTGTATGTTTGCTAGTGCTACCATAAAAAAATTGTAGGTAATATCCAAGACAGTCTCATCAGAAAGCAATATAATGGCTGAATGACACAGCCTGGAGGTGGGGAAAGAATAAGGAGCCCATATAGTGACTGAATGGTAAAGCCTGGAGGTGGCTGAAGCATGTGGAGACCATATAGTGGATGAATGGCACAGCCTGAAGTTGGCAGAAGCATAAGAAGACAAAATAGTGGCTGAATGAAACAGCCTGGAGGTGGCAGTAGCAGCATCAGGAGTCCTGAAAGTGACCCGTTGACAGAATTGTGTGGTGGGTGGCAATACCAGTACCCAGTGATGAAGGTGGCTGGAATGTTTGTAACTGGGGAGCAGTGCCTTAAATCTGTTTGGCACTATCCATATTTTTGAAGTGTTGGTAGCACCATGGTTAATCTACTCTGATGCATCTGGCATTGGTGGATGAAAATCATGGCTGATCCGTGCCTGATTCATCTTCACAAAGGTCAGTCTCTCCACATTTTTCATGGACAGACGAGTTCTCCATGGGGTGACTATGGCCCCCGCTGCACTAAACACCCGCTCTGATGAAACACTACTGGCTGGGCAGGATAGCTTTTCCAGGGCAAACTCTGCTAGTTGTGGCTATAAATCAAGTTTGGCTGCCCAGAAGTCCAGCGGATCTTCAAGGTTTGTTGGCATGGCCATGTCAAGGTATGCCACTGTCAAGAATGCCTTAATGTGCGGCCTTAATCTGTGAGTGACTACCGCTATACTAATTTCCGACGTAAGAGAATTCACACCAGACCAGGTTGGTATGGGTTCCCTCCTCGGTACCCCGGGGAGTTCTGTTTATTAAAGGAAGTAGATTTGGTTTTTACATTGTACAAAGAAGGAGGGTGAATTATGACATCACAATTAGCATATTACATTCTGATTGGTTGTTTGAGCTTGGGGTAGCATAAATCATTATCTTGCAAGTCCTCTTAGCTTAAGATTTCAGCATCTTTCCACAAAGTTCAATGTTTAGACGTCTTGTATCCATAGCCTCCATCTCAAGGCTCTAGTCTTAGTTACAGGCAAAGCGAAAAGATTAAATGTTTTGCATTTAGCATTCTGATGTATCTGGGTTAAAGGGTAAGGGAACAGATATTTTTCCAGCAGCAATGGCATTTTAATATTAATATATTGATCAGTCATTAGAAACATAAGGGTCATCCCTGTCACCACCACCTGCTGGTTCAGGTCCTGCTCTATGTCTACCTGCTGCTGATGAGTTGCTTCACTATGCAGGTGATGAAAGGTACTCATCAACGACTGTAGACTCAGGCTGCTGCTGATGGAGCTGGTACTGCTCCTGCCACCCCACTCCTCCCCAGGAACCATGGCAGTGGAAGGTGAGTGCAGCGAGCCCCCCGAGTAAGACCTGAGAGTGGATGGACGATGGTGGCGATAGGCATCGGCCAACTGAATACGTAGGATCTCTCTGTAGTAGGTCAGTTTGTCCTCCCTCTCAGTGGGTGTAAAAAAGGCCCCCATTTTTTGCTGGTTGCAAAGGTCCAATAAGGTGGGGAACCAGAAGTCATCCCGCTGCCGAATGTTGACAATTGGGCAGTCACTACGCAAGCAACTGAGCATGCATTGTGCCATTTGTGCAAGTGACTCGGAGGAACTCCCTGCCTCCATCTCCACTGCATCCAGCCACGGTGTGTCTGGGTCCTCCTCATAACCCTCTAGCTCCTCTAGTACATCATGCTCCTCCTGTCAGATTACTAGAAACACCGCCCATCTCATCAAACCTAAACTGTGCTCCACTGTGCCCCACATTCTCCTCCATTTCAGCCCAGAGGGCTCATGTCGCTGTGAGGTGTAGGTGCCCCATCTCCATTGCCCTGACCAGCCATCGTTTCCAACACTTGTAGAAAATTAAGCTATGGAATGACATCATTCATCCTGTATTCCTGGCGACTAACTAATAATGTGGCTTCCTCAAAGGGCCTGAGCAAACGGCAGGTGTCACAAATGAGCTGCCACTGGTTTACATTGAAGTTACACAGGGGAGTACTCCTATCTGCTTGGATCATCAAGAAATCGGTGATGGCTTTTCTCTGTTCATACAGTCAGTCCAACATATGGAGGGGGGAATTCCAACGTTTGGCAATGTCTCAAATCAGACTATGTTGTGGGATACTGTTCCGATGCTGCAGCTCAAGGAGGTTGTGCTTTGCAGTGTACGAGTGGCTGAAGTGCATGCAAAGTTTCCTTTCCATTGTTAGGATGTTTTTCAAATGGGGGGAACACTTCAGGAACTGCATCACAACCAGATTGAACATGGGTGCCATGCAGGGCGCATTGCTCAGCCTTCCCAGTCACGGCGCATGCAAGATGTTTTTCCCGTTGTCAGTCACCATGGTTCCCATTTCCCGTTTTCGTGGAGTAAGTCATGATCCGATTTGTTTACAAATTACTTTTAGCAGTTCCTCCCCTGTGCAACTCTTTTTGCCAAGGCAAACCATACATACTGGGCATCATAGTTACATAGTTACATAGTTACATAGTTACATAGTTAGTACGGTCGAAAAAAGACATATGTCCATCAAGTTCAACCAGGGAATTAAGGGGTAGGGGTGTGGCGCGATATTGGGGAAGGGATGAGATTTTATATTTCTTCATAAGCATTAATCTTATTTTGTTCCAGGAATGTATCTAATCCTGTTTTAAAGCTGTTAATTGTTCCTGCTGTGACCAGTTCCTGAGGTAGACCGTTCCATAAATTCACAGTCCTCACGGTAAAGAAGGCGTGTCGCCCCTTGAGACTAAACTTTTTTTTCTCCAGACGGAGGGAGTGCCCCCTCGTCCTTTGGGGGGGTTTAACCTGGAACAGTTTTTCTCCATATTTTTTGTATGGGCCATTAATATACTTATATACGTTTATCATATCCCCCCTTAAACGTCTCTTCTCAAGACTAAACAATTGTAACTCCTTTAATCGCTCCTCATAGCTAAGATGTTCCATGCCCCATATTAGTTTAGTCGCGCGTCTCTGCACCCTTTCCAACTCCGCAGTGTCCCTTTTATGGACAGGTGACCAAAACTGAACAGCATATTCCAGGTGAGGCCGTACCAATGCTTTATAAAGGGGGAGTATTATGTCCCTGTCCCTTGAGTCCATGCCTCTTTTGATACATGACAATATCCTGCCGGCTTTGGAAGCAGCAGCCTGACATTGCATGCTATTCTGTAGTCTGTGATCCACTTGGCAAATGAGGTTCAATGTGGATAAAGGTAAAGTTATGCATCTGGGTACTAATAACATGCATGCGCCGTATGTCTTAGGGGTATTAAACTGGCAGAGTCACTGGTAGAGAAGGATCTGGGTGTACTTGTAGATCACAGACTTCAGAACAGCATGCAATTTCAGGCTGCTGCTTCCAAGGCCGGCAGGATATGGTCATGTATAAAAAGAGGCATGGACTCGAGGGACAGGGACATAATACTCCGCCTTTATAAAGCATTGGTACGGCCTAACCTGGAATATGCTGTTCAGTTTTGGGCACCAGTCCATAAAAGGGACACTGTGGAGCTGGAAAGGGTGCAGAGACGCGTGACTAAACTAATATGGGGCATGGAACATCTTAGCTATGAGGAGCGATTAAAGGAGTTACAATTGTTTACATAGTTACATAGTTACATAGTTAGTACGGTCGAAAAAAGACATATGTCCATCAAGTTCAACCAGGTAATTAAGGGGTAGGGGTGTGATTAAGGGGTAGGGGTGTGTTTAGTCTTGAGAAGAGAAGTTTAAGGGGGGATATGATAAATGTATATTAATGGCCCATACAAAAAATATGGAAAAAAACTGTTCCAGGTTAAACCACCCCAAAAGATGAGGGGGCACTCCCTCCGTCTGGAGAAGAAAAGGTTTAGTCTAAAGGGGTGACACGCCTTCTTTACCATAAGAACTGTGAACTTAAGGAACAGTCTACCTCAGGAACTTGTCACAGCAGGAAAAATTAATAGCTTTAAAACAAGGTTAGATACATTATACATGAACTTGATGGACGTATGTCTTTTTTCAACCGTACGAACTATGTAACTATGAAGAACAGCGCGACACCGCAGTGCCCTGCACACATGGAATGCTGAAGGGCCACTGAGACTTGTCTGGGCAGTGGAGACTGAGGACACGGTGGAGGATGAGGAGGCGGCGTCGCACACTGTCACAGGCTGAGAGCGTGAAGGAGGAAGCGGCGTGACCTGTCCAAGTTGGGGTTGTGGCTTTGCAGGAACCACATTCAGCCAGTGAGCCGTAAAGGACATGTATTGTCCCTGACCGTAGTTACAGCTCCAGATATTGGTGCTGCAGTGTACTTTGGTACACACCGACAGGCTCAAGGACTGGACCACCTTCTCTTCTACAAAATTGTGCAGGGCTGGTACTGCCTTCTTGCAAAGAAATGAGGGCTCTGCACTCTCAACCTCGGCTCGGCACAAGCCATCAGTTCTCTGAAAGGTGCAGAGCCCACCACTTGAAATGGGGGGGGGGGGGGGGGGGACTGCAGCACCAGCAACTTAGACAGGAACACATTCAGCTTCTGCGCCATTGGATGAGTGGGCGCATACAGTTGTCTCTTGGACATGGCTTTGCAGATGGATTATTAGCGGAATGGATGACTAAAAGTGGGAGGAGCAGGAGCATCTGGAGCGACAGAAGGAGGGTATGACACACAGCTCCCTTCGGCGGAGGTGGTGGATCCTTGGCTGGCTGAAAGAGGGAGCGGCGTGCCACTGAGTGATGCAGCAGGCTGGACCACTACCTCGGAGCCACGGTTCTCCCAGGCCGCTTTATGGTGGCGAAGCATATGTTGATGCAGGGCATTTTGCCAACATTGAGACCCTGGCCATGCTTCACCTTCTGCCAGCATATCTTTCATGTGGCTATGTGAACCTCCTCCAGATGCTTGATGAAAAACTGCCACACCGCCGAGTAGCTGATTTTCCCACCAACAGTCCGCACTAATTGACTGCTACTGCCGCTGTCTCCAAGAACACCTGTTCCACTCCCTCCTGGGAAGGTGGGCTGCCGCGAAACAGGTTGTCTCCCCCGGGCACGTTTGGCTCCAGAATTTCCACTTCTGCCACCACGCTAACTGCCAACCATGCTACCGCCTTGCTGGCTCAGCTGCTGCCTCAAGGGCAACCTGCAACTCTCTTCTCCTGATGATGATGATTAGGGATGAGCGAATCGAACTTGACGAACCCGAATTCGTTACGAATTTCATTAAAAATATGATTCGCAACGAATATGAATATCGCCGCGATTATATCGCACAAATCGCTTCATTAAACTCCATTTTACAGCGTTCCAGGCTATTGTAGAGCTAAGATGGCAGATGCACATCTGACCACTGTCCTTTTAAGCATTAATAACCCTGGGATGCTTTTACTTTTCATTCTGATTCCGAGATTGTTTTTTCATGACATATTCTACTTTATGTTAGTGGTAAATTTTTGTCAATACTTGCATCATTTCTTGGTGAAAAATTCCCCCCAAAATTTGAAAAAATTTAAAATGTTGCATTTTTCTAACTTTGAAGCTCTCTGCTTGTAAGGGAAATAGACATTCCAAATACATTATATATTGATTCACATATGCAATATGTCTACTTTATGTTTGCATCATAAAGTTGACATGTTTTTACTTTTGGAAGACATCAGAGGGCTTCAAAGTTCAGCATTAGAGATGAGCGAATCGAAGTTGACGAACCCGAATTCGTTACGAATTTCATGAAAAACCAATGAAAATGAAATGAATACGAATATCACCACGATTCTATCACGCGAATCGCTTCATTAAACTCCATTTTACAGCATTCCAGGCTATTGGGGACCTAAGATGGCAGATCCACATGTGAGTACATGGGGCAGGGAATTATGGGAGGGCGGGAAACAGCGGTGGGAATAAAGGTAGGTGGGCTGACCCTGAACCACATGTGAGATGCAGCCTATCAGTGTTCACTGACCCCTGTGATGTCACAGCCCCTATATAATCGGCGGCCATCTTGCCTCTCTTCATTTAGTTACATAGTTAGTATGGTCGAAAAAAGACATATGTCCATCAAGTTCAACCAGGGAATTAAGGGGTAGGGGTGTGGCGCGATATTGGGGAAGGGATGGGATTTTATATTTCTTCATAAGCATTAATGTTATTTTGTTCCAGGAATGTATCTAATCCTGTTTTAAAGCTGTTAATTTTTCCTGCTGTGACCAGTTCCTGAGGTAGACTGTTCCATAAGTAAACAGTTCTCATGGTAAAGAAGGCGTGTCGCCCCTTGAGACTAAACTTTTTCTTCTCCAGATGAAGGGAGTGCCCCCTCGTCCTTTGAGGAGGTTTAACCTGGAACAGTTTTTCTCCATATTTTTTGTATGGGCCATTAATATACTTATATACGTTTATCATATCCCCCCTTAAACGTCTCTTCTCAAGACTAAACAATTGTAACTCCTTTAATCGCTCCTCATAGCTAAGATGTTCCATGCCCCATATTAGTTTAGTCGCGCGTCTCTGCACCCTTTCCAGCTCCACAGTGTCCCTTTTATGTACAGGCGACCAAAACTGAACAGCATATTCCAGGTGAGGCCGTACCAATGCTTTATAAAGGGGGAGTTTTATGTCCCGGTCCCTCGAGTCCATGCCTCTTTTTATACATGACAATATCCTGCCGGCTTTGGAAGCAGCAGCCTGACATTGCATTCTAATTCTGTAGTCTGTGATCTACAAGTACACCCAGATCCTTCTCTACCAGTGACTCTGCCAGTTTAATCCCCCCTAAGACATACGACGCATGCAGGTTATTAGTACCCAGATGCATAACTTTACATTT
Organism: Hyla sarda; assembly: GCF_029499605.1. Classification (NCBI taxonomy): domain Eukaryota; kingdom Metazoa; phylum Chordata; class Amphibia; order Anura; family Hylidae; genus Hyla; species Hyla sarda. Next base: position 125,543,283 of record NC_079193.1, read on the forward strand.
ATCCACATTGAACCTCATTTGCCAAGTGGATGCCCAGACACTTAGTCTATCCAAGTTATCTTGTAACTTATGCACATCCTCTATAGACTGTACCATGCTACAAAGCTTGGTGTCATCTGCAAAGATAGAAACAGAGCTGTTAATACCATCCTCTATATCAGTGATTCCCAACCGCGGTGCCGCGGCACACGTGTGTGATGTTCAGCACTGCCCGTGGTGCCGCGGGATTTTTTTATTTTTTACTATTATTATTTTTTTAAATGTCCCGCCCCGGCCTGATGGCGGAGGGGGGGGGGAGTCTGCGTGCGCACTGCGTGCACAGCGTCCCCCTGCATCTCCTGTGTTCCCCTCCTTACCCCTCTGTTCCCTGGGTCCCCCGCGTCCCCCTCCTTCACTCTCCGTCTCCTGCGTCCCCCTCTGTCCCCCTCTCCTTTGCGGCGCAGTGAGCCGGAAATGGTGCCCTGGGGCGGAACGAGCTGCACCTGCGCCGGACTCCAGTGCCTCCTGTGGAACTGCAAGCTGCGCGGGCCGGCTTGCTTAAGGTACCGTACCCTTTCCACCCCTCTGTTCACCTTCTCAACCCTGTCTAAATCCCCCCACCGTCACCCAAGTACACCCTCTACCCCTCCCCCCCGTCACTCATGTTCACCCCCCCCCCGTCAGCCATGTCTGCCTTGCCTACCTCCCTGTCCATCTCTATCACCCATGTCCACCCCCCCCTGTCACCCATGTAATCCCTCCGTCACCCATGTAATCCCTCCGTCACTCATGTCCACCCCCCCAGTCACCCATGTCCACCCCCCCCAGTCACCCATGTCCACCCCCCCCCTGTCACCCATGTCCACCCCCCCTGTCACCCATGTCCACCCCCCCTGTCAGCCATGTCCGCCTGGTCCACCTCCCTGTCACCCATGTCCACCCCCCCGTCACCCATGTAATCCCTCCCTGTCACCCATGTAATCCCTCCCCAGTCACCCATGTCCACTCCCCAGTCACCCATGTCCACCCCCCCAGTCACCCATGTCCACCCCCCAGTCACCCATGTCCACCCCCCTGTCAGCCATGTCCGCCTTTTCCACCTCGCTGTCCATCTCTATCACCCATGTCACCCCCCCCCGTTACCCATGTAATCCCTCCCTGTCACCCATGTAATCCCTCCCTGTCACCCATGTCCACCCTCCCTGTCACCCATGTCCACCCCCCCGTCAGCCATGTCCGCCTTGTCCACCTCCCTGTCCATCTCTATCACTCATGTCCACCCCCCCTGTCACCCATGTCAACCCCCCCCTGTCACCCATGTCCACCCTCCCTGTCACCCATGTCCACCCCCTCAGTCACCCATGTCCACCCCCCCTGTCAGCCATGTCCACCCTCCCTGTCACCCATGTCCACCTCCTCAGTCACCCATGTCCACCCCCCTCTGTCACCCATGTACACTCCTCTACACCCCTCTGTCACCCATGTACACTCCTCTACACCCCTCTGTCACCCATGTACACTCCTCTGTACCCCTCTGTCACCCATGTACACTCCTCTGTACCCCTCTGCCACCCATGTACACTCCTCTACACCCCTCTGTCGCCCATGTACACTCCTCTACACACCTCTGTCTCCCATGTACACCCATCTGTCACCCATGTAATCTCACTATACCCCTCTGTCACCCATGTAATCTCCCTATACCCCTCTGTCACCCATGTACACCCCTCTACACCCCTCTGTCACCCATGTACACCCATCTGTCACCCATGTACACTCCTCTACACCCCTCTGTCACTCATGTACACTCCTCTACTCCCCTGTCACCCAAGTACACTCCTCTCTACCCCTCTGTCACCCATGTACACTCCTCTCTACCCCTCTGTCACCCATGTACACTCCTCTACACCCCTCTGTCACCCATGTACACCCATCTATCACCCATGTACACTCCTCTACACCCCTCTGTCACCCATGTACACTCCTCTACACCCCTGTCACCCATGTACACTCCTCTACACCCCTGTCACCCATGTACACCCATCTATCACCCATGTACACTCCTCTACACCCCTTTGTCACCCATGTACACTCCTCTACACCCCTCTGTCACCCATGTACACCCATGTACACTCCTCTACACCCCTCTGTCACCCATGTACACTCCTCTGTACCCCTCTGTCACCCATGTACACTCCTCTGTACCCCTCTGCCACCCATGTACACTCCTCTACACCCCTCTGTCACCCATGTACACTCCTCTACACCCCTCTGTCACCCATGTACACTCCTCTACACCCCTCTGTCACCCATGTACACTCCTCTGTACCCCTCTGTCACCCATGTACACTCCTCTGTACCCCTCTGCCACCCATGTACACTCCTCTACACCTCTCTGTCACCCATGTACACTCCTCTACACCCCTCTGTCACCCATGCACACTCCTCTACTCCCCTGTCACCCAAGTACACTCCTCTCTACCCCTCTGTCACCCATGTACACTCCTCTCTACCCCTCTGTCACCCATGTACACTCCTCTACACCCCTCTGTCACCCATGTACACTCCTCTACACCCCTCTGTCACCCATGTACACCCATCTATCACCCATGTACACTCCTCTACACCCCTCTGTCACCCATATACACTCCTCTACACCCCTGTTACCCATGTACACTCCTCTACACCCTGTCACCCATGTACACCCATCTATCACCCATGTACACTCCTCTACACCCCTTTGTCACCCATGTACACTCCTCTACACCCCTCTGTCACCCATGTACACCCATCTATCACACATGTACACCCCTCTGTCACCCATGTACACTCCTCAATACCCCTCTGTCACCCATGTACACTCCTCTCTACCCCTCTGTCACCCATGTACACTCCTCTCTACCCCTCTGTCACCCATGTGCACTCCTCTACACCCCTGTCACCCATGTACACCCATCTATCACCCATGTACACTCCTCTACACCCCTCTGTCACCCATGTACACTCCTCTACACCCCTCTGTCACCCATGTACACTCCTCTACACCCCTCTGTCACCCATGTACACCCATCTATCACCCATGTACACTCCTCTACACCCCTTTGTCACCCATGTACACTCCTCTCTACCCCTCTGTCACCCATGTACACTCCTCTCTACCCCTCTGTCACACATGTACACCCATCTATTACCCATGTACACTCCTCTACACCCTTTTGTCACCCATGTACACTCCTCTACACCCCTTTGTCACCCATGTACACTCCTCTACACCCCTGTCACCCATGTATACTCCTCTACACCCCTGTCACCCATGTACGCTCCTATACACCCCTTTGTACATTCCTCTACACCCCTTTCACCCATGTACGATCCTCTACACCCCTGTCACCCATGTACACTCCTCTACACCCCTCTGTCACCCATGTACACTCCTCTACACCCCTGTCACCCATGTACACTCCTCTACACCCCTCTGTTACCCATGTACACCCATCTATCACCCATGTACACTCCTCTACACCCCTCTGTCACCCATGTACACTCCTCTACACCCCTCTGTCACCCATGTACACTCCTCTACACCCCTCTGTCACCCATGTACACCCATCTATCACCCATGTACACTCCTCTACACCCCTTTGTCACCCATGTACACTCCTCTGTACCCCTCTGCCACCCATGTACACTCCTCTACACCCCTCTGTCACCCATGTACACCCATCTATCACCCATGTACACTCCTCTACACCCCTCTGTCACCCATGTACACTCCTCTACACCCCTCTGTCACCCATGTACACTCCTCTACACCCCTCTGTCACCCATGTACACCCATCTATCACCCATGTACACTCCTCTACACCCCTTTGTCACCCATGTACACTCCTCTGTACCCCTCTGCCACCCATGTACACTCCTCTACACCCCTCTGTCACCCATGTACACTCCTCTACACCCCTCTGTCACCCATGTACACTCCTCTACACCCCTCTGTCACCCATGTACACTCCTCTGTACCCCTCTGTCACCCATGTACACTCCTCTGTACCCCTCTGCCACCCATGTACACTCCTCTACACCCCTCTGTCACCCATCTACTCCCCTGTCACCCAAGTACACTCCTCTCTACCCCTCTGTCACCCATGTACACTCCTCTCTACCCCTCTGTCACCCATGTACACTCCTCTACACCCCTCTGTCTCCCATGAACACGCCTCTACACCCCTCTGTCACCCATGTACACCCATCTATCACCCATGTACACTCCTCTACAGCCCTCTGTCACCCATGTACACTCCTCTACACCCCTGTCACCCATGTACACTCCTCTACACCCCTGTCACCCATGTACACCCATCTATCTCCCATGTACACTCCTCTACACCCCTTTGTCACCCATGTACACTCCTCTACACCCCTCTGTCATCCATGTACACCCATCTATCACACATGTACACCCCTCTGTCACCCATGTACACTCCTCAATACCCCTCTGTCACCCATGTACACTCCTCTCTACCCCTCTGTCATCCATGTACACTCCTCTCTACCCCTCTGTCACCCATGTACACTCCTCTACACCCCTCTGTCACCCATGTACACTTCTCTGTACCTCTCTGTCACCCATGTACACTCCTCTGTACCCCTCTGCCACCCATGTACACTCCTCTACATCCCTCTTTCACCCAAGTACACTCCTCTACACCCCTCTGTCACCCATGTACACTCCTCTGTACCCCTCTGCCACCCATGTACACTCCTCTACACCCCTCTGTCACCCATGTACACTCCTCAACACACCACTGTCACCCATGTACACCCATCTGTCACCCATGTAATCTCCTCTACACCCCTCTGTCACCCATGTACACCCTCTGTCACCCAGTTACACTCCTCTACACCCCTCTGTCACCCAGGTACACTCCTCTCTACCCCTCTGTCACCCATGTACACTCCTCTACACCCCTCTGTCACCCATGTACACTCCTCTATACCCCTCTGTCACCCATGTACACTCCTCTATACCCCTCTGTCACCCATGTACACTCCTCTACACCCCTCTGTCACCCATGTACACCCATCTATCACCCATGTACACTCCTCTACACCCCTCTGTCACCCATGTACACTCCTCTACACCCCTCTGTCACCCATGTACACTCCTCTCTACCCCTCTGTCACCCATGTACACTCCTCTCTACCCCTCTGTCACCCATGTACACTCCTCTACACCCCTCTGTCACCCATGTACACTTCTCTGTACCTCTCTGTCACCCATGTACACTCCTCTGTACCCCTCTGCCACCCATGTACACTCCTCTACACCCCTCTGTCACCCAAGTACACTCCTCTACACCCCTCTGTCACCCATGTACACTCCTCTGTACCCCTCTGCCACCCAGGTACACTCCTCTACACCCCTCTGTCACCCATGTACACTCCTCAACACACCACTGTCACTCATGTACACCCATCTGTCACCCATGTAATCTCCTCTACACCCCTCTGTCACCCATGTACACCCATCTGTCACCCATGTACACTCCTCTACACCCCTCTGTCACCCAGGTACACTCCTCTCTACCCCTCTGTCACCCATGTACACTCCTCTACACCCCTCTGTCACCCATGTACACTCCTCTACACCCCTCTGTCACCCATGTACACTCCTCTACACCCCTCTGTCACCCATGTACACCCATCTATCACCTATGTACACTCCTCTACACCCCTCTGTCACCCATGTACACTCCTCTACACCCCTCTGTCACCCATGTACACTCCTCTCTACCCCTCTGTCACCCATGTACACTCCTCTCTACCCCTCTGTCACCCATGTACACTCCTCTACACCCCTGTCACCCATGTACACCCATCTATCACCCATGTACACTCCTCTACACCCCTCTGTCACCCATGTACACTCCTCTACACCCCTCTGTCACCCATGTACACTCCTCTACACCCCTCTGTCACCCATGTACACCCATCTATCACCCATGTACACTCCTCTACACCCCTTTGTCACCCATGTACACTCCTCTCTACCCCTCTGTCACCCATGTACACTCCTCTCTACCCCTCTGTCACACATGTACACCCATCTATCACCCATGTACACTCCTCTACACCCCTTTGTCACCCATGTACACTCCTCTACACCCCTTTGTCACCCATGTACACTCCTCTACACCCCTGTCACCCATGTACACTCCTCTACACCCCTGTCACCCATGTACGCTCCTATACACCCCTTTGTACATTCCTCTACACCCCTTTCACCCATGTACGCTCCTCTACACCCCTGTCACCCATGTACACTCCTCTACACCCCTCTGTCACCCATGTACACTCCTCTCTACCCCTCTGTCACCCATGTACACTCCTCTACACCCCTGTCACCCATGTACACTCCTCTACACCCCTCTGTCACCCATGTACACCCATCTATCACCCATGTACACTCCTCTACACCCCTCTGTCACCCATGTACACTCCTCTACACCCCTCTGTCACCCATGTACACTCCTCTACACCCCTCTGTCACCCATGTACACCCATCTATCACCCATGTACACTCCTCTACACCCCTTTGTCACCCATGTACACTCCTCTGTACCCCTCTGTCACCCATGTACACTCCTCTGTACCCCTCTGCCACCCATGTACACTCCTCTACACCCCTCTGTCACCCATGTACACTCCTCTACACCCCTCTGTCACCCATGTACACTCCTCTACACCCCTCTGTCACCCATGTACACCCATCTATCACCCATGTACACTCCTCTACACCCCTTTGTCACCCATGTACACTCCTCTGTACCCCTCTGTCACCCATGTACACTCCTCTGTACCCCTCTGCCACCCATGTACACTCCTCTACACCCCTCTGTCACCCATGTACACTCCTCTACTCCCCTGTCACCCAAGTACACTCCTCTCTACCCCTCTGTCACCCATGTACACTCCTCTCTACCCCTCTGTCACCCATGTACACTCCTCTACACCCCTCTGTCACCCATGTACACGCCTCTACACCCCTCTGTCACCCATGTACACCCATCTATCACCCATGTTCACTCCTCTACACCCCTTTGTCACCCATGTACACTCCTCTGTACCCCTCTGTCACCCATGTACACTCCTCTGTACCCCTCTGCCACCCATGTACACTCCTCTACACCCCTCTGTCACCCATGTACACTCCTCTACACCCCTCTGTCACCCATGTACACTCCTCTACACCCCTCTGTCACCCATGTACACCCATCTATCACCCATGTACACTCCTCTACACCCCTTTGTCACCCATGTACACTCCTCTGTACCCCTCTGTCACCCATGTACACTCCTCTGTACCCCTCTGCCACCCATGTACACTCCTCTACACCCCTCTGTCACCCATGTACACTCCTCTACTCCCCTGTCACCCAAGTACACTCCTCTCTACCCCTCTGTCACCCATGTACACTCCTCTCTACCCCTCTGTCACCCATGTACACTCCTCTACACCCCTCTGTCACCCATGTACACTCCTCTACACCCCTCTGTCACCCATGTACACCCATCTGTCACCCATGTACACTCCTCTACACCCCTCTGTCACCCATGTACACTCCTCTACACCCCTGTCACCCATGTACACTCCTCTACACCCCTGTCACCCATGTACACCCATCTATCACCCATGTACACTCCTCTACACCCCTTTGTCACCCATGTACACTCCTCTACACCCCTCTGTCACCCATGTACACCCATCTATCACACATGTACACCCCTCTGTCACCCATGTACACTCCTCAATACCCCTCTGTCACCCATGTACACTCCTCTCTACCCCTCTGTCACCCATGTACACTCCTCTCTACCCCTCTGTCACCCATGTACACTCCTCTACACCCGTCTGTCACCCATGTACACTTCTCTGTACCTCTCTGTCACCCATGTACACTCCTCTGTACCCCTCTGCCACCCATGTACACTCCTCTACACCCCTCTGTCACCCAAGTACACTCCTCTACACCCCTCTGTCACCCATGTACACTCCTCTGTACCCCTCTGCCACCCATGTACACTCCTCTACACCCCTCTGTCACCCATGTACACTCCTCAACACACCACTGTCACCCATGTATACCCATCTGTCACCCATGTAATCTCCTCTACACCCCTCTGTCACCCATGTACACCCATCTGTCACCCATGTACACTCCTCTACACCCCTCTGTCACCCAGGTACACTCCTCTCTACCCCTCTGTCACCCATGTACACTCCTCTACACCCCTCTGTCACCCATGTACACTCCTCTACACCCCTCTGTCACCCATGTACACTCCTCTACACCCCTCTGTCACCCATGTACACCCATCTATCACCCATGTACACTCCTTTACACCCCTCTGTCACCCATGTACACTCCTCTACACCCCTCTGTCACCCATGTACACTCCTCTCTACCCCTCTGTCACCCATGTACACTCCTCTCTACCCCTCTGTCACCCATGTACACTCCTCTCTACCCCTCTGTCACCCATGTACACTCCTCTACACCCCTCTGTCACCCATGTACACCCATCTATCACCCATGTACACTCCTCTACACCCCTCTGTCACCCATGTACACTCCTCTACACCCCTCTGTCACCCATGTACACTCCTCTACACCCCTCTGTCACCCATGTACACCCATCTATCACCCATGTACACTCCTCTACACCCCTTTGTCACCCATGTACACTCCTCAACTCCCCTCTGTCACCCATGTACACCCATCTATCACACATGTACACCCCTCTGTCACCCATGTACACTCCTCAATACCCCTCTGTCACCCATGTACACTCCTCTCTACCCCTCTGTCACCCATGTACACTCCTCTACACCCCTCTGTCACCCATGTACACCCATCTATCACCCATGTACACTCCTCTACACCCCTTTGTCACCCATGTACACTCCTCTACACCCCTTTGTCACCCATGTACACTCCTCTACACCCCTGTCACCCATGTACACTCCTCTACACCCCTGTCACCCATGTACGCTCCTATACACCCCTTTGTACATTCCTCTACACCCCTTTCACCCATGTACGCTCCTCTACACCCCTGCCACCCATGTACACTCCTCTACACCCCTGTCACCCATGTACACTCTTCTGCACCCCTCTGTCACCCATGTACACTCCTCTATACCCCTCTGTCACCCATGTACACTCCTCTACACCCCTCTGTCACCCATGTACACCCATCTGTCACCCATGTACACTCCTCTACACCCATCTTTCACCCATGTACACCCATCTGTCACCCATGTACACTCCTCTACACCCTTCTTTTTTTTTTAACATGAGAATTTTATTAAGAAAGTTGTACAAATGAAAAGAAATCGTTCATAAAATTATAATAACAATCGTAAATTACATCAAGTCACAGTTGTTAAATAGACTAGGGAAAAGCCGAATCCAGGCTAATTGTATATAAAAGTTAGGTACACAACTCTGTACAATAGAATCGATATATTTTAAACATGAACAAAGAATAAAAAGAAAAAGAACTGGATATGAACCATATCAGGGTACTCATCACCACGGTAAGTAAAGGATATATTTGAAGAAAAGTACGGCATTGTACGGGATTGGTAATGGTCATAGCTGCACTGTGTTATGGGAACTATTCAACCATATATCCCATCTGGACAGGAAGATGCGGTCATTTCCCAAGGAACACGCTGTTTTATATTCATGCCAGCAGTTCGAGTTTATACTAAATATGATTTCCTTGACCGTGGGTATCTTTGCTGTTTTCCATTTCCTAGTGATATTATGTCTTGCTGCTATGAGTGCGTGAGCAACGATGGTCTTTTGAAAAAATGAGTAAGCATCAATGCCTATGTTGAGTAAAGCTAGGGCGGGGTTTAATATTATCGGCAGACCACAGATCTGAGAGAGGAATCTCCCCAATTTTCTCCAAAATATAATCAGTCGTTTGCAGTCCCACCAAACATGCAAGAAAGAGCCTGAGTTTGGGCATCTCCAGCATGTATCAGGGGAAGGGGTGAATTGGGCAAGGCGAGAAGGGGTTAAATACCACCTATATAGTAATTTTTTTGTATTTTCTAGGTGGCTAGCGCACTTGGAGAATTTAGGGACAATAGAGTGAGCCCTATTCCATTGATGATCTGTGAACTCACATTTTAGATCGGATTCCCGCTTACTCTTATAGGAGGTGGGAACTTCCAAAGTAGATCTCAAAAGGAAGGCATAGCCCCAAGAAATGTTGTGTCTCACTAGGGATGCATCCATCAACCAATTAATGAGCGTGGAATTATTGTTTTCTAAGGGCAGTGACACAGATCGCAGTGCATGCCGAATCTGGAGGAATTTGTAAAACTCCTTATAGGGAATATGAAATCTATCATGCAGCGAATCAAATGTCGCACAACCATCACTATCCCAGACCTCAGCAATAGAATGCACACCCTTCGAAATCCAGCTCCGGATGTCGAGATCAGGTATGTGAGCCATAAAAGTATACATGGATGATTGGAGTACATCAACAGCGCACAACTTGTGTTTAGTAATATAACAATTCCAACTATGAAGAGTGGCTCCTAAAGTGGGGTGTGTGTAGGAAAAACTAGTTTTAAATATGTGTGCCGCAACAAGAAAATGGTTAACAGGGACACCCCCAAGTAGTGATGTTTCCATCGTTACCCACAGTTTTGATGTGTCATGTATCCACAGACTTTTGAGTTGATCTAGGTGGACCGCCCTGTAGTAGTGAGAGATTGAGGGACAACCAACACCACCCTCTGTTACAGGGGGAAGAAGTGAGCTAATCTTTATCCTAGATTTTCTCCCAGCCCACACAAATCGCATTATGATAGATTGGATCTTTCTCAAATGGTGGGGAGGAAGGTAAATAGGAACATTTCTAAACGTATATAAAATTTTGGGTAAGATTATCATTTTAATGGCCGCTATTCTACCCAACCACGAGATGCCCATAGTTGGAAAATTCACTACCGTGTTATTCAGGTTTTTCAGCAAAGAAGAATAGTTGGCCTCAAATAGTTTACTACATGGGAATGTCAATTGGATACCTAGATAGGTAATAGAGTCTTTAGCCCAGGGGAACGAAAAGCGGGATTTAATAATTTGGGTTACCTTAGAGGGAATACCCAGGTTAAGAATCTGGAACTTGTTAGTATTTATTTTATAATAGGAAATATCCCCAAAATTTTTTAGGTCCTGTACTATATTAGGTAGGGAAGTTAAAGGATCCCTGCAGATGATGATGACATCGTCCGCAAAGAGACCAATGCGGTGTTCTCGGTTGCCCAATTCCACACCCGAAATCGAGGGATTCATTCTAATTGTTTAAGCCAAAGGTTCCATCACTAAGGCAAATATTAGTGGGGAGAGTGGGCACCCCTGGCGGGTTCCATTAGTAGTTTTGAAGGGATGTGAGAGAAAGCCAGAGGTGAACACCGAAGCAGAGGGTTGGGAGTATAAAGCCAATATGGCAGACTTAATATGGTTAGTAAGCCCAAATTTAGAGAGGACAGAGCCCAAATATCCCCAGTTCACCCTGTCGAACGCCTTTTCCGCGTCAAGTGTCAGCAGTAAGGAAGGCGTCCGACAGGTCTCCACATGGTGGATCAAATCAATAAAGCGTCTCGTACCGTCCACTGTTTGTCTCTGTTTAATGAATCCAACTTGATCATTTTTAACCAGGGAAGGAAGTATGTCGTTAAGTCTATTTGCAATAATTTTGGCGTAAATTTTTAAATCCACATTTAATAGTGATATGGGGCGGAAATTTTCTGGTTTGTCTGGGGACTTTCCTGGTTTGGGTAATGTGACTATTATGGCCTTTAGCATTTTGGGGGGAATATGGCCTGTGATAAACATTTCATTATACAGGGGGAGAAGGTGGATAGAGAGAATTGTTTGGAATCTTTTATAGTATTCTCCTGTGAATCCGTCGGGCCCAGGGGATTTATTTGGCTTTAAGGAGGAGATTACCGACGAAAGTTCAAGAAGGGTTATAGGACTATTAAGATCTGCTAAAGTTTCCGCCTCCACTGACGGAAGGTGAATAGCGTCTAGAAAAGATTTTATGGAGGGTATGTTGGGTTGAGGCGTATCTCCATCAGATTGTAGATTATATAATTTTTCGTAATATGCGGCCAAAGTGTCAGCTATTTTCTGCGGGTTAACCACCTTCTCCCCGTCGGAAGAGTAAATATATGGGATTTTAGTTTTAGCAGCCTTAGATTTAAAGCGATTCGCCATCAACCTTCCTGCCTTATTGCCCTGCCAGTAGTAATGGGTGTTTAGTCTTTTAAGATAGAAATCGAATTTATAGTGTAATAACTGGTATAATTGAAACCGGAGGGAAGATAACTCTTTTAATATATTGGGGTCTCTAGATATTTTATGGTTGTCTTCAAGGTTTTTAATAGCGTTAGTAAGATCTAGCGTCTTGGATAACCTAGATTTTTTCTGGTCAGAGGCCAGTTTGAGACAGATTCCCCTCAAGACTGCTTTATGTGCTCACCAATTGGTAAAGATCGAGGTGTCTGCTGGGTCATTAAGTTGGAAGAACTCATTAAGCTCTTTTTCAATCAGGCTGGAAGAGGCTACGTCTGATAGTAGGGAGTTATTAAGTCTCCACAGCGAGACAGTTGGTTAATTAAAATCCTCACTAATAGATATCGATATCGTAATACCTATAGCTGAAGAGGACACTTTTTGAAGGAGCCACTTACTAACTATTATTAGATCAATGCGTGAATATACATTGTGTGAGTGGGAGAAAAAGGTATAGTCCCGTTCGTTCGCATGTAAGGTCCTCCAGGAGTCGTAAAGATCCTCTTTAAATAGTAGGTTATTAATGTCTGTATTCCTTTCAGCGGGTTTTTGAGGATTTTTATCCAATTGCGGGGTTAAGACTTTGTTGAAATCCCCCACTATCAGGAGCGACCCATATTTGTTTTTATTAATAATATTTAAGACGTGGGCTAGAAATTTGCCTTGCTTTGTATTGGGGGCATATATCGTGACCAGGGTATATTTGGAGTTATTAATTTCACAATTCAACAGACTGTATCTACAATGTGGGTCAAGGATGACATTAATGAGCTTGAAGGCGACAGACTCCTTAATGGCTATTAGTACGCCTTTTTTTTGGTAGTGTTGGGGGGAAAAAAGATATGCGGAAATCTTTTATTTTTGAGTCTGTGTATATCAGATTCCAATAAATGGGTTTCTTGGGCACACATTATGTCACATTTTAATCTACGGCACTCTGACCAAAACAAGCTGCGTTTAAATGGGCTGTTAAGACCCTTGACATTTAAAGTGGAGACTTTAAGAACCATTAAGACATGTGTGTGAGTTTGCTGTAATATAGTCGCTTATGAATAATATATAGGTAATTCGGGATGATAAAAAGGCATTCCCTAGGTGTACAAAGTGACCTCACGCGTGGTGAAGAGTAGAAAGGATTATCCCTGAAAACAAATACATTCGAAACATAGAAAGAAAATAACAGTAGTAACCAATTAAAATCAAATTGACGTTCGACAAGAACTAGCCATAGCCTTGTGGCAACACTTGGCTTGGGGGGGGAGGTGAGTAATATAGTGAGGGGAAAGGAGTCCGACCCTGAAATACCACAAATACCACTAACCGCTTGCATCACATTATAGAAGTCGGGTTCAGGCTCCCCCCCCCCCCTCCCCACAGTCTCAAAATGTGGAGTCATTATCCATCAGCATGCTGTCTCTTGGTGCGTCATACCTGTAGGGGTAAAAAAAATAAGAGAGAACAGACTGACCAGAAGGAGCAGCAAAATAAGAGAGAAAAAGAGACCAGATAAGGAAGTAACAGTAGGGTTAGAGAGTCACAAATTAGTAGTGGAAAAGGTCAACTACCGCAGTGGATGGTCCACCACAATAGAAACAGCCATCTACAAAGGAAAAGGTCCGCGCACACATAGTGGACCCCCTAAGGTGGAGGATGATGGTTGTCTCGGGATCTTGGAGAGTCTCTGGATGAAGTCCCAGGGGAGATGTGCCCCACCACAGTCCATTCTTGGTGAAGTGGAGGAGGCTTCCTTGTTGGTGATTCTGTCATAGATTTTTTAACCAAGTCCGGGAACCATTTGCCAACTATTACAAGAGCTTCTTTCGGAGTGAGGAAGGAGTAAGTGGCCCCATTTCTACTGACCAAGAGTTTCATGGGGAACCCCCAACGATAGGGGATCCCCTCCTCCCTCAGGATCATGGTGGAGGTGGAGAAAGCCCTGCTGCGTTTAAGGGTGGCTGCAGAGAGATCAGCGTAAAGGGAGATCTTAGAGAAATGTTCTGGAATCGTTTTCGTTTTTTTGCCAGCATTCATGACCTCCTCCTTGTAATGGTAGAAATGGATCCTAGCTAGGACATCCCTTGGTATGTCTCGAGGCAGCTGCGGTGGTTTTGGGAGTCTATGCACCCTGTCTATAATCATGTCTCGTGCATCAGCACTCGGAGTCAGGATGCTAAAATAGTCCATGAAGAACTCTCTTAGTTCCGAGTTAGACACTTCCTCTGATATTCCTCTAAAGCGGATGTTATTCCGTCTTGACCTGTCCTCCAGGTCTGAGATTTTGAGTTGTAAGGCTTGCATATCATCAGTAGTTTCATTCTGTATATCGACTAAAGCATTGTGCGCGTCTGTAAATTTTTCCATTTTGTCTTCAAGATGGGCTGTGCGGTCACCCAGTTGGGACACTTTTTTGGTTAATGAGCTCAATGAGGACATAAAGTCTTTTTGCAAGGATTCCCTGAATTCCTGGAACAGGGAACGGATGGTATTTTCAATCCCCAGGGGAAGAACCGGATTATCCTTATTGTCCTTCGCTAATGTGTTGCCAGATGCCATTATGGGAGAAGGCAGGGATTTGATTTGCAGCGGTGCAGGTGAATGTTCAGAAGTAATCTTTAAGCACTCTGAGTAGGAGGAAAATTTAGATGGAGGTGTATTATTGAGCTGGGAGTCTGGTGTAACAAATGATGTCAAAGGTGACTCAAGTAGTTCAATAGCAGATGAAGCTGGAGTGGATGGTTTATTCCGAAGTGAATAGAATTCCATCAGCTTGAGAGGGGTTTGTTTCTTTGCCATTTTATTAGGCATACTTTGAAGTGCAAATATTAATAAGTGCTAATCCAGTATATAAATGAGGCATTTAGGGTCCACAGAGAGTAGATAAACTTCTTGCTGATAATGCAGGAGACAATATCATGGTGAACAGAACTGGTGTCACAGACTGGACAATGAGAAGTAATACAGTCAAGTATATAGCAAGATATCAGTGGCAGATACTGATGCACTAAGTGGGTAGTGGAGCATTGAATTTGAATAGCTCATAAACCATACAATACAGTTCAGGGGGTACAGATAGAAGACCAGGAGTATATATTTTCCCTGGCAATGCTGGCGGAGAGTTCTCTCAGTAAATGTAGAGGTGAAATGTCATAGCATGGAGTTTAGGCTCCCCCCGCTGGTGAGTTGTAAGTACTGCAGAAGAGTAGGAAGATTATATTCACAAGAGTCTGTGTGTAACTTAGAGATATGATACCTGCTGCGGGGAGTTTTCCCAACCGTGTGCAAGGTCAGCTCTGTTGGAGCAGGTAAGATATAGCAGAGTTAAGTTAGTGATCAGCTTCCTTAGGTTTATAGTTCCAAAATATAGATAGCTCTCAAGTGTAGGGAGATGGCTATTTAAATAACTGCTAGTAGTTAGAGTTCCTGCCTCACACCCCTCAGGGCAACGGCCGAGGGAGCTCAATTATATGTTGAAGGTGTCTGAGTTTGTGTTTCAGCTGCAGTCAGACATGAGCCCCTTACATGGGTCAGTGGGAGCGGGGAGTCTGTAATGGCGCCCAGTGTCTTTGTATGAGCGCCTCTCTGCAGGGGAGATTGCAGGTATGTGGCAGTGTAGTGCTGACGCCCTCCGGGAGTGTTATTAAGCCTCGGGGCCTCAGGAGCAGAGCGGGAGATCACTGGTGTCTGAGACACTGTTAGACAGGGCAGCAGCAGTTGTGGTGGGGTTAACTGACCTCCGTTTATGCACTCCTTTATGTTGCTGGATCTGCACGTGGGGAGGGGAGGCCCTCCACTCCCGCAGGTCTCGCCAGAATCCGGGGCTCCGCTCGCTGTCTCCTCCGATGGGTCAGGAACAGGTAGGTGCTCCTGGACGTCCTCCGGTTATGCTTGTGCGCCTGGCCCTCGGTGCGTGCCGCCAGGAGTCTTCCCTCTCAGTCACTGACCGGAGTGGCGCAGGGCAGGATGTAAGATGGCGTCCGTCCCCGCCTCAGGGTTCCACAGCAGCTCAGCGCCTGGATATCTTTGCGGACGTAGCACTTCTCCAGCTGGAAATTGGCAGCGGAGGTCAGGGAGACCAGGGAAGGGGTTCAGCCCCTCGATTATTGCGGTTGTCCGCCGATTTGAGCCGCTTTATACAGGGTACAGAGGAGAGAGACTAAGAGCACATCTTCTCTCTTCAGCGATTAGCTCCGTCCCCTACACCCTTCTGTCACTCCTCTACACCCATCTGTCACCCATGTACACTCCTCTACACCCATCTGTCACCCATGTACGCTCCTCTACACCCCTGTCACCCATGTATGCTCCTCTATACCCCTGTCACCTATGTATGCTCCTCTATACCCCTGTCACCCATGTATGCTCCTCTATACCCCTGTCACCCATGTATGCTCCTCTATACCCCTGTCACCCATGTACGCTCCTCTATACCCCTGTCACCCATGTACGCTCCTCTACACCCCTGTCACCCATGTACGCTCCTCTACACCCCTGTCACCCATGTACGCTCCTCTACACCACTCACCCATGTACGCTCCTCTACACCCCTCTGTATACTCCTCTACACCCCTCTGTCACCCATGTCCACTCTTCTATACCCCTCTGTCACCCATGTAAAAAAAAAAGAAAAAAAAAGTTTGGCGCCTAATAGGTTTGTTTTGCAGGTTTAACGGTGAAGAATTGTGTGTGGAAGAAATCGTGATGATGGCCCAGACCAGATGGAGAAGAGAAGGCAACGATGCAAATTAGAGAAGACGTCATTGGTGAGTTGCTGTATAAAGCAGCACTTTAAACTACATACCCACTGGTAAATAGATATAGTGCATTGCGTTTTTTACCATCTTTTCCTTATTTATTTATTTTATTTTACTTTTTCTTGCTCGTTAACCTCGGTAGCGGTGCCCCGTGGAAAAAAAAAATTCTGAGGTGTGCCCCGACCCGAAAAAGGTTGGGAAACACTGCTCTATATCATTGATAAATAAATTAAACAACAGCGGGCCCAGTACTGAACCTTGCGGTACACCACTAATTACCGGGGACCAATCAGAGTACGAATCATTGACCACCACTCTCTGGGTACGATCCATGAGCCAGTGTTCAATCCAGTTACAAACTAAAATTTCCAAACCCAAAGACCTTAACTTACCTGTCAGACGTCTATGAGGGACAGTATCAAATGCTTTAGCAAAATCCAGAAACACTATGAGGGGCATTTACTAATCTTTTACTATGTAGTCTGGTTTTTACCCTGTTTTTTTCTACCTCATTTTTGACTATGTGCGACAAATTTACTAAATTGTTGCACGGCATTAATAAATTTGGCACACATAGGCAAAAGTGGGAAATTTACTTCATGTAGTAGAAAAGATAGTCTGTTCCTTTTTCCTGCTGTCTGAATAGGTTTGGCTGCTAGGGTTCCTTCTGGATCTTTTGTTTTTGAGTTTTTTTTTAGCTTTTTCTCCACATCTAAATAATTCAATAACTACAGTGGTCCCTCAAGTTACAATATTAATTGGTTCCAGGACAACCATTGTAAGTTGAAACCATTGTATGTTGAGATCATAACTCTATGGAAACCTGGTAATTGGTTCTAAAGGCACCAAAATGTCATCCAAAATAGGAAAAAGTGACAAAGAAAAATAAGTAGATAACTAATATAGATAAAGCAAATCCTTACATATAAAAGTAATAAAGATCTGCTGGGAGATGTAAATCACTGTCTATGTCAGTGTTTCCCAAGCAGGGAGCCTCCAGCTGTTGCAAAACTATAACTCCCAGCATGCCTGGACAGCCAAAGGCTTCTTCAGGGGTCCTGTACAGTACAGGCAATGTCCCAAACAAGTAATGGAGTCGCCCTCACCTGGTGTCCAAAAGAGCAGCTAACCCTGATACAGGTAAAGTGTACAGAACATGTAATACCAGACACCAGTCAGTGCATACACTTCAGTAATACAGGGGTTTTACCAGTGAATGCCCATTTTGATTGGTTGGTTCTTCCGTCCATTGACACGTTTCACAGATCTGGACTGTCTGTAGCATTGTATGTTGAGTCTGGTTTCAACTTACGATGGTCCAGAAAAGACCATTGTATGTTGAAACTATTGTATGTTGAGGCCATTGTAAGTTGAGGGTTCACTGTAAATTGTAGTCATGGCTCAGAAGTGGTAAACGGCGTTTAGTGTGTCTGTGTGTGTGTGTTTATTACATTTTTTTAACACAGTTTTTTTCTCCCTAAATGTACTTACACTTTTTTTTTTTGGTTACTTCTTCTACAGATCTGTGTATCCTGTGGACTCCTTCGGATTCGGTGGACTACTTCGACGACCAGAGTTTTTCTTTGCTTGATGTTAATAAAATGGTTAACGAGGGCTTGTGGGGGAGTGTTTTTTTGTAATAAATTTTTTTTTAAACCTGTTGTGTTTTTTTTAATTTTACTTTACTAGACAGGCTTAGTAGTGGAAGCTGTCTTATAGACTGAATCCATTACTAAGCCGGGCTTAGCGTTAGCCAAAAAAACAGCTAGCGCTAACCCCCAATTATTACCCCGGTACCCAACACCACAGGGGTGCCGGGAAGAGCCGATACCAACAGGCCCGGAGCGTCAAAAATGGCGCTCCTGGGCCTAGGCGGTAACAGGCTGGCGTTATTTAGGTTGGGGAGGGCCAGTAACAATGGTCCTAGCCCACCCTGGTAACGTCAGGCTGTTACTGTTTGGTTTGTATTTGGCTGAGAATAAAAATAGGGGGACCCTATGTGTTTTTTTTAATATATTTAATTATTTATTTAAAAAAAAACCGCATAGGGTCCCCCCTATTTTCATTCTCAGCCAAATACCAACCAAACAGTAACAGCCAAGGGTGGGCGAGGACCATTGTTACTGGCCCTCCCCAGCCTAAATAACGCAAGCCTGTTACCGCCTAGGCCCAGGAGCGCCATTTTTGATGCTCCAGGCCTGTTGGTACCGGCTCTTCCCGGCACCCCTGTGGCGTTGGGTACCGGGGTAATAATAGGGGGTTAGCGCTAGCTGTTTTTGTGGCTAAGGCTAAGCCCAGGATAGTAATGGACTCTGTCTGTAAGACAGCTTCCACTACTAAGCCTGTCTAGTAAAGTAAGAAAAAAAACACTACAGGTTTTAAAAATTTTTTATTACAAAAAACACTCCCCCACAAGCCCTCGTTAACCATTTTATTAAAATCAAACAAAGAAAAACGCTGGTCATCGAAGTAGTCCACCGAATCCGAAGGAGTCCACAGGATACACGGATCTGAAATGAGAAGAAAACAAAAAAAATTGGTTAGTACATTTATTATCACCTGCTCACACATCTCCCGCCCCGCACGACTACAACTGCCAGCATGCCCTTACAGTAAGGACATGCTGGGAGTTGTAGTTGTGTGGTGCAGGAGATGTGTGGGCAAGTGACAAGCTTGTCCCCTGCCCCCAGCTGCAGGACTACAACTCCCAGCATGCCCTTACAGTAAGGTGGGGCGGAGGCCGGGCACAGTGTTTCCCAACCTGGGACTTGTAGTTTTGCAACATCTGGAGGCACCCTGGTTGGGAAACACTGTTTTAGGCCAGTGTTTACCAACCAGGGTGCCTCCAGATGTTGCAAAACTACAACTCCCAGCATGCCTGGACAGCCAAAGGCTGTCCAGGCATGCTGGGAGTTGTAGTCTTGCAACATCTGGAGGCACCCTGGTTGCGAAGCTTGGGCAACTTACTGGCTTCCGTAGGATCAAGCGCTGCACGACACTGCCGCGCGACAGTGCCGCACGACGATCTCCGACAGCGATCGTTGCTGGAGCCTCGGAAGGGTAAGTGAACGTCTTCGCCGGTCCCCTTCAGCTGTTTAGTTTTGCAACAGCTGGAGGACTACAGTTTACAGACCACAAACCAGTGGTCTGCAAACTGTGGCCCTCCAGCTGTTGCAAAACTACAACTCCCAGCGTGCCTGGACAGCCAATGGCTGTCCAGGCATGCTGGGAGTTGTAGTCTTGCAACATCTGGAGGCCAGACTGTTTTAGGCCAGTGTTTCCCAACAAGGGTGCCTCCAGCTGTTGCAAAACTACAACTCCCAGCATGCCTGGACAGCCAAAGGGTGTCCAGGCATGCTGGGAGTTGTAGTCTTGCAACATTTGGAGGCACCCTGGTTGGGAAGCTTGGGCAACTTACCGGCTTCCGTAGGATCCAGCGCTGCACGACACTGCCGCGCGACGATCTCCGTCAGCGATCGTCGCTGGAGCCTTGGAAGGGTAAGTGAACGTTTTCGCCGGTCCCCTTCAGCTGTTTAGTTTTGCAACAGCTGGAGGACTACAGTTTACAGACCACACACCAGTGGTCTGCAAACTGTGGCCCTCCAGCTGTTGCAAAACTACAACACCCAGCATGCCCTGACAGCCAAAGCCTATGGCTCTCAGGGCAGGAGCCCGGGCTCCTCATACGGCCTCCCCGCTACCCCCCCCCCCCCCTTGTCTCCCGCCCGCGCCGCTCAGCTCCCGCTGCTACAAGACTACAACTTCCAGCGTGTCCTCACTGTAAGGGCATGCTGGGACTTGTAGTCTTGCAACAGCAGACAGATGGGAGTTGTGTGGCACTGGCAGGTGAGAGGGGGGGGGGGGGATGTAAATCACTGCAGTGTCCCAGTAGCGCAGTGAGGGTAGCAGGGAGAAAGTATGTCGGAGCCCGGGCGGCAGTAGCTTTTCCTGCTCCATGTTGGAGCTGGAGTAAATTTAGTCAATTTTTACGGCCGTTGCGACAGTTTATTGCGCAACTGCGACTATCTCAGTTAATAAATTCCTGACCACTGCAAGTGAAAACTGAAAACTTGCGTAAATTAAGCGGGAATTTTTTTTTTTACTTTCTAGCTCTTGCTAGGGAAAGTCGCACAATTTAGGGTAGGCGCAATTGCGACAATTTTGCGCTAAAAATAGTCAGAAAAAAATGACTAAACCCCTTAGTAAATGCCCCTCTATATCCACAGCCATTCCTCTGTCAAGGCTTCTACTCACCTCTTCATAAAAGCAAATTAGATTGGTTTGACAACTTCTATCCTTAGTAAACCCATGCTGGTTATCACTTATAATACAGTTATCCCCTATGTATTCCTGTATGTAATCCCTTATAAGTCCTTCAAACAATTTACCCACAATGCACGTTAAACTTACCGGTCTATATTTTCCTGGGGAAGACCTTTTTGAAGATTGGCACCACATTCGCCTTGCGCCAGTCCCTTGGCACAATACCAGACACCAGAGAATCTCTAAATATCATGAACAGGGGTACAGATATTACTGAACTTACCTCTCTAAGAACTCTTGGGTGCAATCCATCTGGCCCTGGAGATTTGCTTACATTTATATTACTTAACTTACCTTGTACCATCTCTACATTAAGCCAGTTCAGTACATTACATGATGTGTTACCAGCACTGACCTGTCCAATGTCAGCTCCTTCTTCCTTAGTATATACAGAACTAAAGAACCCATTCAGTAGCTCCGCCTTCTCTTGATCGCCTGTGACAACCTCCCCATTATCATTATTAAGGGGTCCTACATGCTCTGTCCTTGTTTTTTTTGCATTTATATATCTAAAAAAATATTTAGGATTAGTTTTGCTTTCTTTGGCCACCTGTCTCTCGTTTTGAATTTTTGCTGTTTTTATTAAGTTTTTACAGATTTTATTAAGCTCCTTGTACTGTGTAAATGTACCTGACCCATCAGATTTGAATTTTTTGAAGGCTATTTTTTTGTTGTTTCTTGCTCTTTTAACATCATTTGTCAGCCATGTAGGATTTAGTTTTAGTCATTTATATTTGTTCCCCTTTGATATATATTTAGCTGTATAGTTATTTAGAGTTGATGTAAAGATGTCCCATTTACCTTCTGTATCAGTTTTTGAGAACACCTCCCCCAGTCTATGTCCTGTAGTGCAGCCCTCAGCCCAGGGAAGTTTGCCTTTTTAAAGTTATATGTTTTTGCCTTCCCCGCCTGTCTTTGTTTTCTACATTTTAAGTCAAAAGTAACTATATTGTGGTCGCTATTACCAAGGTTTTCCCGCACAGTTACATTACCAACCAGCTCTGCGTTGTTGGAAATGATCAGATCCAACAAGGCATCACTTCTTGATGGGTCCTCCACAAACTGGCCCATAAAATTATCCTGCAATAAATTTAGGAATTGTCGCCCCTTTGTAGTTTTAGCCAACCCCGGACCCCAATTTATATCTGGATAGTTAAAATCTCCCATTATTACCACTGTACCTGCCCGGGCGGCCCTCTCTATTTGTTTATGAAGCCGACCTTCTATCTCTTCAGTGATATTAGGGGGTCTGTAGATTACACCAAGTATTATTTTTTCAGTATTTCCCTCCTTTTGTAATTCTACCCACAGTGATTCCACCTCCTCAGAATCATCACACACTATGGCATCGTTCACACTGACTTTCATACCACTTCTTACATACAGACAGACTCCACCACCTTTTCTGTTCATTCTATCCTTGCGAAACAATGTAAACCCCTGCAGATTGACAGCCCAGTCATGCGAGGAGTCCAGCCATGTCTCAGTGACCCCAACTATATCAATATGTTCCTCCAGTATCAAGGCCTCAAGCTCCCCAATTTTATTTGCTAGGCTTCTGGCATTTGTGAACATACACTTTACATTTCCACCCTTTATGTTATTGGGGTTAATGGGATTCAAGGGTGTAAGTTTTATTTTCCTATGAAGCCTATTCCTATTAACTATTCTAACCCCTCCCTCCGCTCCACCCCCAGGTACATTTATAATTCCCACCTCTCTATCTACACTATCTTCCCCCTCTTTGCTGTAGGTTCCCTCCCCCCCAAGTCCCTAGTTTAAACACTCCTCCACCCTTCTAGCCATCTTCTCCCCAAGCAAAGCTGCACCCTCCCCATTGAGGTGCAGCCCGTCCCTACGGTAGAGCCGGTAACCGACAGCGAAGTCAGCCCAGTTCTCCATGAACCCAAACCCTTCCTTCCTACACCAGCTTCTGAGCCACTTGTTTACCTTCCTGATCTCCTGCTGCCTCTCTGGTGCGGCTCGTGGTACTGGTAGTATTTCAGAAAATACTACCTTGGAGGTCCTTGCCTTAAGCTTGCGGCCTAAGTCCCTGAAATAATTTTTAAGGACACTCCACCTACCTCTTACTTTGTCATTGGTGCCAATGTGTACCATGACTGCTGGGTCCTCTCCAGCCCCGCCCAGCAACCTGTCAACCCGATCCGCGATGTGCCGAACTCGTGCGCCAGGCAGACAACACACTGTTCGGCGATCCCGGTCTTTGTGACAGATTGCCCTGTCTGTCCCCCTAATAATTGAGTCCCCCACCACTAGTACCTGTCTGGCCTGCCCTGTACTCCTCCCTCCCTCCTTACTGGAGCAGACACCCCCCTGGCGGTCAGAGGCGGTATCCTGCTGCAGTTCTGCTAGCTCTGTAATGGCATCCCCCTCATCTGCCAAGAGGGCAAACTTGTTGGGGTGTGCCAGTTCAGGACTGACACTTTTTCCCCTACCCCTCTTTCTAACTGTAACCCAGCTAACTGCCTGACTGTCCTGCAACTCCGTCCCACTGTCCTCCCCCACCTCTATTCCCGAGAGTGCCTGCTCAGTGAGCAGGAGACTCCTCTCCATGTTGTTAATGCTTCTCATTGTTGCCAGTCGCCCCTCTAGATGCAGGATCTGGGCTTCCAAACGGACAACTAGCACACATCTCGCACAACAATATGCACCCTCAAACTGTTGTTCAAGGATTGCATACATTGAACAGGATGTACATTGGACTGCATTTTCCAACATGGAGGCCATCTAGTTATGGGGATTTCACAAATGTATAGGCAAAAACAGACAGTCAAAATTACACTTAAAATTTTTTGTAGACCTTGTGGGTTCAGAAATTAACACTCACAGCGATCTCAACCTCCTGCTTTCAAACTCCTGTTTTTGTAACTCCTCTTTCACGCCCCCTCTTACACAACAACACTCAGAAGAGCAAGCTCTCAATAAGAGTCCCAAGCTAAGATTTATACACCTGTGCCCAATCTACTCCTCCTCCCCCTAGAGGTGGAACAGAGAAAAAAAAATGAAAAAAGGTGTTTAAACTCTAACAGTTATCCCACTATGTGCAAGAGAGAAAGACTTACCCAAAATATGAATCTGGACTATAGGCAGTCGCACCCACTCCACAGATTCACTCCGCACAACAGATAATCACAGTTTTTGAAACTCCTCTTTCACGCCCCCTCTTACACAGCAACACTCAGAAGAGCAAGCTCGACACTCAGAAGAGCACTCAGATGGAGAGGACGGGACTGTGTGTGTGAATAGCTCATACCACAGCGTTACACTACAACTGCTAGTCACATCAGCATTAGGGAAAGGCAGGAGTGCAGAGTACTTTGCTGTTACACTGAGAAGGATCATTGATTGCTAAAACTCCTATTCACGTTATTGAGCATTGCAGCAGAGAGGGGCAGATAGCTGTCAGCTGCCTCATACAGATCTCCAAGCTGCCTGAACTTTCTGAAGCATCTTATCTGCTCATTTTTCAGCCAAATTGAGTTTTTTTTCTCCACAAATCTTCTGCTGCTCAGAATTGAGTGCAATTTAGGGTTTAATCCCTGGATTTTTTTTTTTGGTGGTGCTGCACTGTTGGGTCCTGCTGCTGTTCAGAAATAAGTCATATTAGTGTGGACTTTAGTGCCTTTTTACCATTTTTCCCCTGTTACTCTGTCTCTGTGCTAAATTCAGTGTTATACCACACGTTATACACCTACCGATGTATTAAAGAAAAAAAAGGTTTTCCTGAGTACAAATACGCTTTTTCAGTGGCCTTATCATTGCAAAGGGCCTAAATACAAGCAAATAGCATACCATATACCACCTTTTTTTCTGTCTCTGTGCAATTAAGTGTTATACCACACGTTATACACCTGCCAATGTATTAAAGAAAAAAAAAGTTTTCCTGCGTAAAAATACGCTTAACAGTGGCCTTATCATTGCAAAGGGCCTACATACAAGCAAATAGCGCACCATATACTACCTTTTTTTCTGTCTCTGTGCTAAATTAAGTGTTATACCACACGTTATACACCTGCCGATGTATTAAAGAAAAAAAAGTTTTACTGCGTAAAAACACACTTAACAGTGGCCTTATCATTGCAAAGGGCCTAAATTCAAGCAAATAGCGTACCATATACCACCTTTTTTTCTGTCTCTGTGCTAAATTAAGTGTTAAAATGAAATGAAATGAATACGAATATCACCACGATTCCATTGCGCAAATTGCTTCATTAATGAATCGCTTCATTCATTCAGCCCACCTAGCTGCCGGTGTATTAAAGAAATCTTTTTTTTCCTGAGTACAAATACGCTTTACAGTGGCCTTATCACTGCAAAGGGCCTAAATACAAGCAAATAGCATACCATATACTACCTTTTTTTCTGTCTCTATGCTAAATTAAGTGTAATACCATATGCTATACACCTGCCGGTGTATTAAAGAGAAAAAAGTTTTTCCTGAGTACAAATACGTTTTTTCAGTGGCCTTATCAAAGGACCTACATACAAGCAAATTGCGTACCATATACCACCTTTTTTTCTGTCTCTGTGCTAAATTAAGTGTTATACCACACGTTATACACCTGCTGGTGTATTAAAGAGAAAAAAGTTTTTCCTGAGTACAAATACGTTTTTTCAGTGGCCTTATCAAAGGGCCTACATACAAGCAAATAGCGTACCATATACCACCTTTTTTTCTGTCTCTGTGCTAAATTAAGTGTTATACCACACATTATACACCTGCCGGTGTATTAAAGAATTTTTTTTTTCCTGAGTACAAATACGCTTAACAGTGGCCTTATAATAGCAAAGGGCCTAAATACAAGCAAATAGCATACCATATACTATCTTTTTTTCTGTCTCTGTGCTAAAATCAGTGTTATACCACACGTTATACACCTGCCGGTGTATTAAAGAGAAAAGAGGTTTTCCTGCGTAAAAATACGCTTTTTCAGTGGCCTTATCATTGCAAAGGGCTTAAATTCAAGCAAATAGTGTACCATATACCACCTTTTTTTCTGTCTCTGTGCTAAATTAAGTGTTATACCACACGTTATACACCTGCCGGGGTATTAAAGAAAAAAAAAGTTTTTCCTGCGTACAAATACGCTTAACAGTGCGCTCATCATTGCAAAGGGCATACATACAACCAAGTAGTGTACTATTTAGTACCTGTATTTCTGTCTCGGTGCTAAATTCTGTGCTATTCCACACACTGGCTGGTGTATACAACAAAAAAAGATTTTTTTTTTCTGCGTATAAATACGCTTAACAGCTCATCATTGCAAAGGGCATACATACAACAAAGGAGTGTACTATTTAGTAACTGTTATTCTGTCTAGGGCCTATATACTTTGAAAGGACAGCCGTAAGTAATCGCCTGCTGCTGTTCTATACCCTCATAAACGCACTAAGTATGTCAGGCAGGGAAGTGCCAGGACGTGCACAGAGAAGGGGCAGAGGCCTACATACGTCAGGCAGAGTTGGCAGCAGACTTGGGGCGAGTGGCAGCAGGAGTCGCAGCAATAGGCCGGAGCTCCCATTAACACCCAGCGGTTGTGTCGTCGACCAATCTCTCCTCGTCAATTGGTTTGCACACTCATCCCCATCATCACAAGCGACATCTGCCAACCCCAGTCAAGAGTCAGTGGGTTCCTCAGACACAACCCTCAGTTGGCATGGCCCGGGAGCAGTCCCCGTAATCCCATTGCCTTTGTCCTATGCTGTTCCCTCTCCCAAAGTAGTATCTCATGCTTTGGGTTCAGCTCCACTATTTAGTAAGAACGATGTAATAGAGGACAGTCAGCAGCTAATGGGCAGCCAAGAAAGTGAGGAGACATGTGTCGCTTGCTCCGCAAGGCGGGCAAGTAGTGATGCGGAGAGTGACGTGGGAGGCGGTGTTTCAATTGTTCAGGGTCCTGAGGCAGACACTGTTGTGGAACACAAGGAGGACATCAGTGACGTGCACACATCTTTTGATGATGATGAAGCCGATCGCAATTGGGAGCCTTGTGCAGAAGCCGAGGCTTCATCATCATCAAGAGAAGAGATTTGCTCTTTGTCTATGAGGCAGCAAGGTGGTAGCACTGTTGGCAATCAGCGTGGCGGTGGCAGTAGTGGAAATTCAGGAGCCAAACGTGCCAGGGGGAGACCACCTGCTTCGCGGCAAGCTACCATTCAGGGAGGTAGTAGAACAGGGGTTCCTGGAGACGGCGCCAATAGCAGTGAAATAGTGCAGACTGCGGGTGGGAAAATCAGCTACTCTGCGGTGTGGTTGTTCTTCATAAAGAATCCGCAGGACCTTAGCGTAGTCACATGAAAAATCTGTCGGCAGAAAGTGAAGCATGGCCAGGGTCCCAATCTCGGCACCACGGCCCTGCGTCAACACATGATTCGCCACCATAAAGCGGCCTGGGATATCCGTGGCTGCGATGTAGTGATCCAGCCTGCCACATCACAAAGTGGCCATCCGCTCCCTCCGTCATCCAGCCAAGGCTCTACCACCTCAGCCAAAGGGAGCATTGTGTCAAACCCTCCTTCTGGCACTCTTGCTTCTTCCGCTTTTTGTCAGCCATTCCGCCAACAATCGATCGGCGAAGCCATGTCCAAGTGACAACAGTATGCGCCCACTCATCCAACAGCACAGAAGTTGAATGTGCTCCTTTCCAAGTTGCTGGTGTTGCAGTCTCTCCCTTTCCAACTGGTGGACTCTGCAGCTTTCAGGGAATTGATGGCTTGTACCAAGCCGAGGTGGAGAGTCCCAAGCCGTCATTTCTTTGCGAAGAAGGCAGTACCAGCCCTGCATAAGTTTGTACAAGAGAAGGTGGGTTAGTCCTTGAGCCTGGCGGTGTGTTCAAAAGTGCACGGCAGCGCCGACGTGTGGAGCTGTAACTACGGGCAGGGCAGGGACAATACATGTCTTTTACGGCCCACTGGGTAAATGTTGTTCCTGCACAGCCACAACAGCAACTTGGACATGTCACACCGCTTCCTAATCCACGCTCTGGCTGCGAGGCAGTTGGTCCTTTTACAGTGTGCGCCTCATCCTCCTCCCCCATGTCCTCAGCCTCGACTGCACGTCCAAATCTCGGTGGCCGTTCATCGTCCCACGTGTGTAGGGCACAGCGGTGTCAAGCTGTCCTTCACATGGTTTGCCTTGGCGAACGGAGTCACACAGGGGAGGAACTGCTAAAGTTCATTAGGGAAGAAATCCGAGTATGGCTTACTCCACGAAATCTGGAAATGGGAACCATGGTGACCGACAATGGGAAGAACATTGTGTCCGCGCTGCGACAAGGATGTGTGAACCATTCGCCCTGCATGGCACACGTGTTGAATCTGGTTGTCAAGAAGTTCATCAAGTCTTCACCCCATTTGCAAGACGTCCTGACAATGGCAAGAAAAGAAAGGTAGTACCCCCAGATTAACACCCTCCCCCCCAGTAGGAAGGTAGCACCCCCAGATTAACCCCCTCCTGGGGTACAGGGGGTACTACCTGCCTACTGGGGGGGGTTAATCTGGGGGTACTACCTGCCTACTGGGGGGAGGGGGTAATCTGGGGCCCCCCAGTAGATAGGTAGTAACCCCCAGATTAACCCCCTCCCAACCAGTAGGAAGGTAGTACCCCCAGATTAACCCCCACTCCCCCACCCTGTAGGAAGGTAGTAGCCCCAGATTAACCCCCTCTTCCCCCCAGTAGGAAGGTAGCACCTCCAGATGAACCCCCACCTGGGGTGCGGGGGGTACTACCTGCCTACTGGGGGGAGGGGGTTAATGTGGGGGTGCTACATGCATACAGGGGTTAATCTGGGGGTACTACCTGCCTGCTGGGGGGAGGGGGTTAATCTAGGGGTACTACCTTCCTACTGTGGGGAGGGGGTTAATCTGGGGGTACTATATTGTATCGAATATACATTAAACATTTGCAAAAAACACCACTGTACCACACAATTTGCATGGTACAGTGGTGTTTTTCTCAAATGTTCATTTATTGAAAATGTTCAAATTTCATGCACATTAAATGCAACAGCAGTATTTGCACAGTGCAAATACTGCTATTGCATTTAATGTGCATGGAAATTGCAATGTTAATCTCCTTTTTTATTTATATAAATTGTGGGTAAACTTAAACTGTATGGCTATGCTGTGGTTCCTGTAGGCTTTGCGTGGGGGGGAGGGCCTCCATGTCTATTTTGCTTGGGGCCCCCAAATTCCTTCAAACGGCCCTGGGGACAAGTATGCTCCTAATCTGGGGGACATCTATGCTGCCTAATCTGGGGAAAATAATGCTTGTAATCTGGGGGACAACTAAACTCCTAATCTGGTGGACATCTATGCTGCCTAATCTGGGTGACATCTATGCTGCCTAATCTGGGGGACAACTATGCTCCTAATCTGGGTGACATCTATGCTGCGTAATCTGGGGGACAACTATGCTCCTAATCTAGGGGACATCTATGCTGCCTAATCTGGGGGACAAGTATGCTCCTAATCTGGGGGACATCTATGCTGCCTACTCTGGGGGACAAGTATGCTCCTAATCTGGGGGACATCTATGCTGCCTAATCTGGGGGACAACTTTGCTTCTAATCTGGGGGACAACTAAACTCCTAATCTGGTGGACATCTATGCTGCCTAATCTGGGGGACATCTATGGTGCCTAATCTGGGTGACATCTATGCTGTCTAATCTGGGGGACAAGTATGTTCCCAATCTGGGGGACATCTATGCTGCCTAATCTGGGTGACATCTATGCTGCCTAATCTGGGGGGCAACTATGCTCCTAATCTGGGGGACATCTATGCTGCCTAATCTGGGTAACATCTATGCTGCCTAATCTGGGGGACAACTATGCTTCTAATCTGGGGGACAAGTATGTTCCCAATCTGGGGGACATCTATGCTGCCTAATCTGGGTGACATCTATGCTGCCTAATCTGGGGGGCAACTATGCTCCTAATCTGGGGGACATCTATGCTGCCTAATCTGGGTAACATCTATGCTGCCTAATCTGGGGGACAACTATGCTTCTAATCTGGGGGACATCTATGCTGCCTAATCTGGGGGACAAGTATGCTCCAAATCTGGGGGACATCTATGCTGCCTACTCTGGGGAACAAGTATGCTCCTAATCTGGGGGACAACTATGATCCTAATCTCGGGGACAACTAAACTCCTAATCTGGTGAACATCTATGCTGCCTAATCTGGGTGACATCTATGCTGCCTAATCTGGGGGACATCTATGCTGCCTAATCTGGGGGACATCTATGCTGCCTAATCTGGGGGACAAGTATGCTCCTAATATGGGGAAAACTGATGCTTCTGGCCTTGGGCCTATAATTTTTTGAAGTTTAGCAGTAGCTAAATACATGCTTAATGCAAATGTCAACATTGATCTTTAAATGTAAGGGGTTATGAAACCCTCTTGGGTACTGCGAATGACTGCTCCAGACTCATTCTGTGTCTTTCAGGAACTACTTGCCTCCTTAGCTCCTCTGGCCTTGGGCCTTAAATTTTTGTATGTTTAGCGGTAGCTAAATACATGCTTAATGCAAATTTCAACAATGATTGTTAAATTCTCGGCGCTCTGCCAGGGCTTTCTCCTACCCCTCCTGGGCCGATCCGAGGACCTCACTAATCAACTCACTAACTAATCCAATCGCTTATAGCGACGGGCGGTGTGTACAAAGGGCAGGGACTTAATCAATGCCAGTTTATGACCCTCACTTTCTGGTAATTCCTCGTTTTAAGGTTAAATAATTTCAATGCCAGATCCCTATCACGAACTGGTTTCAGTGTGCAACACGCACCTATCCTTGAAAGATAGACACGCTAATCCGTTCAGTGGAACGCTAGTGCGGCCCAGGACATCTGAGGCCATAACACACCTGTTACTGCTCGATCTCGCAATTGATCGGGCAAGGTAAGGGGTTATTAAAGCCTCTTGGGTACTGCTGAGGCCTACTCCTGACTGCTCCTGGGGCAATGTATGGGGTAATTAAACACTCTTGTGATAATCAGTAATAAAATTTATTACTAATAAAATGTATCAGTAATAAAATTGAATTTTGCAGAATGCTAACCGTTACACAACGGAACGCTTGTTGCGTGTGATTTTTTTATGAAAAAAAAAATAGATGGAGAGGGATTAACTCTGCTTTATAATTTTTGGCGATTAGAATCCTTTTGTCATCTGATTTTTTGGAGACAGATGCGCTTACACACATGTAATGATTTTTTTAACCAAATTTCAAACATTGTGTGGTTCCTTATTTTTAGAAGCATAGTTGTCCCCCAGATTAGGCAGCAAAACCCATATTTAAAATACCCCAGCACACTCCATATGCCTTTTAGGACACAGCAAAGTGTTCTATACCCCTCTAGAGGCTGTATGTAGGCTAGAAATAGCCTTTTTTAATATCGATTCGCCACGAACAAATTCGGATCAAAACAACATTTTCGGGAAAATTCGGCGAATCGGCCGAATCGAATTTTTGAAAAGTTCGCTCATCTCTAACTATAACGAATGGACTAGTATAACCAGCAGACCAGTTGTTGTGGAACAAAGACACAGATTTGCCCTAAAAAAAGATTTCTCCCTCCTCTGAAAACCTTTCTGCAGCTGAGGCAACACACTGCTTTCTGCCCCTCTCTGTCATACAATGCTGTTCACAGTGACTGAGGGGTTATTTGCTAACCGTTACACCGTTACACAACGGAACGCTTGTTGCGTGTGATTTTTTTATGAAAAAAAAAATAGATGGAGAGGGATTAACTCTGCTTTATAATTTTTGGCGATTAGAATCCTTTTGTCATCTGATTTTTTGGAGACAGATGCGCTTACACACATGTAATGATTTTTTTAACCAAATTTCAAACATTGTGTGGTTCCTTATTTTTAGAAGCATAGTTGTCCCCCAGATTAGGCAGCAAAACCCATATTTAAAATACCCCAGCACACTCCATATGCCTTTTAGGACACAGCAAAGTGTTCTATACCCCTCTAGAGGCTGTATGTAGGCTAGAAATAGCCTTTTTTAATATCGATTCGCCACGAACAAATTCGGATCAAAACAACATTTTCGGGAAAATTCGGCGAATCGGCCGAATCGAATTTTTGAAAAGTTCGCTCATCTCTAACTATAACGAATGGACTAGTATAACCAGCAGACCAGTTGTTGTGGAACAAAGACACAGATTTGCCCTAAAAAAAGATTTCTCCCTCCTCTGAAAACCTTTCTGCAGCTGAGGCAACACACTGCTTTCTGCCCCTCTCTGTCATACAATGCTGTTCACAGTGACTGAGGGGTTATTTGCTGCAGTAAGAATTAATATCCTTGCAAAAACGCTGTGTTCTTTGTCCAACAGAAGGCTGAGGTGACTAGGAGGTGAAACGCTGCTACAAAAAGCTTTTCTGTTTAACACACAAACACGAAAATATGCATATGCAAAAATTAGCATATGCAAAATGTGCATAAACAAAAATTTGCATGTGCGAAAATTAGCATATGCGGACATTAGCATAAGCAAAAATTCGCATATGCGAGAATTAGCATATGCAAATTTCCCCATATGCGAAAATTCGTACACAGTAGTATTAAAACCTTCTATAGACCACACAAGCTGGAAGCAGAGAGGGATGATCACTGTGATGTGTACTGTGGAAAAAAATATATATATTCGTAATTACGAATATATAGTGCTATACAAGAACTTTTTATATGATGTAGATAATATATATATATATATATATATATATATATATATATATATATATATAGGTATTATCTAAGGTATGTCCAAAGGTATGCCTAGATGTCTGGCTATACATTTTAATTAGTTATTTTCATGTCCAGATGTCCAGGTGAAGTATTCTGGCATTTCTGATATCCAGGTGGATAACTCCAGCAAAGAGTAATGATTTTTTTTTTTTAGGATACAGGATATATAAGGATTATAGTGGTGTGGTGATGTTATTATATATCTAGTAATCTTATGGTATCTGTAATACCCTGATAAATTGATCCAGTGGTCTTCTGTGAGATTTCCTGGTTGGAAACTGATATTTTTACTTCTAGATGGAAGCATTGATGTATTCCATATATATCACTTGATGGTATTTCATATGAAGAGTATGGATCCAAATACACAGGAACTATGGATCAGTGGGAGATATTACAGATACCCGAAAATTACTGGATACTGTATATAATAACATCACCATACCACTATAATCCTTATATATCCTGTATCTTAAAAAATGTGGTTACTCTCTGCTGGAGTTATCCACCTTGATATTAAAAAATGCCAGAAAGGACATCTGGACATTGAAGAAAAATGGCCAGAACAACTACCTAATACACGGGTGCACGCTGATGTGGCAAATACAAAGTATACAAAAAAGAAGGTTGCAGCAGCACTCTTGGTCAAAAAATTGAGGCTATTAGCGCACTTTTTGATCAAAACGTGTCTCCCATCCACCACGCGGTGGGGGCCTCTTGTCAGATGGGACACTAATATGCTTAATCCACTCACCTCTGCTGGGCATATGGCCTCTGACTGGGTGACATGCAGGATCCACTATCAATTTAAAAACCTCCTGTGAAACAGGGAGGGGTGCCACTCCCCCTAACTTGCATGGCAAAAAAAAATAAAAAATAGCTAGCACAACTACCTAATACACGGGTGCACGTTGCTGTGGCAAATACATAGTATATAAAAAAGAAGGTTGAAGCTCTTAGCGCACTTTTTGATCAAAACATGTCCCCCATCCACAACGTGGAGGTGGCCTCTTGTCGGATGGGACCCTAACATGCACCCTACATCTGGACATTGGGACACCAATATAACTAATTAAAATGTATAGCCAGACATCTAGGCATACCTTTTGGACATGGATAAGAATGTGTCCATAAATACAGAGTCCTCCGTTTAACCCCTTAAGGACCAAGGGCGTACAGGTACGCCTTTGCTCCCTGGTACTTAAGGACCAAGGGCGTACCTGTACGCCCGTGGGAATTTCGGTCCCCGCCGGGCGGGGATCGCGCCGGGGTGACTGCTGATATCTATCAGCAGGCACCCCGCGCAAATGCCCAGGGGGGTCATTAGACCCCCCCATGTCGGCGATCGGCGCAAATCGCAAGTGAATTCACACTTGCGATTTGCGCCGATTCCGGGTCATACGGGTCTATGGTGACCCGGTGACCCGGAATAGAAGGGGGATCGCGGGTGTCCTAGACACCCACGATCCCCCTGTAGCGATAGGAGTGAGGTGGCAGAGTTGCCACCCCTCCTATCTCTGCTATTGGTGGTCTAGACGCGACCACCAATAGCAGATCGGGGGAGGAGGGGTTTACTTTCGGTTTCCCCGTCCTGCCCACCCACAATAGGCGGGGCAGAACTGGGAAACCGACAGGGACCGGCGCCGAAGATCCACTTATCCATCGGCAACGGTAGCGGCGACGATCAGCGGCGGCAGCGGGCGACGATCGGCGGAAGAAGAGGACCGCGACGCAGCTCCCTGGATCCGACGGAAGCCGGTGAGTTACTTAGCAACATCTGGAGGGCTACAGTCTAAGACCACTATAGTGGTCTCTAAACTGTAACCCTCCAGATGTTGCAAAACTACAACTCCCAGCATGCCCAGAGAGCTGTTTAGGCTTGCTGGGAGTTGCAGTTTTGCAACAGCTGGAGGTCTACAGTTTGAGACCACTGCAAAGTGATCTCTATACTGTGCACCTCCAGATCTTGCAAAACTACAACTCCCAGCATGCCCAGACAGCAGTTTGCTGTCTGGGCATGCTGGGAGTTGTAGTTTTGCAACATCTGGAGGTCCACAGTTTGGAGATCACTTTGCAGTGGTCTCTAAACTATGGCTCTACAGATGTTGCAAAACTGCAACTCCCAGCAAGCCTAAACAGCTCTCTGGGTATGCTGGGAGTTGTAGTTGCGATCCCTCCAGCTGTTGCATAACTACATCTCCCAGCATGCCTTTTGGCGATCAGTACATGCTGGGAGTTGAAGTTTTGCAACAGCTGGAGGCACACTGGTTGGAAAATACTGAGTTAGGTAACAGAACCTAACTGAAGGTTTTCCAACCAGTGTGCCTCCAGCTGTTGCAAAAGTACAACTCCCAGCATGCACGGTCTGTCAGTACATGCTGGGAGTTGTAGTTTTGAAACAGCTGGAGGTTTGCCCCCCCATGTGAACGTACAGGGTACATTCACACTGGCGGGTTTACAGTAAGTTTTCTGCTTCAAGTTTGGGCTGTGGCAAATTTTTCACCGCAACGCAAACTCCTAGCGGTAAATTCACTGTAAACCCGCCAGTGTGAATGTACCCTAAAAACACTACACTTACACATAATAAAGGGTAAAACACAACATATACACCCCCTTACACTGTCCCCCTAATAAAAAATAAAAAACGTATTGTACGGCAGTGTTTCCAAAACAGAGCCTCCAGCTGCTGCAAAACAACAACTCCCAGCATTTCCGGACAGCCACTGACTGTCCAGGCATGCTGGGAGTTTAGCAACAGCTGGAGGCACCCTGTTTGGGAATCACTGGCGTAGAATACCCCTATGTCCACCCCTGTGCAATCCCTGATTTAGCCCTCAAATGCGCATGGCGCTCTCACTTCGGAGCCCTGTCGTATTTCAAGGAAACAGTTTAGGGCCACATATGGGGTATTTCCGTACTCGGGAGAAATTGCGTTACTAATTTTGGGGGCTTTTTTTCCTTTTACCCCTTATGAAAAAGAAAAGTTGGGTCTACACCAGCCTGTTAGTGTAAAAAAAAATTTTTTTTACATTAACATGCTGGCGTTGTCCTTTACTTTTTATTTTCACGGGAGGTAAAAAGGAAAAAAAGACCCCCAAAATTTGTAACGCAATTTCTCCTGAGTACGGAGATACCCCATATGTGGGCGTAAAATGCTCTGCGGACGCACAACAAGGCTCAGGAGTGAGAGCGCACCATGTACATTTGAGGCCTAAATTGGTGATTTGCACAGGGGTGGCTGATTTTACAGCGGTTCTGACATAAGCGCAAAACAATAAATACAGACATGTGACCCCATTTTGGAAACGACACCCCTCACGGAACGTAACAAGGGGTATAGTGAGCGTGAACACCCCACAGGTGTTTGACAAATTTTCATTAAAGTTGGATGGGAAAATGAAAAAAAAAATTTGTTTTCACTAAAATGCTGGTGTCACCCTAAATTTTTCATTTTCACAAGGGGAAATAAAAAAAAGCCCCCCAAAATTTGTAACCCAATTTCTTCTGAGTAAGAGCATACCCCATATGTGGATGTAGAGTGCTCTATGGGTGCACTACAATGCTCAGAAGAGAGGGAGCGCCATTGGGATTTTGAAGATAAAATTTGTCCGGAATTGAAGGCCACTTGTGTTTACAAAGCCCCCATGGTACCAGAACAATGGACCCCCCCCCATATGTGACCCCATTTTGGAAACTACACCCCTCATGTAATGTAATAAGGGGCGCAGTGAGCATTTACGCCCCACAGGTGTCTGACATATTTTTGGAACAGTGATCCGTGAAAATGAAAAATGTAATTTTCCATTTGCACAGCCCACTGTCCCAAAGATCTGTCAAACACCAGTGGGGTGTAAATGCTCACTGCTCCACTTATTAAATTCTGTGAGGGGTGTAGTTTCCAAAATGGGGTCACATGTGGGGGGGGGTCCACTGTTCTGGCACCACGGGGGGCTTTGTAAATGCACATGGCCCCTGACTACCATTCCAAACGAATTCTCTTTCCAAAAGCTCAATGGTGCTCCTCCTCTTCTGAGCATTGTAGTTCGCCCGTAGTACACTTCAGGTCCACTTATGGGGTACCTCCATACTCAGAAGAGATGGGGTTACAAATTTTGGGGGGTATTTTCTGCTATTAACCCTTGCAAAAATGTGAAATTTGGGGGGAAACACACATCTTAGTGAAAAAAAAATATTTTTTTTTACATATGCAAAAGTCGTGAAACCCGTGTGGGGTATTAAGGCTCACTTTATTCCTTGTTACGCTCCTCAAGGGGTCTAGTTTCCAAAATGGTATGCCATGTGTTTTTTTTTGCTTTTCTGGCACCATAGGGGCTTCCTAAATGCGACATGCCCCCCGAGCAAAATTTGCTCTCAAAAAGTCAAATATCACTCCTTCTCTTCGGAGCATTGTAGTTCGCCCGTAATGCACTTCATGCCAACTTATGGGGTGCCTCCATACTCAGAAGAGATGGGGTTACAAATTTTGGGGGTATTTTCTGCTATTAACCCTTGCAAAAATGCGAAATTTGGGGGGAAACAATTTTAGTGAAAAAAAAAATAATTTTTTTTACATATGCAAAAGTCGTGAAACACCTGTGGGGTATTAAGGCTCACTTTATTCCTTGTTACGTTCCCCAAGGGGTCTAGTTTCCAAAATGGTATGCCATGTGGGTTATTTTTGCTGTTCTGGCACCATAGGGGCCTCATAAATGCAACATGCCCCCCAAAAACCATTTCTGAAAAACGTACTCTCCAAAATCCCCTTGTCGCTCCTTCGCTTCTGAGCCCTCTACTGCGCCCGCCGAACACTTTACATAGACATATGTGGTATGTGCTTACTCGAGAGAAATTGGGCTACAAATACAAGTATACATTTTCTCCTTTTACCCCTTGTAAAAATTCAAAAATTGGGTTTACAAGAACATGCGAGTGTAAAAAATAAAGATTGTGAATTTTCTCCTTCACTTTGCTGCTATTCCTGTGAAACACCTAAATGGTTAAAACACTTACTGATTGTAATTTTGAATACTTTGGGGGGTGTAGTTTTTATAATGGGGTCATTTGTGGGGTATTTCTAATGGGAAGACCCTTTAAATCCACTGCAAACCTGAACTGGTCTCTGAAAAAAAGCGAGGTTCAAAATTTTGTGAAAAATTGGAAAAGTGCTGCTGAACTTTGAAGCCCTCTGGTGTCTTCCAAAAGTAAAAACACGTCAATTTTATGATGCAAACATAAAGTAGACATATTGGAAATGTGAATAAAATAAAAAAATATTTTGAATATCCATTTTCCTTACAAGCAGAGAGCTTCAAAGTTAGAAAAATGCAAAATTTTCAAATTTTTCATCAAATTTTGGGATTTTTCACCAAGAAAGGATGCAAGTTACCACAAAATGTTACCACTATCTTAAAGTAGAATATGTCACGAAAAAACAATCTCGGAATCAGATTGATAACTAAAAGCATTCCAGAGTTATTAATGTTTAAAGTGACAATGGTCAGATGTGCAAAAAACGCTCTGGTCCTAAGGTGTAAAATGGCCTGGTCCTTAAGGGGTTAAACAACCTACATTGACATTGTCATAATAACATTTTATATCGGTCTATGTGCATTGTGAGTAGATATATGACCTAGAATACCACCGAATTACTTCACACACATCTTCATCAGCAACCGAAATTTGCCATGTACAAGAGTAGGAATACTTGTGTGAAAATCAGCTCCCCTCCCCCAGCTCTCTGGACGGATCCGCCCAGACCAGGTGCGCAATGAATCAGAAAAATTGAAATGATCCAACAGAGTCTTGCGATTCCGGTTTATTAAATGTGAAATCACTACATCAAATAGGTGGTAGACCAATACTGGACACGTTTTGGATGGAGATCTGTCCTTTGTCACAGCTAACACATACACTTCACAGGGTCTATATAAATAGACAATCCAAATGGCAGAAACACAATACCCAGGTGAAATAAAACCAATTGATTAACACCATGTGAACAATGTAGGTGGTACAAATTATCAGAAACCAGAACCCACAGTGCAAGCGAGGAATCAATGATAACATAGACTGAAGTCTAGAAGAAAATATATACATACTCGTTCACACTGGGTTACTGGTTAACAAAAACAAAAAATAACAGAAAATAATCCGTAATAAATCAAAGGGACTCAAATGACATGGTAACCTGATAAATGTCATGATGACATGTATATTTATGATACATAAGGGCATCAATAAAAGTATTTAAATTGTTCACATGGTCTTAATCAATTGGTTTTATTTCACCTGTGTATTGTATTTCTGCCATTCGGATTGTCTATTTATATAGACCGTGTGCAGTGTATGTGTTAGCTGTGATAAAGGACGGATCTCCGTCCGAAACGTGTCCAGTATTTGTCTACCACCTATTTGATGTAGTGATTTTAAATTTAATAAACCGGAATCGCAAGACTCTGCTGGATCATTTCCATATTTGTAATTGTTCCTCGACCTGAACAAAGAAATCAACCACCCGCTGTACATTTTCTGCATCATTAAGGAATATCACATTATGCCGAAACATCTGCAGTCCGCCCGTATAATAATTCCTGCAGACGATTTTTCATTTAAAGAAATAAGTCACCCAAAACTTTTACGTTTTTCCCAGGAAATGCAGCATTTGGCATATTAATCTGTTAATCACTGTTTACTTTTTATAAAGGTTTTTAGAAATTGTCATTATTTATTATCTACTTGTACATTGCATATCTCACTTACGTGAATCATGTCACCATTCACTTATGTATATGTTTATATATACATTTTAACTCCTTAAGGACCACAGGTGTATGGGTACGCCCTTGGTTGCTAGCACTTAAAGGGGTACTCCACCCCAGGACATCTTTTCCCCTATCAAAAGGATAGGGGATAAGATGTCAGATCGCGTGGGTCCCGCCGCTGGGGACTCGCTCTGTGCGTAATGACGGGCAACACAGGGGCCGAAGCATAGTGACATCAAGGCCCTGTCCCCTCAATACAAGTCTATGGGAGGGGGCATGACAGCTGACATGCCCCCTCCCTTAGACTTGCATTAAGGGAGCGGGCCGTGATGTTGTGGTAGAACGACGATAGATATAGCATTAGAATATATTTAAAACATAATCATATATAATGTATAGAAATAGGAAAAGGAAAGATGCAGGCACTGCATGCTATTACTTATTAACAGTCTTAATATGGGAGTGCAGACGGCAGAAATACCAGCTTATCGGGTGGTGCTCATTCGTGGAAAATCGTAGTGTATGGGGGGAGGGGGGGGGAGGGGGGAGGAGAGAGCACAAAGCTGTGAGGAGAAGAGACCGCAGAGGCTGTACAACATGGGGCCTGACTATAGTAGGTGTCCCTGCTGTATATATATATGTGTATAAGCGTGTGTGTGTGTGTGGATATATAGATATATATGTGTACAAGCAGGTGTGTGGATATATAGATATATATATATGTGTATAAGCGTGTGTGTGGATATATATATGTGTGTACATATGTGTATGTCTATGTACTGTGCCTGTGTGTGTGTTACTACTGTGGATGACTATATGTAAAGTGCATGTGTGTATCTATACCAATGTTTCCCAACCAGGGTACCTCCAGTTGTTGCAAAACTACAACTCCCAGCCTGCCCGGACATCCAAAGGCTGTAGTTTTGCAACCTCTGTAGGCATCCGGGTTGGGAAACACTGATCTATTCTATTTGTGTGAATACCAGTAGCAACTTAGAACCGGTCCGCCGGCATGGTCCACGCCAATCCCTCTCTGACACAGAGGATCCACCTCCAGCTTGCCGAATCCTAACAGTGTACAGTATGTGTGTGTTTGAAGCATGCATGTACAGTATGTAATGCGTACAGTGTGTGTGTTGTGGGTGTACATGATGCATGCATAGTTAGTACGGTTGAAAAAAGACATATGTCCATCAAGTTCAACCAGGGAATTGAAGGGTAGGGGTGTGGCGCGATATTGGGGAAGGGTGGGGATTTTATATTTCTTCATTAGCATAAGTGTTTATTTTTTTTCACAGGAATGTATCTAATCCTGTTTTAAAGCTGTTAATTGTTCCTGCTGTGACCAGTTCCTGAGGTAGACTGTTCTATAAGTTCACAGTTCTCATGGTAAAGAAGGCGTGTCGCCCCTTGAGACTAAACTTTTTCTTCTCCAGACGGGGGGGTTTAACCTGGAACAGTTTTTCTCCATATTTTTTGTATGGGCCATTAATATACTTATTTACATTTATGATATCCCCCCTTAAACGTCTCTTCTCTAAACAATTGTAACTCCTTTAATCGCTCCTCATAGCTAAGATGTTCCATGCCATATTAGTTTAGTCGCGTGTCTCTGCACCCTTTCCAGCTCCACAGTGTCCCTTTTGTGGACTGGTTCCCAAAACTGAACAGCATATTTCAGGTGAGGCCGTACCAATGCTTTATTAAGGGGGAGTATTATGTCCCTGTCCCTCGAGTCCATGCCTCTTTTTATACATGACAATATCCTGCCAGCCTTGGAAGCAGCAGCCTGACATTGCATGCTATTCTGTAGTCTGTGATCTACAAGTACACCCAGATCCTTCTCTACCAGTGACTCTGCCAGTTTTATCCCCCTAAGACATACGATGCATGCAGGTACCCAGATGCATAACTTTACATTTATCCACATTGAACCTCATTTGCCAAGTGGATGCCCAGACACTTAGTCTATCCAAGTCATCTTGTAACCTATACACATCCTCTATAGACTGTACCGTGCTACAAAGCTTGGTGTCATCTGCAAAGATAGAAACAGAGCTGTTAATGCCATCCTCTATATCATTGATAAATAAATTAAACAACAGTGGTCTCAGTATAGAACCTTGGGGTACACCACTAATTACCGGGGACTAATCAGAGTACGAATCATTGACCACCACTCTCTGGCAAAATCCAGAAACACTGTATCCACAGCCATTCCTCTGTCAAGGCTTCTACTCACCTCTTCATAAAAGCAAATTAGATTGGTTTGACAACTTCTATCCTTAGTTAACCCATGCTGGCTATCACTTATAATACAATTATCCCCTATGTATTCCTGTATGTAATCCTTCAAACAATTTACCCACAATGCAAGTTAAACTTACCGGTCTATAGTTTCCTGGGGAAGACCTAGAGCCCTTCTTGAAGATTGGCACCACATTCGCCTTGCGCCAGCCCCTTGGCACAATACCAGACACCAGTGAATCTCTAAATATCATGAACAGGGGTACAGATATTACCGAACTTAGTTCTCTAAGAACTCTTGGGTGCAGTCCATCTGGCCCTGGAGATTTTCTTACATTTAAATTACTTAACTTACCTTGTACCATCTCTACATTAAGCCAGTTCAGTACATTACATGATGTGTTACCAGCACTGACCTGTCCAATGTCAGCGCCTTCTTCCATAGTATATACAGAACTAAAGAACCCATTCAGTAGCTCCGCTTTCTCTTTATCGCCTGTGACAACTCCCCATTATCATTATTAAGGGGTCCTACATGCTCTGTCCTTGGTTTTTTTGCATTTATATATCTAAAAAAATATTTAGGATTAGTTTTTCTTTCTTTGGCCACCTGTACAGTATGTACACATGTACAGTATATAATGTGTACAGTGTGTGTGTGTGTATGAAGCATTCATGTAGAGTATTTAATGTGCACAGTATGTGTGTGTGTTTGTGTGTGTGATGCATGTATAGTATGTAATGTGTACAGTATGTGTGTGTATGAAGCATGCATGTAGAGTATGTAATGTGTACAGTATGTGTGTGTGTTTGTGTGCGTGTGATGCATGTACAGTATGTAATGTGTACAGTGTGTGTGTGTATGATGCATGCGTGTACAGTATGTAATGTGTACAGTGTGTGTTGTGGGTGTATATAGTTACATAGTTAGTATGGTTGAAAAAAGACATACGTCCATCAAGTCCAACCAGAGAGTTGAAGGGAAGGGTGTAAGGGGATAAGGGAAA
The DNA here is from genome assembly GCF_029499605.1 of Hyla sarda. Lineage (NCBI taxonomy): Eukaryota > Metazoa > Chordata > Amphibia > Anura > Hylidae > Hyla > Hyla sarda. Next base: position 125,586,518 of record NC_079193.1, read on the forward strand.
GGGATGTAGTTTTATAATTCTGCATAAGCAGGAATGTATCTAACCCTGTTTTAAAGCTGTTAACTGTTCCTGCTGTGACCAGTTCCTGAAGTAGACCGTTCCATAAATTCACAGTCCTCACGGTAAAGAAGGCGTGTCGCCCCTTTAGACTAAACCTTTTCTTCTCCAGACGGAGGGAATGCCCCCTCGTCCTTTGGGGGGATTTAACCTGGAACAGTTTTTCTCCATATTTTTTGTATGGGCCATTTATATACTTATATACATTTATCATATCCCCCCTTAAACGTCTCTTCTCAAGACTAAACAATTGTAACTCCTTTAATTGCTCCTCATAGCTAAGATGTTCCATGCCCCGTATTAGTTTAGTAGCACGTCTCTGCACCCTCTCCAGCTCCACAGTGTCCCTTTTATGAACAGGCGACCAAAACTGAACAGCATATTCCAGGTGAGACCGTACCAATGCTTTATAAAGGGGGAGTATTATGTCCCTGTCCCTTGAGTCCATGCCTTTTTTTATACATGACAATATCCTGCTGGCTTTGGAAGCAGCAGCCTGACATTGCATGCTATTCTGTAGTCTGTGATCTACAAGTACACCCAGATCCTTCTCTACCAGTGACTCTGCCAGTTTAATCCCCCCTAAGACATACGATGCATGCATGTTATTAGTACCCAGATGCATAACTTTACATTTATCCACATTGAACCTCATTTGCCAAGTGGATGCCCAGACACTTAGTCTATCCAAGTCATCTTGTAACTTATACACATCCTCTATAGACTGAACTGTGCTACAAAGCTTGGGGTCATCTGGAAAGATAGAAACAGAGCTGTTAATACCATCCTCTATATCATTGATAAATAAATTAAACAACAGCGGGCCCAGTACTGAACCTTGGGGTACACCACTAATAACCGGGGACCAGAGTATGAATCACTGACCACCACTCTCTGGGTATGATCCATGAGCCAGTGTTCAATCCAGCTACAAACTAAACTTTCCAAGCCCAAAGACCTTAACTTACCTGTCAGACGTCTATTAGGGACAGTATCAAATGCTTTTGCAAAATCCAGAAACACTATAGGGGAGATTTATCAAAACCTGTGCAAAGGAAAATTTGCCCAGTTGCCCATAGCAACCAGTCATATCTCTTCTTTCATTTGCAGAGGCCTTGTTTTCAATGAAAGAAGCGATCTGGTTGCTATGGAAAACTGGGCAAATTTTCCTTTGCACAGGTTTTGATAAATCTCCCCCTATATCCACAGCCATTCCTCTGTCAAGGCTTCTACTCACCTCTTCATAAAAGCAATCTAATATTGGTTTGACAACTTCTATCCTTAGTAAACCCATGCTGGCTTACACTTATAATACAATTATCCCCCATGTATTCCTGTATGTAATCCCGTATAAGTCCTTCAAACAATTTACCCACAATGCACGTTAAACTTACCGGTCTATAATTGACTGGCGAAGACCTAGAGCTCTTCTTGAAGATTGGTACCACATTCGCCTTGCGCCAGTCCCTTGGCACAATACCAGACACCAGAGAATCTCTAAATATCATGAACAAGGGTACAGATATTACTGAACTTACTTCTCTAAGAACTCTTGGGTGTAGTCCATCCGGTCGTGGAGATTTGCTTACATTTACTTTACTTAACTTACCTTGTACCATTTCTACATTAAGCCAGTTCAGTACATTACATGATGTGTTACCAGCACTGACATGTCCAATTTCAGCTCCTTCTTCCATAGTATAAACAGAACTAAAGAACCCATTCAGTAGCTCCGCCTTCTCTTGATCGCCCGTGACAACCTCCCCATTATCATTATCAAGGGGTCCTACATGCTCTGTCCTTTTTTTTTTTGTGTTTATATATCTAAAAAAAATATTTAGGATTAGTTTTGCTTTCTTTGGCCACCTGTCTCTCATTTAGAATTTTTGCTGTTTTTATTACATTTTTACAGATTTTATTAAGCTCCTTGTACTGTTTAAATGTTATAGCTGACTCATCAGATTTGTATTTTTTGAAGGCAATTTTTTTGTGGTTTATTGCTCTTTTAACATCATTTGTCAGCCATGTAGGATTTAGTTTTAATCGTTTATATTTGTTCCCCTTTGGTATATATTTAGCTGTATAGTTATTTAGAGTTGATTTAAAGATGTCCCATTTACCTTCTGTATCAGTATTTGAGAACACCTCCCCCCAGTCTATGTCCTGTAGTGCAGCTCTCAGCCCAGGGAAATTTGCCTTTTTAAAGTTATATGTTTTTGCCTTCCCCGTCTGTCTTTGTTTTCTACATTTTAAGTCAAAAGTAACTATATTGTGGTCGTTATTACTAGTGTTGAGCGGCATAGGCCATATTCGAATTCGCGATATTTCGCGAATATATGGACGAATATTCGTCATATATTCGCTAAATTCGCATATTCGCAATATTGGCGGCTTATTTTGGCATATGCGAAAAAATTTGCGTATGCGAAAATTTTCATATGCGGAAATTAGCATAAACCAAAATTAGCATAACCGAAAATTCGCAAATGCGAAAATTAGCATATGCACATTTTCGCATATGCGAAAAATCGCACGCCAGTCTCACACAGTAGTATTAGAGCCTTCTTTACACCACACAAGCTGGAAGCAGAGAGGGATGATCACTGATGTTTACTGTGAAAAAAAAAAATTAAAAAAAAATAAAAAAAAACAATATTCGTAATTACGAATATATAGTGCTATATTCGCGAATATTCGCGAATTCGCAAATATGCGATATTCGCGAATAAAATTCGCATTGCGAATATTCGCGAGCAACACTAGTTATTACCAAGGTTTTCCCCTCACAGTTACATTACCAACCAGCTCTGCGTTGTTGGAAATGATCAAATACAACAAGACATACCTTCTTGTTGGGTCCTCCACAAACTGGCCCATAAAATAATCCTGCAATAAATCTTAGGAATTGTCGCCCCTTTGTAGTTTTAGCCAACCCCGGATCCCAATCTATATCTGGATAGTTAAAATCTCCCATTATTACCACTGTACCTGCCCGGGCGGCCCTCTCTATTTGTTTATGCAGCCGACCTTCTATCTCTTCAGTGATATTAGGGGGTCTGTAGATTACACCAAGTATAATTTTTTCAGTATTTCCCTCCTTTTGTAATTATACCCACAATGATTCCACATCCTCAGAATCATCAAACACTATGGCATTGTTCACACTGACTTTCATACCACTTCTAACATACAGACAGACTCCACCACCTTTCCTGTTCATTCTATCCTTGCGAAACAATGTAAACCCCTGCAGATTAACAGCCCAGTCATGCGAGGAGTCCAGCCATGTCTCAGTGACCCCAACTATATCAATATGTTCCTCCAGTATCAAGGCCTCAAGCTCCCCCATTTTATTTGCTAGGCTTCTGGCATTTGTGAACATACACTTTACATTTCCATTAAGTTTTACACATATAGTCTCACTAATGGGATTTTCTGAGTTATTGGGGTTAATGTTATTAGTTGAGTTATAAGGGCTAATTGTACTATTTAAGTTATTGGGGATAATGGGATTTTTTGAGTTATTGGGTCTAACGTTATTATTTAAGTTATTGGGGCTAATGGGATTTTTTGAGTTAATGGGGCTTTATTGTAGTTATTGAGTTAGTGGGGCTAATGGAATTTTTGGAATTATTGGGATTACAATTTTTCGGGCTACATTTATTTTTACGGCTGGCTTGTAACCCTTCTTATCCACTGCTCTTAACCTCCCCCCACAGGACTCCTCTCCACTCACCATTATGTCCTGACCCCTCTCTAACCTATCCATCCCACTGTCTGCTTTCTTTGCTTTATTATCCTCCCCCCACTCACCTAGTTTAATTACTCTGCCACCTCTTCCAGGATTCTCTGCCCCAGCACAGCGGACCCCCATCCATTCAGGTGCAAATTATCCGTAGAATAGAGTTTGTACCCCAATGAAAAGTCAGCCCAGTGCTCTAAAAACCCAAACCCTTCCCCCTTACACCACGACTTAAGCCATGCATTTAACTCCCTAAGCTCCCGCTGTCTTTCCTGCGAAGCGCATGGCACAGGAAGTATTCCAGAGAACACAACCTTAGAGGTCCTTCCCTTCAGCGTGGCACCTAGTTCCTTATAAGTATTCTTCAAGGATCTCCACCTACCATGTATTCTGTCGTTGGTTCCCACATGGACCACGACAGCTGGGTCATCCCCAGCCCCCCCTAGTAATTTGTCCACCCTTTTCACCACATGCCGAACCCTGGCACCAGGGAGACAGCAAACCATTCGGTTGAGGTGGTCTTGGCGACAAATTATTCTATTCGTCTTCCTAATTATAGAATCCCCTACCACAGCTAAATGTCTTGGCCTACCTGCGTTACCATCCCCCACACTACTAGTTGAGCTGTTCACCCGGCTGTTAGGGAGACCAGTATCCACTAGGGTTTCCATCTCTGATACTGAGGCCCTCGCATCATCGCCCAACTTGGCAATTTTACTTGGGAGATCAGAAGCAGAAGTGGCCTTCCTTTTCCTTGCCCCCTTTCCAGTCCCTCTAACTACATTAACCCAGCTCCCTACTTGGGCCTCCTGGCTAGTTTCTCCAACCTCCATTTCTACCCCACTAACTGCTTGCTCTGTAAGATTGTCAATCGGCCTCAATGTTGCATTTTGCTCCTCTAGATCTCTAATACGAGCTTCCAGGTGGGCAACATGCTCACATTTGTCACAGCGGTATTCACCCTGAAGCTGCTGCTCCAGAGATGTATGCATGTGGCACGGCACAATGTGCACTGAAGAAAACCTCCAATCTTGCTGTCCATATCCTTGGTGACAAACAGCTGTTATTCACTATTAAGAAAAACTACTTTTATAAAGGGAGTGTAATACTTACAGTTACAAGTGGGTCCTGCTTACAACTCCTGCTTTTTAAACTTCTGTGTATAAAACTTCTCAGATGATAACACTTAAGAATACAAACCAAAGCTTCAGTGAGACTCAGCCAGAGCAAGGCTCACAGAGTATCCCAGTTAGTTTTAAACACCTGAGAGTAGTTAATCAATTAACCCCTCCCCCAGGTGTGCTACAGACCAGAGGGGAAAAATGCAAGGGTTATGCAACTGCTGGAGACACCCTGGTTGGAAAACAATGATCCACAGTATCTGCACCAACCCAAACTTGTTTTAGACTAAATTCAAACACTCCAAGCTTACAGACTTACACTCAGCACATGTACTTCTGCGTATAAAATGTCTCAGATGTTAACACTTAAGAATACAACACTTTAGAATACAAACCAAAGCTTCAGTGAGACTCAGCCTGAGCAAGGCTCACAGAGTATCCCAGTTAGTTTTAAACACCTGAGAGTAGTTAATCAATTAACCCCTCCCCCAGGTGTGCTACAGACCAGAGGGGGAAAAAATGCAAGGGTTATGCAACTGCTGGAGACACCCTGGTTGGAAAACAATGATCCATAGTATCTGCACCAACCCAAACTTGTTTTAGACTAAATTCAAACACTCCAAGCTTACAGACTTACACTCAGCACATGTACTTCTGCGTATAAAACTTCTCAGATGTTAACACTTAAGAATACAACACTTTAGAATACAAACCAAAGCTTCAGTGAGACTCAGCCAGAGCAAGGCTCACAGAGTATATGATGCATGCATGTACAGTATGTAATGTGTACAGTGTGTGTGTGTGTGTGTGTATGAAGCATGCATGTAGAGTATGTAATGTGTACAGTATGTGTTTGTGTGTGTGTGTGATGCATGTATAGTATGTAATGTGTACAGTGTGTGTGTGTATGAAGCATGTACAGTATGTAATGTGTACAGTGTGTTGTGTGTGTATGATGCATGTACACTATGTAATGTGTACAGTATGTGTGTGCGTGTGTGTGTGATGAATGTATAGTATGTAATGTGTACAGTATGTGTGTGTGTGTATGAAGCATGTACAGTATGTAATGTGTACAGTGTGTTGTGTGTATGATGCATGTACATTATTTAATGTGTACAGTATGTGTGTATGATGCATGTACAGTATGTAATGTGTACAGTGTGTTGTGTGTATGATGCATGTACAGTATGTAATGTGTACAGTATGTGTGTGTATGATGCATGTACAGTATTAATGTGTACAGTGTGTTGTGTGTGTATGATGCATGTACAGTATGTAATGTGTAGTGTATTGTGTGTATATGATACGTGTACAGTATGTAATATGTACAGTATGTGTGTGCGTTTGTGTGTGATGCATGTATAGTATGCAATGTGTACAGTATGTGTGTGTATGAAGCATGTACAGTATGTAATGTGTACAGTGTGTTGTGTGTGTATGATGCATGTACAGTATGTAATGTGTAGTGTATTGTGTGTATATGATATGTGTACAGTATGTAATGTGTACAGTATGTGTGTGCGTTTGTGTGTGATGCATGTATAGTATGTAATGTGTACAGTATGTGTGTGTGTATGAAGCATGTACAGTATGTAATGTGTACAGTGTGTTGTGTGTATGATGCATGTACATTATTTAATGTGTACAGTATGTGTGTGTATGAAGCATGTACAGTATGTAATGTGTACAATGTGTTGTGTGTGTATGATGCATGTACATTATTTAATGTGTACAGTATTTGTGTGTATGATACATGTACAGTATGTAATGTGTACAGTGTGTTGTGTGTGTATGATGCATGTACAGTATGTAATGTGTACAGTATGTTTGTGTATATGGTGCATGTACAGTATGTAATATGTACAGTGTGTTGTGTGTGTATGATGCATGTACAGTATGTAATGTGTACAGTGTGTGTGTGTATGATGCATGCATGTACAGAATGTAATGTGTACAGTGTGTGTGTGTTGTGGGTGTATATAATGCATGCATATACAGTATGTAATGTGTACAGTGTGTGTGTATGAAGCATGCATGTAGAGTATGTAATGTGTACAGTACGTGTGTGTGTGTTTGTGTGTGTGATGCATGTATAGTATGTAATGTGTACAGTATGTGTGTATGAAGCATGTACAGTATGTACAGTACCTCAGGAACTGGTCACAGCAGGAACAATTAACAGCTTTAAAACAGGATTAGATACATTCCTGGAACAAAATAAGATTAATGCTTATGAAGAAATGTAAAATCTCATCCCTTCCCCAATATCGCGCCACATCCCTACCCCTTAATTCCCTGGTTGAACTTGATGGACATATGTCTTTTTTCGACCGTACTAACTATGTAACTATGTAACTATGTGTGTATGATGCATGTACAGTATGTAATGTGTACAGTATGTGTGTGTATGATGCATGTACAGTATGTAATGTGTACAATGTGTTACAGTGTGTTGTGCGTGTATATAATGCATGCAGTGGCGGATCCGGGGGAGGGGGGGGGGGGACGGGGCAATTGCCACCCCCCAGATAAATTTCCCCATCACTATTAAATACATCCCTATTTAGGACATCCCATGCCCCTGTTACAATTAAAACCCTCTCGGCCCTCGCAGGGACCGCCGGGAGGTAGCGCACTGACGTCCCGTGCGTGCGCCCATTGGAAAGCAACGCGGAGGAGCGGAGCAGCGAACAGGACATGCACTGAAATTAACAGACCCAGGCCCCACCTCTGCGGCATCAGTAACCCATATATTGCCTGAAGGACACAGCCTGGAGTTGGCTGATGCACCAGTACACACCAGGGCTTCACAATCCCCCCTCCAAAAACAACACAATGAGAAATTTTTGTCAAAGATTTCTCATTGATAGCACCTGCTATCCAAAAATTTGAAATTTCCAGAACCAGGCCCCACCCCTGCGGCATCAGTAACCCATATATTGCCTGCATGACACAGCCTGGAGTTGGCTGACGCAAGAGTACACACCAGGGCTTCACAATCCCCCCCAAAAAATCAACACAATATATGACATTTTTGAAAGAAATACCTTTGTGTAAGAACAAGCGCATATCCAACAGTTCACAAGACTCTATAATGCAGGACGGTGGACCACCCAAAGACATTCTTCTCAAAAATAATAAACCACACAATGTTTGAATTTATTTTTACAAAAACTAATTCAATATGTGTGTAAGGGCATCTGTCTCCAAAAGATCAGCTCACCAAAGAACTTTTTTCTCACAAAATGATAAAGCAGAGTTAATCCCTGTTCCGTTGTTTAACGATTAGCATTCTGGAAAATTCAATTTTATTACTGATAAAATTATCAGTAAATAAAAAAAAAAACACTACCCAAGAGTGTTTAATTACCCCATACATTACACCAGGAGCAGTCAAGAGTAGGCCTCAGAAGTACCCAAGAGGCTTTAATAACCCCCTACCTTTGCACGATCAATTGCGAGATCGAGCAATACCAGGTGTGTTATGCCCTCTGATTTCCGGGGCCGCAGGCGCGATCCCCTGATCGGATTCGCGTGTCTCTATCTTTCATCGACCGGTGCTGGTAACCCGCTAACTCCCGGAAAGGTAAGCTGCCGTGAATCAGGTGGTCTCCCCCGGGCATGTTTGGCTCCAGAATTTCCACTACAGCCACACCACGCTGACTGCCAACCGTGCTACCGCCTTGCTGACTCAAGGGCAACCTGCAACTCTCTTCTCCTGATGATGAACCCCCCTTCTCCTGAGATCGAGCAATAACAGGTGTGTTAAGCCCTCAGAGGCCCGGGGCCGCAGGCGCGCTCCATTGAACGGATTAGGGTGTGTCCATCTTTTTTTGTAGCACCCGCAATCCAAAAATTTTAAATTCCGCGACCCAGGCCCCACCTCTGCGGCATCAGGAACCCATTGATTGCCTGAAGGACACAGCCTGGAGTTGGCTGATGCACCAGTACACACAGGGCTTCACAATCCGCCCCAAAATCAACAAAATTGTATAATTTTTTTTTTTTTTAATTTACAAATTTACAACTTTGTGTAAGCACAAGCGCAAATCCAACATTTCAGAAGACACTATAAGGCAGGACGGTGGACCACCCAAAGACTGATTTCTCAAAAATAATAAACCACACAATTGTTGAATTTAAAAAAAAAAATTGAAATTCCTAGACCCAGGCCCCACCTCAGCTGCATCAGTAACCCAGAGATTGCCTGAAAGACACAGCCTGGAGTTGGCTGATGCACGAGTACACACCCGGGCTTCACAATCCACCCCAAAAAAACACAATTTTTTTAAAAATTGTCTAACAAAATACCTTTTGCAAAATACGGAGTTGGAAAGGGTGCAGAGACGCGCGACTAAACTAATATGGGGAATGGAACATCTTAGCTATGAGGAGCGATTAAAGGAGTTACAATTGTTTAGTCTTGAGAAGAGACGTTTAAGGGGGGATATGATAAACGTATATAAGTATATTAATGGCCCATACAAAAAATATGGAGAAAAACTGTTCCAGGTTAAACCCCCCCAAAGGACGAGGGGGCACTCCCTCCGTCTGGAGAAGAAAAAGTTTAGTCTCAAGGGGCGACACGCCTTCTTTGCCATGAGAACTGTGAACTTATGGAACAGTCTACCTCAGGAACTGGTCACAGCAGGAACAATTAACAGCTTTAAAACAGGATTAGATACATTCCTGGAACAAAATAAGATTAATGCTTATGAAGAAATATAAAATCTCATCCCTTCCCCAATATCGCGCCACACCCCTACCCCTTAATTCCCTGGTTGAACTTGATGGACATATGTCTTTTTTCGACCGTACTAACTATGTAACTATGTAACTATGTAACCTTTTTGTTAAAACAAGCGCATATACAGCAGTTCAGAAAACTCTATGATGCAGGACGGTGGACCACCCAAAGACATTCTTCTATAATATAATAAACAACACAATATGTTCAATTTTTTAAAATAATTGAAATTCCAAGACCAAGGCCCCACCTCTGCTGCATCAGTAACCCATATATTGCCTAACGGACACAGACTGGAGTTGACAGATGCACGAGTACACACTACACACCTGTCACCCGGGCTTCACAATCCACCCCAAAAAAATGCAAAATTTTATCGAAATTGTCTGACAAAATACCTTTTTTTTTTTTTTTTTTTTAAACTAGCGCATATACAGCAGTTCAGAAGACTCTATAATGCAGGACGGTGGACCACCCAAAGATATTCTTCTATAATATAATAAACCACACAATATGTTCAATTTAAGCGCATCTGTCTCCAAAAAATCAGATGACAAAAGGATTCTAATCACCAAAAATGATTAAGCAGAGTTAATCCCTCTCTATCTATTTTTTTTTTTCATTAAAAAATCACACGCAACAAGCGTTCCGTTGTGTAATGGTTAGCATTCTGCAAAATTCAATTTTATTGCTGATAAAATTATCAGTAAATTTAACAATAACACTACCCAAGAGTGTTTAATTACCCCATACATTGCACCAGGAGCAGTCAGGAGTAGGCCTCAGCAGTACCCAAGAGACTTTAATAACCCCTTACCTTGCCCGATCAATTGCGAGATCAAGCAATGACAGGTGTGTTATGGCCTCAGATGTCCTGGGCCGCACTAGCGCTCCACTGAACGGATTAGCGTGTCTATATTTCAAGTACAGGTGCGTGTTGCACGCTGAAACCAGTTCGTGATAGGGATCTGTGATTGCAATTATTTAACCTTAAAACAAGGAATTACCAGTAAGTGAGGGTCATAAGCTGGCGTTTATTAAGTCCCTGCCCTTTGTACACACCGCCCATCGCTATGAGCGATTGGATTAGTTAGTGAGTTGGTTAGTGAGCTCCTCGGATCGGCCCAGGCAGGGTAGGAGAAGGCCCTGGCAGAGCGCCGAGAATTTAACGATCATTGTTGAAATTTGCATTAAGTATGTATTTAGCTACTGCTAAACATCCAAAAATTTAAGGCCCAAGGCCAGAGGCACCAGGGAAGCAAGTAGTTCCTTAAAGACACAGAGTGAGTCTGGAGCATGCATTTGCAGTACCCAAGAGGTTTTCATAACCCCTTACATTTAAAGATCAATGTTTACATTTGCATTAAGCATGTATTTAGCTACTGCTTAACTTCAAAAAATTATAGGCCCAAGGCCTGAGGCACCAGGGAAGCAAGTAGTTTGTGAAAGACACAGAATGAGTCTGGAGCAGTCATTCGCAGTACCCAAGAGGGTTTCATAACCCATTACATTTAAAGATCAATGTTGATATTTGCGTTAAGCATGTATTTAGCTACTGCTAAACTTCAAAAAATTATAGGCCCAAGGCCAGAAGCATCAGTTTTCCCCATATTAGAAACATAGTTGTCCCCCAGATTAGGCAGCATAGATGTCCCCCAGATTAGGAGCATACTTGTCCCCCAGAGTAGGCAGCATAGATGTCACCCAGATTAGGCAGCATAGATGTCCCCCAGATTAGGAGAATACTTGTCCCTCAGAGTAGGCAGCATAGATGTCACCCAGATTAGGAGCATACTTGTCCCCCAGATTAGGCAGCATAGATGTCCCCCAGATTAGGAGCATACTTGACCCCAGAGTAGGCAACATAGATGTCCCCCAGATTAGGCAGCATAGATGTCCACCAGATTAGGAGTTTAGTTGTCCCCCAGATTAGGAGCATAGTTGTCCCCCAGATTAGGCAGCATAGATGTCACCTAGATTAGGCAGCATAGATGTCTCCCAGATTACGAGCATACTTGTCCCCCAGAGTAGGCAGCATAGATGTCCCCCAGATTAGGAGCATACTTGTCCCCCAGATTAGGCAGCATAGATGTCCCCCAGATTAGGAGAATAGTTGTTCCCCAGATTAGGCAACATTGATGTCACCCAGATTAGGCAGCATAGATGTCCCCCAGATTAGGAGCATAGTTGTCCCCCAGATTAGGCAGCATATATGTCACCCAGATTAGGCAGCGTAGATGTCCCCCAGATTAGGAGCATACTTGTCCCCCAGAGTAGGCAGCATAGATGTCCCCAGATTAGGAGCATACTTGTCCCCCAGATTAGGCAGCATAGATGTCCACCAGATTAGGAGCATAGTTGTCCCCCAGATTCAGCAGCATAGATGTCACCCAGATTAGGCAGCATAGATGTCCCCCAGAGTAGGCAGCATAGATGTCCCCCAGAGTAGGCAGCATAGATGTCCCCCATATTAGGAGCTTAGTTGTCCCCCAGATTAGGAGCATAGTTGTCCCCCAAATTAAGCAGCATAGATGTCACCCAGATTAGGCAGCATAAATGTCCCCCAGATTAGGAGCATACTTGTCCCCCAGAGTAGGCAGCATAGATGTCACCCAGATTAGGAGCATACTTGTCCCCCAGATTAGGCAGCATAGATGTCCCCCATGTTAGGAGCATACTTGACCCCAGAGTAGGCAGCTTAGTTGTCCCCCAGATTAGGAGCATAGTTGTCCCCCAGATTAGGCAGCATAGATGTCACCTAGATTATGCAGCATAGATGTCTCCCAGATTAGGAGCATACTTGTCCCCCAGAGTAGGCAGCATAGATGTCCCCCAGATTAGGAGCATACTTGTCCCCCAGATTAGGCAGCATAGATGTCCCCCAGATTAGGAGAATAGTTGTTCCCCAGATTAGGCAACATTGATGTCACCCAGATTAGGCAGCATAGATGTCCCCCAGATTAGGAGAATACTTGTCCCCCAGATTAGGCAGCATATATGTCACCCAGATTAGGCAGCATAGATGTCCCCCAGATTAGGAGCATACTTGTCCCCCAGAGTAGGCAGCACAGATGTCACCCAGATTAGGCAGCATAGATGTCACCCAGATTAGGCAGCATAGATGTCCTCCAGATTAGGAGCATACTTGTCCCCTAGAGTAGGCAGCATAGATGTCCCCCAGATTAGGAGCATACTTGTCCCCCTGATTAGGAAGCATAGATGTCCACCAGATTAGGAGCATAGTTGTCCCCCAGCTTCAGCAGCATAGATGTCACCCAGATTAGGCAGCATAGATGTCTACCAGAGTAGGCAGCATAGATGTCCCCCAAAGTAGGCAGCATAGATGTCCACCAGATTAGGAGCTTAGTTGTCCCCCAGATTAGGAGCATAGTTGTCCCCCAGATTAAGCAGCATAGATGTACCCCAGATTAGGAGCATACTTGTCCCCCAGATAAGGCAGCATAGATGTCCCTCAGATTAGGCAGCATAGATGTCACCCAGATTAGGCAGCATAGAAGTCCCCCAGATTCGTTCACATTGAAGTAACACAGGGGAGTACTCCTATCTGCTTGTATCATCAAAAAATCTGTGATGGCTTTTCTTTGTTCATATAGTCTGCCCAACATATGGAGGGACTATGTTGTGGGATACCGTTCTGACTCAAGCAAAGTGTGCTTGGCGGTGTACGAGTGGCTGAAGTGCATGCACAGTTTCCTTGCCATTGTCAGGACGTCTTGCAAATTGGGTGAAGACTTGATGAACTTCTTGACAACCAGATTCAACACGTGTGCCATGCAGGGCGAAGGGTTCACACTTCCTTGTCGCAGCGCGGCCACAATGTTCTTCCCCTATGTCGGTCACCATGGTTCCCATTTCCAGATTTCATGGAGTAAGCCATACTTGGATTTGTTCCCTAATGAACTTTAGCAGTTCCTCCCCTATGTGACTCCGTTCGCCAAGGCAAACCATGTGAAGGACGGCTTGACACCGCTGTGCCCTACACACGTGGTACGATGAAGGGCCACCGAGATTTGGACGTGAAGTGGAGGCCGAGGACACGGGGGAGGAGGAGGAGGAGGTGCACACTGTAAAAGGACCAACTGCCTGGGAGCCAGAGCGTGGAGGAAGAAGCGGTGTGACATGTCCAAGTTGCTGTTGTGGCTGTGCAGGAACAACATTTACTCAGTGGGCCATAAAAGACATGTATTGTCCCTGCCCGTAGTTACAGCTCCACACGTCGGCGCTGTCGTGCTCTTTTGAACACACCGACAGGCTCAAGGACTGGCCCACCTTCTCTTGTATAAACTTATGCAGGGCTGGTACTGCCTTCTTCGCAAAGAAATTACGGCTTGGGACTCTCCACTTTAGCTCGGCACAAGCCATCAATTTCCTGAAAGCTGCAGAGTCCACCAGTTGGAAAGGGAGGGACTGCAACACCAGCAACTTGGACAGGAGCACATTCAACTTCTGCACCGTTGGATGAGTGGGCGCATACTGTTGCCTCTTGGACATGGCTTCGCCGATCGATTGTTGGCGGAATGGCTGACTACGAGCGGAAGAAGCAGGAGCGCACAATGCTCCCTTCGGTGGTGGAGCCTTGGATGGATGACGGAGGGAGCGGATGGCCAATGGGTGATGCAGCAGGCTGGACCACTACCTCGGAGCCACGGTTATCCCAGGCCGCTTTATGGTGGCGAATCATATGTTGACGCAGGGCCGTGGTGCCGAGATTGAGACCCTGGCCATGCTTCACTTTCTGCTCACAGATTTTGCATGTGACTACGCTAAGGTCCTCCGGATTCTTTATGAAGAACAACCACACCGCAGAGTAGCTGATTTTCCCACCCGCAGTCTGCACTATTTCACTGCTATTGGTGCCATCTCCAGGAACCGCTGTTCCACTACTTCCCTGAATGGTAGCTTGCCGCGAAGCAGGTGGTCTCCCCCTGGCACGTTTGGCTCCTGAATTTACATTACTGCCACCCCCACGCTGATTGCCAACCGTGCTACCGCCTTGTTGCCTCATAGACAAAGAGTAAATCTCTTCTCCTGATGATGATGAAGCCCCGGCTTCTGTACCCGGCTCCCAATTGCGATCGGCTTCATCATCATCAAAAGATGTGTGCACGTCACTGATGTCCTCCTCGTGTTCCACAACATTGTCTGCCTCAGGACCCTGAACTATTGAAACACCGCCTCCCACGTCACTCTCTGCATCAATACTTGCCCTATTTGCGGAGCAAGGGACGCATGTCTCCTCACATTCTTGGCTGCCCTCTATTACATCGTCCTCACTAAATAGTGGAGCTGAACCCGAAGCATGAGATACTTCTTTGGCAGAGGGAACAGTATAGGACAAAGGCAATGGGATTACGGGGACTGCTCCCGGGCCATGCCAATTGAGGGTTGTGTCTGAGGAACCCCAGACTCTTGACTGGGGTTGTCAGATGTCGCTTGTGATGATGGGGATGAGTGTGCAAACCAATTGACGAGGAGAGATGGGTCGACGACACGACCGCTGGGTGTTAACGGGAGCTCAGGCCTATTGCTGCGACTCCTGCAGCCACTCGACCCAAGTCTGCTGTCAACTCTGCCTGACGTATGTAGGCCTCTGCCCCTTCTCTGTGCACGTCCTGGCACTTCTCTGCCTGACATAGTTAGTGCGTTTATGAGGGTATAGAACAGCAGCAGGCGATTACTTACGGCTGTCCTTTCAAAGTATGTAGGCCCTAGACAGAATAACAGTTACTAAATAGTATACTCCTTTGTTGTATGTATGCCCTTTGCAATGATGAGCGCACTGTTAAGCGTATTTATACGCAGAAAAAAACTCTTTTTTTGTTGTATACACCGGTAGGTGTATAACGTGTGGTATAAAACTTAATTTAGCACAGAGACAGAAAAAAGGGTGGTATATGGTACGCTATTTGCTTGAATTTAGGCCCTTTGCAATGATAAGGCCACTGCTAAGCGTATTTTTACGCAGGAAAACCTTTTTTTTCTTTAATACACTGGCAGGTGTATAACGTGTGGTATAACACTTACTTTAGCACAGAGACAGAAAAAAAGGTGGTATATGGTACGCTATTTGCTTGAATTTAGGCCCTTTGCAATGATAAGGCCACTGAAAAAGCATATTTGTACTAAGGACAACCTTTTTTTTCTTTAATACACCGGCAGGTGTATAATGTGTGGCATAACACTTAATTTAGCACAGAGACAGAAAAAAAGGTAGTTTATGGTACGCTATTTGCTTGTATGTAGGCCCTTTGCAATGATAAGGCCACTGAAAAAGCATATTTGTACTCAGGAAAAACTTTTTTTCTTTAATACACCAGCAGGTGTATAACGTGTGGTATTACACTTAATTTAGCACAGAGACAGAAAAAAGGAGGTATATGGTACGCTATTTGCTTGAATTTAGGCCCTTTGCAATGCTAAGCGCATTTTTACGCAGGAAAACCTTTTTTTTCTTTAATACACTGGCAGGTGTATAACGTGTGGTATAACACTTAATTTAGCACAGAGACAGAAAAAAAGGTGGTATATGGTACGCTATGTGCTTGTATGTAGGCCCTTTGGAATGATAAGGCCACTGAAAAAGCGTATTTGTACTCAGGAAACAAAAAACATTTCTTTAATACACCGACAGGTGTATAACATGTGGTATAACACTGAATTTAGCACAGAGACAGAAAAAAAGGTGGTGTATATGGTACGCTATTTGCTTGAATTTAGGCCCTTTGCAATGATAAGGCCAATGTTAAGCGTATTTTTACGCAGGAAACCCTTTTTTTTCTTTAATACACCAGCAGGTGTATAACGTGTGGTATAACACTTAATTTAGCACAGAGACAGAAAAAAGGTGGTATATGGTACGCTATTTGCTTGAATTTAGGCCCTTTGCAATGATAAGGCCTCTGAAAAAGCGTATTTGTACTCAGGAAAACCTTTTTTTTCTTTAATACACCGGCAGGTGTATAACGTGTGGTATAACACTTAATTTGGCACAGTGACAGAAAAAAGGTAGTATATGGTACGCTATTTGCTTGTATGTAGACCCTTTGCAATGATAAAGCCACTGAAAAAGCGTATTTGTACTCAGGAAAAACTTTTTTTCTTTAATACACCAGCAGGTGTATAACGTGTGGTATTACACTTAATTTAGCACAGAGACAGAAAAAAAGGAGGTATATGGTACGCTATTTGCTTGAATTTAGGCCCTTTGCAATGATAAGCGCATTTTTATGCAGGAAAACCTTTTTTTTCTTTAATACACCGGCAGGTGTATAACGTGTGGTATAACACTGAATTTATCACAGAGACAGAAAAAAAGGTGGTATATGGTACGCTATTTGCTTGTATGTAGGCCCTTTGCAATGATAAGGCCACTGAAAAAGCGTATTTGTACTCAGGAAAACCTTTTTTTTCTTTAATACATCGGTAGGTGTATAACGTGTGGTATAACACTTAATTTAGCATAGAGACAGAAAAAAAGGTGGTATATGGTACGCTATTTGCTTGTATTTAGGCCCTTTGCAATGATAAGGCCACTGTTAAGCATATTTTTACACAGGAAAACCTTTTTTTTCTTTAATACACCGGCAGGTGTATAACGTGTGGTATAACACTGAATTTAGCACAGAGACAGTAAAAAAGGTGTTATATGGTACGCTATTTGCTTGTATGTAGGCCCTTTGCAATGATAATGTCACTGAAAAAGCGTATTTGTACTCAGGAAAAACTTTTTTTTCTTTAATACACCGGCAGGTGTATAACGTGTGGTATAACACTTATTTTAGCACAGAGACAGAAAAAAAGGTAGTATATGGTACTCTATTTGCTTGTATTTAGGCCCTTTGCAATGATGAGGCCACTGTTAAGCGTATTTGTACTCAGAAAAAAAAACATTTCTTTAATACACCGGCAGGTGTATAACGTGTGGTATAACACTGAATTTAGCACAGAGACAGAGTAACAGGTGAAAAATGGTAAGAAGGCACTAAAGTCCACACAAATATGACTTATTTCTGAACAGCAGCAGGACCCAATAGTGCAGCACCACCAAAAAAAAAAATCCAGGGATTAAACCCTAAATTGCACTCTGTCACACAATTCTGAGCAGCAGATTTGTGGAGAAAAAAAAACTCAATAGAGCTGAAAAATGAGGAGATAAGATGCTTCAGAAAGTTCAGGCAGCTTGGAGATCTGTATGAGGCAGCTGACAGCTATCTGCCCCTCTCTACTGCAATGCTCAATAACGTGAATAGGAGTTTTATCAATCAATGATCCTTCTCAGTGTAACAGCACAGCACTCTGCACTCCTGCCTTTCCCTAATGCTGATGTGACTAGCAGTTGCAGTGTAACGCTGTGGTATGGGCTATTCACACACACAGTCCCGTCCTCTCCATCTGAGTGCATAGATGAAATGAAGTGTGGCAAGATGGCCGCCGATTATATAGGGGCTATGACATCAAAGGGGTCAGTGAACACTGATAGGCTGCATCTCACATGTGGTTCTGGCTCAGCTCGCCTACCTTCATTCCCGCCGCTGTTTCCCGCCCTCCCATAATCCCCTGCCCCATGTACCCACATGTGGATCCACCATCTTAGCTCTACAATAGCCTGGAACGCTGAAAAATGGAGTTTAATGAAGCGATTCGTGCGATAGAATCTCGGCGATATTCGTATTCGTTGCAAATCGAATTTTTCATGAAATTCGTAATGAATTCGGGTTCGTCAAGTTCGATTCGCTCATCTCTAGAACTTACCTCTCTAAGAACTCTTGGGTGCAATCCATCTGGCCCTGGAGATTTGCTTACATTCAAATTACTTAACTTACCTTGTACCATCTCTACATTAAGCCAGTTCAGTACATTACATGATGTGTTACCAACACTGACCTGTCCAATGTCAGCTCCTCCTTCTTCCATAGTATATACAGAACTAAAGAGCCCATTCAGTAGCTCTGCTTTCTCTTTATCGCCTGTGACAACCTCCCCATTATCATTATTAAGGGGTCGTACATGCTCTGTCCTTGTTTTTTTTGCATTTATATATCTAAAAAAATATTTAGGATTAGTTTGGCTTGCTTTCTTTCTTTGGCCACCTGTCTCTCATTTAGAATTTTTGCTGTTTTTATTACATTTTTACAGATTTTATTAAGCACTTTGTACTGTTTAAAGGTTATAGCTGACCCATCAGATTTGAATTTTTTGAAGGCAATTTTTTTGTTGTTTATTGCTCTTTTAACATAATTTGTCAGCCATGTAGGATTTAGTTTTAATCGTTTATATTTGTTCCCCTTTGGTATATATTTAGCTGTATAGTTATTTAGTGTTGATTTAAAGATGTCCCATTTACCTTCTGTATCAGTATTTGACAACACCTCCCCCCAGTCTATGTCCTGTAGTGCAGCTCTCAGCCAAGGGAAGTTTGCCTTTTTAAAGTTATATGTTTTTGCCTTCCCCGCCTGTCTTTGTTTTCTACATTTAAAGTCAAAAGTAACTATATTGTGGTCGCTATTACCAAGGTTTTTCCGCACATTTACATTACCAGCCAGCTCTGCGTTGTTGGAAATGATCAGATCCAACAAGGCATCACTTCTTGATGGGTCCTCCACAAACTGGCCCATAAAATTATCCTGAAATAAATTTAAGAATTGTCGCCCCTTTGTAGTTTTAGCCAACCCCGGACCCCAATCTATATCTGGATAGTTAAAACCTCCCATTATTACCACTGTACCTGCCCTCTCTATTTGTTTATGCAGCCGACCTTCTATCTCTTCAGTGATATTAGGGGGTCTGTAGATTACACCAAGTATAATTTTTTCAGTATTTCCCCAGTTAGGGACAGGCACACATCACATTCCCAAAATGATGATTCAGAGCACAGGGTTTGGGGTGGGCATATTTTTTAATTTTGGCTATGCTCTGGGTCATCATTCTGGGAACATAACCTGTTTTATGATTTTACGTCCCACTGTACCCCATTTCAGTAATTGACCCCATGTAACGCTCCTTGAGGGGGGGTCCTGCTGTTCTGGCTCCATAGACAGCTATGTAAAAGCTCAAGGCCCCTGACTGCACTCCTGCTCTTCCAAGACCGGTGTGCACCCACAGGGCTGTTTACGCAAAGATTTGAGGTATGTCCTTACTCCAAATAAATGTATTTACAAATTTACAGTGACAATTTCTCCTGTTACCACTTGTGAAAATGAAAAATTTGGGGTAACCCCAGCATTTTAATGTAAAAAAATCAACTTTTCAAATCCCACTTTAATGAACATTTATCAAACACATGTGAAGTGTTAAGGCTCACTTTACCCCTTGTTACATTCCTTGAGGGGTATATTTTAATTTCCTAAATGGAACATGCCCCCCAAAAACCATTTCAGCAAAATTTGCTTTCCAACAGCCAGATGTGACTCCTTTTCTTCTGAGCATTGTAGTGTGCCCGCAGTGCACTTGACGTCCACACATGGGGTATTTTTATACTCAGATGAGACAGGGTTACAAATTTTGGGGGGCATTTTCTCCTATTAGCCCTTGTAAAAATTAAAAATTTTTGGGACAGCCAACATTTTAGTAAAAAAAAAAAAAAATTCATTTACACATCCAAAGTCGTCAAACACCTGTAGGGTATTAAGGCTCACTGTACCCCTTGTTATGTTCCTCGAGGGGAGTAGTTTCCAAAATAGTATGCCATGTGGTTTTTTTTTTTTCGCTCTCCTGGCACCATAGGGGCGTCTTAAATGGGACATGCCCCCCAAAAACCATTTCAGCAAAGTTTGCTTTCCAAAAGCCAGATGTGACTCCTTTTCTTCTGAGCATTGTAGTGTGCCCGCAGTGCACTTGATGTCCACACATGGGGTATTTTTATACTCAGATGAGACAGAGTTACAAATTTTGGGTGGCATTTTCCACTATTACCCCTTGTAAAAATGTAAAATTTTGGGGAAAACCAGCAGTTTAGTGAAAAAAAAAATTTATTTACACATCCAACTTTAACGAAAAGTCATTCAAACACCTGTGGGGTGTTCAGGCTCACTGTACCCCTTGTTATGTTTCTTTATGGGTGTAGTTTCCAAAATAGTATGCCATGTTTTTTTTTTGCTGTTCTGGCACCATAGAGGCTTCCTAAATGTGACATCCCCCCCAAAACCCATTTCAGAAAAACTCACTCTCCAAAATCCCATTGTCGCTTCTTGCCTTCTGAGCATTGTAGTGCACCTACAGAGCACTTGACATACACATATGTGGTATTGGCTCAAAGAAAGATAGATATATCAGCTCACCCATAAATCCACATAGACAGATATCGTTCCTCTCAGTACATCTCAGATTGGAAGCTTAATTATAGGCATGACTTTAGTTATATATATTGAGTAATATTCTCATATTTTGTATATTTATATTTATATATACAATTTATATGTATTTAAAATATATCCTGTTTCCTATTTGATTATCTAAGTATGCCCACACCTGAATAGTCACCTCCCCTCTGAATGGGGCTGGGCGTGCCCCGGCTCTCTCCATAGAACAGGTCATTTGTTATCCAGGTATAAAAGGTGCAACATGTATCATAATACTTATCTCCATGACTAAGACTTGTTAAGTCGAAACGCGTCGGATGTGTTTCCTTCTGTGCATATGTACTTTTAATCCATTTGTGTTTTTTGGATTTTAATATGGATCAATAAAAATATATTTTTTACTCCCATGGGAGCCGGACTTTTTCACCTTACCTTTTTCACATATGTGGTATTACCTTACTCGAGAGAAATTGGGTTACAAATTTTAGGAAGATTTCTTTCCTTTTACCCCTTGTAAAAATTCAAAAACGGGGTCAACAAGAACATGCAAGTTTAAAAAAATTTAGATTTTGAATTTTCTCCTTCACTTTGCTGCTATTCCTGTAAAACACCTAAAGGGTTAATACACTTACTGAATGTCATTTTGAATACTTTTAAGGGTGTAGTTTTTAAAATAGGGTCATTTGTGGGGCATTTCTAATATGAAGGCCCTTCAAATCCACTTCAAAACTGAACTGGTCCCTGAAAAATTCCGATTTTGAAAATTTTTGGAAAAATTGGAAAATTGATGCTGAATAGAGATGAGCCAACTTTCCAAAAATTCGATTCGGCCGATTCACTGCATTTTCTGAAAAAGTTTGTTTCGATCCTAATTGGTTCGCGGCGAATCAATATTAAATAAGGCTATTTCTAGCCTACATACAGCCTCTATAGGGGTATAGAACACTTTGCTGTGTCCTAAAACGCATATGGAGTGTGCTGGGGTAGTGAAATAATATTGTTATTCAGAATAGCATGCAGATTACCGGCATCGCCCTTCGAATCACTGCCGCACAGCAGCACAATGACAGAGCCTGGTGGTGGTATCACTGTCAGGAGACCACATAGTGACTGAATGACATAGCGTGGAGGTGTTGGCAGCATGAGGACACCATATAGTGGCAGAATGACACAGCGTGCAGGTGTTGGCAGCATGAGGAGACAATCTAGTGACTGAATGGCACAGCGTGGAGGTGTTGGCAGCATGAGGACACCATATAGTGGCTGAATGGCACAGCGAGGAGGTGTTGGCAGCATGAGGACACCATATAGTGGGTGAATGGCACAGCGTGGAGGTGTTGGCAGCATGAGGACATCATATAGTGGCAGAATGACACAGCGTGGAGGTGTTGGCAGCATGAGGACACCATATAGTGGCTGAATGGCACAGCGTAGAGGTGTTGGCAGCATGAGGAGACCATATAATGGCTGAATGACACAGCGTGGACATGTTGGCAGCAAGAGGAGACCATTTAGTGGCTGAATGGCACAGCGTGGAGTTGGCTGATGCACTAGTACAGTACACACCAGGGCTTCACAATCCCCCCCCCCCCCCAAAAAATAAAACACAATATGAGAAGTTTTTGACAAAGATTTCTCATAGGTAGCACCCGCTATCCAAAATTTTGAAATCCACAGACCCAGGCCCCACCTCTGCGGCATCAGTAACCCATATATTGCCTGAAGGACACAGCCTGGAATTGGCTGATGCACCAGTACACACCAGGAATTCACAATCCCCCCTCCAAAAAGAACACAATGAGAAATTTTTTCCCAAGATTTATCAATGGTAGCACCTGCTATCCAAAAATTTGAAATTTCCAGAACCAGGCCCCACCCCTGCGGCATCAGTAACCCATATATTGCCTGAATGACACAGCCTGGAGTTGGCTAATGCAAGAGTACACACCAGGGATTCACAATCCGCACCAAAAAACAACACAATTAGAAATTTATACCCAAGATTTCTTATAGGTAGCACCCGCTATCCCAAAAAATTTGAAATTCACAGACCCAGGCCCCACCACAGTGGCATCAGTAACCCATATATTGGCTCAAGGACACAACCTGGAGTTGGCTGATGCACCAGTACACACCAGGGCTTCACAACCCCCCCAAAAAAACAAGACCTTGAGAAATATTTCACAAAGATTTCTCATAGGTTGCATCCGCTATCCAAAATTTTGAAATTCACAGACCCAGTCCCCACCTCTGCGGCATCAGTAACCCATATATTGCATGAAGGACACAGCCTGGAGTTGGCTGATTCAAGAGTACCCACCAAGGCTTCACAACTCCCCCCCCAAGAAAAACATAATGAAAAAATAATCTCAAATGAATGAGTTGATGAGGCCCCAAAATTGAGGACGGTGGACCACCAAAAATCATAATTTTCACCAAAAAGGATGAAGAAGCAGAATTAATCCCTCTTTGTATTTTTTTAGTAAAATTTTACGTAATAACTCACACACAACAAGCGTTCCGTTGTGTATTGGTTATCCTTCTGGAAATTTCAAATTTATTACCCTGTTTCCTCAAATGTAGGACATCCTCGGAAGATAAAACTTACTATACCATACTAGGACAAGCTGGCTTGCAATGGCATCTTGCACGTTACCCTTTATTCTGAAACGTGCATCCCTGCAAAAAAGTTTCCAGAGAACGTTTGATGCCCGTCAGAAGATTGGCGTGAAGCTAGGCATGAAGGATGCCCGCGAGAAAATGGTCGCCAAAGATGCACGTTTCAGAATAAAGTGTAACGTGCAAGATGCCCGAGAGATGTTGAATTCTAAAAAGCAGCAGGTGGGTTTTGCAGTAAAACCGCCAAAATTGATGGACGCCCGGGAAAATATCAGCCTGAAGAGGAGCGCACCGGCCATCACTATGAACTCAGCCATGGCTCAATGGTCCCCATCCATAAACATTACCAAGACCATCCAGATTTCACAGCAGAAAACCATTACCCCAGGTCTTAGTATGAGTACACTACACCCCTGGGCTTCACAATCCCCCCCAAAAAACAACACAAAATGAGAAATGTTTGACAAAGATTTCTCATAGGTAGCACCCGCTATCCAAAAATTTTCAATTCCCAGACCCAGGCCCCACCTCTGCGGAATCAGGAACCCATATATTGCCTGAAGGATACAGCCTGGAGTTGGCTGATGCACCAGTACACACAGGGCTTCACAATCTGCCCCAAAATCAACAAAATTGTATTAATTTTTAAAAAAAATGTATACCTTTGTGTAAGAACAAGCGCATATCCAACATTTCAGAAGACTCTATAATGCAGGACGGTGGACCACCCAAAGACTTTCTTCTCAAAAATAATAAACCACACAATGTTTGAAATTACTTTTAAAAAATTATTACATATGTGTGTAAGCGCATCTGTCTCCAAAAGATCAGATCACCAAAGGATTTTTTTTGCCAAAAATGATTAAGCAGAGTTAATCCATCCCGTGTTTTTTTTTTTCATTAAAAAATCACACACAACAAGCGTTCCGTTGTGTAACGGTTAGCATTCTGCAAATTTCAATTTTATTACTGATAATATTATCAGTAAATTTAACAATAACACTACCCAAGAGTGTTTAATTACCCCATACATTGCACCAGGAACAGTTAGGAGTAGGCCTCAGCAGTACCCAAGAGGCTTTAATAACCCCTTACCTTGCCTGATCAATTGCGAGATCGAGCATTGACAGGTGTGTTATGGCCTCAGATGTCCTGGGCCGCACTAGCGCTCCACTGAATGGATTAGCGTCTCTCTATCTTTCAAGGACAGGTGCGTGTTACACGCTGAAACCAGTTTGTGATATAGATCTGGGATTGCAATTATTTACCCTTAAAACAAGGAATTACCAGTAAGTGAGGGTCATAAGCTCGCGTTGATTAAGTCCCTGCCCTTTGTACACACCGCCCCTCGCTAAAACCGATTGGATTGGTTAGTGAGGTCCTCGGATCGGCCCAGGCGGGGTAGGAGAAGGCAATGGCAGAGCGCCGAGAATTTAACGATCATTGTTGAAATTTGCATTAAGCATGTATTTAGCTACTGCTAAACATCCAAAAATTGAAGGCCCAAGACCAGAGGCACCAGGGAGGCAAGTAGTTTGTGAAAGACACAGAATGAGTCTGGAGCAGTCATTCGCAGTACCCAAGAGGGTTTCATAACCCCTTACATTTAAAGATCAATGTTTACATTTGCATTAAGCATGTATTTAGCTACTGCTAAACTTCAAAAAATTATAGGCCCAAGGCCTGAGGCACCAGTGAGGCAAGTACCGTATTTATCGGGGTATACCACGCACCGGCCTATAACACGCACCCTCATTTTACCAAGGATATTTGGGTAAAAAAAGTTTTTTACCCAAATATCCATGGTAAAATGAGGGTGCGTGTGTGCGCTTGTATACCCCGATACATCCCCAGGAAAGGCAGGGGGAGAGAGGCCGTCGCTGCCCGCTTCTCTCCCCCTGCCTTTCCTGGGGTCTAGAGCGCCGCTGCCAGCCCTTCTCTCCCCCTGGCTATCGGCGCCGCTGCCCGTTCTGTCCCCCTGACTATTGGCTAACGGCGCCCCATTGCCGGCACCGATAGCCAGTGGGAGAGAAGCGGCGCCGACAGACAGGGGGAGAGAAGGGGCAGCAGCCCCATTGCCGGCGCTGCTGCCCCGTTGCCTCCCCCCATTCCCGGTGGCATAATTACCTGGGTCGGGTCCGCGCTGCTGCAGGCCTCCGGCGTGCGTCCCCTGCGTCGTTGCTATGCGCGGCGCACTGACGTCATGCGCCGTGCCGTGCAGTGCATAGCAACGACGAAGGGGACGCACGCCGGAGGCCTGCAGCAGCGCGGACCCGACCCAGGTAATTATGCCAATGGGGATGGGGGGAGGCAATGGGTACCGCTGCCCCTTCTCTCCCCATGGCTATCGGCGCCGGTACCGATAGTCAGGGGGACAGAACGGGCAGCGGCGCCGATAGCCAGGGGGTGAGAAGGGCCGGCAGCAGGGCTCTAGACCCCAGGGAAGGCAGGGGGAGAGAAGCGGGCAGCGACGGCCTCTCTCCCCCTGTCTTTCCTGGGGCGGTATCAGCGTATAACACGCACATAGACTTTAGGCTAAAAATTTTTGCCTAAAAAGTGCGTGTTATACGCCGATAAATATGGTAGTTTGTGAAAGACACAGAATGAGTCTGGAGCAGTCATTCGCAGTACCCAAGAGGGTTTCATAACCCGTTACATTTAAAGATGAATGTTTACATTTGCATTAACCTCTTCAGGACATAGGGCGTATGGATACGCCCTGCATCCCGAGTCCTTAAGGACCGAGGGCGTATCCAAACGCCCGTACGAATTCCGGCCCCCACCGCTAGCCGGTTGGGGACCAGAGCCGGATGCCTGCTGAAATCGTTCAGCAGGCATCCCGGCATATCCCCCAGGGAGGTCATTATGCCCCCCCATGTCGGCGATCGCCGCAGATCGCTGGACAATTCAGTCCAGCGATCTGCGGCGATTCCGGGTCAATCGGGTCTCCAGTGACCCGGTGACCCGGAATTACTGGCTGTTCGGGGCCGTCTCTGACGGCCCCGAACAGCCAGAGCCTGCAGGGGTGAGGTGGCACTGGTGCCACCTCACGATCGCCCTGATTCGGGGCGCCTGCTGCGGGTGTCACTCCAACACCCGCACTGCCCCTCTTCCGGAGGGCGTGAGCGGGTGCGGGACGTGCACCCCGGTTGCTGGGGACCCCGATCCCCGGCGTCAATGTTGGGATCGGGGCCCCAGGAGCAGCAGCAGCGGCAGTGACGACGAGGGACTGACTCTCCGGCGAGGATCGTTGGAGGTGAGTGACAGCCTCCTGCTGTTGCTTAGCAACAGCTCCCAGCATGCAAAAAGGGCATGCTGGGAGCTGTAGTTATGCAACAGCAGGAGGCAGACCACCACAACTCCCAGCATTCCCTTATGGGCATGCTGGGACTTATGGTTTTGCAACAGCTGGAGGCACATTTTTTCTATGGAAAAGTGTACCTTCAGCTGTTGTATAACTACAACTCCCAGCTTGCACAAACAGCTAAAGTGCATGCTGGGAGTTGAAGTGGTGCATCTGCTGGTTGCATAACTACAACTCCCAGCATGCCCGTTGGCTGTCGGTGACTGCTGAGAGTTGTAGTTTTGCAACAGCTGAAGGCACACTGGTTGTGAAACTCAGAGTTTTTTTTTACCTAACTCAGTGTTTCACGACCGGTGTGCCTCCAGCTGTTGCAAACTACAACTCTCAGCAGTCACCGTACACCATGCACCGTACATGCTGGGAGTTGTAGTTTTGCAACAGCTGGAGGCACACTGGTTGTGAAACACTGAGTTAGGTCACAAACTCAGTGATACATAACCAGTGTGCCTACAGTTGTTGCAGAACTACAACTCTCAGCAGTCACCGACAGCCAACGGGCATGCTGGGAGTTGTAGTTATGCAACAGCTGGATGTCCCCCCCAATGTAAACGTACAGGGTACACTCACATGGGCGGAGGATTACAGTAAGTATCTGGCTGCAAGTTTGAGCTGCCGCAAACTTTCTGCTGCAGCTCAAACTGCCAGCGAGAAACTACTGTGAACCCCCGCCTGTGCGACTGTACCCTAAAAACACTACACTACACTAACACAAAAAATAAAATAAAAAGTAAAAAAACACTACGTATACACATACCCCTACACAGCTCCCCTCCCCTTCCCAATAAAAATGAAAAATGCCTGGTACGCCACCGTTTCCAGAACGGAGCCTCCCCCAGTATTGTCGGACAGCCGTTGACTGTCCAGGCATGCTGGGAGTTTTGCAACAGCTGGAGGCACCCTATTTAGGAATCACTGGCGTAGAATACCCCTATGTCCACCCCTATGCAAGTCCCTAATTTAGGCCTCAAATGCGCATGGCGCTCTCACTTTGGAGCCCTGTTGTATTTCAAGGCAACAGTTTAGGGCCACATATGGGGTATCGCCGTACTCGGGAGAAATTGTGTTACAAATTTTGGGGGGTATTTTCTGCTTTTACCCTTTTTAAAAATGTAAAATTTTTGGGAAAACAAGCATTTTAGGTAAAAAAAATAATTTTTTTTTACATATGCAAAAGTCGTGAAACACCGGTGGGGTATAAAGGTTCACTTAACCCCTTGTTACGTTCTCCGAGGGGTCTAGTTTCCAAAATGATATGCCATGTGGGGGGGGGGGGGTTTGCTGTCCTAAATGCGGCATGCCCCCAGAGCAAAATTTGCTTTCAAAAAGCCAAATGTGACTCCTTCTCTTCCGAGACCTGTAGTGCGCCAGCAGAGCACTTTTCACCCCCATATGGGGTGTTTTCTGAATCGGGAGAAATTGGGCTTCAAATTTTTAGGGGTATTTTCTGCTATGACCCTTTTTAAAAATTAAAAATTTTTGGGAAAACAAGCATTTTAGGTAAAAATATATATATTTTTTTAACATTTGCAAAAGTCGTGAAACACCTGTGGGGTATTAAGGTTCACTTTATCCCATGTTACATTCCCTGAGGGGTCTAGTTTCCAAAATGGTATGCCATGTGTTTTTTTTTTGCTGTTCTGGCACCATAAGGGCTTCCTAAAGGTGACATGCCCCCTCAAAAACCAGTTCAGAAAAACGTACTCTCCAAAATCCCCTTGTCACTCCTTCCCTTCTGAGCCCTCTACTGCGCCCGCCGAACACTTAACATAGACATATGAGGTATGTGCTTACTCGAGAGAAATTGGGCTACAAATACAAGTAAAAATTTTGTCCTTTTACCCCTTGTAAAAATTCAAAAATTGGGTCTACAAGAACATGTAAGTGTAAAAAATGAAGATTGTGAATTTTCTCCTTCACTTTGCTGCTATTCGTGTGAAACACCTAAAGGGTTAAAATGCTGACTGAATGTCATTTTGAATACTTTGGGGGGTGTAGTTTTCATAATGGGGTCATTTATGGGGTATTTCTAATATGAAGACCCTTCAAATCCACTTCAGACCTGAACTGGTCCCTGAAAAATACTGAGTTTGAAAATTTTGTGAAAAATCGGAAAATTGCTGCTGACCGTTGAAGCCCTCTGGTGTCTTCCAAAAGTAAAAACTCATCAATTTTATGATGCAAACATAAAGTAGACATATTTTATATGTGAACCAAAAATAAATTTTTATTCGTAATATCCATTTTCCTTACAAGCAGAGAGCTTCAAAGTTAGAAAAATGCAAAATTTTCAAATTTTTCATCAAATTTACGGATTTTTCATCAAGAAAGGATGCAAGTATCGACAAAAATTTACATAGTTACATAGTTACATAGTTAGTAAGGTCGAAAAAAGACATATGTCCATCAAGTTCAACCAGGGAATTAAGGGGTAGGGGTGTGGCGCGATATTGGGGAAGGGATGAGATTTTATATTTCTTCATAAGCATTAATCTTATTTTGTTCCAGGAATGTATCTAATCCTGTTTTAAAGCTGTTAATTGTTCCTGCTGTGACCAGTTCCTGAGGTAGACCGTTCCATAAATTCACAGTCCTCACGGTAAAGAAGGCGTGTCGCCCCTTGAGACTAAACTTTTTCTTCTCCAGATGGAGGGAGTGCCCCCTCGTCCTTTGGGGGGGTTTAACCTGGAACAGTTTTTCTCCATATTTTTTGTATGGGCCATTAATATACTTATATACGTTTATCATATCCCCCCTTAAACGTCTCTTCTCAAGACTAAACAATTGTAACTCCTTTAATCGCTCCTCGTAGCTAAAATGTTCCATGCCCCATATTAGTTTAGTCGCGCGTCTCTGCACCCTTTCCAACTCCGCAGTGTCCCTTTTATGGACAGGTGACCAAAACTGAACAGCATATTCCAGGTGATGCTTTAAAAAGGGGGAGTATTATGTCCCTGTCCCTTGAGTCCATGCCTCTTTTGATACATGACAATATCCTGCCGGCTTTGGAAGCAGCAGCCTGACATTGCATGCTATTCTGTAGTCTGTGATCTACAAGTACACCCAGATCCTTCTCTACCAGTGACTCTGCCAGTTTAATCCCCCCTAAGACATACGATGCATGCAGGTTATTAGTACCCAGATGCATAACTTTACATTTATCCACATTGAACCTCATTTGCCAAGTGGATGCCCAGACACTTAGTCTATCCAAGTCATCTTGTAACTTATGCACATCCTCTATAGACTGTACTGTGCTACAAAGCTTGGTGTCATCTGCAAAGATAGAAACAGAGCTGTTAAGGCCATCCTCTATATCATTGATAAATAAATTAAACAACAGCGGTCCCAGTACTGAACCTTGGGGTACACCACTAATAACCGGGGACCAATCAGAGTACGAATCATTGACCACCACTCTCTGGGTACGATCCATGAGCCAGTGTTCAATCCAGTTACAAACTAAAATTTCCAAACCCAAAGACCTTAACTTATCTGTCAGACGTCTATGAGGGACAGTATCAAATGCTTTAGCAAAATCCAGAAACACTATATCCACAGCCATTCCTCTGTCAAGGCTTCTACTCACCTCTTCATAAAAGCAAATTAGATTGGTTTGACAACTTCTATCCTTAGTAAACCCATGCTGGCTATCACTTATAATACAATTATCCCCTATGTATTCCTGTATGTAATCCCTTATAAGTCCTTCAAACAATTTACCCACAATGCACGTTAAACTTACCGGTCTATAGTTTCCTGGGGAAGACCTAGAGCCCTTTTTGAAGATTGGCACCACATTCGCCTTGCGCCAGTCCCTTGGCACAATACCAGACACCAGAGAATCTCTAAATATCATGAACAGGGGTACAGATATTACTAAACTTACCTCTCTAAGAACTCTTGGGTGTAGTCCATCCGGTCCTGGGGATTTGCTTACATTTATATCACTTAACTTACCTTGTACCATCTCTACATTAAGCCAGTTCAGTACATTACATGATGTGTTACCAGCACTGACCTGGCCAATGTCAGCTCCTTCTTCCATATTATATACAGAACTAAAGAACCCATTCAGTAGCTCCGCCTTCTCTTGATCGCCCACTATGTTAAAGTAGAATATGTCACGAAAAAACAATCTCGGAATCAGAATGATAACTAAAAGCATCCCAGAGTTATTAATGTTTAAAGTGACAGTGGTCAGATGTGCAAAAAACGCTCCGGTCCTTAAGGCCAAAATGGGCTCCGTCCTGAAGGGGTTAAGCATGTATTTAGCTACTGCTAAACTTCAAAAAATTATAGGCCCAAGGCCTGAGGCACCAGTGAGGCAAGTAGTTTGTGAAAGACACAGAATGAGTATGGAGCAGTCATTCGCAGTACACAAGAGCATTTCATAACCCCTTACATTTAAAGATCAATGTTTACATTTGCATTTAGCATGTATTTAGCTACTGCTAAACATCCAAAAATATAAGGCCTAAGGCCAGAGGCACCGGGGAGGCAAGATGTTCGTGAAAGACACAGAATGAGTCTGTAGCAGTCATTCGCAGTACCCAAGAGGGTTTCATAACCCCTTACATTTAAAGATGAATGTTTACATTTGCATTAAGCATGTATTTAGCTACTGCTAAACTTCAAAAAATTACAGGCCCAAGGCCAGAAGCATCGGTTTCCCCCATATTAGGAGCATAGTTGTCCCCCAGATTAGGAGCATAGATGTCCCCCAGATTAGGAGCATAGATGTCCCCCAGATTAGGCAGCATAGATGTCTCCCAGATTAGGAGCATACTTGTCCCCCAGATTAGGAGCATAATTGTCCCCCAGATTAGGCAGCATAGATGGCCCCCAGATTAGGCAGCATAGATGTCCCCCAGATTAGGAGCATAGTTGTCCCCCAGATTAGGAGCATAGTTGTACCCCAGATTAGGAGCATAGTTGTCCCCCAGATTAGGAGCGTAGTTGTCCCCCAGATTAGGAGCATAGTTGTCCCCCAGATTAGGTGGCATAGTTGTCCCCCAGTCAGCGCGGGCCGGTCAGAGCCAATCAAAGGGCTGTATGTGGCAAGAGGGCCGTACAATGCCCAGGTCTGCACCGGAGGGTTTCATAACCAACCATAATAGAGAAAATTTTGTTGTAGGAGCATGGTCAATCTACTCCCAAAGGCCCATCTGTCATTGGTGACTGGAAATCCTGGCTGATCCATACCTGATTCATCTTGACAAACGACAGTCTCTCCACATTTTTAGTGGACAGACGAGTTCGCCTTGGGGTGACTATGGCCCCGGCCGCACTAAACACCCGCTCTGATGGCACACTACTGGCCGGTCTGGACAGCTTTTCCAGGGCAAACTCTGCTAGTTGTGGCCTTAAATCAAGTTTGGCTGCCCAGAAGTCCAGCGAAACTTCAATGGTTGTTGGCATGGCCATGTCAAGGTATGCCACCAATTGCTGGTTCAGGTCCTGCTCCATGTCTACCTGCTGCTGATGAGTTGCTTCACTATGCGGGTAAAGAAAGCTACTCATCAGCGACTGTAGACTCAGGCTGCTGCTGATTAAGCTGGTACTGCTCCTCCCACCCCTCCCCTCCCCAGCAGCCATGGCAGTGGAAGGTGAGCGCAGAGGGCCCCCCGAGTCAGACCTGCGAGTGGATGGACCACGTGGCCGATAGGCATAGAATCTCTCTGTAGTAGGTCAGTTTGTCCTCCCTCTCAGTGGGTGTAAAAAAGGCCCCCATTTTGGGACGGTAGCGAGGGTCTAATAAGGTGGAGATCCAGAAGTCATCCTGCTGACGAATTTTGACAATTCGGGGGTCACTACGCAAGCAACTGAGCATGCATCGTGCCATTTGCGCCAGTGACTCGGAGGGACTACCTGCCTCCATCTCCACTGCATACTGCCACGGTGTGTCTGGGTCCTCTGTCTCAACTTCCTCATAACCCTCTAGCTCCTCTTGCTGCTCCTGCTTCTCCTCTCCTGTCCGAAGACTAGAAACACCGGCCATCTCATCCAACCTAAACTGTGCTCCGCTCTGCCCCTCATCATCCTCCTCCAGTTCAGCCCCCACAGGGCTCATGTAGCCTTGAGATGTAGGCACAACGTCTCCATTGCCGTGACCAGCCATGGTTTCAATCATTTGTTGTAGGAAATGTAGGAGTGGAATTACGTTGCTCATGGTGAAATCCAGGCGACTCACAAATAATGTGGCTTCCTCAAAGGGCCTCAGCAAACAGCAGGTGTCACGTATGAGCTGCCACTAGTTCACATTGAAGTTACACAAGGGAGTACTTCTATCTGCTTGGATCATCAAGAAATCGGTGATGGCTTTTCTTTGTTCGTATAGTCTGTCCAACATATGGAGGGTGAAATTCCAACGTGTGGCAACGTCAACAATAAGACTATGTTGTGGGATACCGTTCTGATGCTGCAGCTCAAGGAAGGTGTGCTTGGCGGTGTACGAGTGGCTGAAGTGCATGCACAGTTTCCTTGCCATTTTCCGGATGTTTTGCAAATGGGGTGAAGACTTGAGGAAGTGCTTGACAACCAGATTCAACACGTGTGCCATACAGGGCGCATGTTTCACACTTCCTTGTCGCAGCGCGGACACAATGTTCTTCCCGTTGTCTGTCACCATGGTTCCCATTTCCAGATTTCGTGGAGTAAGCCATACTCGGATTTCTTTACGAATGAACTTTAGCAGTTCCTCCCCTGTGTGACTTCGTTCGCCAAGGCAAACCATGTGAAGAACAGCTTGACACTGCCGTGCCCTACACACATGGTACAATGAATGGCCACCGAGATTTGGAAGTGCAGTGGAGGCCGAGGACACGGTGGAGCATGAGGAGGCGGCGTCGCACACTGTAACAGGACCAACTGCCTGGGAGCGAGAGCGTGGAGGAGGAAGCGGTGTGACCTGTCCAAGTTGCTGTTGTGGCTGTGCAGGAACCACATTCACCCAGTGAGCCGTAAAAGACAAGTATTGTCCCTGCCCGTAGTTACAGCCCCACACGTCGTGGCTGCGACGTGTGGGGCTGGGTGATGCAGCAGGCTGGACCACTACATCGGAGCAACGATTCTCCGAGGCTGTGTTGTGTTGACACAGGGCCGTGGTGCCGACATTGGGACCCTGGCCACGCTTCACCTTCTGCCGACAGATCTTGCATGTGGCTACGTGAACCTCCTCCGGATGCCTTACAAAAAACTTCCACAGCGGCGAGTAGCTGATTTTCCCACCCGCAATCCAGGAACCCCTGTTCCATTACCTCCCGGAAAGGTAGGCTGCCGCGAAGCAGGTGGTCTCCCCCGGGCACGTTTGGCTCCTGAATTTCCACTACTGCCACCACGCTGACTGCCAACCATGCTACCGCCTTGCTGCCTCAAGGGCAACTTGGAACTCTCTTCTCCTGATGATGATGAAGCCCCTTCTGCACCCGGCTCCCAATTGCGATCGGCTTCATCATCATCAACAGCCGGTGAATAGTATTGTTTGGACTTGCACAGTATGTAGCCAGCCCCTTGACAGATTAACAGGTACAAAATGGTACAAATGCACTACAGTCCACTGAACAATCACGTATTTCTGAACAACAGCAGGACCCAACAGTGCAGCACCACCACACAAAAAAAAATCCAGGGATTAAACCCTAAATTGCACTCTGTCACACAATTCTGAGCAGCAGAAGTTTTGTGGAGCAAATAAAAATAAACTCAATTGGGCTGAACAATGAGGAGATGAGATGCTTCAGAAAGTTCAGGCAGCTTGGAGATCTGTATGAGGCAGCTGACAGCTATCTGCCCCTCTCTGTTGCAATGCTCAATAACGTGAATAGGAGGTTTAGCAATCAATGATCCTTCTCAGTGTAACAGCACAGCACTCTGCACTCCTGTCTTTCCCTAATGCTGATGTGACTAGCAGTTGCAGTGTAATGCTGTGGTATGTGCTATTCACACACACGCAGTTCCGTCCTCTCCATCTGAGTGCATAGATTAAATGAAGAGAGGCAAGATGGCCGCCAATTATATAGGGGCTGTGACATCACAGGGGTAAGTGAACACTGATAGGCTGCATCTCACATGGGATTCAGGGTCAGCCCGCCTATCTTCATTCCCGCCACTGTTTCCCGCCCTCCCATAATCCCCTGCCCCATGTACTCACATGTGGATCTGCCATCTTAGGTCCCTAATAGCCTGGAACGCTGTAAAATGGAGTTTAATGAAGCGATTTGCACAATATAATCACGGCGCTATTCATATTCGTTGCGAATCAAATTTTTCATGAAATTCGTAACGATTTCGGGTTCGTCAACTTCGAATCGCTCATCTCTAATGCTGAACTTTGAAGCCCTCTGATGTCTCCCAAAAGTAAAAACATGTCAACTTTATGATGCAAACATAAAGTAGACATATTGCATATGTGAATCAATATATAATGTATTTGGAATGTCTATTTCCTTTACAAGCAGAGAGCTTCAAAGTTAGAAAAATGCAACATTTTAAATTTTTTCAAATTTTGGGGGGAATTTTTCACCAAGAAATGATGCAAGTATTGACGAAAATTTACCACGAACATAAAGTAGAATATGTCACGAAAAAAACATTCTCGGAATCAGAATGAAAAGTAAAAGCATCCCAGAGTTATTAATGCTTAAAGGGACAGTGGTCAGATGTGCAAAAAATGCTCTGGTCCTTAAGGTGAAAATAGGCTTGGTCATATCTAATCTCTGCTATGAGATTTAGTCATAACTCCACTCTTAATGCGCAGGTATTATGCATCCCGATCTGACAGCTACTGCGCAAGCATCAAGTATCCTGATCTGGCAGATACCTTATCTCTGTGCGTCTTTGAGAACCATGGCCAACCACGGAATGCACTTATGGACATATCACTTCCATCATGAAGTGATGTAACTATGACACGGAGTTCTCCAGCGCAGATTTGAAGCTGAAAACATTCCTCTGTCTATATAAACACAAGGGGGGAGATTTATCAAAACCTGTCCAGAGGAAAAGTAGCCCAGTTGCACTTAGCAACCAATCAGATAACTTCTTTCATTTTGCACAGGCCTTGTTAAAAATGAAAGAAGCGAGCTGATTGGTTGCTATGGGCAACTGGGCTACTTTTCTTTTGGACAGGTTTTGATAAATCTACCTCAAGATGTGCATGTTTTAACTATACAAACCTGACGAAGCGAGGGTCCCCTCATGAAATGCTTTGTTTTATCTGTTTCTAATTCTAAATAAACAAGTATCTGATATCCCGATATCCTCAGGCGCCGCAGAAGCAACCTGTTTTTCACCCTGGAAGATGCAGGAGCTGTCAATTCTGGGAATATCTAACCTATTGCAAGACCGACATTGCTGATGATCGGGTTTGGATGTTGGGCTGCCACAGGATCATATGAGAGTGCATTATCACTCAACAGACATGCTTATCAGTGTTGCGCCTGAAGCGAAACACTAATAGGTGAGTGCAATACCATCCCCCACCTCCTGCATTCAACATATGTATATCTTCTACTGTGCAGAAAGTTTTGAATTATTATCATCATTTTAAAACATTGCATATTTTTAAATCTTTATATAAAAAATAATTTATGGCACTTAGCGCCATTCTTTCTGTTCCTGCCTTTTTCTGCAGTGTGATGGCTAGTACACAGCCATCACACCTCCTTCCATAGACATGATTGGAGGTGGCGTGGCAGCTGTGATCACCAGTCATCTGGCATGGAGCAAAGTTCACTCTGTGCACTGGATGACTAGGGTACCACGGCGGAGATCACGAGGGTCCCCAGCGGCCGGACCCCCACAATCAGACATGTTATCCCCTATCAAGCAGTGGAGTACCCTTTTAAGTAAATCCTTGTATTACCTATAACAATTATGGAACACCTTTATATATATATATATATATATATATATATATATATATATATATATACAGTACAGACCAAAAGTTTGGACACAGCTTCTCATTCAAAGTTTTCTTTATTTTCATAACTTTGAAAATTGTAGATTCACACTGAAGGCATCAAAACTATGAATTAACACATGTGGAATTATATACATAACAAAAAAGTGTGAAGCAACTGAAAACATGTCATATTTTAGGTTCTTCAAAGTAGCCACCTTTTGCTTTGATTACTGCTTTGCACACTCATTCTCTTGATGAGCTTCAAGAGGTAGTCACCTGAAATAGTCTTCCAACAGTCTTGAAGGAGTTCCCAGAGATGCTTAGCACCTGTTGGCCCTTTTTGCCTTCACTCTGTGGTCCACCTCACCCCAAACCATCTCGATTGGGTTCAGGTCCGGTGACTGTGGAGGCCAGGTCATCTGGTGCAGCACCCCATCACTCTCCTTCTTGGTCAAATAGCCCTTACACAGCCTGGAGGTGTGTTTGGGGTCATTGAGGGAGATTTATCAAAACCTGTGCAGAGGAAAAGTTGCCCAGTTGCCCATAGCAACCAATCAGCTTGCTTCTTTCATTATTAACAAGGCCTCTGAAAAATGACAGAAGCAATCTGATTGGTTGCTATGGGTAACTGGGCAACTTTTCCTCTGCACAGGTTTTGTAAATCTCCTCCATTGTCTTGTTGAAAAATAAATGATGGTCCAACTAAACGCAAACCGGATGGAATAGCATGCCGCTGCAAGATGCTGTGGTAGCCATGCTGGTTCAGTATGCCTTAAATTTTGAATAAACCCCCAACAGTGTCACCAGCAAAGCACCCCCACACCATCACACCTCCTCCTCCACACCAGCACACCTGTGAAGTGAAAACCATTTCAGGTGACTACCTCATGAAGCTCAACAAGAGAATGCAGTGTGCAAAGCAGTAATCAAAGCAAAAAGGTGTCTACTTTGAAGAACCTAGAATATGACATATTTTCAGTTGTTTCACACTTTTTTGCTATGTATATAATTCCACATGTGTTAATTCATAGTTTTGATGCCTTCAGTGTGAATCTACAATTTTCATAGTCATGAAAATAAAGAAAACTTTGAATGAGAAGGTGTGTCCAAACTTTTGGTCTGTACTGTATATAACTAAATGTTACCAGTGGGGAAAGAGGGGAACATCCCTACTGTGACTGATTCTACCCAATAAAAGCGAACAGTCTGATACATTGTCGGGTCATACCCCCAACTGGTAATGCCTTATTGGTTATTAAGTTCTTTTTAGCAAAAATTAAAATACAGATAACAAAATGAGAATAATGTAAAACATTGTCAACTTTTTCACAGCTTTATAGTTCCTATTGTTTTAGAGGATTCACTTCAGATGGATAATTTCATAGTAGCATAGTAAGGGTTACAAACTCATCTTTTTTTCTGAATAGCCTTAATTTTGGCAATCTTTCTGGGCACTGCAGTCTACCATGTTCAGTTACTGCTTTGGTTGCCTTCCTTCGAATCTTTGTACAAAAATTGTACACAATATTTGTAATACAGCATTTTCTGATTCATTATTGGCACTTTAAATCAGCATTCTTATACAATAGCAGTCTTTGTATTGCTTGTATATATATATGAGAAATTAAGCATTTAAAGTATTACCGTATATACTCGAGTATAAGCCGACCTGAATATAAGCCGAGGCCTCTAATTTCACCCCAAAAACCTGGGAAAAACTCATTGACTCAAGTATAAGCCTAGGTTGGAAAATACATCCCCCCCCCTCATCCCCCCTGTCCTCATCTAGACCTTCGTCATCATATATACCCCCCTCTCTTGTTCTCTACTCACTTCCCCAGTTGTGTCCATCGTCGCCCATCTAAGCTGCGGGGACCGTTCGAATTCCAAGGGGAGAGTTGAGCCGGTCCGGGCTGTCCATCTTGACCGGGAGGCCCTCTTATTCTCTCTGGGCCTGCCCGTACTAGTGACACTGCATTGATGCACAGGGACACCCCTGACGTCACGGACGTCTGCTGCGCACCGACGTCCCTGTGAGGCTGCGACAATGCAGCATCACTAGTCCGGGGCTGGCTGGAGCGGTGAAGAGGGCCTTCCAGTCAAGATGGATGGCCCGGACTGGCTCACCCTCCCCACTGGAATTTGGTTGGTCCCTGCAGCATAGTTGGGTGCGATGGACGGCCTGGCCCATCCTCCTCGCCACCCCCACCAGTATGCCTGTGATTTTTTTTCTTCACTTGAGTATAAGCTGTGGGGGACGTTTTCAGCATGAAAAATTGTGCTGAAAAACTCAGCTTATACTCGAGTATATATGGTACTTATCATATTGGTTTATAAGTGATGGCAGTTTTATGGCTGATCCATAGATGTAATCCATAGATTTTCTATTGCACCTATCTTCTGAAAATAGTGTGGAAGAAGTAAATAAAATGCATGGCTAAAAATAAATAGAAAAAAAATTGTTCATAAATCTAAGTAAGATATAATAACCTTGACTTCCTAACAAATTACAGTTCAATGCAATGACTTTGTGGGGTACGGCAGGATCAAAACTGCGCTGACCAGGACAGGCATGAGAGATGGAGTAAGGAACGGTTTCTGGAAGTAAAACGCGATGTGTTTCACTCCGATGCGATCACTGATGAAACCGCATAAGCGTGCGGTGAAACGCGTCACATTTTACTTCAATAAATTCCTTACTCCGTCTCTCGTTCCTGTCCTGGTCAGCGTTGCTTTGATCCTGCCCTACCCCACAAAGTTTTCATTGAATTGTTCATTCGGTCATGAAGGCTCTAGACTGGACCTTGTTCTCAACTGGACCATTGTTGTGTGTGAGCTCACACAACCACCTGCAGTAAGAGCCCATACCACTTATCTTGTGGATTCCTCACTGGTGGTATTATGCTATGGAGTGCTCTTCCATTCAGTTTTAGATAAATTACAGGAGTTAACGTGCACAGAACATATCAAGTTATTTTTATATATAAATCAAGGGGCTGTCATAACCAATATAAAAGAATAACATTTTTACCATTTTTGCAGATGGGACAGCATTGATCTGGCTCATAGACTGGGTCGACACATTCTGTCTGAGGACATGCTGACACAGCGCACATGACTTCACCATTAGCTTCACAGCGACATTTCTCACAAGGAGAAACCTATATAAGATATAATTAAAGCATGATGTTACTGACAAAAATTTCAATATATACCGTAGCATCATCTATACAAGTCTGTAAAATATACACTACTCTATTATTCGCTAGCACCATTTTGCTCAGCTGATTATACAATTATACACATAATTATAAAATTTTTAACATACTGCAGTATATACCAATTAGTAAGATATAGGTCTCCATTAAAGTGCAATTATCTTCACGGGGTTTCTAAACACATGAGGGATATTGAGGGAGACTGAGGTAGGCAGTAAGAAAGATATTTGCTGGAGTACTCAAACTTAATTCAGAATATTACAAATAAGAAGTGTGTTATTATCATGTGGCCTCAAAACAAACACACACACACACACACACACAATATATCATATCATTGTGCTATATATACTTTATAACATTGTTTTCTCTCCTTGCATCTGTAAGATGAAGGTAGACTAAATCCCAAGGTTGTTTTATGTATAAAATCACATTCCCTTATATTATATGAAAAGGGGAGCTGGTATAATCGGAACTAGTGTTGAGCGGCATAGGACATATACGAATTTGCAATATTTCATGAATATATGGATGAATATTCTTCATATATTTGCTAAATTTGCATATTCGTAATATTTGCGTTTTATTTCCGCATCAGCGAAAATTTGCATATGCGAAAATTAGCATATGCAAAAATTTGCATAAACAAAAATCCGCATATGCGAAAATTAGCATAAGCAAAAATTTGCATATGCAAACATTTGCATATGCAAATTTTAACATATGCGAAAATTCGTACGCCAGTTTCACACAGTAGTATTAGAGCCTTCTTTACACCACACAAGCTGGAAGCAGAGAGGGATGATCACTGTTATGTGTACTGTGAAAAAAAATAAAAAATGAATATTCGTAATTGCGAATATATAGTGCTATATTCGCGAATAAAATTTGCATTGCGAATATTTGCGAGCAACACGTTTTGGAACTAGTGTTCGCATAATTACTAGTTTTACCAATTTAAAGTATATTGGTGTATTTCTTATCTGTTTAAGCAGCAATGTCCTTGATAAAAAAAACATGGCCAGTCTTTTGTCCCAAGGTGTTTTTAACATCTGCCAAGGATGGGCAGATTTCTTGTCATGTTTTCTAGCTACTTAGTGCATAAGTTTAGTATGTAACTACATACTAAACTTATCACTAAGTTAGTAACCCTCTGCTTTCCAATAAAGCTAAAATTGGTAACAAGCCTAATAACTTTTGTGTGCAATCTAGTGCATAGGTGAATGGTCATTAACCCCTTAAGGACCCAGCCATTTTACACCTTAGGACCCGGCCATTTTTTGCACATCTGACCACTGTCACTTTAACCCCTTAAGGACCAAGGACGTACCGGTACGTCCTTGGTCCTGCTCTCCTGATATAACGCGGGGTTACACAGTAACCCCGCG
The DNA here is from genome assembly GCF_029499605.1 of Hyla sarda. Taxonomy (NCBI): domain Eukaryota; kingdom Metazoa; phylum Chordata; class Amphibia; order Anura; family Hylidae; genus Hyla; species Hyla sarda. The sequence goes on from NC_079193.1 coordinate 125,627,999, forward strand.
TCATATCACGGCGGGCCCAGCGTCATAGTGAAGCTGGGACCCGCCTCTAATAGCCTCTAATAGCGCTCAGAGCTTAGCCGTGCGGCTAAAAGTGAAAGTGAAAGTTGCCGGCTAGCTCAGTCGGGCTGTTCGGGATAGTCGCGGCTAATCGCGGCATCCCGAACAGCTGACAGGACAGCGGGAGGGCCCCTACCTGCCTCCTCGCTGTCCGATCGCCGAATGACTGCTCAGTGCCTGAGCTCCAGGCATGAGCAGTCATGCGGCAGAATCGTTGATCACTGTTTTTTTATGAGAAACCAGTGATCAATGATGAAGATCAGTGTGTGCAGTGTTATAGGACCCTATGGGACCTATAACACTGCAAAAAAAAATTGGAAAAAAAAGTGAATAAAGATCATTTAACTCCTCCCCTATTAAAAGTTTGAATCACCCCCCTTTTCCAATAAAAAAAAAACACAGTGTAAATAAAAATAAAAATAAACATATATGGTATCACCGCGTACGGAAATGTCCGAATTATAAAAATTTATCATTAATTAAACCGCTCGGTCAATGGCGTGCGCGCAAAAAAATTCCAAAGTCCAAAATAGTGCATTTTTGGTCACTTTTTATATCATTTAAAAATGAATAAAAAGCGATCAATAAGTCCTATCAATGCAAAACTTCAGATCACGGCACAAAAAATGAGCCCTCATACCGCCCCATACACGGAAAAATAAAAAAGTTATAGGGGTCAGAAGATGACAACTTTAAACGTATAAATTTTCCTGCATGTAGTTATGATTTTTTCCAGAAGTCCGACAAAATCAAACCTATATAAGTAGGGTATCATTTTAATTGTATGGACCTACAGAATAAAGAAAAGATGTCATTTTTACCGAAAAATGTACTACGTAGAAACGGAAGCCCCCAAAAGTTACAAAATGGCGTTTTTTTTCAAATTTTTGGCAAAATGCCTGAGGTCATTACAAAGTAGAATTGGTGGCGCAAAAAATAAGCTATCATATGGATTTTTAGGTGCAAAAGTGAAAGAGTTATGATTTTTTTATGGCAAGGAGCAAAAACCGAAAATGCAAAAACGGAAAAAACCCCGGTCCTTAAGGGGTTAAACATTAATAACTCTGGAATGCTCTTAGTTATAATTCTGATTCCGAGATAGTTTTTTCGTGACATATTCTACTTTAACACAGTGGTAACATTTTGTGGTAACTTGCATCCTTTCTTGGTGAAAAAGCCCAAAATTTGATGAAAAATTTGAAAATTTAGCATTTTTCTAACTTTGAAGCTCTCTGCTTGTAAGGAAAATGGATATTCCAAATAAATTTTTTTTATTCACATATACAATATGTCTACTTTATGTTTGCATCATAAAATTGACGAGTTTTTACTTTTGGAAGACACCAGAGGGCTTCAAAGTTCAGCAGCAATTTTCCAATTTTTCACAAAATTTCCAAAATCACAATTTTTCAGGGACCAGTTCAGGTTTGAAGTAAATTTGAAGGGTCTTCATCTTAGAAATATCCCACAAATGACCCCATTATAAAAACTGCACCCCCCAAAGTATTCAAAATTACATTCAGTCAGCATTTTAACCCTTTAGGTGTGTCACAGGAATAGCAGCAAAGTGGAGGAGAAAATTCACAATCTTCATTTTTTGCATTTTTTCGCATGTTCTTGTAGACCAAATTTTTGAATTTTTACAAGGGGTAAAAGGAGAAAATAGTTATATTTGTAGCCCAATTTCTCTCTAGTAAGCACATACCTCATATGTCTATGTAAAGTGTTCGGCGGGCGCAGTAGAGGGCTCAGAAGCGAAGGAGCGACAAGGGGATTTTGGAGAGTACGTTTTTCTGAAATGGTTTTTGGGGGGCATGTTGCATTTAGGAAGCCCCTATGGTGCCAGAACAGCAAAAAAAAAAACACATGGCATACCATTTTGGAAACTAGACCCCTTGAGGAACGTAACAAGGAATAAAGTGAGCCTTAATACCCCACAGGTGTTTCACGACTTTTGCATATGTAAAAAAAAAAAAAAAAAAATGTGTGTTTCCCCCCAAATTTCACATTTTTGCAAGGGTTAATAGCAGAAAATACTTGCCAAAATTTGTAAACCCATCTCTTCTGAGTATGGAGGTACCCCATAAGTTGACCTGAAGTGCACTACGGGTGAACTACAATGCGCAGAAGAGAAGGAGTCATATTTGGCTTTTTGAGAGCAAATTTTGCTCGGGGGGCATGTCGGATTTAGGAAGCCCCTATGGTGCCAGGACAGCAAAAAAAAAACCACATGGCATACCATTTTGGAAACTATACCCCTTGAGGAACGTAACAAGGAATAAAGTGAGCCTTAATACCCCACAGGGGTTTCACGACTTTTGCATATGTAAAAAAAAAAATTTTTCACTAAAATGTGAGTTTCCCCCCAAATTTCAAATTTTTGCAAGGGTTAATAGCAGAAAATACCCCCCAAAATGTGTAACCCCCATCTCTTCTGAGTTTGGAGGTACCCCATAAGTTGACCTGAAGTGCACTACGGCCGAACTACAATGCTCAGAAGAGAAGGAGTCATATTTGGCTTTTGGAGAGCAAATTTTGCTCGGGGGGCATGTCGCATTTAGGAAGCCCCTATGGTGCCAGGACAGCAAAATAACCGCCACATGGCATACCATTTTGGAAACTAGACCCCTTGAGGAACGTAACAAGGGGTACGGTGAGCATTTACCCCCCACTGGTGTCTGTCAGATCTTTGGAACAGTGGGCTGTACAAAAATGTTTATTTGCACAGCCCACTGTTCCAAAGCTCTGTCAGACACCAGTGGGGTGTAAATTCTCACTGCACCCCTCATTGCATTCCGTGAGGGGTGTAGTTTCCGAAATGGAGTCACATGTGTTTTTTTTCTTTGCGTTTGTCAAAACCGCTGTAACAATCAGCCACCCCTGTGCAAATCACCTCAAATGTACATGGTGCACTCATCCTTCTGGGCCTTGTTGTGCGCCCCCAGAGCACTTTGCGCCCACATATGGGGTATCTCCGTACTGGGGAGAAATTGCATAAAAAATTTGGGGGGGCTTTATTCCCCTTTTACTTCTTGTCAAAATGAAAAGTATAGGGCAATATTTTTTTACACTAACATGCTGGTGTAGACCCCAATTTCACCTTTTCATAAGGGGTGAAAGGAGAAAAAGCCCCCCAAAATTTGTTAGGCAATTTCTCCCGAGTACGGCGATACCCCATATGTGGCCCTAAACTGTTGCCTTGAAATACGACAGGGCTCCAAAGTGAGAGCGCCATGTGCATTTGAGGCCTGAATTAGGGATTTGCATAGGGGTGGACATAGGGGTATTCTACGCCAGTGATTCCCAAACAGGGTCCCTCCAGCTGTTGCAAAACTCCCAGCATGCTTGGACAGTCAACGACTGTCCGGCAATACTGTGAGCTGTTGTTTTGCAACAGCTGGAGGCTCCATTTTGGAAACAGTGGCATACCAGACGTTTTTCATTTTTATTGGGGAGGGGAGGGGGGCTGTGTAGGGGTATGTGTATATGTAGTGTTTTTTACTTTTTATTTTATTTTGTGTAAGTGTAGTGTAGTGCTTTTAGGGTACAGTCACACAGGCGGGGGATTACAGTGAGTTTCCTGCTGCGAGTTTGAGCTGCCACGCAAAATTTGCTGCATTGCAAACCTGCAGCCTGATACTCACTGTAAGCCCCCTGCCCATGTGAATGTACCCTGTACATTCACAGGGGGGGGGGGGTAACCTCCAGCTGTTGCAAAACTACAACTCCCAGCATGCACAGTCTATCAGTGCATGCTGGTAGTTATAGTTTTGCAACAGCTGGAGGCACACGGGTTGGGAAACACTGAGTTAGGAAACATACAATGTTTCCCAACCAGTGTGCCTCCAGTTGTTGCAAAACCACTACTCCCAAACATTCTCAGGCATGCTGGAAGTAGTAGTTCGGCAACATCTTTAGAGCCAGATGTTGCCGAACTACAACTCCCAGCATGCTTGGAGTTGTAGTTTTGCAACATCTGGAGGACTACAGTTTGCAGACCACTAATACAGTGGTTCCCAATCTGTGCCCTTCCAGATGTAGCAAAACTACACATCCTCAGCATTCCAAAACTGTAGCATCTGGCCCTTCAGACTCACCTGTCGCCGCCGCCGTCTTCATCGCCGGGATCCGTGTCTTCAGGGACGAGGTAAGTACCGGGGCTGGTCCCCAGCACTCCCCCGTCCCCCGCCGCGTCCTCCGGTCTTCCTCCCGTCCTCTCCGGACTTCAAGGGGCCGGGCAGGACGGGAGGAAGTAACCGCCCCCCCCTGGATTGGTCGGTTAACTAACCGACTGATCGCAGGGGATAGGAGGAGGTGGCAGGCTTGCCACCTCACTCTTATACTTCAGCATGGTCCTGGCTGTCTGTGACAACCGGGATCATGCAAATTTACCGGGCGGTCGTGACCCAGAGACCCGATCAGCCCAGTATCGCCGCAGATCGCAAGGGCGATTTCCCTTGCGATTTGCGGCGATCGCCGACATGGGGGGCCTACATGGCCCCCCTCGGTGTTTGCCCTGGATGCCTGCTGAAGCATTTCAGCAGGCATCCGCTTCTGATCCCCGCCTGGTGCGCGGCAGGGACCGGAAAATGCCAGGGCGTAAGTTTACGCCCTGGGTCCTGAACAGGTTAAAGGGGTACTCCGGTGAAAACCTTTTTTCTTTTAAATCAACTGGTGGCAGAAAGTTAAACATATTTGTAAATTACTTCTATTAAAAAATCTTAATCCTCCCTGTACTTATTAGCTGCTGAATACTACAGAGGAAATTATTTCCTTTTTGGGATGCTCTCTGATGACATCAAGAGCACAGTTCTCTCTGCTGAGGTTATTATAATAATAATAACGCTTTATTTATTGTTGTCCTTAGTGGGATTTGAACCCAAGTCCCCAGCACTGCAAGGCAGCAGTGCTAACCACTGAGCCACCATGCTGCTCTTAGCATACATCTGCTATCCACGGTTGCTAAAATGGACAGAGATGTCAGCAGAGAGCATTGTGCTCGTGATGTCATCAGTGTAGCATTCAGAAGCTAATAAGTACTGGAATGATTAAGATTTTTTAATAGAAGTAATTTACAAATATGTTTAACTTTCTGCCACCAGTTGATTTAAAAGAAAAAAGGTTTACACCGGAGTACCCCTTTAAACCAGAAGGTATATATGGGCAATGATAACTACAGATACCTATTTGCATCTGTACACACCTAGTATATGTTCATTAGTGTCGAGCGGTAATAACTCAATTATGAATTATGAATTCAACTATTTCACCTGAGTTCGACTATTTCCTCAGATATAAACAAATTATTTTATGATGGGATGACATTAATGCTAAGGATGTAGTTTTGCAATATACAATAATACACAATATTATAAAAGTATACAGGTTTATTGGTTATAAGTAGAGATGAGCGAATCGAAGCAGACGAACCTGAATTAGTTTAAAATTTCAGGATTTATTTGAATAGCTTCATTGAACTCCATTTTACAGGGTTCCAGCCTCCAGGACACTTATAATTGTGGATCCACATGTCAGTACATGGGGCAGGGGATGCTGGGAAGGCAAGGCGGGAAGGGAGGTAGGTGGGATGACCCTGAATAACATGCAGGATGCAGCCTATCAGCATTCATTGACCCCTGTGATGTCACAGCCCTAAATAATCGGCAGCCATTCTGCTCATTTCATGCCATACTCTGCAGAGGGATAGGACAGACTGTGTGTCTCTGTGTGTTACACAGACACGCTGAATTGATCATAGCGCAGCGTTCCACTTCCAACTGCTAGTCACATAAGCATAGTGGATAGAGAGCAGTGCTTGTTCTCACTGAGAAGGATTTTTTACGCCAGCCTTTAATCTCCCAGTCACTTTATTCAGCATTTTATCAGAGAGGGGCAGATGGCTTTTCGTTGCCTCATACATTTCAACAAGCTGCCTCAACTTCATGAACCTTATTACAGGAGGCAGGAATGATTTTTCAGGGCAATTCTGTGTATTTTTACACAAGAAATCATCTGCTGCTTATACAAGTCTGTAGATGGTATAATAACCAGCAGTTCACACCATTCTTAATACTCTGTGACAGAGTGCAATTTTGGGTTTAATACACATTTTTTTCTGCATTTTTCTGCCCTCATACATGCATACCACATACCTATATCAAAGCAGTGTACTATTTTGTATCTGTAAATCTGTAACAAGTCTGAATACTGGGAAAATCCAAGCAATAGTACTCACCGGCTGGTGTTTTACAAAAATACAGAGTTTTTTGGCGTATTGTAGTGCATTTTTCTGCCCCCATCAGTGCCTATGGCATATGTAAATCTAAGTAGTGTACCATTCTGTACCTGTTAATCTGTCAAGGGCCTACATACTGTGAAAGTCCAAGCAAAAGTAATCACCGGCTGGTGTTTTATGAAAATACGTTTTCCAAGTGTACTGTAGTGCATTTATTTGCCCTCATACATACATACCACATACCTACATCTAAGTAGTGCCCTTTTTTAATCTGTAACAAGCCTACATACAGTGAAAGGCCAGGGAAAACTAATCACTGGCTGTTGTTTCATGAAAATATATTTTCCAAGTGTACTGTAGTGCATTTTTTTTGCCCTCATATGTGCATACCACATACCTACATCTAAGTAGTGTACCATATTGTACCTGTTAATCTGTCAAGGGCCTACATAATGTGAAAGGACAGCCAAAAAGTACTCATCGGCTGGTGTTGTACTCAGATACTTTTTTAAGTGTACTGTAGAGCATTTTTCTGCCCTCATCAGTGCGTACCATGTGCCTACATCTAAGTAGTTATATGAACAAAAGATTGTCGTCCTAGAGTATAGTTACATAGTTACATAGTTAGTACGGTCGAAAAAAGACATATGTCCATCAAGTTCAACCAGGGAATTAAGGGGTAGGGGTATGGCGCTATATTGGGGAAGGGATGGGATTTTATATTTCTTCATAAGCATTAATGTTATTTTGTTCCAGGAATGTATCTAATCCTGTTTTAAAGCTGTTAATTTTTCCTGCTCTGACCAGTTCCTGAGGTAGACTGTTCCATAAGTTCACAGTTCTCATGGTAAAGAAGGCATGTCGCCCCTTGAGACTAAATCTTTTCTTCTCCAGACAGAGGGAGTACCCCCTCGTCCTTTGGGGGGGGGGGGGGGGGGTTTAACCTGGAACAGTTTTTCTCCATATTTTTTGTATGGGCCATTAATATACTTATATACGTTTATCATATCCCCCCTTAAACGTCTCTTCTCAAGACTAAACAATTGTAACTCCTTTAATCGCTCCTCATAGCTAAGATGTTCCATGCCCCATATTAGTTTAGTCGCGCGTCTCTGCACCCTTTCCAGCTTTGCAGTGTCCCTTTTATGTACAGGCGACCAAAACTGAACAGCATATTCCAGGTGAGGCCGTACCAATGCTTTATAAAGGGGGAGTATTATGTCCCTGTCCCTTGAGTCCATGCCTCTTTTGATACATGACAATATCCTGCTGGCTTTGGAAGCAGCAGCCTGACATTGCATGCTATTCTGTAGTCTGTGATCTACAAGTACACCCAGATCCTTCTCTACCAGTGACTCTGCCAGTTTAATCCCCCCTGAGACATACGACGCATGCAGGTTATTAGTACCCAGATGCATAACTTTACATTTATCCACATTGAACCTCATTTGCCAAGTGGATGCCCAGACACTTAGTCTATCCAAGTCATCTTGTAACTTATGCACATCCTCTATAGACTGTACCGTGCTACAAAGCTTAGTGTCATCTGCAAAGATAGAAACAGAGCTGTTAATGCCATCCTCTATATCATTGATAAATAAATTAAAGTCTACGATTAAGCACGTTCTGTGCGAAACGCGTCAGACGCGTCTATCTCTGTGTGTGTAACCTGTCTGATGGTCCTTGAATAAAGAAAGCTTCTTTTAACCGCACCTCGAGAGCTGGATGACAATCTTTTGTTCATATATCCATGTTTGGCCGAAGGCGGGACCAGCACGTCCGTGCTCAGGTGAAACGTGTTTCCCATTAAGTGGTGAGCGGAGCTAAACCTTTCACAATACATCTAAGTAGTGTACTATTTTGTTCCTGTTAATCTGTCCAGGGCCTACATACTGTGAAAGGCCAGCCAAAAGTGCACACCTGCTGCTGTTCTAGACAAAAACTGTTTTAAGAGTAGTGAACCGTATTGTACGCACTAAGTATGTAAGGCAGAGGAGATCCAGGACGTGCACAGAGGAGTAGAGATGTAAGGTGAACTTCAGAAACGATGGGAATATCGGCGCTGACCAAGGAGAGGACAATAAAGCCAGGTGTTTAGCGAACAGATTTAATCCAATGCGACGCGTTTCACCGCGCTTGCGCGGTTTCATCAGGCATAACAAACACTTCTCAGGGAGGGATTTATATACACGCAGGTATTAACCCCTACCTGACAAAGTAGATTTTCACAAAAAGTATATATATATATACACTCATAAACTACATTTAAATACTTAAGATAAGCATATATGCTCATAAAATGCATCAAGGAAATATAATAATGAATAAACAATTAGTAAGACAAAACAATAATAAAACCAAGAATTATAATAAAGAAGAGGGGATAATGAAAAATAGGGAAAGGACCAGGCACACATAATGCGTGGGACATAAACCATACATATACATAAAATATATATGTATATATACACATATGCGCACACACCCGCATGTGTGCCAACCCTACTGTATATGGTCAAGATATGACAATTAACAGACATATATACACACATGTATACATACACATACATATACATACACATGTACATGGACACATGCGCGCAAAGACGCATATGCACATGAATGCACCCACATGTATACATATTGAAACATAAGTAAAATAAAATTAAAATTAAAACAGAGATAATATTACTAATAATAATGATAATAATAACAACAATTGATAGAGGATCAGAAAAAATAAAATAAAAAACTTTTTTACATAAATATATATCTATGAAAGTATAACACATGGAACAAAATAATACATGACAGCAATCTTATACTGAAAAAAATCAGAACTACCCCAGTAGTCCGAACTGGCGTTACAGGATCTCTAATTATTGGAATAAAAAACGCTCAATGTGTACTACTACTTACTGATATTAAGCACTTAGTTAAAGTGCTACGGTGAAAAAGAGGGGGAGAAAGGGGGGGGGGGGGGGGAGAGAGAGGGGGGTGTAGGGGAAAACGATCGTTGGTATACAGTTGTAGAGGTGACCACATGGGAATAAGTGACCACAGAGTGTGTGGACTCTGTGGTCACTTATTCCCATGTGGTCACCTCTACAACTGTATACCAACGATCCTTTTCCCCTCCCCCCCCCCCTCTCTCCCCCCCCTTTCCCCCCCTCTTTTTCACCGTAGCACTTTAACTAAGTGCTTAATATCAGTAAGTAGTAGTAGACATTGAGCCTTTTTTATTCCAATAATTAGAGATCCTGTAACGCCAGTTCGGACTACTGGGGTAGTTCTGATTGTTTTCAGTATAAGATTGCTGTCATGTATTATTTTGTTCCATGTGTTATACTTTCATAGATATATATTTATGTAAAAAAGTTTTTTATTTTATTTTTTCTGATCCTCTATCAATTGTTGTTATTATTATCATTATTATTAGTAATATTATCTCTGTTTTAATTTTAATTTTATTTTACTTATGTTTCAATATGTATACATGTGGGTGCATTCATGTGCATATGCGTCTTTGCGCGCATGTGTCCATGTACATGTGTATGTATATGTATGTTTATGTATACATGTGTGTATATATGTCTGTTAATTGTCATATCTTGACCATATACAGTAGGGTTGGCACACATGCGGGTGTGTGCGCATATGTGTATATATACATATATATTTTATGTATATGTATGGTTTATGTCCCACTCATTATGTGTGCCTGGTCCTTTCCCTATTTTTCATTATCCCCTCTTCTTTATTATAATTCTTGGTTTTATTATTGTTTTGTCTTACTAATTGTTTATTCATTATTATATTTCCTTGATGCATTTTATGAGCATATATGCTTATCTTAAGTATTTAAATGTAGTTTATGAGTATATATATATACTTTTTGTGAAAATCTACTTTGTCAGGTAGGGGTTAATACCTGCGTGTATATAAATCCCTCCCTGAGAAGTGTTTGTTATGCCTGATGAAACCGCGCAAGCGCGGTGAAACGCGTCGCATTGGATTAAATCTGTTCGCTACACACCTGGCTTTATTGTCCTCTCCTTGGTCAGCGCCGATATTCCCATCGTTTCTGAAGTTCACCTTACATCTCTACGCCATCTCTGGGAAGGCTGCAGACCGAGATCATCATACTAAACGCACATCTTGGTTGTGTGGGAGTACGCACAACCTGGCAGGGTGAGCCTTACTTTTCCCTCCCCCTCCCACACACCTGTGATCCCGTTGGTTCTTCACAAGGGAGCGCCTGTTTTTCTCTTTGCTTTATAGTGCACAGAGGAGTGGCAGAGGCCTAAATCCTTCAGGCAGAGGTCGCAGCAGACTAGGGGCAAGTGGCAGCAGGAGTAGCAGCGAGAGGCCTGAGCTCCCATTGTCAGCTAGCGGTTTTGTCTTGACCAGTAACCCATCTGCCGTCGTTCATAGGTTAACACGGTCATCAACTTCATCACAAGGGACATCTGACTAGTGTTGAGCGGCATAGGCCATATTCGAATTCGCGAATATTCGCGAATATATGGATGAATATTCGTCATATATTCGCGAATATTCGCATATTCTTGGTTTATTTTCGCATATGCGAACATTTGCGCGTGCGAAAATTAACATATGCGAGAATGAGCAAATACAAAATTGGCATAAGCGCGTAAATTCGCACGCCAGTCTCACACAGTAGTATTAGAGCCTTCTTTACACCACACAAGCTGGAAGCAGAGAGGGGTGATCACTGTGATGTGTACTGTGAAAAAAAAAACAAAAAAAAAAAAAAACGAATATTCGTAATTACGAATATATAACGCTATATTCGCGAATATTCACGAATTCGCGAATATGCGATATTCGCAAATAAAATTCGCATTGCGAATATTCGCGAGCAACACTACATCTGACACCCCCAGTCAAAAGTCGGTGGGTTCCTCAGACACAACCCTCAGTTGGCATGGCCTGGGAGCAGTCCCTGTCCTTCCATTGCCTCTGTCCAATGCTGTTCCCTCTCCTTTTTTTTTTCTTCTGTTAAAGGGGTATTCCGGTGAAAACCTTTTTTCTTTTAAATCAACTGGTGGCAGAAAGTTAAACATATTTGTAAGTTACTTCTATTAAAACATCTTAATCATTCCAGTACTTATGAGCTGCTGAATGCTACAGAGGAAATTCCTTTCTTTTTGGAACACTGATGACATCACAAGCACAGTGCTCTCTGCTGACATCTCTGTCCATTTTAGCAACCGTGCATAGCAGATGTATGCTAAGGGCAGCATGGTGGCTCAGTGGTTAGCACTGCCGCCTTGTGCTGGGGACTTGGGTTCAAATCCCACTAAGGACAACAATAAATAAAGCGTTATTATTATTAGCAGAGAGAACTGTGCTCGTGATGACATCAGAGAGCATTCCAAAAAGAAAATAATTTCCTCTGTAGTATTCAGTACAGGAAGGATTAAGATTTTTTAATAGAAGTAATTTACAAATATGTTTAACTTTCTGCCACCAGTTGATTTAAAAGAAAAAAAGTTTTCACTGGAGTACCCCTTTAACCATAAAAGGTTTTTCATTAACTCTTTTATTAACTTTGATACTACTCATTTCAAATGTTGCAACCTGCAAAACATGTGATATCCAATACATCGGGTGTACTAACCGTAAGTTGAAAAGACGGATCTACGTGCACTTGCATCATTCAGACATTTGTGTCTTCTCGCTCTGTTTCCGGCTTGATAAGACACATTAAGGAGGTACACAATAGTGATTCCTCTAACATTGAAGTAGTTGGGATTGAACTTGTCCATCCCCCACTAAGAGGAGTGGATTGGTCTCTTACCCTCTTTTTGAGAGAGGCATTTTGTATTTTGTCTCGACACCCGCTATAAGGCGGGCATGAATTATTGAAGCGACCTATCATTTATTTGAGTGAATATTGTATATTTATACCTTATATATGTTAATATAGATCGCTCCCCAACAGATGTTATTTTTAGCATAGGCTATATTCGAATTCGCGATATTTCGAATATTCGTCATATATTAGCTAAATTTGCATATTCGTAATATTCGCGGTTATTTTCGCATAGGCGAAAATTCACACATGCGAAAATTAGCATAAATAAAAATTTGTATATGCGAATATTTGCACATGCAAATTTTCGTATATATGTGAAAATTTGTACGCCACTCTCACACAGTAGTATTAGAGCCTTCTTTACATCACACAAGCTGGAAGCAGAGAGGGATGATCACTGTGATGTGTACTGTGAAAAAATAGATATTAAAAAAATACGAATATTCGTAATTACAAATATATAGTGCTATATTCGCGAATATTCGTGAAATCGCGAATATGCGATATTCGCGAGCAACATTAGTTATTTTGTGTATACATCATTGTTTCACCATATGAGTGTGTTCAGATTACTTTTCTTGATATGTCCAGGTTTTCAGACAACACCCATTGCATTAGCCATTGCATTGGAAGTTCATTTCCCCTCCTCCATGATTTTGTTTCCGGTGTGAGGGGTTGGCGTTAAGTTTTTTACTGCACTTGTCACCATTTTTGTTTTCCATGTTTGAATTTTAAGATGAAACCTAAATAAAAAAATTTACATTTTAACCTGAGTTTTGTGGAGCTGGAGTACTCTGCATCGTTAACTGCTGGTAGTGCATGATACTTGCAGATAACAAGAAAAACAAAAAACAAAACAAATGTTACATGGCGAGCTTTCAACTTTGGGTTCTTTTTCTGGAGGCAGCTGCTCGAAACATTATCGGCGTCCATCACTGTTATGGTAGGTAAGAGTAGGTTCTAGTTCCCCAGTTGCTCAAGGGTGTTCCCCCACTTTGGACAACTCCTACTTGTAAGAAGGGTCCTGTAACAATAAGCTGATTACACACGGTCCCCAGTAATCTTCCATAATCTGTGAGAGAATGTGCCAGTAATTTATGTGTCCCTGCAGCTCCTCCACAGGGGAAATGAAGCATTACACAGTGCCCATTCAGACCAATGAGTTGTCGGGTAATATAGAAAAGGGACATATCCTCCACAGTAAGATACATTTTGTAACTTGTCTCCACTCCAGCCAAGAGATTAGGATCCTGAACAAAGGCCCCATCTATTAATTTAGAATACACTAATAGAATAAATGAAAATGTTTTTTTTTTTTCTTTTTAATTGAAGGACCCCTTAAAATGACTTGACGGCTATACATACTTATGCTTATTGCAGTTGCTCCTTGCTTCTAACTGACCAGCAGAGTACCAGGCATTGTCTGGTCTTCCTACCTTATTTATTTATTTTTTTTCTTTTTAAACTTTATTTGTTCATATTTGTCAATACATGATATCCAGCGTGATATAATACATGCTAAACAGAAGAAAAGAAAAAATATACTTGGTATACCAAATCAAATATAGTACATAAATATTAGTGATAGGGTATCTATCTATACGCACCCCTGACTTACTTACCGCACTTACTGATAAAAACATACCAAAAAAAAAACACCCTCTCCTGTATCAAGTCTTAAATTATAATCTATCCAGCCACATCTGCCATATAAGGTTAAACTTATTTCCCTGTCCTCTTTTGCAGTATATCGACTTTTCCCAGGACACTATCTTCTCCATTTTTCGAATAAATTGCTCCATTGTAGGAGCCCTTGGGTCTTTCCATAGCTGGGCTATCAATTTTCTAGCATTATACAATAATCTACCTAAAGCCAATTTACCTGTAGCAGAGAGATGTACATTATCCACATAGCCAAGTATACAAGTTTTAAATTTCCATAGGAAGCGCTACCTTCCAGATCTTCCCAATATATTCTAGAATACCTTCCCAGTATTCCTGAACCTGCGTGCACGTCCAGAACATATGAATTAAGTCCGCCCCCTCCCTTAAACATCGGGGGCACTTATCATCAGTACGATATCCATTTTTGTGCAAGAAGGATGGCGTTCTATAAGACCTAAATAATATGTATAGTTGGGTTAGTCTTGCTCCCTCTCCTAGAGCTTGCATTGGTACGTTTCCAAGAATAATCTTCCACTGTTCCCCAGAGGTCCCTCCCTCCCGTTGCCATTTAACAAAAGCTGGTATTACTTGGCTCGTCCATCACTTGATAGCTAAGAGACAATATAACTGAGAAATAAACCCTTTTTGCTTTTTTTGTTTTAGTATAAAATCTAGGGCTACATCCTTAGATATAGTGAGTGAACAATATCACCGCTGAGACATAATAGCATGTGATAACTGGAGGTACTGAAAAATACTTCTCGGGGTAGGTGAAAATCATTCTGGAGCTCTGCAAAAGTGCGGAGAGAGTCATTTAATGGAATATCCTTTGACCGGACTATGCCAAGTTTACTCCAGTTACCAAACCATTGCAGTTTTAATAATTCAGGTAAGGTATGATTCCCCCATATTGGGGTATATTCATTACACTTACCCACCCCTCTAATTTGTTTTACTTTGTTCCAGGATTTATGAATTAAGTTAAATGTTGGGAGATATAAATGTTTTTCCGTTTTAAATTCCCTTTTTCCCCTAATGCCGTTATTAAGTTGTTTGTTTCAAGGGCACTCATCATTATACGCATATTATCGGTGTGAGATTCCTCAAGATCCCAGCCCCTGATATGTTGGCATTGTGATCCAAGGAAATATATCCATGGACTCGACAATGCCAATCCTTCATCTGTCTTCTCCCTTTTTTAGATATTCTAATTAAATTTTTGGCTTTCTCCCGTTCCAAATCATATCACGTAGTTGAACATTTATCCTATGAAACAGGGAGAAAGGCAGCCAGATTGGGGAATTATGCAGGAAATACACGAGTTGCGGCATAACAATCATTTTAATTAAATTTACTCTACCAATTGGAGAGAGATTTATTTTACTCCAGGCTGACTTTTTCTTTTTAATACGGTTAAGCAACGGAAGGAGGTTTAGTTTTTCATATTCTTGTATCGAGGGGGAGAGTTCTGTACCTAAATATTTTATCTGTTTGGCGCATTCAATTGTGAGATCCTCATTGACCTGTATATTTGTAATGTGTCTCTCTAATGGAAGTAAGTATGATTTCTCCCAGTTTATAGTAATTCCGGAAAAACTGCCAAAGCGTCTAAACGCCTCGACGGTAGTAAGGAGCCCGGAGTGAAGAGCCCATGTCATTCAGAAAAAGTAAAGTATCGTCAGCATATAATTAAATCTTGTTGAAGTAATCCCCATACTGGAAGCCCACTATCTCTGATGAGGTATGAATATATTCCGCCAGTGGCTCCATTATAATAGCAAACAACAAAGGAGACAGTGGGCATCCTTGTCTTGTCCCCCGATATAATGGAAAACTTTCTGACTTTCATCCATTCTAATACGTGCTATCGGGTTCTTGTACAGCATCCTGATCCACTAAATAAATTTTGGCTCAAACCTCATGGCCTCCAGAGTCGCCCAAAGACAGGGCCACTCCACCGAATCAAAGGCTTTCTGCGCATCTAATGAAAAAATGGCCCTGTCTTCGGGGATGTCCGGAGGAACCTGAAGGCTCAAAAACACCCTCCTAATATTCATAGATGCTGATCTGGTTGGGATGAATCCAGTTATATCTGGATGGATCAGTTTTGCTATAACTTTATTTAGACGTAATGCCGGAACTTTTGCCAAAAGCTTTACATCACTAGACAATAACGATAAGAAGTGGGATTAAGCAGGTTTTTATCTTTTTTTAATATGACCACAATTATAGTTTCCTTCATTGAGGATGGTAAAAAACCATCTCCCAGTGAGTGATTGAAAACATCCAAAAGTTTTGGTAGAACATCCCCATACTTTTTCTATATCTCGACAGGTAGCCCATCACTACCAGATGATTTGTTATTTGCAGAAGCATTAACCGCTTGCTCTAATTCTCCCAGGGTTAATTCTCCCTCAAATAGATCATACTCCGCATCCGACAACTGAGGGAGATTAACCTGTCTGAGAAAATCCACCATATCTTTATCTGTACATGGGCTTTTATTAGTTGATTGATACAGCGTGGAATAAAAATCCACAAAGATCTTTAATATTTCAGCACTATCTGTAACCTGGGAACCATTTCTATCCTGAATAACTGATATGTGTGAAGGGGGATCCTGAGCCTTCACAATATTGGCCAGTATATGACCCGCCCCCTCCCCTTCAGCATAATCAGTTTGCTGTTAAAGCATTCCGCTATTGTTTGCCACTTCCAGGAGGTTTAATCTCAGCTCCATTTGAGCTTTCCTCAAACGTCCCCGCACCCTGGACCTTAAGGACCAAGGACGTTCCAGAACGTCCTGGTGTTTCTCCGGTCCCTGCCACGCGCCAGGCAGAGATCGGAAGCGGATCCCTGCTGAAATCCTTCAGCAGGGATCCAGGGCAAACGACGAGGTGGGCCATGTCGGCGATCGATTTGCGCCAGCGATTTGCGGCGATACCGGGCTGATCGGGTCTCTGGGACCCAACCACCCAGTAATTTTGTATGATCCCGGTTGTCACAGACAGCCAGGATCATGCTGGAGTATAGGAGCGAGGTGGCAAGCCTGCCACCTCCTCCTATCCCCTGCGATCCGTCGGTTAGCTAACCGACCAATTGCAGACGGGGGGGCCGTTACTTCCTCCCGCTCTGCCCGGCCCCTGAAAGTCCAGAGAGAACGAGAGGAAGACCTAGAGGACATGGCGGGGGACAGGTGAGTGCTGGGAACCGGCCTCGGTACTTACCTCGTCCCTGTAGACCCGGATCCCGGCGATGAAGATGGCGGCGGCGGCGACAGGGGAGTTCCTCTTCAGCCGCAGTCGGGCCCTTTACAGCAATGCATGTCCACAGTTTGGAGACCACTGTGCCCTTCCAGATGTTGCAAAACTACACATCCTCAGCATGCCCTTACTGTCCAGGCAATCTGGCCCTTCAGATGTTGCAGAACTACAACTCCCAGCATGCCTGGACAGTTTTGGCATACTGGGAGTTGTAGTTTTGCAACATCTGGAGGGCTACAGCTTGGACACCACTACACAGTGGTCCCCAAACTTTTTTCCTCCAGCTGTTGCGTAACCAATACTCTCAATATGCCCTTCGGCTGTCTGGGCATGCTGGGAGTTGTGGTTTTGCAACAACTGGAGGCACACTGGTTGGGAAACATTGTCTGTTTCCTAACTCAGTGTTTCCCAACCCGTGTGCCTCCAGCTGTTGCAAAACTATAACTACCAGCATGCACTGATAGACCGTGCATGCTGGGAGTTGTAGTTTTGCAACAGCTGGAGGTCCCGTCCCCCCTGTGAATGTACAGGGTACATTCACATGGACAGGGGCTTACAGTGAGTACCAGGCTGCAGGTTTGCGATGCAGCAAATTTTGCGCGGCAGCTCAAACTCGCAGCGGGAAACTCGCTGTAATCCCCCGCCCGTGTGACTGTACCCTAAAAACACTACACTACACTAACACAAAATAAAATAAAAAGTAAAAAACACTACATATACACATACCCCTACACAGCCCCCCTCCCCTCCCCAATAAAAATGAAAAACGTCTGGTACGCCACTGTTTCCAAAATGGAGCCTCCAGCTGTTGCAAAACAACAACTCCCAGTATTGCCAGACAGCGGTTGGCTGTCCAAGCATGCTGGGAGTTTTGCAACAGCTGGAGGCTCCCTGTTTGGGAATCACTGGCGTAGAATACCCCTATGTCCACCCCTATGCAAATCCCTAATTTAGGCCTCAAATGCACATGGTGCTCTCACTTCGGAGCCCTGTCGTATTTCATGGCAACAGTTTAGGGCCACATATGGGGTATCGCCGTACTCGGGAGAAATTGGCTAAAAAAATTTGGGGGGCTTTTTCTCCTTTCACCCCTTATGAAAAGGTGAAGTTGGGGTCTACATCAGCATGTTAGTGTAAAAAAAATTTTTTTTTACACTAACATGCTGGTGTTGCCCTATACTTTTCATTTTGACAAGAGGTAAAAGGGGAAAAAGCCCCCCAAAATTTGTAATTCAATTTCTCCTGAGTACGGAGATACCCCATATGTGGGCGCAAAGTGCTCTGGGGGCGCACAACAAGGCCCAGAAGTGAGAGTGCACCATGTACATTTGAGGTGATTTGCACAGGGGTGGCTGATTGTTACAGCGGTTTTGACAAACGCAAAAAAAAAAACCACATGTGACCCCATTTCGGAAACTACACCCCTCACGGAATGTAATGAGGGGTGCAGTGAGAATTTACACCCCACTGGTGTCTGACAGATCTTTGGAACAGTGGGCTGTGCAAATTAAAAATGTTGTACAGCCCACTGATCCAAAGATCTGACAGACACCAGTGGGGGGTAAATGCTCACTGTACCCCTTGTTACGTTCCTCAAGGGGTCTAGTTTCCAAAATGGTATGCCATGTGGGGGTTATTTTGCTGTCCTGGCACCATAGGGGCTTCCTAAATGCGACATGTCCCCCCATTTCAGCTAAGTTTGCAAATGTGACTCCTTCTCTTCTGAGCATTGTAGTTTGCTCGTAGTGCACTTGACGTCCACTTATGGGGTACCTCCATACTCAGAAGAGATGGGGTTACAAATTTTAGGGGGTCTTTTATGCTATTAACCCTTGCAAAAATGTGAAATTTGGGAGGGAAACACACATTTTAGTTACATTTTTTTTTTTACATATGCCAAAGTAGTGAAACCCCTGTGGGGTATTAAGGTTCACTTTACCCCTTGTTATGTTCCCAAAGGGGTCTAGTTTCCAAAATGGTATGCCATGTGTTTTTTTTGCTGTTCTGGCACCATAGGCGCTTCCTAAATGCGGCATGCCCCCATAGCAAAATTTGCTTCCAAAAAGCCAAAATGTGACTCCTTCTCTTCTGAGACCTGTAGTGTGCCAGCAGAGCACTTTTCACCCCCATATGGGGTGTTTTCTGAATCGGGAGAAATTTGGCTTTAAATTTTGGGGGGTAATTTCTACTTTAACCCTTTGTAAAAAAAAAATATTTTTTTAATCATATGCAAAAGTCGTGAAACCCCTGTGGGGTATTAAGGTTCACTTTACCCCTTGTTACATTCCCGAAGGGGTCTAGTTTCCAAAATATAATGCCATGTGGGGGGGGGGGGTTCTGTCCAGGCACCATAGGGGCTTCCTAAATGCGGCATGCCCCCAGAGCAAAATTTGCTTCCGAAAAGCCAAATGTGACTACTCCTCTTCTGAGACCTGTAGTGCGCCAGTAGAGCACTTTTGACCATCATATGGGGTGTTTTCTGAATCGGGAGAAATTGGGCTTCAAATTTTGGGGGGTATTTTCTGCTATTACCCTTTTTAAAAATGGAACATTTTGGGGAAAACAAGCAATTTTTGTAAAAAATATTTTTTTTTTTATACATTTGCAAAAGTCATGAAACACCTGTGGGGTATTAAGGCTGACTTAATTCCTTGTTACATTCCCCAAGGGGTCTAGTTTCCAAAATGGTATGCCATGTGTTTTCTTTTTTGCTGTTTTGGCACTCTAGGGGCTTCCTAAAGGTGACATACCACCCAAAAACCATTTCAGAAAAATGTTCTCTCCAAAATCCCCTTGTAGCTCCTTCTCTTCTGAGCCCTCTACTGCACCCGCCAAAAAATTTACATAGACATATGGGGTATGCAAAATTTTCATTTTTTTCATCAAATTTTGGGATTTTTCACCATGAAAGGATGCAAGTTACCATAGCATTTTACCACCATGTCAAAGTAGAATATGTCACAAAAAAACAGGAATCAGAATGATAACTAAAAGCATTCCAGAGTTATTAATGTTTAAAGTGACAGTTGTCAGATGTGCAAAAAACGCTCTGGTCCTAAGGTGTAAAATGGTCTGGTCCTTAAGGGGTTAAAGCTCCCGTGTCCGCACTAAATCCCTGCTCCACAGCTCGTGCAGCATCATATAAAGCGTCTGTCTTTCTAGCATTTCTACGTTTCTCGTTTATAATAGATTTTATAAGAATCCCTCTAAGAAATGCTTTCATGGCGTCCCACATTATTTGTATAGATGACCTATTAACATTAATGGTAAAATACTCTGCAATTAATCCCTTTATACTCTGAGTAGCATTAATAATACCCAGCCAATATGGATTTAATTTCCACAAATATTTTCCTCCACAATTCTTCGTCCATTCCATATCGACCTGCACTGGGGAATGGTCCGACAAAGTGTGTGTTGCATATATCACATCCTTTACATATGGTATAATCAGAGCATTCCCCAGTGCCAGGTCGATCCTCGACAGAGACGTGTAAGTAGATGAGCAGCACGAATACTGTCTACTCACAGGATATCTGAGCCGCCATAAATCGGACAACCCTGCTTCACTAAGCAGAGTCCCAAAAGGAGTTATTTTGCCTTCCCCTAGATTATCTGGGGAGGGGCATCTGTCCACTGCATTAACATTGTTATAGTCCTCAACCAGCAACACAGGGATATCTAAGTGTAAAAAAAAGATAGACAATATCTTCCGTAAAATATTGGATGAATATGGTGGCGGGATATATATATTTATACATGAAAACTTTTGCATAATAGTTTCACACACAATAGCCACAAATCTACCCCGGGCGTCTATATATTCTTTGATTACACTAAGCATCAATTTATGATGTATTAGTATACTCACTCCCCGTGAGAGGTTGGTGTAAGTAGAATGATATGCCATTCTTATCCATGGTTTCTTTACAATATGCAGGCGCTCCGGGGTAAGATGTGTCTCCTGCAAACAAAAGATTGACGCCTTTGATTTTAGTAGAGCCTGGAAGATTGCTTCCCTCTTATTATGGTCTAGCAATCCTCTTACATTCCAACTAAATACTGACACAGACATATCTATCTCTGAATATTCGCTAAATTCGCATATTCGTAATATTCGTGTTTTATTTTTGCAAATGTGAAAATTAGAACATGCGAAAATTAGTATATGCGAAAATTCGCATGCCAGTCTCACACAGTAGTATTAGAGCCTTCTTTACACCACACAAGCTGGAAGCAGAGATGTGTACTATGTAAAAAAAAAAAATGAATATTCGTAATTACGAATATATAGTGCTATATTCGCGAATATTCGTGAATTCGCGAATATGCGATATTCGCGAATAAAATTTGCATTGCGAATATTCACGAGCAACACTAATAAATAAATGAATCAATGAACTAATAAATAAATAAATTCATCCATGAATACAAAAAATAAATAAATTCATAGATATTTACAAATTTATAAATAAAAAGATAAATAAATAAATAAAATAGTTAAAAAACAACGGTATTATTGGAGGGAGAGCCAAGGAGAGGAATTGACAAAGGACCCATCAGCATCCAGGGGTCCAAGAAGTCATCACCGATCCAGGACTCTGTGGACAGACAGGTCGGTTGTCTGTGACCACCACACCTGCTGTGCTGATTGTCTGCTCAGACAGTACGCCGACAGTACGCAGACAGTAACTCCATTGCATACTGAGCGAGCTCGCGGCAGGTGTCCAGCCTGGCAACCCAGTACTCCATGGGGTCATTGGGGCTCAACGGACCCCATGTAGTCTACCACCATGCGGGCCAGCCGCTGGTGGTGACTGCTGCTGATGCTGCTACTGGGATGTACAGGCTGGTTGTTCTACCTCATCTCACCCAGAAGGTCACCTGCTCGTCTGGTGCTGCTGGGTCCAGCCACCTGCTGGGTGAGATGGGCGGGGAGAACTAGAGGCCAGGGAGTTGCCTACTCCAACCGGCTGATGAGACAGGACTGCAGTTCATGCATCCGGTCCTGCCTCTGGCTGGCTGGCATGAACTGCTCCAGTTTCCCCTTACAGCGAGGGTCTAAAAGGGTGGCCAACCAATAATCCTCCCTCTCCTTAATGTCAATGATCCGGGGGTCCCTCCTGAGCCATCGCAGCATGTGGGCAGCCATGGGGAAGAGGACAGCCCGCTGTGACTCTTCATGACTGCCCAGAACCATGACCTCTTGGTCCTCGTGCTGCTGTCACTGCTGCTCCCGGTGGGAGCTGTCCCAACCCTGGAATAACAGTGCCCACATCACCGGCTCTCCCTCCTGACAAAGCCCAGACTCCTGGATGTCCACAGACTTTTCCTCCTCTTTCTCCTCATCCCAGGCCTTGTCTTGGTGGAGCAGTGTTGCCTCCTCTTGCTCCACCAAGGCACTCTCTCCAGCCTCAAGCAGGCGATCTAGTGCCCTGTCCAGCAGGAACACTATAAGGGAGCACATCATTAAGGCCGACATGCTCCCCGCTGACCATCTTGGTCGCCTGCTCGAATGGGGCCAACATGTGGCAGACCTGCTGTATCAGCCCCCACTCGGCATTAGTGATGTAGGGAAGTTAGTGTGATGGACAACTACATTGACGTGGTCTGAAATGGCAGGAGGTGCTCAACCCCAAGTGCAGTTGTGCACCTACGCTGGGATAGAGGTCCTGCACTTGTGGTCCGTTGCTATGGGCGATCCCCAGCACAATGTGCATACAATGGAGGATGCCTGCAGACGGTCACAAGTACCACAATATAGGTTCACTGCTGTGGTAGATGTAAACAATGACATTAGCTAACCCTCAAAACTGATGTAAAATTTAGACATTAGCCAGTATATCCTTATATGAAGGACATCCCTGAGCCTGCACACCAATGCCAAGGAACTATATTAGCCACCCATGATGGGGCTTGTAGCCTGTTTCCCCCTCCCATTGTATGTGTGCTCAGCCAAACTGGAGGTAACCGGGGAACAGTCTGCAAGTAGGACCTAATGATGCTGTAATTTGGTTCCTGGTTTTGCTTATCCGGCACAGGTCGGTAAGTGTTAGGTCCCATACCACTTGAGAAACCTTGGCGCTGGTGTGTGGGCTCAGGTATGTCCTTCATATAAGGATATACTGGCTAATGTCTCAATTTTACATCAGTTTTGAGGGTTAGCTAATGTCATTGTTTATATCTAGCACAGCAGTTTCCCCAGGGTGCCTACCTTCCTTGTCACTGCTGCTGTGAACTGACAAGGGAAGTGGCACCCATTCTTGGTCAACCTCCTCTTCGCCCCTAGATCTGAGGATGTGGAATCACTGTGGGTAGAATTACAAAAGGAGGGAAATACTGAAAAAATAATATTTGATGTAATCTACAGACCCCCTAATATCACTGGAGAGATAGAAGGTCGGCTGCATAAACAAATAGAGAGGGCCGCCCGGGCAGGTACAGTGGTAATAATGGGAGATTTTAACTATCCAGATATAGATTGGGGTCCGGGGTTGGCTAAAACTACAAAGGGGCGACAATTCCTAAATTTATTGCAGGGTAATTTTATGGGCCAGTTTGTGGAGGACCCAACAAGAAGTGATGCCTTGTTGGATCTGATCATTTACAACAATGCAGAGCTGGTTGGTAATGTAACTGTGAGGGAAAACCTTGGTAATAGCGACCACAATATAGTTACATTTGACTTAAAATGTAGAAAACAAAGACAGGCGGGGAAGGCAAAAACATATAACTTTAAAAAGGCAAACTTCTCTGGGCTGAGAGCTGCACTACAGGACATAGACTGGGGGGAGGTGTTGTCAAATACTGATACAGAAGGTAAATGGGACATCTTTAAATCAACTCTAAATAACTATACAGCTAAATATATACCAAAGGGGAACAAATATAAACGATTAAAACTAAATCCTACATGGCTGACAAATGATGTTAAAAGAGCAATAAACAACAACAAAAAATAGCTTTCAAAAAATACAAATCTGATGGGTCAGCTATAACATTTAAACAGTACAAGGAGCTTAATAAAATCTGTAAAAATGTAATAAAAACAGCAAAAATTCAAAATGAGAGACAGGTGGCCAAAGAAAGCAAAACTAATCCTAAATATTTTTTTAGATATATAAATGCAAAAAAAACAAGGACAGAGCATGTAGGACCCCTTAATAATGATAATGGGGAGTTTGTCACAGGCGATAAAGAGAAAGCAGAGCAACTGAATAGGTTCTTTAGTTCTGTCTATACTAAGGAAGAAGGAGCTGACATTGGACAGGTTAGTGCTGGTAACACATCATGTAATGTACTGAACTGGCTTAATGTAGAAATGGTAAAAGTAATAAAAATGTAAGCAAATCTACAGGGCCAGATGGATTGCACCCAAGAGTTCTTAAAGAACTAAGTTCAGTAATATCTGTACCCCTGTTCATGATATTTAGAGATTCACTGGTGTCTGGTATTGTGCCAAGGGACTGGCGCAATCTTCAAAAAGGGCTCTAGGTCTTCCCCAGGAAACTATAGACCGGTAAGTTTAACGTGCATTTTGGGTAAATTGTTTGAAGGACTTATGCGGGATTACATACAGGAATACATAGGGGATAATTGTATTATAAGTGATAGTCAGCATGGGTTTACTAAGGATAGAAGTTGTCAAACCAATCTAATTTGCTTTTATGAAGATGTGAGTAGAAGCCTTGACAGAGGAATGGCTGTGGATATAGTGTTTCTGGATTTTGCTAAAGCGTTTGATACTGTCCCTCATAGACGTCTGACAGGTGAGTTAAGGTCTTTGGGTTTGGAAACTTTAGTTTGTAACTGGATTGAACACTGGCTCATGGATCGTACCCAGAGAGTGGTGGTCAATGATTCGTACTCTGATTGGTCCCCGGTTATTAGTGGTGTACCCCAAGGTTCAGTACTGGGCCCGCTGTTGTTTAATTTATTTATCAATGATATAGAGGATGGCATTAACAGCTCTGTTTCTGTCTTTGCAGATGACACCAAGCTTTGTAGCACGGTACAGTCTATAAAGGAGGTGTAAAGGTTAGAAGATGACTTGGATAGACTAAGTGTCTGGGCATCCACTTGGCAAATGAGGTTCAATGTGGATAAATGTAAAGTTATGCATCTGGGTACTAATATAATGCATGTGTCGTATGTCTTAGGGAGGATTAGACTGGCAGAGTCACTGGTAGAGAAGGATCTGGGTGTACTTGTAGATCACAGACTTCAGAATAGCATGCAATGTCAGGCTGCTGCTTCCAAGGCCGGCAGGATATTGTCATGTATAAAAAGAGGCATGGACTCAAGGGACAGGGACATAATACTCCCCCTTTCTAAAGCATTGGTACGGCCTCAAATGGAATATGCTGTTCAGTTTTGGGCACCAGTCCATAAAAGGGACACTGTGGAGCTGGAAAGGGTGCAGAGATGCGCGACTAAACTAATGTGGGGCATGGAACATCTTAGCTATGAAGAGCGATTAAAGGAGTTACAATTGTTTAGTCTTGAGAAGAGACGTTTTAGGGGGGATATGATAAATGTATATAAGTATATTAATGGCCCATACAAAAAATATGTAGAAAAACTGTTCAAGGTCAAGCCAGGTAAAATCCCATCCCTTCCCCAATATTGCGCCACACCCCTACCCTTCAATTCCCTGGTTGAACTTGATGGACGTATGTCTTTTTTCAACCATATTAACTAACTATATGTGTCAGATCCAGGGGCAAACTGTGGTGGACTGAGGGGAACAGCAGATGTGGAGCCCCTGACCTGGCTTCGCTGTCCCCTCGCTGATGCCTGGGTGTGACTAGGTGCGGGGGGATGTTGGCTAAAACCCCCCACACCAGTTGGAAGGGATGTCACTGGGGTACTGACAGCCATTACCCCCGCCTCCACCTCCATCATCCCTTCCAAAAGGTCCTGACCATCAGCACCGAGATGGAGATCAGCCTGATGCAGGAACTCCCCCAAGAGGTCCCTCTCACTGTGGCTGTCAAACAAGAGAAGGCTAGATTCTTGGGGGCTGGTCCTACAGGAACCGGAGTGCTCGGAGCCGGGGCAGAAGAATTTGTGGCACTGGCTTGTTCCATAAGATCCACTACTACCTCGGCATCCTGTGAGGAAATGGGGAAGCTGCCACCAACAAAAAAGTATTTTATGAGATGGACGCCTCTGCCACCTGACCCTCCAGAGGAGCTGCCCTGTGCTGGCAGTGGTCCAGCACTGGAAACAACTCCCTTACCCCTGCTGCCTGAACGGCCACGAGAACTACTCATTGTATCAGGGAAAAACTTTATTGGGATGGGAACTCTGGGGCAAAAATTACTTTACCTAACAAAAGACACAGACAGACACTGACGAAGAGACTAACACTTAAACCTAACTTTTTTTTTTTTTTACACACCAAAGACAAAGACAATCACGCAGACACGGACACAGACAGTACTAACTACACCAACTAAACAATAAAAAACTAACTAAAAACTGAAGCTAATAATCAAATGTTTTTGTTTTTTTTACACACCAAAGACAATCATGCAGACACTACTAACTACCCAAACCAAACAATAAAAAACTTACTAAAAACTATAGCTAATAAACTTTTAATTTTCTTTTTTTTACACACCAAAGATAGCAGACACTACTAACTACACAAACTAAACAATAAAAAAAAAACTAAAAACTAAAGCTAATAAACTTTTTTTTTTGTTTTTTTTACACACCAAAGACGATCACGCAGACACAGACACTGCTAAATACACAAATTGAACAATAAAAAAACTAAAGCTAATAAACTCTTTTTTTTAAACAGACACTAAGCTAAAACAATAAAGCACACCTAAATCCTACACTATACTATACCTAAACTAACTAACTCTACACTCTACACTAAAACTTATCTGCTAAACTAACCCACTCTAGATGATTTGATTTGCTTTTAAAAAAGCAAAGCACTAACTCTATACCCTACACTAGAAACTATCTGCTAAGATAACTTTATCTAACACTATAAATTCCCTAGATGAGTTGCTTATATATATACAGTGACCCCCCGACCTACGATGGCCCCGATGGCCTCTCAGAGGCCATCGCATGTCGATGTCAGCATCGACATACAATGCTTTTTTATGTCGGGGCCATCGCATTAAGTGCTATCCGGCAGCGCAAAATGCTTAAGCTGCTGCCGGATAGCAGCTTAATGTTCCCCGTGTGGTGCGGTAAGTATCACTTACCCCTCCACGATGCTCCGGGGTGCCCTCCGGGTCCAGCGCTGGTCTTCCGGTGTCTTCTTGGCCCTCTCCGATGACGTCAATACGCTGCTGTGCATGTCATCCAATAGGAATGGCGTACGCAGCAGCGTAATGACGTTGCTACGCAGGCCCAGCAGAGGACCGGAGAAGACAGTGGAGGACCGGAGAAGACCAGGAGAGCCCAGCGGAGGCCCGGGGTCACCATCGGGAGCGGCGGGGACACCATGCCGAGTGGCGGGGACAGATGAGTACAGCTTCCTATACTTTACATTGCACAAATCCCTCAACATTCGATGGATTCGAAAACGATGGCTTGTTTGGAACGAATTACCATCGTATGTTGAGGGACCACTGTATATGTTATAGTAATGTATAGTACTCACATTGTTCAGTGTCGCAGGATCTTCGGTCATGTTCTAATTCTAATAACTAGAGATGAGCGAATCGAAGTTGACGAACCCGAATTCGTTACGGATTTCATGAAAAATTTGATTTGCAACTAATGCAAATATCGCCGCGATTCTATCGCGCAAATCGCTTAATTAAACTCCATTTTACAGTGTTCCAGGCTATTGGAGAGCTAAGATGGCGGATCCACATGTAAGTACATGGGGCAGGGGATTATGGGAGGGTGGGAAACAGCGGCGGAAATGAAGGTAGACGGGCTGACCCTGAATCACATGTGAGATGCAGCCTATCAGTGTTCACTGACCCCTGTGATGTCACGGGCCCTATATAATCGGCGGCCATCTTACCTCTCTTCATTTCATCTATGCAGTCAGATAGAGAGGACGGGACTGCGTGTGTGTGAATAGCGTTACACTGCAACTGCTAGTCAGTGGTCACATCAGCATTAGGGAAAGGCAGGAGTGCAG
Organism: Hyla sarda; assembly: GCF_029499605.1. Taxonomy (NCBI): domain Eukaryota; kingdom Metazoa; phylum Chordata; class Amphibia; order Anura; family Hylidae; genus Hyla; species Hyla sarda. The sequence continues at coordinate 125,656,186 of NC_079193.1, forward strand.
AGTGCTTTCCTGTTACACTGAGAAGGATCATTGATAGCTAAACCTTCTATTCACGTTATTGAGCATTGTAGCAGAGCGGGGCAGATAGCTGTCAGCTGCCTCATACAGATCTCCTGCCTAAACTTTCTGAAGCATCTTATCTCCTCATTTTTCAGCCCAATTAAGTTTAATTTTATTTGCTCCACAAATCTTCTGCTGCTCAGAACTGTGTGACAGAGTGCAATTTAGGGTTTAATCCCAGGATTTTTTTTTGTGGTGCTGCACTGTTGGGTCCTGCTGCTGTTCAGAAATTTGTGATTATTCAGTGGACTGTAGTGCATTTGTACCATTTTGTACATGTTCATCTGTCAAGGGGCTGGCTACATACTGTGCAAGTCAAAACAATACTATTCACAGTTTTTTTTTTTTTTTTAATAGTTTTTTCTGCGTATAGTTTTGCATATATAACTGCCCTCATCAGTGCATAGCGCATAGGTACATCCAAGTATTGTACCATTTAGTACCTGTTAAGCTGTCAAGGTGCTCCATACCGTCAAAGTCCATACCATAATATCCACCGGCTGGTGTTTTTCAAAAATACAGAGTTTTTTCTGCTAATAGTTACGCATATTAGTGCCCTCATCAGTGCATACCGCATAGGTACATCCAAGTATTGTACCATCTAGTACCTGTTAATCTGTCAGGGGCCTACATACTGTTCAAGGACAGCCGTAAGTAATCACCTGCTGCTGTTCTAGACAAATACTGTTTAAAGAGTAGTGTAGCATATTGTAATACCCTCATAAACGCACTAAGTATGTCAGGCAGAGAAGTGCCAGGACGTGCACAGAGGAGTGGCAGAGGCCTAAATACTTACATAGTTACATAGTTAGTACGGTCGAAAAAAGACATATGTCCATCAAGTTCAACCAGGGAATTAAGGGGTAGGGGTGTGGCGCGATATTGGGGAAGGGATGAGATTTTATATTTCTTCATAAGCATTAATCTTATTTTGTTCCAGGAATGTATCTAATCCTGTTTTAAAGCTGTTAATTGTTCCTGCTGTGACCAGTTCCTGAGGTAGACCGTTCCATAAATTCACAGTCCTCACGGTAAAGAAGGCGTGTCGCCCCTTGAGACTAAACTTTTTTTTCTCCAGACGGAGGGAGTGCCCCCTCGTCCTTTGGGGGGGTTTAACCTGGAACAGTTTTTCTCCATATTTTTTGTATGGGCCATTAATATACTTATATACGTTTATCATATCCCCCCTTAAACGTCTCTTCTCAAGACTAAACAATTGTAACTCCTTTAATCGCTCCTCATAGCTAAGATGTTCCATGCCCCATATTAGTTTAGTCGCGCGTCTCTGCACCCTTTCCAACTCCGCAGTGTCCCTTTTATGGACAGGTGACCAAAACTGAACAGCATATTCCAGGTGAGGCCGTACCAATGCTTTATAAAGGGGGAGTATTATGTCCCTGTCCCTTGAGTCCATGCCTCTTTTGATACATGACAATATCCTGCCGGCTTTGGAAGCAGCAGCCTGACATTGCATGCTATTCTGTAGTCTGTGATCTACAAGTACACCCAGATCCTTCTCTACCAGTGACTCTGCCAGTTTAATCCCCCCTAAGACATACGATGCATGCAGGTTATTAGTACCCAGATGCATAACTTTACATTTATCCACATTGAACCTCATTTGCCAAGTGGATGCCCAGACACTTAGTCTATCCAAGTCATCTTGTAACTTATGCACATCCTCTATAGACTGTACCGTGCTACAAAGCTTGGTGCCATCTGCAAAGATAGAAACAGAGCTGTTAATACCATCCTCTATATCATTGATAAATAAATTAAACAACAGCGGTCCCAGTACTGAACCTTGGGGTACACCACTAATAACCGGGGACCAATCAGAGTACGAATCATTGACCACCACTCTCTGGGTACGATCCATGAGCCAGTGTTCAATCCAGTTACAAACTAAAATTTCCAAACCCAAAGACCTTAACTTACCTGTCAGACGTCTATGAGGGACAGTATCAAATGCTTTAGCAAAATCCAGAAACACTATATCCACAGCCATTCCTCTGTCAAGGCTTCTACTCACCTCTTCATAAAAGCAAATTAGATTGGTTTGACAACTTCTATCCTTAGTAAACCCATGCTGGCTATCACTTATAATACAATTATCCCCTATGTATTCCTGTATGTAATCCCTTATAAGTCCTTCAAACAATTTACCCAATTTACTTCAGGCTGAGTTGGCAGCAGACTTGGGGCGAATGGCAGCAGGAGTCGCAGCGAGAGGCCTGAGCTCCCTTTATCAGCCAGCGGTCGTGTCTCCACCAGCAACCCATCTGCTGTCGTGGATTGGTTAACACGCTCATCCACATCATCACAAGTGACATCTGACACCTCCAGTCAACAGTCGGTGGGTTCCTCAGACACAACCCTCAGTTGGCATGGCCTGGGAGCAGTCCCTGTCCTCCCATTGCCTTTGTCCTATGCTGTTCCCTCTCCTAAAGAAGTATCTTATGCTGTGGGTTCAGCTCCCCTATTTACTGAGGACGATCTAATAGAGCACAGTCAGCAGCTACTGGACAGCCAAGATGGGAAGGAGACATGCGCTGCTTGCTCCGCTAGGCGGCCAAGTAGTGATGCAGAGAGTGACGTGGGAGGCGTTGTTGCAAGTGTTCAGGGTCCTGAAGCAAACACTGTTGGGGAACTTGAGGAGGACATCAGTGACGTGCACACAACTGTTGATGATGATGAAGCCGATCACAATTGGGAGCCGGGTGCAGAAGGGGCTTCATCATCATCAGGAGAAGAGAGTTGCAGGTTGCCCTTAAGGCGGTAGGATGGTTGGCAGTCAGTGTGGTGGCAGTATTCAGGAGCCAAACGTGCCCGGGGGAGACAACCTGATTTGCGGAAGCCTACCTTTCTGGGAGGTAGTGGAACAGGGGTTCCTGGAGACGGCGCCAGTAGCAGTCCATTAGTGCGGACTGCGGGTGGGAAAATCAGCTACTCGGCGGTGTGGAAGTTTTTCATAAGGCATCCGGAGGAGATTCACGTAGCCACATGCAAGATCTGTCGGCAGAAGGTGAAGCGTGGCCAGGGTCCCAATGTCGGCACCACAGCCCTGTGTCAACACATGCTTCGCCACTAGCGATGAGCAAACTTTTCAAAAATTCGATTCGGCCGATTTGCCAAATTTTCCCGAAAAGTTTGTTTCGATCTGAATTTGTTCGCGGCGAATCGATATTAAAAAAGGCTATTTCTAGCCTACATACAGCCTCTATAGGGGTATAGAACACTTTGCTGTGTCATAAAACGCATATGGAGTGTGCTGGGGTAGTGAAATAATACTGTTATTCAGAATAGCATGCAGATTACTGGCATCGCTCTTAGAATCACTGCCGCACAGCAGCACAATGACAGAGCCTGGTGGTGGCATCAGTGTCAGGAGACCATATAGTAACTGAATGACATAGCGTGGACATGTTGGCAGCAAGAGGAGACCATTTAGTGGCTGAATGGCACAGCGTGGAGTTGGCTGATGCACTAGTACACTACACACCAGGGCTTCACAATCCCCCCCAAAAAACAACACAATATATGAAATTTTTGACAACAATTTCTCATTGGTAGCACCCGCTATCCAAAAACTAGAAATTTCCAGACCCAGGCCCCACCTCTGCGGCATCAGGAACCCATATATTGCCTGAAGGACACAGCCTGGAGTTGGCTGATGCACCAGTACACACCCGGGCTTCACAATCCCCTCCAAAAACAACAGAATTTTAGAAATTTTTTAAAGAAATACCTTTGTGTAAGAACAAGCGCATATCCAACAGTTGACAAGACTCTATAATGCAGGAAGGTGGACCACCCAAAGACATTCTTCTCAAAAATAATAAGCCACACAATGTTTGAAATTTTTTGACAAAAAATAATTCAATATGTGTGTAAGCGCATCTGTCTCCAAAAGATCAGATCACCAAAGGACTTTTTTCGCCCAAAATGATGAAGCAGAGTTAATCCCTGTCCGTATTTTTTATATTTTTTTTAATTTTCATAAAAAAATCACACGCAACAAGCGTTCCATTGTGTAACGATTAGCATTCTGGAAAATTCAATTTTATTACTGATAAAATTATCAGTAAATAAAAATAAAAAAACACTACCCAAGACTGTTTAATTACCCCATACATTGCACCAGGAGCAGTCAAGAGTAGGCCTCAGCAGTACCCAAGAGGCTTTAATAACCCCCTACCTTTGCACGATCAATTGCGAGATCGAGCAATACCCTCTGATTTCCGGGGCCACTGAACGGATTAGCGTGTCTCTATCTTTCATCGACCGGTGCTGGTAATCTGCTAAATCCCGGAAAAGTAAGCTGCCAAGAAGCAGGTGGTCTCCCCAGGCACGTTTGGCTCCAGAATTTCCATTACTGCCACGCCACGCTGACTGCCAACCGTGCTACCGCCTTGCTGACTCAAGGGCAACCTGCAACTCTCTTCTCCCGATGATGAACCCCCCTTCTCCTGAGATCGAACAATAACAGGTGTGTTATGCCCTCAGATGTTCGGGGCAGCAGGCACGCTCCACTGAACGGATTAGGGTGTGTCCATCTTTTTTTGTAGCACCCGCAATCCAAAAATATTAAATTCCGCGACCCAGGCCACACCTCTGCGGCATCAGGAACCCATTTATTGCCTGATGGACACAGCCTGGAGTTGGCTGATGCACCTGTACACACAGGGCTTCACAATCCGCCCCGAAATCAACAACATTGTATAATTTTTTTTTTTTTTACTATTTTGTTTAAGCACAAGTGAATATCCAACATTTCAGAAGACTCTATAAGGCAGGACGGTGGACCACCCAAAGACTTACTTCTCAAAAATAATGAACCACACAATTGTTGAATTTTTTTTTTTTTTAATTGAAATTCCTAGACCCAGGCCCCACCTCAGCTGCATCAGTAACCCATAGATTGCCTGAAAGACACAGCCTGGAGTTGGCTGATGCACGAGTACACACCCGGGCTTCACAATCCACCCATTAAAAATTCAATTTTTTTTTAAATTGTCTGACAAAATACCTTTTTGTTAAAACAAGCGCATATACCGCAGTTCAGAAGACTCTATAATGCAGGACGGTGGACCACCCAAAGACATTCTTCTCTAATATAATAAACCACACAATATGTTCAATTTTTTTAAATAATTGAAATTCCAAGACCAAGGCCCCACCTCTGCTGCATCAGTAACCCATATATTGCCTAACGGACACAGACTGGAGTTGACTGATGCACGAGTACACACTACACACCCGTCACCCGGGCTTCACAATAAACCCAAAAAAAACGCAAAATTTTATCAAAATTGTCTGACAAAATCCTTTTTTTTTTAAAATAAGCGCAAATACAGCAGTTCAGAAGACTCTATAATGCAGGATGGTGGACCACCAAAAGACATTTTTCTCAAAGATAATAAACCACGCAATGTTTGAAATTTGGTTAAAAAAAATTATTACATGTGTGTAAGTGCATCTGTCTCCAAAAGATCAGATCACAAAAGGATTCTAATCACCAAAAATGATTAAGCAGAGTTAATCCCTCTCCATATATATTTTTTTTCGTTAAAAAATCACACGCAACAAGCGTTCCGTTGTGTAACGGTTAGCATTCTGCAAAATTCAATTTTATTACTGATAAAATTACCAGTAAATTTAACAATAACACTACCCAAGAGTGTTTAATTACCCCACACATTGCACCAGGAACAGTCAGGAGTAGGCCTCAGCAGTACCCAAGAGGCTTTAATAACCCCTTACCTTGCCCGATCAATTGCAAGATGGAGTAATAACAGGTGTGTTATGACCTCAGATGTTCTGGGCCGCACTAGCGCTCCACTGAACGGATTAGCGTGTCTCTATCTTTCAAGGAAAAGTGCGTGTTGCATGCTGAAACCAGTTCGTGATAGGGATCTGTGATTGCAATTATTTAACCTTAAAACGAGGAATTACCAGTAAGTGAGGGTCATAAGATGGAGTTTATTAAGTCCCTGCCCTTTGTACACACCGCCCGTCGCTATAAGCGATTGGATTAGTTAGTGAGTTGGTTAGTGAGGTCCTCGGATCAGCCCTGGCGGGGTAGGAGAAGGCCCTGGCAGAGCGCTGAGAATTTAACGATTATTGTTGAAATTTGCATTAAGCATGTATTTAGCTACTGCTAAACATCCAAAAATTTAAGGCCCAAGGCAAGAGGCACCAGGGAGGCAAGTAGTTCCTGAAAGACACAGAATGAGTCTGGAGCATGCATTTGCAGTACCCAAGAGGTTTTCAGAACCCCTTACATTTAAAGATCAATGTTTACATTTGCATTAAGCATGTATTTAGCTACTGCTAAACTTCAAAAAATTATAGGCCCAAGGCCTGAGGCACCAGGGAGGCAAGTAGTTTGTGAAAGACACAGAATGAGTCTGGAGCAGTCATTCGCAGTACCCAAGAGGGTTTCATAATCCCTTACATCTAAATATCAATGTTGACATTTGCATTAAGCATGTATTTAGCTACTGTTAAACTTCAAAAAATTATAGGCCCAAGGCCAGAAGCATCAGTTTTCCCCATATTAGGAGCGTAGTTGTCCCCCAGATCAGGCAGCATAGATGTCCCCCAGATTAGGCAGCATAGATGTCCACCAGATTAGGCAGCATAGATGTCCCCCAGATTAGGCAGCATAGATGTCCCCCAGATTAGGAGCATACTTGTCCCCCAGAGTAGGCAGCATAGATGTCACCCAGATTAGGCAGCATAGATGTCACCCAGATTAGGAGCATACTTGTCCCCCAGAGTAGGCAGCATAGATGTCACCCAGATTAGGCAGCATAGATGTCCCCCAGATTAGGCAGCATAGATGTCCACCAGATTAGGAGTTTAGTTGTCCCCCAGATTAGGAGCATAGTTGTTCCCCAGATAAGGCAGCATAGATGTCACCCAGATTAGGCAGCATAGATGTCCCCCAGATTAGGAGCATAGTTGTCCCCCAGATTAGGCAGCATAGATGTCACCCAGATTAGGCAGCATAGATGTCCCCCAGATTAGGAGCATAGTTGTCCCCCAGATTAGGCAGCATAGATGTCACCCAGATTAGGCAGCATAAATGTCCCCCAGATTAGGAGCATACTTGTCCCCCAGAGTAGGCAGCATAGATGTCCCCCAGATTAGGAGCATACTTGTCCCCCAGATTAGGCATCATAGATGTCCACCAGATTAGGAGCATAGTTGTCCCCCAGATTAGGAGCATAGTTGTCCCCCAGATAAGGAGCATAGTTGTCCCCCAGATTAGGCAGCATAGATGTCACCCAGATTAGGCAGCATAGATGTCACCCAGATTAGGCAGCATAGATTTCCCCCAGATTAGGCAGCATAGATGTCCCCCAGATTAAGCAGCATAGTTGTCCCCCAATCAGCGCGGGCCGGTCAGAGCCAATCAAAGGGCCGTATGTGGCAAGCGGGCCATACAATTCCCAGGTCTGCCCCAGAGGGTTTCATAACCAACCACAATAGAGAAAATTTTGTTGTAGGAGCATGGTCAATCTACTAAGACCCATCTGTCATTGGTGGCTGGAAATCCTGGCTGATCCATCCCTGATTCATCTTGACAAACGTCAGTCTCTCCACATTTTTAGTGGACAGACGAGTTCGCCTTGAGGTGACTATGGCCCCGGCCGCACTAAACACCCGCTCTGATGGCACACTACTGGCCGGGCAGGACAGCTTTTCCAGGGCAAACTCCGCTAGTTGCGGCCATAAATCGAGTTTGGCTGCCCAGAAGTCCAGCGGATCTTCAACGGTTGTTGGCAGGGTCATGTCGAGGTAAGCCACCACCTGCTGGTTCAGGTCCTGCTCCATGTCCACCTGCTGCTGATGAGTAGCTTCACTATGCGGCTGAAGGAAGCTACTCATCACTGTATACTCAGGCTGCTGCTGATTGAGACGGTGCTGCTCCTGCCACCCCTCCCCTCCCCAGCAGCCGTGGCAGTGGAAGGTGAGCGCAGAGGGCCCCCCGAGTCAGACCTGCGAGTGGATGGACCATGTGGCCGATAGGCATCGGTCAACCGACTACGTAGAAGTTCCCTGAAGTAGGTCAGTTTGTCCTCCCTCTCAGTGGGTGTAAAAAAGGCCCCCATCCTGGGCCGGTAGCGAGGGTCTAATAAAGGTGGAGATCCAGAAGTCATCGCGCTGATGAATTTTGACAATTCGGGGGTCACTTCGCAAGCAACTCAGCATGCATCGTGCCATTTGTGACAGTGACTCGCTGGGACTACCTACCTCCATCTCCACTGCATACTGCCGCGGTGTGTCTGGGTCCTCTGTCTCGCCTCCCTCGTAATAACCCTCCAGCTCCTCTGGCTGCTCCTGCTCCTACTCTCCTGTCCAATGACCAGAAACACCGGCCATCTCATCCACTGTAAACTGTGCTCCGCTCTGCCCCTCATCATCCTCCTCCAGTTCATCTCCCACAGGACTCATGTAGCCTTCTGATGTAGGCGCAACATCTCCATTGCCGTGACCAGCCATGTTTTCAATCATTTTTTTGAGTAAATGTAGGAGTGAAATTATGTCGTTCATGGCGTAATTCGAGCGACAAAAAATGTGGCTTCCTCAAAGGGCCTCAGCAAATGGCAGATGTCACGTATGAGCTGCCACTCGTTCACATTGAAGTTAAACAGGGGAGTACTCCAATCTGCTTGTATCATCAAAAAATCTGTGATGGCTTTTCTTTGTTCATATAGTCTGTCCAACATATGGAGGGTGGATTTCCAACGTGTGGCAACGTCACAAATGAGACTATGTTGTGGGATACCGTTCTGACGCTGCAGCTCAAGCAAAGTGTGCTTGGCGGTGTACGAGTGGCTGAAGTGCATGCACAGTTTCCTTGCCATTGTCAGGACGTCTTGCGAATGGGGTGAAGACTTGATGAACTTCTTGACAACCAGATTCAACACGTGTGCCATGTAGGGCGAATGGTTCACACTTCCTTGTCGCAGCGCGGCCACAATGTTCTTCCCATTGTCGGTCACCATGGTTCCCATTTCCAGATTTCGTGGAGTAAGCCATACTCTGATTTCTTCCTTAATGAACTTTAGCAGTTCCTCCCCTGTGTGACTCCGTTAGCCAAGGCAAACCATGTGAAGGATGGCTTGACACCGCTGTGCCCTACACACGTGGTACGATGAAGGGCCACCGAGATTTGGACGTGCAGTGGAGGCCGAGGACACGGGGGAGGAGGAGGAGGCGCACACTGTAAAAGGACCAACTGCCTGGGAGCCAGAGCGTGGATGAGGAAGCGGTGTGACCTGTCCAAGTTGCTGTTGTGGCTGTCCAGGAACAACATTTACCCAGTGGGCCGTAAAAGACTAGTATTGTCCCTGCCCGTAGTTACAGCTCCCCACGTCAGCGCTGCCGTGCACTTTTGAACACACCGACAGGCTCAAGGACTGGCCCACCTTCTCTTGTACAAACTTATGCAGGGCTGGTACTGCCTTCTTCGCAAAGAAATGACGGCTTGGGACTCTCCACCTTGCCTCGGCACCAGCCATCAATTCCCTGAAAGCTGCAGAGTCCACCAGTTGGAAAGGGAGGGACTGCAACACCAGCAACTTGGACAGGAGCACATTCAACTTCTGCGCCGTTGGATGAATGGGCGCATACTGTTGTCTCTTGGACATGGCTTCGTTGATCGATTGTTGGCGGAATGGCTGACTACGAGCGGAAGAAGCAGGAGCGCACGAAGGAGGGTTTGACACAATGCTCCCTTGGGCTGAGGTGGTGGAGCCTTGGCTGGATGACGGAGGGAGCGGATGGCCACTGGGTGATGCGGCAGGCTGGACCACTACCTCGGAGCCACGGTTATCCCAGGCCGCTTTATGGTGGTGAATCATGTGTTGACACAGGGCCATGGTGCTGAGATTGGGACCCTGGCCATGCTTCACTTTCTGCCCACAGATTTTGCATGTGACTACGCTAAGGTCCTCCGGATTCTTTATGAAAAACAACCACACCACAGAGTAGCTGATTTTCTCACCCGCAGTTCGCCCTATTTCACTGCTATTGGCGCCGTCTCCAGGAACCCCTGTTCCACCACCTCCCTGAATGGTAGCTTGCCGCAAAGCAGGTGGTCTCCCCCTGGCACGTTTGGCTCCTGAATTTCCACTACTGCCACCATCACGCTGATTGCCAACAGTGCTACCGCCTTGCTGCCTCATAGACAAAGAGCAAATCTCTTCTCCTGATGATGATGAAGCCCCGGCTTCTGCACCCGGCTCCCAATTGCGATCGACTTCATCATCATCAAAAGATGTGTGCACGTCACTGATGTCCTCCTCGTGTTCCACAACAACGTCTGCCTGAGGACCCTGAACAATTGAAATACCGCCTCCCACGTCACTCTCCGCATCAATACTTGCCCGCCTTGCGGAGCAAGGGACGCATGTCTCCTCACATTCTTGGCTGCCCATTAGATGCTGACTGTCCTCTATTACATCGTCCTCACTAAATAGTGGAGCTGAAACCAAAGCATGAGATACTTCTTTGGGAGAGGGAACAGCATAGGACAAAGGCAATGGGATTACGGGGACTGCTCCCGGGCCATGCCAACTGAGGGTTGTGTCTGAGGAACCCACCGACTTTTGACTGGGGTTGTCAGATGTCGCTTGTGATGATGGGGATGAGTGTGCAAACCAATTGACGAGGAGAGATGGGTCGACGACACGACCGCTGGGTGTTAACGAGAGCTCAGGCCTATTGCTGCGACTCCTGCTGCCACTCGCCCCAAGTCTGCTGCCAACTCTGCCTGACGTATGTAGGCCTCTGCCCCTTCTCTGTGCATGTCCTGGCACTTCCCTGCCTGACATACTTAGTGCGTTTATAAGGGTATAGAACAGCAGCAGGCAATTACTTACGGCTGTCCTTTCAAAGTATATAGGCCCTAGACAGAATAACAGTTACTAAACAGTACACTCCTTTGTTGTATGTATCCCCTTTGCAATGATGAGCATTGTTAAGTTAAGTTAAGCGTATTTATACGCAGAAAAAAACTCTTTTTTTGTTGTATACACCAGCCAGTGTATACTAATGTGTGGAATAGCACTGAATTTAGCACCGAGACAGAAATACAGGTACTAAATAGCACACTACTTGGTTGTATGTATGCCCTTTGCAATGATGAGCGCATTGTTAAGCATATTTATACGCAGGAAAAACTTTTTATTTTCTTTAATACACCGGCAGGTGTATAACGTGTGGTATAACACTTAATTTAGCACAGAGACAGAAAAAAAGGTGGTATATGGTACGCTATTTGCTTGAATTTAGGCCCTTTGCAATGGTAAGGCCACTGTTAAGCGTATTTTTACGCAGGAAAACCTTTTTTTTCTTTAATACACTGTCAGGTGTATAACGTGTGGTATAACACTGAATTTAGCACAGAGACAGAAAAAAAGGTAGTATATGGTACGCTATTTGCTTGTATTTAGGCCCTTTGTAATGATAAGGCCACTGTTAAGCCTATTTGTACTCAGGAAAAAAATATGTTTTCTTTAATACACCGGCAGGTATATAACGTGTGGTATAACACTGAATTTAGCACAGAGACAGAAAAAAGTTGGTATATGGTACGCTATTTGCTTGTATGTAGGCCCTTTGCAATGATAAGGCCCCTGAAAAAGCGTATTTTTAGTTAGGAAAAACTTTATTTTCTTTAATACGCCGGCAGGTGTATAACGTGTGGTATAACACTGAATTTAGCACAGAGACAGAGTAACAGGTGACAAATGGTCAAAAGGAACTAAAGTCCACACTAATATGACTTATTTCTGAACAGCAGCAGGACCCAACAGTGCAGCACCACCAAAGAAAAATCCAGGGATTAAACCCTAAATTGCCCTCTGTCACACAATTCTGAGCAGCAGAAGATTTGTGGAGCAAAAAAAAACTCAATTGGGCTGAAAAATGAGGAGATAAGATGCTTCAGAAAGTTCAGGCAGCTTGGAGATCTGTATGAGGCAGCTGACAGCTATCTGCCACTCTCTGCTGCAATGTTCAATAACGTGAATAGGAGGTTTAGCTATCAATGATCCTTCTCAGTGTAACAGCACAGCACTCTGCACTCCTGTCTTTCCCTAATGCTGATGTGACTAGCACTTGCAGTGTAACGCTGTGGTATGAGCTATTCACACACACGCAGTCCTGTCCTCTCCATCTGAGTACATAGATGAAATGAAGAGAGGCAAGATGGCCGCCGATTATATAGGGGCTGTGACATCACAGGGGTCAGTGAACACTGATAGGCTGCATCTCACATGTGGTTCAGGGTCAGCCGCCTACCTTCATTCCCGCCGTTGTTTCCCGCCCTCCCATAATCCCCTGCCCCATGTACTCACATGTGGATCCGCCATTTTAGCTCTCCAATAGCCTGGAACGCTGTAAAATGGAGTTTAATGAAGCGATTCGTGCGATAGAATCGCGGTGATATTCATATTCATTGCAAATCAAATTTTTCATGAAATTCGTAACAAATTCGGGTTCGTCAACTTCGATTCGCTCATCTCTAGTAATCACCTTACTACTGGGGTGACACACTGTAAAAAACCTCCTCTTCATGCAATCAGCTTACTACTGGGGTGACACACAGTAACAAACCTCCTCCTCATGTAATCTCCTTACTACTGGGGTGACACACTGTAACAAACCTCCTCATCATGTAATCTCCTTACTACTGGGGTGACACACTGTAACAAACCCCCTCCTCATGTAATCTCCTCATGACTGGGGTGACAAACTGTAACAAATCTCCTCCTCATGTAATCTCCTTACTACTGGGTTTACACACTTTAGCAAACCCCCTTCTCACCAGACAATATCACACATAGAGGGATTAGATCAGTGTTTCCCAAACAGGGTGCCTCCAGCTGTTGCAAAACTACAACTCCCAGCATGGTCGGAGAGCCAAAGGCTGTCTGGGCATGCTGGGAGTTATAGTTTTGAAACATCTGGAGGCACCCTGGTTGGGAAAAACTAATATAGAGGTATATACCAGCTGTATACTGATCTGTATACCATATAAGTGATTAAAATTATATTTAGGGACTCACAATCTTTTCTGATCAGCGTCGTCCTCTTTCATTTTCTTCTCCATCTGGCTCAGACCGCCATGATGTCTTCTTCCAGCCAAAACTTCCTTTCTTCCGCATCTGTGGGACAAACATGTTAGACCCTGTATTTTTTCCCCTCCTCCCCCAGTGGCATTTCATTAACCCCCCCCACCACCACCTCCTCCCCCTGTACCATTTCATTAACCCATCCATCCCCCTCCCCTTGCAATTTCATTAACCTCCCCCCACCCCTCTCCTCTTTCCCCCCCATGCAATTTCATTAACCACCCCCCCATCCCCCCTGGGCAATTTCATTAACCCTCCACTCCCCTCCTCCCCCCTGTGCAATTTAATTCCCCCCTCCCACATCTCCTCTCCCCCCTATGCAATTTCATTAACCCTTCCCCCCTCCTCTCCTCCCCCCCCCCCTGTGCGATTCCCCCCACCCCCTCCCTGTACGATTAGCCCTCCCACCCCCCTAAGCTGTCGTCTCACCTGTCAGATTCCTCCGGGCAGGGCAGTCTTCTTTTCCCCAGCAGCTCCGGTGAGGACAAGTGGCGCGCGCTCCAGTGATGACGAGTGACGTCCCCCTGCGCAGCGTCAGGGGCATCACTCGTCATCCAGTGCCGGCCCGAGGCAGGCTGTTTTTGGTTGGAAGTCACTGCGGGTGGGCGATTAGAATGGTGAGCGCAGCCGCGCGGAGAAGTTGGATGCGGTCGGGGGTTGCGGGGTATGCGGGGAGGGGGGGGGGGCGGCCCTGCTGCTCTATCAACATGCTGACTGGGCAGGGGATATAATTAGATGGGGGGGTGTGGCTTTTCGCTTGTCGCGCTCCCCGGTGCTGGGCGGTTGCGACAACAGGCAGAGCGGCGCCCACCTCAAGAGGGCGCTATAGGCGGCCGCCTACTTTGTCTATAGGCAAAGCCGGCCCTAAGCAGATCTGGACATGTGGCAGCATTTTCTTGAATGGGAATGGGGTTTCATTTTTTTGTGCCAGTTGTCTTCCCGGAATCTCCCCATGTGTTTACCAATTGTTGGTTTTGCAGCCATTTTTGTCTCGCAATGGTTAGCAAGTAGGTTGACAGCATCCCCGGGTTTGTTGATAACTCTGCTACTTTTGAAATATGATGTTTTCTTTCAGGTAATGCCTGGGGCAGACAGGGTCGGCACTCCAGTTCCGCAATTCCACTTGCTAATGATGGATTAGGACAGTACAAGCAACTGGCACGTACATTTATGATGAATTCATTAGCACCCAGTACTGCCCGTTAATATAAATTAGCTCCGAGTATTTACAATTACTTTCTAGCAGCGTTTTACAATCCATCTGAAGATAACATATCTAACTTAATTTGTTTTGTGACTTTTTGCCATCATACGAAGAAATTATCTTATAACACGATTAAGGTATATCTGGTAGGCATACATTTCTTGTCTATGGAGCATCTGAGCCAACCTTCACTGTTCTCGGTTCATGCAGTTAAAATGATGCTGCGTGGTATACATAGTACATCAACTAGGTTAGGTTGCCGGTTTCGGGTGACACCTTTAGGAAACTATCTGCTCTGCTTGATTCGGCACTTTTGGTTATTTATGTAGTTTAACCCCTTAACCCCTTAAGGACACATGACGTTCTCATACGTCTCCATTTCCGAGTCCTTAAGGACACATGACGTATGAGAACGTCATGTGTTTTACCGGCCCCCCGCAACCATCTGGAGCGGAGCCGGTCCCCGATGCCTGCTGAAATCGTTCAGCAGGCATCAGGGCATATCGCCCAGGGGGGTCATTATGACCCCCCATGTCGGCGATGGCCACAGATCGCTGGACAATTCAGTCCAGCGATCTGCGGCGGATTCCGGGTCAATCGGGTCTCCAGTGACCCGGTGACCCGGAATTATTGGCTGATCGGGGCCGTCAGAGACGGCCCCGATCAGCCAGAGCCAGCAGGGGTGAGGTGGCACTGGTGCCACCTCACGATCGCCCTGATTCGTCGGCCGGATTACCGGCCGACCAATCAGGGCGCCTGCTGCGGGTGTCACTCCCGTAACCCGCTCCGCCCCTCTTCCGGAGGACGTGAGCGGGTGCGGGACGTGCACCCCGGGTGCTGGGGACCCCGATCCCCGGCGCCCCTGTTGGGATCGGGGCCCCAGGAGCAGCGGCGGCGGCGGAGACGACGAGGGACTGACCTGTGCGGCTGGATCGTTGGAGGTGAGTGACAGCCTCCTGCTGTTGCTTAGCAACAGCTCCCAGCATGCAACAAGGGCATGCTGGGAGCTGTAGTTATGCAACAGCAGGAGGCAGACCACCACAACTCCCAGCATGCCCTTATGGGCATGCTGGGACTTGTAGTTTTGCAACAGCTGGAGGCACATTCTTTCTATGGAAAAGTGTACCTTCAGCTGTTGTGTAACTACAACTCCCAGCTTGCACAATCAGCTAAAGTGCATGCTGGGAGTTGTAGTGGTGCATCTGCTGGTTGCATAACTACAACTCCCAGCATGCCCGTTGGCTGTCGGTGACTGCTGAGAGTTGTAGTTTTGCAACAGCTGAAGGCACACTGAGTTAAGTAGCAAACCAGTGTGTCTCCAGCTGTTGCATAACTACAATCTCCAGCATCCCCAGCCAAAGTAGTATGCCTCCAGCTGTTGCATAACTACAACACCCAGCATGCCATTCCGCTGTCCGTACATGCTGGGGGTTGTAGCTTTTGCACCAGCTGAAGGCACACTGGTTGCAAAACACTGAGTTTGTTACCAAACTCGGTGTTTCACAACCAGTGTGCCTCCAGCTGTTGCAAAACTACAACTCCCAGCATGCACTGATAGACCGTACATGCTGGGAATTGTAGTTTTGCAACAGCTGGATGTTCCCCCCCCCCCCCCAATGTGAACGTACAGGGTACACTCACATGGGCGGAGGATTACAGTAAGTATCCGGCTGCAAGTTTGAGGTGCGGCAAAATTTCTGCCGCAGCTCAAACTGCCAGCGAGAAACTACTGTGAACCCCCCGCCCGTGTGACTGTACCCTAAAAACACTACACTACACTAACACACAATAAAATAAAAAGTAAAAAACACTACATATACACATACCCCTACACAGCCCCCCTCCCCTCCCCAATAAAAATGAAAAACGTCTGGTACGCCACTGTTTCCAAAACGGAGCCTCCAGCGGTTGCAAAACTACAACTCCCAGCATGCACTGATAGACCGTACATGCTGGGAGTTGTAGTTTTGCAACAGCTGGATGTTCCCCCCCCCCAATGTGAACGTACAGGGTACACTCACATGGGCGGAGGATTACAGTAAGTATCCGGCTGCAAGTTTGAGCTGCGTCAAATTTTCTGCCGTAGCTCAAACTGCCAGCGAGAAACTACTGTGAACCCCCGCCCGTGCGACTGTACCCTAAAAACACTACACTACACTAACACAAAATAAAATAAAAAGTAAAAAACACTACATATACACATACCCCTATACAACCCCCCTCCCCAATAAAAATGAAAAACGTCTGGTACGCCACTGTTTCCAAAACGGAGCCTCCAGCTGTTGCAAAACAACTACTCCCAGTATTGCCAGATAGCCGTTGACTGTCCAGGCATGCTGGGAGTTTTACAACAGCTGGAGGCACCCTGTTTGGAAATCACTGGCGTAGAATACCCCTATGTCCACCCCTATGCAAGTCCCTAATTTAGGCCTCAAATGCGCATGGCGCTCTCACTTTGGAGCCCTGTCGTATTTCAAGGCAACAGTTTAGGGCCACATATGGGGTATCGCCGTACTCGGGAGAAATTGGGCTTCAAATTTTGGGGGGGTATTTTCTGCTATTACCCTTTTAAAAAATGTAAAATTTTTGGGAAAACAAGCATTTTAGGTAAAAAAAATATATATTTTTTTACATATGCAAAAGTCGTGAAACACCTGTAGGGTATTAAGGTTCAAATTACCCCTTGTTACGTTCCCCGAGGGGTCTAGTTTCCAAAATGGTATGCCATGTGTTTTTTTTTTGCTGTCCTGGCACCATATGGGCTTCCTAAATGCGGCATGCCCCCAGAGCAAAATTCGCTTTCAAAAAGCCAAATGTAACTCCTTCTCTTCTGAGACCTGTAGTGCGCCAGCAGAGCACTTTTCACACCCATATGGGGTGTTTTCTGAATCGGGAGAAATTGGGCTTCAAATTTTGGGGGGTATTTTCTGCTATTACCCTTTTTAAAATTGTAAAAATTTTGGGAAACCAAGCATTTTAGGTAAAAAAAATATATAATTTTTTACATATGCAAAAGTCGTGAAACACCTGTAGGGTATTAAGGTTCACATTACCCCTTGTTACGTTCCCCGAGGGGTCTAGTTTCCAAAATGGTATGCCATGTGTTTTTTTTTTGCTGTTCTGGCACCATAGGGGCTTCCTAAATGCGGCATGCCCCCAGAGCAAAATTTGCTTTCAAAAAGCCAAATGTTACTCCTTCTCTTCTGAGACCTGTAGTGCGCCAGCAGAGCACTTTTCACCCCCATATGGGGTGTTTTCTGAATCGGTAGAAATTGGGCTTCAAATTTTGGGGGGGATTTTCCGCTATTACCCTTTTTAAAAATGTAAACATTTTGGGAAAACAAGCATTTTAGGTAAAAATTTTTTTTTTTTTTACATATGCAAAAGTCGTGAAACACCTGTAGGGCATTAAGGTTCACGTTACCCCTTGTTACGTTCCCCGAGGGGTCTAGTTTCCAAAATGGTATGCCATGTGTTTTTTTTTTGCTGTTCTGGCACCATAGGGGCTTCCTAAATGCGGCATGCCCCCAGAGCAAAATTTGCTTTCAAAAAGCCAAATGTGACTCCTTCTCTTCTGAGACCTGTAGTGCACCAGCAGAGCACTTTTCACCCCCATGCGAGGTGTTTTCTGTATCGGGAGAAATTGGGCTTCAAATTTTTGGGGGTATTTTCTGCTATTACCCTTTTTAAAAATGTAAAATTTTTGGGAAACCAAGCATTTTAGGTAAAAAAAATATATATTTTTTTTACATATGCAAAAGTCGTGAATCACCTGTAAGGTATTAAGGTTCACTTTACCCCTTGTTACGTTCCCTGAGGGGTCTAGTTTCCAAAATGGTATGCCATGTGTTTTTTTTTGCTGTCCTGGCACCATAGGGGCTTCCTAAATGCGGCATGCCCCCCAAAAACCATTTGTCGCTCCTTCCCTTCTGAGCCCTCTACTGCGCCCGCCGAACAATTAACATAGACATATGAGGTATGTGCTTACTCGAGAGAAATTGGGTTTCAAATACAAGTAAAAATTTTTATCCCTTGCAAAAATTCAAAAATTGGGTCTACAAGAACATGCGAGTGTAAAAAATGAAGATTTTGAATTTTCTCCTTCACTTTGCTGCTATTCCTGTGAAACACCTAAAGGGTTAATACACTTACTGAATGTTTTTTTTGAATACTTTAGGGGGTGTAGTTTTTATAATGGGGTCTTTTATGGGGTATTTCTAATATGAAGACCCTTCAAATCCACTTCAAAACTGAACTGGTCCCTGAAAAATAGTGAGTTTGAAAATTTTGTGAAAAATTTCAAAATTGCTACTGAACTTTGAAGCCCTATGGTGTCTTCCAAAAGTAAAAACTCATACATTTTATGATGCAAACATAAAGTAGACATATTGTATATGTGAACCCAAAAAAAATATATTTTGAATATCCATTTTCCTTACAAGCAGAGAGCTTCAAATTTAGAAAAATGCAAAATTTTCATTTTTTTCATCAAATTTTGGGATTTTTCACCAAGAAAGGATGCAAGTTACCATAAAATTTTACCACTAAGTTAAAGTAGAATATGTCACGAAAAAACAATCTCGGAATCAGAATGATAACTAAAAGTATTCCAGAGTTATTAATGTTTAAAGTGACAGTGGTCAGAATTGCAAAAAACGCTCCGGTCCTTAAGGTATAAAATGGCCTGGTCCTTAAGGGGTTAAGGACCCTTGACGTACGCGTACGTCATGACACCCTGGTACTTAAGGACCCATGACGTACGCGTACGTCATGGAGAATTCCGGCCCCTGCCGCGCACCGGGTGGGGATCGGACTGGGATGCCTGCTGAAATCGTTCAGCAGGCATCCCGTGCAAACGCCCAGGGGGGTCATCAGACCCCCCCCATGTCGGCGATCGCGGCAAATCGCAAGTGAATTCACACTTGCAATTTGCGCGATTCCGGGTCATTACGGGTCTATGGTGACCCGGAATATAAGGGGGATCGTGGTTGTCTAAGACACCCAGGATCCCTCCTATCTCTGCTATTGGTGGTCTAGACGCGACCACCAATAGCAGATCGGGGGCGGGAGGGTTTAACTTTCGTTTTCCCCCTCCTGCCCACCCACAATATTGAATTCTGTCTATTGAATTCTGTGAAGGGTGTAGTTTCCAAAATAGGGTCACATGTGGGTATTTATTTTTTTGCGTTTATGTCAGCACCGCTGTAAAATCGACCACCCCTGTGCTAATCACCAATTTAGGCCTCAAATGTACATGGTGCGCTCTCACTCCTGTTCTGGCACCACGGGGGGCTTTGTAAACGCACATGGCCCCTGACTTCCATTCCAAAAAATTTTTTCCCAAAAGCTCAATGGCGCTCCTTCTCTTCTGAGCATTGTAGTGCAGAGCACTTGACGTCCACACATGGGGTATTTCCATACTCAGAAGAGATGGGGTTTCAAATTTTATGGGGCATTTTGTCCTATTACCCCTTGTAAAAATTTTAAATTCGAGGGAAAACTAGCATTTTAGTGGAAAAAAAAATGTAATTTACACATTCAACTTTCACGAAAAGTCGTCAAACACCTGTGGGGTGTTAAGGCTCACTGGACCCCTTGTTACTTGCCTTGAGAGGTGTAGTTTCCAAAATAGTATGCCATGTGTTTTTTTTTTTTGCTGTCCTGGTACCATAGTGGCTTCCTAAACGGGACATGCCCCCCAAAAATCATTTCAGCAAATTTTGCTTTTCAAAAGCTAAATGGGACTCCTTCCCTTCTGAGCATTGTAGTTTGCCCACAAAGCATTTTACATCCTAACATGTGGTATTTCCATACTCAGAAGAGATGGGGTTACAAATTTTGGGGGTCATTTTTTTCCTATTATCCCTTGTAAAAAAATTTTATTTGAGGGAAACCAGCATTTTAGTGAAAAAAATATATAATAATTTTCACATCCAACTTTAACTAAAAATGGTCAAACACCTGTGGGATGTTAAGGCTCACTGGACCCCTTGTTACGTGCCTTGAGGGGCGCAGTTTAAAAAATAGTTTGCCATGTTTTTTTTTTTTGCAATTCTGGCACCATAGGGGCTTCCTAAATGAGACATGTCCCCCATAAACCATTTCAGAAAAACTCACTCTCCAAAATCCCACTGTCGCTCCTTCCCTTTTGAGCCCTGTAGTGCGCCCGCCGAACACTTGACATACACATATGAGGTATTTTCTTACTCGAGAGAAATTGGGTTACACATTTTAGGAAGATTTCTCTCCTTTTAACCCTTGTAAAAATGCAATAACTGGGTCTACAAGAACATGCCAGGGTAAAAAATGAAGATTTTGAATTTTCTCCTTCAATTTGCTGCTATTCCTGTGAAACACCTAAAGGGTTAACAAACCTTTTGAATGTCATTTTGAATACTTTGAGGGGTGAAGTTTTTATAATGGGGTCATTTGTGGGATATTTCTAATAAGAAGGCCCTTCAAATCCACTTCAAAACAGAACTGGTCCCTGAAAAATTTCGATTTTGAAAATTTGGTGAAAAATTGGAAAATTGCTGCTATACTTTGAAGCCCTCTGATGTCTTCCAAAAGTAAAAACATGCCAACCTTATGATGCAAACATAAAGTAGACATATTGTATATGTGAATAAATATATAATTTATTTGGAATATTCATTTTCCTTATAAGCAGAGAGCTTCAAAGTTAAAAAAAAAAAATCTAAATTTGAAATTTTTTTCATCAAATTTTGGATTTTTTCACCAAGAAATTTTACCACTAACATAAAGTAGAATATGTCACGAAAAAACTGTCTCAGAATCAGAATGAAAGGTAAAAGCATCCCAGAGTTATTAATGTTTAAAGTGAAAGTGGTCAGATGTGCAAAAAATGGCCGTGTCCTACAGTGAAAATTGGCTGGGTCCTTAAGGGGTTAATAATTAAATCAGCTATATACTTAGCTCTTCATGGTTTTTTGAGGCCTGGGGAAATTTCTACCAATTCAGTTAAAGATAAAGCTGTGCTCATGTAGCAGTTGGCACGACTCGTGATAGATATGTTTTGACCCTTTTGGCTACTAAGATATCGAAATCTGAAGTGTTCCCACGGGACATAAGTGGTGTCCTGTCTGGCTATTTGATGAATTACTGATTAGTGTTGTTCGCGAATTTTCACTATTCGAATATTGCGAATAAAGTAGTATATATTCATAATTACAAAAATTCATAATTACGAATATTGAGCCCTCCCTTCTTTAATGGTATAGGGAACTATGACTAGTGCATTAACTCTGTGATTTTTTGCCCATTGAAACCAATAGGCCCATTGTGGTCTATGGGGATCTCATGGCATGTAAAACAGTAAGATAAGCAGGACCGTCTCAGCAGCACAGTGGAATGGGAGACCACCACTGGTTCGAATCCTTGCATGTGATACCACATGGTATTCCACATTTTAATTTTGCAATGTGCCACACATTACCATACACGCCTATGTTTCCAAGCATTTATCACGCATACGGCTCATACAGGATAACACGTATTCATTTCATCCAGGGTACTGACCTCATTTAGCTTCCTGAGTCACGGCTACATTCTACACAATTGCACCATGATTGTGTTTCCACTCAGTTGCAATAGCAGTTAACAAGCAAAACTGTGTACTGCCATATGTTCCCACACAGTATACCACGCTTATCGTCCACATTGTGTTCCGTGCTTACGTCCACACGGCATACCACGCTTATCTTCCACATAATGTTCTGTGCTCAGGTTCACACAGTATACCAAGCTTACCTTCCACATAGTGTTCCATGCTATGCCCCACAGTATACCACGCTTATCTTCCACATAGTGTTCTGTGCTCAGGTCCACACAGTATACCACACTTACCTTCCACATAGTGTTCCATGCTATGTCCCACAGAATACCACGCTAACCTTCTACATAGTGTTCCATGCTATGTCCCATAGAGTATACTATGCTTTACCTTCTGCACAGTGTTCCATGCTTATGTCCACACAGTATACCACGCTTGTGTGCAACACAGCATTACTCCAGGTTCCTACTCAGTGTACGTGCATATGCTTCCCTAGTGGTTTAACATGTACATCTTCCTTCAATATAACCCACATATGTTTCTTACAGTATTGTTTACATGGCTTGTGGTCATGTTTTTCATGATCAGCGCTGTTGTTTTTACTCTTATGTTTCTTATGTTTACTCTTATGAGTCATTTCACTCCCTAACGTTCACACTACGCAAATATTCCTATAGCAGGCACATTACATAAAATTATGTATACCTTTCTGGAGCTGTCACATGGTGCATACGTCACTGACATTTATGTTACATTGGTTCCCATGGCATGCGTTACCTGAGCTGATGCCGTGATTCACATTATTATATCGATATTCAGTACCAGGCATTGATACCATAGCATATATACTGTTCTCGTTTTGGTATTATTGATATACTGGGCTTTGTGTTAATATAATCGATACCGTGTTACATTCCATAGCTGTGATGTGGTGCATTTTTGTCCCTATAGTGCTCATACAGTGCTTATGTTACTGAAGCTGATAATTTGCATTACATAACTAGTAACTATATGCTATGTGTGGTTAATAACTGATATACGGTACACTAATGTTACTTGGGGCTCATGTTACTGTAGCAGACGTACTGGGCATTTAAAATTATTTTAGCTGACATTTGGGCCTATGTTTCTACTACTGGTAATTTGTGTTTGTTACTCTGGCTTACATATTCTGTGTATTAGTGGTTAAAGGACAACTGTAGTGGTCAAAAATCCCTGCCCAAATGTTCCCCAAACAAAAGTTATACAATTCAGTCAATTAGTCCTATTTACCTATATGCAGCAGTTTCTGAGATATTAGAGTTGCCAGCATAGCCCAGTAGTCCTGCGTCCGTCCCCTATTCATTACATTGCAGCCGCCATCTTGGGGACGGAGATCTCTTCCTCCCAGCAGTGTTTGTGCTCCCCCTAGCCTCTGTCAGGTCCTCCCTGCTTATGCATATTCATGAGCGGGTGCTTTCTGAGGCAGCCATAGGCTCATCCTCAGAAACGCCCCTATCTGTAAGATTCAAGCAGGGGGAGAATGAGGACGTCCACAGCTCCTCCCCCCTCCCCTGCTCTGTCTACATAGGACCTCACTTATCATGGGGAGGATTCAAGTTTTCATGGGGGAAACACAGAGCAAACCACAGAGCAGGGAGGGGAGGACGTGTGTGTGTGAAGGAGACATATTACACTGCACGGGCTGGTGGTGTATAGACTACAGGGAATAAATATCACACTGGGGGGGGGGACTACTGAATGACACATGCTGGGAGTTGTAGTCCCTGTTATGTGTGTGTGTATGCCAGTGTTTCCCAACCAGGGAATGCTGGGAGTAGTAGTTTTGCAACATCTGGAGGCACCCTGGTTGGGAAACACTGGTGTATGAACTACAACTCCCAGGATATTACAGAGATACAATAGAGGTGTTGGTGAACTACAACCCCCAGGAAACTACAGAGATACAATAGAGGTGTTGGTGAACTACAACCCCCAGGAAACTACAGAGATACAATAGAGGTGTTGGTGACATACAACTCCCAGGAGACTACAGAGATACAATACAGGTGTTGGTGAACTACAACTCCCAGCCAGGAGACTACAGAGATACAATATAGGTGTTGGTGAACTACAACCCCCAGGAGACTACAGAGATACAATAGAGGTGTTGATGAACTACAACTCCCAGGAGACTACAGAGATACAATATAGGTGTTGGTGAACTACAACTCCCAGGAGACTACAGAGATACAATATAGGTGTTGGTGAACTACAACCCCCAGGAGACTACAGAGATACAATATAGGTGTTGGTGAACTACAATACCCAGGAGACTACAGAGATACAATATAGGTGTTGGTGAACTACAACTCCCAGGAGACTACAGAGGTACAATAGAGGTGTTGGTGAACTACAACTCCCAGGAGACTACAGAGATACAATAGAGGTGTTGATGAACTACAACTCCCAGGAGACTACAGAGATACAATAGAGGTGTTGGTGAACTACAACTCCCAGGAGACTACAGAGGTACAATAGAGGTGTTGGTGAACTACAACTCCCAGGAGACTACAGAGATACAATAGAGGTGTTGATGAACTACAACTCCCAGGAGACTCCTGATACAGTAGAGGTGTTGGTGAACTACAACTCCTTTATACACTCAAACAGCAGAAAGCTGTCACGGCATGCTGGGATTTGTAGTCTTGCAACAGCTGGAGGCACCACTGGAATTCCCAGCATGCCCGAACAGCATATAAAATAACTGGGCATGCTTGGAGTTGTAGTTGTGAAAAAGATGGAGGGACCCCTATCAGGACAGTTTTATAGACAAGCAATTATGTTTTTTTTTTTTACCATTTTTACTTTCACTCTCCACTCTCCAGTGTCCACACTACAGTGAGCACGGAGGCAGCTGCTTCATCACTGGACAGGAGCAGCATGGGGAGGAGGAGATGAGCAGAAGGGGAGGGTGTATGCATAGGGAAGGGAGATGTGGGCATTACAATATAATAATTTGCTCGGGGGGGGGGATAGAACAGGGGGAGGGCAGCAGCTTACAGGAAGTAAGCACAAGGCATGATGGGAGATGTAGTTTTATTTTCACTTCTCCTCCGTAATTCGTGTGCTGATAACGGGAGAAAGACTGGGCCAATTTTGATGGGGGAGACATCGTTGGAAAGGTCTTTCAAAGACCTATTAAATGAGGTAAAAAAAAGTTTTTTTGCCCAGCACTGCAGATGTCCTTTAATTAGCTGTTATGTTGAACATTAATGTTGTTCAGGGCCTACGTCACTATAAGCTCATATACAGAGATTCCAGAGATGTTTTACGGTGCTTACGTTACTTGTAGTGATATACCATGCTTCAACGTTAATGGTTCCATACAGTATCATATACATACTGGTCCCTACAGGGTACTATGCATACGGTTCCCTACAGTGTGACATACATACCGCTCCCTACAGGGTACTATGCATACAGTTTCTTACAGTGTGACATACGTACGGTTACGATAGAGAAACAACAGTGCTTCAGCTCACCCCAGGTGCGCACGGACAGGGCGTGAACCTCACCCAAATGAACGACAGAAGAAAGATTTACATATGTGAGTGTATCGCGGAATTATGCTATCGCACTATAGATATAACAGCTAGAACCATAATAATCATTGGAGAACATCTAGACAAAAGGGGCAGTGACCCGGAGAAGAGGAAAAAAGAAGAAGAAAAAAACTCAAAAAATATATCAATAATGTAAAATCGTATCCATTCTTTTGTTCAAACCTCGTGGATATCTAGTCCCCAACTTCAGGATCCAAAAGATCTCACGGTCCAGAATCTTGTGTCTGAGATTACCGCCTCTAGCTGGAACCGTGACCCTTTCGATCCCCTGAAGCCGGAGACTAGAGGTATCCCCAGCATGTGCCTCCGCACAGTGCTTAGATACCATTGAAACGTTCCTAGATAGGAAATGTGGTACATCGGAAATATGCTTCCGAATCCTCATTTTCAGAGAACTCGGCCGAACTCGGAGAATGACCCGGCCGATTTCTCTGTCACTCCACAGACGCAAATCCAAAAAGTTGATCACTTCTTTCTCCACAGTCACAGTGAATTTTAAATTCAACTCATTCTGATTGAGATATTCCAAAAATTCCTGTATGGCCGCTACATCGGACCTCCAAATAAAGGGGAGATCGTCAATGTAGCGGCCATACCACACCAAGACGTGACTGTGGGGATTACTGGGGGCGAAGAGAATCCCCCTCTCCCACCAACACATATAAATGTTGGCGAGAGAGGGGGAGAACTTCGCCCCCATCGAAGCACCGGTGGTCTGCAGGAAGAACACGCCATTGAACATAAAAAAGTTATGTTTTAACAAATAATCTACTACCAATAGCATGTATTCCCGGAGACCACCGGGGTATTGAGAATAGGTTTCCAGAAACCAGGATAAGGCTGATAAGGCAAGATGATGTGGTATGACAGAGTACAGTGAGGTGACATCAGCTGTCACCCACTTATACTCATCATGCCATTGTATCAAGTCCAACATTTCTAACACGTGTTTTGTGTCCCTAATGTAGCCTGGGATAGTGGGAATGAGTGGCTGTAAAAGTGAATCAATCCACTCACACAACCGTTCATTGAGAGAAGATATCCCCGCCACAATTGGCCTAAGTGGAGGGGGAAATACCCCCTTGTGCACTTTGGGCAGCGAGTGGAATATCGGTATAAAAGGGCTATCAATGACTAAATATTTAGCAATGCTTTCTGTAATATGTCCATTCACTGCCCCCAGATGCACAAGGGACTCTAGGATCTTCTTGAATTTCGGAGTCGGGTCACTTGGAAGGGGTCTATATGTGTCAAGGTCATTTAACATCTCCATATTTAATTTGCTATAGAGCCCCCTATCCAATATGACCACCACTCCTCCTTTATCTGCTTGTCTTATGACTATGTTGTCCATGTTTTCCAATTCTTTAAGAGCATTCCTTTGTTTAAATGATAAATTATATTTAACAGAATGGTTTTGCATGGACAGCATAGTCAGATCAAACTCCACAGCATCTTGAAAATTATCCAGTGCTGGGGTACGGGACATAATAGGGTAAAAGTCCCTATTAGAAGTGGCAAAGTCAGGGATATCAGTTATAAAAACTGGTATCACACTGATCCTGTAAATTGGACGCCAAGGCAAGCTCAGAAAAGCTGAAACTAGCCGTGGAGCTCAATGGGGGTGTATGTGAGAACCCAGAGACATGAGATGAATGCAAAGAGATATTTATGTTGGACATATCCGATACAGCAGCATCACTAGTATGAGTATTAATAACATCAGATACAATGTTCTTCTCAATATTAACAAAATGCTTATGTAAAGTGATGTTACGAACAAAACGGTTTAAATCAAGTAAAATCCGGAATAAATCAAATCTACATGTGGGGGCAAAAGAAAGTCCATGGGACAAAACTTCCAATTGTGTGCAAGAAAGAATGGTGGCAGATAAATTAAAGATAGGAATGGAAGTCTTTACCTCTTCTGATTGTGCTTCATTAGCCTGGTTTGAACGATGTTTTCTGCCGACACTGCGTTTTTTGACGCTTTATTTTGGATCTTCATCCTATGCGGTGTCGGCAGAGGCGAAGAAGCAGCATTTGGGGTCACAGTCCCAGTTTGGGATCCCAAATCACTGGTATCATCCATTCCACTTGATTCAACAGAGGAAAAGCTGACTCTCAAGTCCTTTTTATTCGGTGATTTGTTTTGTTTTTTATATGCGTTTTTCTTCCATTGTTTCTTCAGGATGGACCTGGGAGTGGTGTTATTCCCAGTGTTGGGCCAGATGAAAACGGAGTTGGTTTTGTAGTCCTTCAAATCCTGCAGGAATTTTCTTTGTAATTTTAGTGTTATATTCCACATAAATAGGGTTCTGTTCATGCTGTTCCACGGAGGATTTAATGGTGGAGATTTTTTCATTCACCTCTGCAAGTGCTTTTTCTTTGTACTGTATTATCAGTTTAATAAACTTCAATGACGAATCAGCTAGCAGAAGTTCCCACTCTTGCTTAAACTGCTGGCAAAAGACGGTAGTGGGGAACTTTTTGATTCTTAGTCCCCTGGGAATCATTGTTTGATCCACATAATTTTTTAGCGTGGTCATATCCCACCAAATCTTGGTTTCAAACAGCATAGCTTCCTCCAGTTCTCGGAGTGCGATATTGAGGTCAAGTGTTTCCTCAGTGTCCGTACAGGTGGCATTGAAAATGCAATGCATGCGTTCCTCACGAGTTAAGTTCCCGTTTTGAAGAGCTTCACCTCCACCCGTGGCCATATTGAACAATGCAAGTCCAGTGCCGTATATCACCGGGGGATAGGTAAATCAAGCTTCGGGAGCTGGGGGAGCGCGACGCTGGTCCACACAGGTAAGATAGAGAAACAACAGTGCTTCAGCTCACCCCAGGTGCGCACGGACAGGGCGTGAACCTCACCCAAATGAACGACAGAAGAAAGAGGAGTCCAGCGTCCAGTAACTCGGAGGATAATATTTATTTCACCAGATGGTCATGGCAGGAACACAGGGTACAGTGACGCGTTTCGGCCTTACAACAAAGCCTTAGTCATACACAACATGTAGTACAAAAAGACCGGTTTTTATACATGTGGGTGGGCGGACATGACGCAGCGGCACACCTGCAATAACAGGTGGACGCGACGTCATAACCACACCTACACATGAAGGTATATCCACCCACATGTAGAAACTAATGGCAACCGCCACTGCAAAACATGCAAAACATTAATTAGAAATCTATAAAATTGTATATAATTTACCAAATATAGACGCTTTACATGAAAACAGTATTAAAAAATACATACATAGACATAGCAGTTTCTTTATTACAAAATATATTAAATATAAAAAGGGAGAAAGATGTCAGCATCATGTATAAGTTGCAGAAATCTGTCTCTCATAATAATAAAAGAAAGAAAAACTGCATTTCTTAGAAGCATTCACACTCATGATTTACATATGTGAGTGTATCGTGGAATTATGCTATCGCACTATAGATATAACAGCTAGAACCATAATAATCATTGGAGAACATCTAGACAAAAAGGGGCAGTGACCCGGAGAAGAGGAAAAAAGAAAAAAACTCAAAAAATATATCAATAATGTAAAATCGTATCCATTCTTTTGTTCAAACCTCGTGGATATCTAGTCCCCAACTTCATGATCCAAAAGAACTCACGGTCTTACCTGTGTGGACCAGCCTCGCGCTCCCCCAGCTCCCGAAGCTTGATTTACCTATTCCCCGGTGATATACGGCACTGGACTTGCATTGTTCAATATGGCCACAGGTGGAGCTGAAGCTCTTCAAAACGGGAACTTAACTCATGAGGAACGCATGCACTGCATTTTCAATGCCACCAGTACGGACACTCAGGAAACACTTGACCTCAATATTGCACTCCGAGAACTGGAGGAAGCTATGCTGTTTGAAACCAAGATTTGGTGGGATATGACCACGCTAAAAAATTATGTGGATCAAACAATGATTCCCAGGGGACTAAGAATCAAAAAGTTCCCCACTACCGTCTTTTGCCAGCAGTTTAAGCAAGAGTGGGAACTTCTGCTAGCTGATTCGTCATTGAAGTTTATTAAACTGATAATACAGTACGAAGAAAAAGCACTTGCAGAGGTGAATGATAAAATCTCCACCATTAAATCCTCCTTGGAACAGCATGAACAGAACCCTATTTATGTGGAATATAACACTAAAATGACAGAACAGATAAAGAAAGTGGAATCCTCAATTGCAGATGTAAAACAAAGAAAATTCCTGCGGGATTTGGAGGACTACAAAACCAACTCTGTTTTCATCTGGCCCAACACTGGGAATAACACCACTCCCAGGTCCATCCTGAAGAAACAATGGAAGAAAAACGCATATAAAAAACAAAACAAATCACCGAATAAAAAGGACTTGAGAGTCAGCTTTTCCTCTGTTGAATCAAGTGGAATGGATGATACCAGTGATTTGGGATCCCAAACTGGGACTGTGACCCCAAATGCTGCTTCTTCGCCTCTGCCGACACCGCATAGGATGAAGATCCAAAAGAAAGCGTCAAAAAACGCTGTGTCGGCAGAAAACATCGTTCAAACCAGGCTAATGAAGCACAATCAGAAGAGGTAAAGACTTCCATTCCTATCTTTAATTTATCTGCCACCATTCTTTCTTGCACACAATTGGAAGTTTTGTCCCATGGACTTTCTTTTGCCCCCACATGTAGATTTGATTTATTCCGGACTTTACTTGATTTAAACCGTTTTGTTCGTAACATCACTTTACGTAAGCATTTTGTTAATATTGAGAAGAATATTGTATCTGATGTTATTAATACTCATACTAGTGATGCTGCTGTATCGGATATGTCCAACATAAATATCTCTTTGCATTCATCTCATGTCTCTGGGTTCTCACATACACCCCCATTGAGCTCCACGGCTAGTTTCAGCTTTTCTGAGCTTGCCTTGGCGTCCAATTTACAGGATCAGTGTGATACCAGTTTTTATAACTGATATCCCTGACTTTGCCACTTCTAATAGGGACTTTTACCCTATTATGTCCCGTACCCCAGCACTGGATAATTTTCAAGATGCTGTGGAGTTAGATCTGACTATGCTGTCCATGCAAAACCATTCTGTTAAATATAATTTATCATTTAAACAAAGGAATGCTCTTAAAGAATTGGAAAACATGGACAACATAGTCATAAGACAAGCAGATAAAGGAGGAGTGGTGGTCATATTGGATAGGGGGCTCTATAGCAAATTAAATATGGAGATGTTAAATGACCTTGACACATATAGACCCCTTCCAAGTGACCCGACTCCGAAATTCAAGAAGATCCTAGAGTCCCTTGTGCATCTGGGGGCAGTGAATGGACATATTACAGAAAGCATTGCTAAATATTTAGTCATTGATAGCCCTGTTATACCGATATTCCACTCGCTGCCCAAAGTGCACAAGGGGGTATTTCCCCCTCCGCTTAGGCCAATTGTGGCGGGGATATCTTCTCTCAATGAACGGTTGTGTGAGTGGATTGATTCACTTTTACAGCCACTCATTCCCACTGTCCCAGGCTACATTAGGGACACAAAACACGAGTTAGAAATGTTGGACTTGATACAATGGCATGATGAGTATAAGTGGGTGACAGCTGATGTCACCTCACTGTACTCTGTCATACCACATCATCTTGCCTTATCAGCCTTATCCTGGTTTCTGGAAACCTATTCTCGATACCCCGGTGGTCTCCGGGAATACATGCTATTGGTAGTAGATTATTTGTTAAAACATAACTTTTTTATGTTCAATGGCGTGTTCTTCCTGCAGACCACCGGTGCTTCGATGGGGGCGAAGTTCTCCCCCTCTCTCGCCAACATTTATATGTGTTGGTGGGAGAGGGGGATTCTCTTCGCCCCCAGTAATCCCCACAGTCACGCCTTGGTGTGGTATGGCCGCTACATTGACGATCTCCTCTTTATTTGGAGGTCCGATGTAGCGGCCATACAGGATTTTTTGGAATATCTCAATCAGAATGAGTTGAATTTAAAATTCACTGTGACTGTGGAGAAAGAAGTGATCAACTTTTGGGATTTGCGTCTGTGGGGTGACAGAGAAATCGGCCGGGTCATAACATCTACCTATAGGAAAAATATTGCAGTGAATTCTATCCTGCATGCCGATTCCTGTCACCCCAGACACGTTATAGAGAACCTCCCAACTGGTGAGCTTAGTAGAGCTCGGCGTAATTGTACCCGAGAGGTTGATTTTAGTGGGGAGGCAGTCTCCATAGGCAACCGCCTTAGAGCAAGGAATTATCCACAGTGGACCATTGATAAAACTCTTGCGGTTGTCAATGGTAAAGACCCCAAGTCCTTAATGGGCATTACTTCTGACATGCATGGTGAAACACACAATGGTGATGATAGACATGTTACTCATAGTTATAGTGATAATAAAAATATTAAGTTGGATAATAGAAGTAATTCACCGGTAGTGTTTTCCACCCAGTATAGTATAGAGTTTCATAAAATCAAGAAGGTTATTAACAAGTATATGCCCATCTTAACTAGTGATATAGATTTTAAACAGGCTTTGATAGGGGGCCACAAATGTGTGTCTAAGAAAGCACCCACTATTGGCCAGCGTCTCTTTCTTAGCCTGTTCCAGGATAAGGCATCTACCAAACCCACTTGGCTGACGTACATTGGATCATTCAAGTGTGGGGCTAAAAGGTGCATTTGCTGTAGTTATATTTCTAATTCTACTACATTTGCTTCTACAGTTAACCATACTAGTTTTCCAATTAAACAGTATGTAAACTGTAATACTACTGGTGTCGTGTACTTGTTTACATGCACTAGCTGTCAGGTACAATACGTTGGGTGCACTACGAGTTCTCTGAAAATGAGGATTCGGAAGCATATTTCCGATGTACCACATTTCCTATCTAGGAACGTTTCAATGGTATCTAAGCACTGTGCAGAGGCACATGCTGGGGATACCTCTAGTCTCCGGCTTCAGGGGATCGAAAGGGTCACGGTTCCAGCTAGAGGCGGTAATCTCAGACACAAGATTCTGGACCGTGAGATCTTTTGGATCCTGAAGTTGGGGACTAGATATCCACGAGGTTTGAACAAAAGAATGGATACGATTTTACATTATTGATATATTTTTTGAGTTTTTTTCTTCTTCTTTTTTCCTCTTCTCTGGGTCACTGCCCCTTTTTGTCTAGATGTTCTCCAATGATTATTATGGTTCTAGCTGTTATATCTATAGTGTGATAGCATAATTCCGCGATACACTCACATATGTAAATCATGAGTGTGAATGCTTCTAAGATATGCGGTTTTTCTTTCTTTTATTATTATGAGAGACAGATTTCTGCAACATATACATGATGCTGACATCTTTCTCCCTTTTTATATTTAATATATTTTGTAATAAAGAAACTGCTATGTCTATGTATGTATTTTTTAATACTGTTTTCATGTAAAGCGTCTATATTTGGTAAATTATATACAATTTTATAGATTTCTAATTAATGTTTTGCAGTGGCGGTTGCCATTAGTTTCTACATGTGGGTGGATATACCTTCATGTGTAGGTGTGGTTATGACGTCGCGTCCACCTGTTAGTGCAGGTGTGCCGCTGCGTCATGTCCGCCCACCCACATGTATAAAAAACAGTCTTTTTGTACTACATGTTGTGTATGACTAAGGCTTTGTTGTGAGGCCGAAACGCGTCACTGCACCCTGCGTTCCTGCCATGACCATCTGGTGAAATAAATATTATCCTCCGAGTTACTGGACACTGGACTCCTCTTTCTTCATACGTACGGTTACATACAGTGTGATATACATGAATTTCCCTACAGGGTAATACGCATACAGTTCCTTACAGTGTATGTTTCATAGATATTGTCCCGGTTTTTAGTTCAGCTCTGTCATGTTATGCTTACGTCATGTACGCTAGGTTGTTTTACCTCTTAGCTATTTATGTTCGGTGTGGTTGGAGGCTGATTGCTGTTGTTAATCCTATAACTTCATCTTTATAGTTTCCTTTCTGGTCATTATACATGCCTTGTTACAGCCAGTTTGATCTCACCATTCCAGGTAAGCTTTAAGTCCTCACTTACATGCCTTTTGTACATCACACGCTCCCGTGAGAGAGAGGCTGCTCGACAATACTCGAGCCTTCATATTGTTGTCATTCCTTTGTACATTACAAACGGTCTTGTCTGGGGCAGATTGTATCGTCAATCTACGAGCCTCTTGTCGTCTTTTGTTTTGTTCGTCACATACGCCCCTGTTAGAGGCATTTCGCTTATGTTATACGGCATTACATTACTTCAAGTGATATACCATGCTTCAACATTAACGGTTCCCTATAGTAGGACATACATATGGTTCCCTACAGTGACACATACAATACATACGGTTACCTAGAGTGACATTGATACTGTTCCCTACAGGGTACTATGCATACAGTTCCTTGCAGTGTGACATACATACAATACATACAGTACCATACAGTGTGACATACGTATGATTCCTACAGTGTGACATACTTACATTTCCCTACAGGGTAATATGCATACAGTTCCTTACAGTGTATGTTCCAAAGTTATTGTCCCATTCTTTGATTTCAGCTCTGTCACTTTATGCTTACGTTATATGCGCTAGTCAAGTATATAAGGCTATGGTCATAGTATTACACTCACGTTTTCATGTGCTTAAGTCAGGCATATTAGGCTGTTATAGCGTCACATTGTTCTTGTAGGCAGGTCAGGTATGGTAAACATCACTATAGATGGCAACATTCCTAGGATACCCAAGCAGGTATGACCAGATTGGTTTTACCTCTTAGCCCTACACGTTCAGTGTGGTCGGAGGCTGATTGCTGTCGTCAATCCGTAAAGTCCCATCTTTATAGTTTCCTTTTTGGTCATTGGTCATTTTATACACCTTGTTACAGTCAGTTTGACCTCGCCATTCCAGGTAAGCTTTAAGTTGTCACTTTACATGCTTTCGTACGCCACATGCTCCCGGGAGAGATAGGCTACCCGACAATCCTCAAGCCTTCATATTGTTGTCATTCCTTTGTACATTACAAACTTTCTTGTTTCTTGTCTTTTGTTTTTTGTACGTCACATACGCCCCTGTTAGAGGCAGATTGCACTGTCAATCAACGAGCCTCATGTTGTTTCCGTTCCTGCGTTACATACGATTCTGTCTGAGGCAGATTGCACTGTCAGTCCACGAGCCTCATGTTGTTTCCGTTTCTGCATTACATACGATTCTGTCTGAGGCAGATTGCACTGTCAGTCCACAAGCCTCATGTCGTCGACATCTCTATCTTCCTCTTATATTTGTTACTATGCCTCTGATTGTGGTCTTAGCTGTACACGTCTTAGTGTTAAGTTCTTTGGTGTTGATGTAGCTTCTGGGCCTTTTGATGTATGTTTGTCATGTCAAACGTGTACATGTTGGAAGATTTGCCCATATTGGTCTTTGTAACCTGCTGGTCATGTATATTTTCTTTTGCGATAAGCCTCAGGGTGTAGCAGTAATTATCTTCTTTACGCCTGCAAGTATGAGGATACTGCCTTACTGGTACACAAAACCTCAGGTTAAGTATGTTATATTCTTTTATGTTTTGTCTATGGGGTCTTTCTTTTGTTGTCACTTATGTATAGCATGGTTCAATAGAAATACTTATATGTGTAGCAAGGGACACATGCAAATTATTATATTTTTTTTTCCTTTCTCTCCACGCACCACCTATCTAAATACCTACTGACGTCTGTGTTTTGGCCACTTCTCAATCTAACCGACTCATTGTACCTTCTGTCTATCTAGCAATTCTCCAACATTTCCTATCTCTTTCACTTGGGTCACCTTTATCCATGTGCACTCTGGTACTACCATTCTGGTAGGCGCTATGTGTCCAGTAGTGCCAAGAGGTATATTCAGAATTTCTTCTTGGTTTCGGCTCCATATCAGCTGAGCCAGCTTCTGGGTAGGGGCTTCTCTTTGTCAGTTATCACTTAGATGTTAAGTAAGTTAGGGCACTTTTATCGCTCTGTTCCATTGACACGTTCCAACCAACGGCTGTTAACTGGAGCATGTTGTCTATTTCGGGTTCATATGAAGTAGGTTATACTTAGCCATTAATTCATGCATTACCTAACTGATGTATTTTTGCCCCCTTTCTATAGGATACCCTTCACGGCCAGCCAGGCACACCCCAGGCTGAATTATCCATGCAAATGGTACCCTACTTACGGTACATATAAGAATCCGACCACAATTCAAAACATGGCATCATCGCACAGAAAATGAACTAATTTTACCACCCCCCGAAGAGAGGATGGCTGTTCGGATACTCGATGACCTCTTGCTAAAACAAGAAATACCATCTGATCATCAGGTACCTATGTGAATACGTAAGAAATCTAATAGATTCCCCCCTCTAGCAGCATGTCCATCGGTGGACTTATTTGTAAAACTAGTTACTAACAAATTTGAAACCTTTCCTGAGTACATCTATAATGACAACCTTTCTAAGGAAGAACAAAAAAGTCTTCATAAATTACAACATATTCCAGATATACTATTCAAGCCCACCGACAAAGGCGGCAATATTGTTGTCTGGCCGAAACACCTTTCTGAAGCTGAAGCATATCGACGTTTGAAAGATTCCATGTGCTACTGTAAGCTGACATTTAATCCTTTAACCCCTTAAGGACCAGGCCAATTTTATTTTTGCTGTCAGGATCCGGACTGGTATGCGGAGAGGAAACTGGAGGTGGATCCTCTGTGTCAGTGAGGTGATGGCGTGGGCTGTACCAGGGGAACGGAATCAAAGGGGTTACTGGTTTTCTCCAGAGCCCGCCGCAAAGCGGGATGGACTTGCAGCGGCAGGTAACCCCCAGGTCGTTCCACCCGATAGCGACTCAACCTCACTGGCAGCTGAGACAGGCACGGTACACAAGGACAAGGCAAAAGCAAGGTCAGACGAAGCAGAAGGTCTGGGCAGGCAGCAATGGTTCGTAGTCAGGGGCAATGGCAAGGGTCTGGATACACAGGCTAGGGATACACAAAATGCTTTCTCAGGGCACTAGGGCAACAAGATCCGGCAAGGACAGGAAGGGGAAGTGGGTTTTATATGTTTTTAACTGATTAACTTTAAACTTCATAGAGCCGGCGCGCGTGCGCCGGGAGGGCAGTGAAGGAGGATGTGGTGGGTGAGAGACACGGGGCGCGATTCGAGAGCGGGCACGTCCCACACCTCGGATCGCGTCTCCTCCGAGAACAAGGAAGCAGCGCTAGCGGTCAGCGGTGTCGGCCGGAGCGCTGCAAACAGAAGCACGCTGCGAGCGCTCAGGGGAAGCAGCGGGACCCGGAGCACTCGGCATGACAGTACCCCCCCCCTTGGGTCTCCCCCTCCTTTTGAAGCCCAGGAACCTATGGATGAGTGCTTTGTCGAGGATATTGTCCTCGGGCTCCCAAGACCTCTCTTCGGGGCCACAATTCTCCCAGTCAACAAGAATTTTTTTTTTTTTTACCTTGGAGGCGAGGATTTCTTTTACCGAGAAGACGTCAGAGGACCCAGTGACAGGAGCAGGAACGGTGACCTTGGGGGAAAAGCAGTTAAGAGTGAGAGGTTTGAGAAGGGATACATGAAAGGAGTTAGGAATACAAAGAGAAGGAGCAAGATGGAGCTTGTAGGAGACAGGGTTAATTTGACTTTTGACTCTGAATGGCCCGAGGTAACGAGGACCCAGCTTGTAGCTAGGGACACGAAACCGAATATATTTGGCAGAGAGCCACACTTTGTCACCAGGGGCAAAGACATGAGGAGTTCTTCTCTTCTTATTCGCATGTTTCTTCATGCGAGAAGAGGCCAGTGAGAGTGATTTTTGAGTCTCCTTCCAGGTAGTGGAGAAGTCCCGGGTCAATTCGTCTACAGCAGGAACTCCAGAAGAAGTGGGGATGGGGAGGGGGGAAGTGGGTGACGGCCGTACACCACAAAGAACAGAGACTTGGCAGAGGACTCAGAGTTTTTGAAATTGTACAAGAATTCAGCCCAGGGTAACAGGTGGACCCAATCATCTTGGCGGGAGGAGACAAAATGTAGCAGGTAGTCACCAAGGATCTGGTTCACTCTCTCCACTTGTCCATTGGACTGTGGGTGGTAGGAGGACGAGAAATTTAATTTGATCTTTAATTGATGACAGAGAACTCTCCAAAATTTTGACACAAATTGAACGCCTCTATCCAAGACGATATGCGTGGGAAGCCCGTGAAGACGAAAAATCTGCAGAAAAAATTGCTTCGCCAACTGTGGCGCAGAAGGAAGGCCTGGAAGCGGAATAAAGTGAGCCATTTTGGAAAAACGATCAACGACCACCCAGATGACAGTGTTGCCATGGGATACAGGAAGATCAGTGAAGAAGTCCATGGCTATGTGGGACCAAGGCTGTTCAGGCACCGGCAGCGGAAGACCTGAAGGTTTCTGACGAGGGGTCTTGTCACGTGCACATATTGTACAGGCTCGTACGAAATCGGTCACATCCTTTTCCAAGGAGGACCACCAATAGTGTTTGGCAATCAACTGTAAAGTCTTTTTTATTCCAGCGTGACCAGCCAGAAGGGAGGAATGGCCACATTTGAGGATCCGGAGGCGAAGAGGGGGAGGCACATAAGTCTTTCCTGGAGGGACAGGTACCAGAGAAGCATGAGCAGAAGAGATCAGGCACTCGGGGGAAATGATGTTCTGAGGAAGGGTCTCGGCTTCAGAGGCATCGATGGTACGACATAGAGCATCAGCTCTGACATTCTTGTCTGCGGGACGAAAATAGATCTGGAAGTTAAAACGGGCAAAAAACAACAACCACCTGGCCTGGCGAGGATTTAGCTGCTGGGCGGATTGGAGACAAGACAAGTTTTTGTGATCTGTAAAAATGGTGATGGGGTGAAGGGATCCTTCCAAAAAATGTTTCCATTCCTCAAGGGCCAACTTAATCGCCAACAGTTCACGGTCTCCGATGGAATAATTTTTTTTCTGGAGTTGAAAAGGTTTTGGAGAAAAATCCGCAGGTGACATTTTTTCCTTTGGCAGATTTTTGTAGGAGAACAGCTTCGGCTCCAACAGAGGAGGCGTCAACCTCGAGGAAGAAGGGCATCTGAGGATCAGGTCTGGACAAGACTGGAGCAGAGGAGAAGGCGGCTTTGAGGTGGTTAAAGTCTTCCTCCGCCTGTGGCGGCCAGGATTTCGGATTAGCATTTTTCTTAGTCAGTGCTACAATAGGAGCAACGATGGTGAAGAAGTGGGGAATGAATTGGCGGTAGTAATTTGCAAATCCGAGAAATCTTTGGATTGCTCGCATGCCAGTAGGACGAGGCCAATCCATTACCGCAGAAAGTTTAACATGGTCCATTTGAAGACCTTGTCCGGACACAATGTAACCCAAGAAGGGAAGACTGCTGCTTTCGAAAAGACACTTCTTGATTTTGTCGTAAAGTTGATTTTGGCGTAGTCGCTGGAGCACTTGACGAACATGAAGGCGATGTTCCTCTAGGTCGGAGGAAAAAATGAGGATGTCGTCAAGATAGACTACCACACAAGGGTACAGCATATCCCGAAAAATGTCATTAACAAAGTCCTGAAAGACTGCTGGGGCGTTGCATAGACCAATTGGCATAACTAGGTATTCAAAGTGACCATCTCTGGTATTGAAGGCGGTCTTCCATTCATCACCTGCTCGAATACAGATGAGGTTATATGCGCCCTTTAGATCTAGTTGGGTGAAAATCTTAGCACCTCACAGTCGGTCGAAGAGTTCGGAGATGAGAGGCAGAGGATAGCGATTTTTTACGATAATTTTATTGAGACCGCGGTAATCAATACAAGGGCAGAGAGATCCATCTTTTTTAGCGACAAAGAAAAATCCAGCTCCAGCCGGGGAAGATTTCCGGATAAAACCTCTTTTGAGGTTTTCTTGTATGTACTCAGACATAGCTTGGGTTTCCGGGGCAGAAAGTGGGTAAATCCTACCACAGGGCGGTGTGGTACCAGGTAGCAGGTCGATAGGACAGTCATAGGGTCTATGTGGTGGTAAGACCTCTGCCTGCTTTTTACAAAAGACGTCTGAAAAGTCCTGATAGGCCTTAGGAAGACCTGGCAAAGGAGTAGCCATGGAGACTTGGCAGGAAGAAACTGGGTGAAGACAACGCTTGTGGCAAGAAGATCCCAAGCTCTTAATGTCCCCGGTGACCCAGTCGAGGCTAGGCGAATTACGTTGGAGCCAGGGCAAGCCCAGAAGAATTTCAGGAGTGCACAAAAAATGTGAATATGTTCATGATGGTGAACTCCTACAGTCATGAGTAGCGGTTGAGTGCGGTAACGCACGGTACAGACCAGTCTCTCTCCATTGACGGATGAAATTAAGAGAGGCTTGATGAGACGGGTAACTGGAATGTTGAATCTGTTTACTAGGGAGGCTTCAATGAAATTTCCTGCTGAACCCGAGTCCAAGAAGGCCACAGCGGAGAAGGAAGTAGTATTAGCTGGTACAGCAATCCGCACAGGTAAAGTCAATCGTGGAGAGGTAGAATTCACTCCTAGCAACGACTCTCCTACATTGACTAGGTGAGTGGGTGCGTCTCTCAGACGCGGAGGACGAATAGGACAGTCCTTAAGCAAATGTTCGGTGCTTGCACAGTATAGGCACAGGTTTTCATTCCTACAGCGTAATCCTCTCTTGAAGGGTCAGGCGAGACCGATCCACTTGCATAGCCTCCTCGGCAGGAGGCACAGGAACAGATTGCAGAGGACGTTGGAGGAGAGGAGCCTGGGAGGAAAACCGCCTGATGTGAACAAGATCCTTTTTCTGACGAAGCTCCTAGCGTCTTTCCGAGAAACGCATGTCGATGCGGGTGGCCAAATGGAGTTCAGACAGGTTAGCAGGAATTTCTCGTGCGGCCAGGACATCTTTGATGTGACTGGATAAGCCTTTCTTGAAGGTCGCGCAGAGGGCCTCATTATTCCAGGAAAGCTCAGAGGCGAGGGTGCGGAACAGGATGGCGTATTCGCCCACTGAAGAACTCCCTTGGACAAGATTCAGCAAAGCAGTCTCGACTGAGGAAGCCCGGGCTGGCTCCTCAAAGACACTACGTACTTCTGAGAAGGAGGACTGGATTGTAGCTGTGGCAGGATCGTTGTGGTCCCAAAGCGTTGTGGCCCATGACAAGACCTTTCCAGACAGGAGGCTGACCACGAACGCCACCTTAGACCGTTCTGTAGGAAATTGGTCCGACATCATCTCCAGGTGTAGGGAACACTGGGACAGGAATCCACGGCATAGTTTAGAGTCCCCATCAAACTTGTCTGGAAGAGACAGGCGGAAACTGGGAGCAGCCACCCGCTGCGGAGGAGATGCAGGAGCTGGCGGAGGAGATGGTAGCTGTTGTTGCGGCAGTAGCTGTTGCAGCATAGCGGTCAACTGAGTCAGCTGTTTTCCTTGTTGCGCGATCTGCTGAGATTGCTGGGCGACCACGGAGGTTAGGTCAGCGACACTGGGCAGCGGGACCTCAGCGGGATCCATGGCCAGATCTACTGTCAGGATCCGGACTGGTATGCGGAGAGGACACTGGAGGTGGATCCTCTGTGTCAGTGAGGTGATGGCGTGGGCCGTACCAGGGGAACAGAATCTAAGGGGTTACTGGTTTTCACCAGAGCCCGCCGTAAAGGGGGATGGACTTGCAGCGGCAGGTAACCCCCAGGTTGTTCCACCCGATAGCGACTCAACCTCACTGACAGCTGAGACAGGCGCGGTACACAAGGACAAGGCAAGAGCAAAGTCAGACGTAGCAAAAGGTCTGGGCAGGCAGCAATGGTTCGTAGTCAGGGGCAATGGCAAGAGTCTGGATACACAGGTTAGGGATGCACAAAACGCTTTCTCAGGGCACTAGGGCAACAAGATCCGGCAAGGACAGGAAGGGGAAGTGGGTTTTATATGTTTTGAACTGATTGGGCCAGGCAACAATTAGTGGTGCACTGGCCCTTTAAATTTCATAGAGCTGGCACGCGCGCCCTAGAGAGCGGGGCCGCACGCGCCGGGAGAGCAGTGAAGGAGGACGTGGTGGGTGAGACACGGGGCACGATTCGAGAGCAGGCACGTCCCGCACCTCGGATCGCGTCCCCACCGAGAACAAGGAAGCAGCGCTCGCAGTCAGCGGTGCCAACCGGAGCGCTGCAAACAGAAGCACACCGCGAGCGCTCCGGGGAAGCAGCGGGACCCGGAGCGCTTGGCGTGACATTTGCATTTCCATGTTTTCCTCCTCGCCTTCTAAACTCTTTCATATTTCCATCTACAGACCCATATAAGGGCTTGTTTTTTGCGTGACCAATTGTACTTTGTAATGAAACCTCTGATTTTACCATAAAATCTACGGCGAACCCCAAAAAAATCTTTTTTTAATTAGGAAATGTAAATGAAAACCACAATTTTGCACATTTTGGAGGGTTTCGTTTTCACACTGTACAATTTACGGTAAAAATGACGTGTTCTTTTTTCTGTGGGTCAATACGATTAAAATGATAACCATGGCTAGATACTTTTATATTTTTGTACCGCTTAAAAAAGCTTTAATCTAAATCTTTTTGTGCAAAATCAGAACTGTAAAATCGCCCTATTTTGACCACCTATAACTTTTTCATTTTTCCGTATATAGGGCGGTATGAGGGCTCCTTTTTGTACCATCATCTAAATTTTTTATCGATACCCCATTTGCATATATAAAACTTTTATATCATTTTTTATTAATTGTTTTTAATAAAATGTGACAAAAAAGCTGCATTTTTGGACTTTTTTTTTCATTTTTTTCATTTACACCATTCACTGTACGGGATCATTAACATTATATTTTGAAAGTTTGGACATTTACGCACGTGGCAATACCAAATATGTTTATAAAAAAAAATTACGCTTTTTGGGGGTAAAATGGGAAAAACTGAAAATTTTTGTTTTTATTGGGGGAGGGGATTTTTCTTTTTTTTTTTTTTTACTTTTTTTTTAAATTTTTCAACTTTTTTTTAATACACTTTTTATGTCCCCATAGGGGACTATCTATAGCAATCCTTTGATTGCTAATACTGTTTAGTGCTATGTATAGGACATAGCAATGATCAGTATTATCGGCTATCTCCTGCTCTGGTCTGCTCGATCTCAGACCAGAGCAGGAGACAGATGGAGCAAGGTGAGGGGACCTCCGGTCGCCATGCTGGATGATCGGATCACCGTGGGCGATCCGATCATCCATTCAAAGTACCGCACTGCCACAGATGCTTTGATACAGATCACGGCATCTGTGGGGTTAATGGCAGACATCTGGACGATCACGGATGTTGGCCATTATGGTGGGTCCCCGGCTGCTGATAGCAGCTGGAACCTGCCGTGTATGACGCGAGCACCGCTTCGATGCTTGCGATCATACACAGGACGTAAATGTACGTCCTAGTGCGGGAAGTCCCACCCAACCAGGTCCTACATTTACGTCTGTGGTCGATAAGGGGTTATTTGCATTTCAGGCTGAACTGAAATCTCTTCTGGATTCTGCGGAGGCAACCTCAACTATCGATAAAGATTTGGCTGACGCCCTGTACATCCC
Source organism: Hyla sarda (assembly GCF_029499605.1). Taxonomy (NCBI): domain Eukaryota; kingdom Metazoa; phylum Chordata; class Amphibia; order Anura; family Hylidae; genus Hyla; species Hyla sarda. The sequence goes on from NC_079193.1 coordinate 125,699,411, forward strand.
AAATCCTACCATCTCTAGACTTTACTTATTACCTAAAGTGCACAAGCATCCGACACGTCCACCCGGAAGACCGATTATTTCCAGAACAGGTAACTTCTCTCAATCTCTTGCCAAATTTGTCGACTCAAAATTACAACCACTTGTTGAAAGTTTACCATCTTTCATCCAGGATACAACTAATTTGTTGAGACGTGTGAGATGTTGAATCGCTGTATACCAACATCAAACATGCAGATGGCCTGGCAGCATCTAAATTCTTTCTAGATACCAGTAATTACTCCCCGGAAATGTCTCAATTCATATTACACATTTTGCAATTCACCTTGTCTCATAACTTTATAACTGTATGATATCTTAGCTACTGAAGAAAATGTCCGTGACATTGAAACGAGTTTAGCTTGCCATGTATACGCTATTGCACATCAACCATAAAGACTATTATAAATAGCCATTTGAGATTTACCATTTGAAACTGCTGGATGCCCTTTATTTGGAGACCACTGCAGCCCGCTCGCACTTAGTGCCGTGTTCACACACGTGGAACGCTCTCTCACAGCCCCGGCTTATCTACGTGAGTCCCGGACATCATCTCCATAGGCCGGACGCCTGCCGTGCAAGCCTGGGACCTACGAACCGCCGGAGAACCACTCACCCATCACACAGACGGGCTCACACAGGACGCAGCCGTCCCCAGCACAGGATGCAGTCGTGACAGCCGTACCAGCCGTGCCAGCCTAAGCAGAAGTATATCCTGCGGAGGGTGAGTGGTGCTGTGCACCGATCTTCATTACAAGCGTTACACTAACAATACGCTTCCAAGACATACCAGCATCTACCACTACTACTATTACGCTTTTAAGATATCCCAACATCTAATAATTGTATCTATAAACTGCACCATCAATGAATTCAACATAGGAAGTATACAAAAGTATACAATCATATGAACTGTATCATTTATGGATCCAATGCATTATATACACTGAATGGACTAAGCGCAATAAGCGAATGAGATAGAGGACTTTTTGATTATTGATATTTTTATCTTTATTTTTTAACATTTTTAATACATTTTAATACCATTTTATATTCTACTGTTATCTACTAGTATTGCCGTCCACCCCACGCAAGGGCCCTGCTAAAGGTGACGACATACATTAATTGTAATAAATAATAAACTGTACATTCACATTCATCTATACTATCTGTTCTATTATTTACTTTTCTTCTACCCTATATCTGCAGTACTTTAGAGGACTGGTACTTATAAATATTTTTTATTTATTCTATCTATAGGCTTTTTTTTGGGTGAAGTAGTTAACCTCAAGTACTATCTCTATCCTAGGTGAGCTACACATACTACACAAGACTCAAAACCAGTCAAGGTTACAACTCCTGCAACCATCTCAGGTACGAACTGGGGATGATAGTGTCAGATTTGTTGCTAATTTTCACTCCCATTGGGCAAAAATGCGCGATTGTCTTGAAAAATATGGAATGGAAATACCCCATGTTAGGGCGTAAAATGCTCTGTAGGCGAACTACAATGCTCAGAAGAGAAGGAGTCACATTAGGCTTTTTGAAAGCAAATTTTGCTGAAATGGTTTTTGGGGGGCATGTCGCATTTAGGAAGCCCCTATAACCCCACATGGCATACTATTTTGGAAACTACACCCCTCAAGGCATGTAACAAGGGGTACAGAGAGCCTTAACACCCCACAGGTGATTGACGAACTTTCGTAAAGTGGGATGTGAAAATGAAAAATTTGATTTTTAGAACTAAAATGCTGGTGTTACCCCATACTTTTCATTTTCACAAGGAGTATGGTAATAGGAGAAAATGCCCCACAAAATTTGTAACCCCATTTCTCTTGAGTAAGGAAATACCTCATATGTGGATTAATTTTCATGTCTAACTTTAACGAAAATTTGTCAAAGACCTGTGGGATGTTAAGGCTCAATATACCCCTTGTTACATTCCGTGAGGGATGTAGTTTTCAAAATGGGGTCACATGTGGGTGTTCTTTTTTTTGCGTTCATGTCAGAACCGCTGTAATGTTCAGCCACCCCTGTGCAAATCACCAATTTAGGCCTCAAATGTACATGGCGCTCTCTCACTCCTGAGTCATGTAGTTCGATTGCAGAGCATTTTGGGGGTCTTTTTCTTCTTTTACCTCTTGTGAAAATGAAAAATGTTAATCTTTTTACACTAACAGGCTGGTGTAGGCCCCAACTTTACCTTTTCATAAGGGGTAAAAAGAGAAAAATCCCCCCAAAATTTGTAACACAATTGTTCCCAAGTACGGAAATACCCCATATGTGGCCCTAAACTGTTGACTTGAAATACGACAGGGCTCTGAAGTGAGAGAGCGCCATGCGCATTTGAGGCCTAAATAAGGAATTTGCAATAAGGATGGGGCTTGTCTCCACCAAAACCCTACAGTAGTGTTTCCCAAACAGGGTGCCTCCAGTGGTTGCAAGACTCCCAGCCTGCCAGGACAGTCTATGGCTGTCTGGCAATACTGGGAGTTGTGGTTTTGCAACAGCTGGAGGCTCTGTTTAGGAGACACTGCCGCATGAGACGTTTTTCATTTTTATTTGGGGGGGACGTGTAAGGGGGTGTATATGTAGTGTTTTACTTTTTATTATTTGTTAGTGCAGTGTAGTGTTTTTAGGGTACACTCACACAAGTGGGGGTTCAAAGTAAGTTTTCCGCTGGGAGTTTGAGCTGCGGTGGAAAATTTGTCGAAACTTGTAGAAGGAAACCCACTGTAAACCCCCGCCCATGTGAATGTACCCTGTACATTTACGTGTCTGTGTGTGTGTGTGTGGGGGGGGGGGGGAAACCTTCAGTTGTGGCAAAATGACAACTCCCAGAATGCACTGACAGACCGTACATGCTGGGAGTTTTACAACAGCTGTAGGCACACTGGTGGGGAACCACTGAGTTAGAAAAAGACTATAGTTCAGTGATTCTAACCAGTGTGCCTCCAGCTGTTGCAAAACTACAACTCCTGACGAAGCCCATACGCGAAACGTGCGTTGGGGTGTTGGTGCTTGGTGTTCCTGGCTTGTGGGTATATGACAGGTAGTCTCTTTAGGTATTACTCATCTTGGGTCCCTATTCATGTCTGTTATACTGCATTGCTGCTCCCCATGTTATACTGATGTATGTTAGATGTTATATCTATATTATACTATATTACGAGTTTGCAGCCGTGCCAGTTTTACATTGTGTATGCTCTTGACTGAATACCTACATCGCCCATACCAGGTTCACTGGAACTTGTTGTCTCCTGCCTAAGGGCATCCTCTGCCTTTTAATTATTTTTAATTGTTTGTTTTATATTGTCTAATAAAGATTGTTATACTTTTTGAAATAATATTAGTATTGTGGGTCTCTTTGTTTTTGGCTATATATTGGTACCCCCGGGACCTACATACGGCGCTTAATGTTTGCCGTGTTGTTGTTTGTCTAAATTAAAACTACAACTCCCAGCATGTACGGTCTGTCCGTGCATTCTGGGAGTTGTAGTTTTGCAACAGCTGGAGGCACACGGGTTGGAAACACGGAGTTAGGAAACAGACTCTAGCTCAGTGTTTCCCAACCAGTGTGCCTACAGCTGTTACAAAACTTCAATTCCCAGCATGGCCAGACAGTCAGGGATGCTGGGCATGTAGTTCTGCAATATCTGGCCCTTAATATGTTGCAGAACTACAACTCTCAGCCTGGACAGTCAGTGCATGCTAGGAGTTGTAGTTATGCAACATATGAAGGGCCAGATATTGCATAACTACATGCCCAGCATCCCTGATTGTCTGGCAATGCTGGGAATTGTACTTTTGCAACATCTGGAGGGCTACAGTTTGGAGACCACCGTATAGTGGTCTCCAAACTGTGTCACTACAGATGTTGCAAAACTACAACTCCCAGCATGCCCAGACAGCCTTTGGCTGTCTGGGCATGCTGGGAGTTGTAGTTTTGGAGCTTTTAGAAGGCCACAGTGAAGATCACTTACCGCGATCTTCGCTGCAGCCTTCTCCACGCCGCACTTTCCGGCCTGCGTCCTCCTGCTGCCGCAGCTCCTCCGTAATGCCGCCTCCGTCGGTCCGGTAAGCCAGGCCTAATAATAACTATTCTCTATATGTATTGACCATTTGGATATCTATATATATGTTTATATATATAGAGAAAATCTTTTTATTTAATCATGGTGGCTGATTCTACACATTATATATCTCTGCTCTTCACTCACTTTTCCCATATCACTGATTTCTGTTTTCTCTTTTCCTTTTTTTCACTTTGTGTCAGTGGCGGATCCAGGGGGGGGGGGGGGGGCAACGAGGCAATTGCCCCCCCGAGATTGCTGCCCCTCCCGATACTATATTAGTGATGAGCGGGAGCTGTCAGCCCCGGCTGCACTGTCCCCTCACCTGCAGCATTTGCAGCGTGTGAACCATTCTCTGCAGGACAGCATTCTCTGCAGGCAGGCCCGTCGCTACCGGACTGGCAAACCAAGCAATTGCTTGGGGCCCCGAGCTGGCTGGGGGCCCCGAGCACAGCCGGTGCACATCCAGTAGTGACGGGGCACTTTGGGGGGCCCGCACATTTCAATTAAATTACCTTTGTAGGGCGTGGGCCCCTTAAGAAACAAAGCGCAGGGCCGGCACCGGACAGGTCAGGGGCTGATGGGAGTAGAGACGTCACGTGCCCCGCGCAGGCACGCACGTCCACTCCGATCACCTGACCTGTCCTTGCTTACGTCCCTACGCGAACCTCCAGCATCCTCCTCATGCAGTGACAGGAGCAGCAGAAGACTCACGATCCACGGCAGGGTAAGTAAACTGGCCCGGAGGGGCGGGGGGGGGGGGGGGGTCGGGGGATTGTATGGTGGTTAGGGGAATACATTGGTGATGAGAGGTGTGTGTGTGTGTGGGGGGGGGGTTGTTATGGGAGTGATAAGAGGTGCAGGGGGGGTGTTATGGGGGTGATGAGAGGTGCAGGGGGGGTGTTATGGGGGTGATAAGAGGTGCAGGGAGGGTGTTATGAGGGTGATAAGAGGTGCAGGGGGGGTGTTAGGGGGGTGATAAGAGGTGCAGTAGGGGTGTTCTGGGGGTGATAAGAAGTACAGTAGGGGTGTTATGGGGGTGATAAGAGGTGCAGGGGGGGTGTTATGAGGGTGATAAGAGGTGCAGGGGGGTGCTATGGGGGTGATAAGAGGTGCAGTAGGGGTGTTATGGGGGTGATAAGAGGTGCAGTAGGGGTGTTATGGGGGTGATAAGAGGTGCAGTAGGGGTGTTATGGGGGTGATAAGAGGTGCAGTGAGGGTGTTATGAGGGTGATAAGAGGTGCAGGGGGGGTGTTAGGGGGGTGATAAGAGGTGCAGTAGGGGTGTTCTGGGGGTGATAAGAAGTACAGTAGGGGTGTTATGGGGGTGATAAGAGGTGCAGGGGGGGTGTTATGAGGGTGATAAGAGGTGCAGGGGGGTGCTATGGGGGTGATAAGAGGTGCAGTAGGGGTGTTATGGGGGTGATAAGAGGTGCAGTAGGGGTGTTATGGGGGTGATAAGAGGTGCAGTAGGGGTGTTATGGGGGTGATAAGAGGTGCAGTAGGGGTGTTATGGGGGTGATAAGAGGTGCAAGGGGGTGTTATGGGGGTGATAAGAGGTTCAGTAGGGGTGTTATGGGGGTGATAAGAGGTGCATTAGGGGTGTTATGAGGGTGATAAGAGGTGCAGGGGGTGTTATGGGGGTGATAAGAGGTGCAGGGGTGTTATGGGGGTGATGAGAGGTGCAGGGGGGAGTGTTATGGGGGTGATGAGAGGTGCAGGGGTGTTATGGGGGTCATGAGAGGTGCAGGGGGGTATTATGGGGGTCATGAGAGGTGCCCCCCTGCACCTCTCCTCATCACCCCTCCATAACCCCCCCTGGTTATAGTAGTATTTTATTCAGGGTACAGTGTATGGCAGTATTATATTCAGGGTACAGTGTGGGGCAGTATTTTATTTAGGGCACAGTGTGGGGCAGTATTTTATTTAGTGGGTACAGTGAATAGCAGTATTATATTCAGGGTACAGTGTGTGGCAGTATTATATTCAGGGTACAGTGTGGGGCAGTATTATATTTAGTGGGTACAGTGTATAGCAGTATCATATTCAGGGTACAGTGTATGGAAGTATTATATTCAGGGTACAGTGTATGGCAGTATTATATTCAGGGTACAGTGTGTGGCAGTATTATATTCAGGGTACAGTGTGTGGCAGTATTATATTCAGGGTACAGTGTGGGGCAGGATTATATTTAGTGGGTACAGTGTGTAGCAGTATTATATTCAAGGTACAGTGTATAGCAGTTTTATATTCAGGGTACAGTGTGTGGCAGTATTATGTTCAGGGTACAGTGTATGGCAGGATTATATTTAGTGGGTTAAGTGTATAGCAGTATTATATTCAGGGTACAGTGTGGGGCAGTATTTTATTTAGGGTACAGTGTGGGGCAGTATTATATTCAAGGTACAGTGTGGGGCAGTATTATATTCAGGGTACAGTGTGGGGCAGTATTATATTCAGGGTACAGTGTGGGGCAGTATTATATTCAGGGTACAGTGTGAGGCAGTATTATATTTAGTTGGTACAGTGTGTGGCAGTATTATATTCAGGGTACAGTATGTGGCAGTATTAATTTTATTTGGTACAGTGTGTGGCAGTATTATATTCAGGGTACAGTGTATAGCAGTATTATGTTCAGGGTACAGTGTGTGGCAGGATTATATTTAGTGGGTACAGTGTATGGCAGTATTGTATTCAGGGGTACAGTGTGTGGCAGTATTATATTCAGGGTACAGTGTATAGCAGTATTATGTTCAGGGTACATTGTGTGGCAGGATTATATTTAGTGGGTACAGTGTATAGCAGTATTATATTCAGGGTACAGTGTGGGGCAGGATTATATTTAGGGTTCACTTTCTGGCAAGGTTATGATTACTGTCTTCATGCAGAGGATGAGGATCTGCTGACATTGAGGAGCCAATGATGTCGGGATGCCAGACTCTGCAGAGAAGATGGAGCTGGGGGAAGACCTGGTCTCTGGACCCAATGAAGAAGAAAAGATAACAGAAAAGATGTCACTCAAGGCAGAAGACGTCACTCAGGTCACTGATATCATTGTGTATTCTCCTGACTGTCCCATCAGAGCTGTAGTCACTTGTAAGTTCTGCAGTGATGATGGGTAAAACTGTGTCCAATCTGTGTCTCTCCAGCTGTTACAAAACTTCAACTCCCATTGCCAGAGGCTCTCCAGACATGATGGGAGTTTTAGCTTTCCAACAGCTGGAGAACCACTTCAGCCGAGGTGATCGATGGGGGTCTCAGCAGTCAGACACTCACCCAAAAAAAAATGGCCCTGGGGGGGGTGGACAGGGGGTATGGGTAGGGAACACTGCTGCACCTAATGTGGGGGAACACTGCCTGCCTAATGTGGGGGGAACACTGCCTACCTACTAAGGGGGAACACTGCCTGCCTAATGTGGGGAACACTGCCAACCTAATGTGGGGAGAACTATGCTGCACCTAATGTGGGGGGAACTCTGCTGCACCTAATGTGCATAGTATCGACGTTTGCTCACATTGCGCTCCCAGAATTCAAGGGCCGACGTTACTATGTCCTGACGCCAGCCCTAGAGCGTGATGTGCGTGAACATCAAAGGGGGGGGGGGGGGGCCTCCATGTCCATTTTGCTTGGGGCCCCCAAATTCCTTCAAACGGCCCTGTCTGCAGGACACCATTCTCTGCAGGCCGCGCGGGCTGCCTGTCAGTGCTGAGAATGCTTCGGTCTCAGCATCATTCAGTCTGCAGGCATTACACTGTGCAGGGGCAGGGAAGAGATAAGCTCCTCCCCCTCTCACCCCTTTGTGTTTCCAGCAGGCCGGGCCCAGCTTACTGCCCTCCACCAAAGGCCCGGACACCCAACCAATGCCTCCAGACCCCCCTGCCCACCCTGATGCTGCCCTTCATGGTAAGTAACTTTGGGGGAGGAGGAGGAAGGGGGGAGGGGGGTTAGGCTCGGGAGACAGGTAAAGGGGAACTCTTATGAGTGTTTCCCAGCAGAAGCCTCTAACTATAGTAAAACTACAACTCCCAGCATGTATTTGGCTTTGTGGGCATACTGGGAGTTGTAGTTTTACAACAGCTGGAGGCACCCTGGTTGGGGAACACTGATCTATCTGTCTTTCTATCTCCTATCTATCGCTCACATCTATCTATCATCCATCTATCTCATATCTATCTATCATCTATCTATCTCATATCAATCTATCTATCTATCTCAAATCAATCTATCTATCTCATATCTATCTATCTATCTCATAACTATATATCATCTATCTATCTATCTATCTATCTCCTATATCTATCTATCTCTCATATCTATCTATATCATATCTATATATCATCTATCTATCTATCTCATATCTATCTATCTATCTATCTATCTATCTCATATCAATCTATCTATCTATCTATCTATCTATCTCCTATCTATCTATCTCAAATCAATCTATCTCCTATCTATCTATCTATCTATCTATCTATCTCATATCTATCTATCTATCTATCTATCTCATATCTATCTATGTCATATCTATCTATCTATCTAGACAAAGAATAAGTCAACCAGCACTTTAGTTGATACCAAACTCTTGTATGGACCTGGTCGCAGGTGCACGCTACTAGGCTAAATATACAGCAACAGAAGAATAGTTTGGTATCAACTAAAGTGCTGGCTGACTTATTCTTTGTCTGTATTACACATATGGGGGAGTGGCTACCTCCATGTTGGCCTTGCACCCCACCCACCTCTAAGTGCCTCACTATCTCATAGTTTCACATTTGCATCTATTACACCATAGCTGTATAGCTCTCCATGTTTTATCTGCATGTTCATGTTTCACCTATATCCTTGTGCTGGCAGTGTGCTGCTGCATTCTTCTGTTGCTGTATATTTAGCCGAGTAGCGTGCACCTGCAGGCCAGGTCCATATAATAGTTTGGTATCAACTAAAGTGCTGGCTGACTTATTCTTTGTCTGTATTACACATATGGGGGAGTGGCTACCTCCATGTTGGCCTTGCACCCCACCCACCTCTAAGTGCCTCACTATCTCATAGTTTCACATTTGCCTCTATTACACTATAGCTGTATAGCTCTCCATGTTTTATCAGCATCTATTTTTCATTTACTTACAGCCTATTTAGACGCCGAGACAGGGGATAAGTTATAGATTGTGGGGGATCCGAGCGCTAGAACCCCCTACAATCTCCTGAACAGGGCCCCTGCAGTCTGCTGGAAGGGGGTGCTGAACCCTGCACGGAGCTTCCTGCAGGGGACATTGGAATGGCCACTTCCGGCAGACTGACAGGACCCCGTTATGTGCCCCTCACTTATAATGCCCCCCTATCATGTGCCCCTCACTTATAATGGGGTGTTAAGGCTCTCTGTACCCCTTGTTACGTGCCTTGAGGAGTGTAGTTTCCAAAATAGTATGCCATGTGGGGTTATAGGGGCTTCCTAAATGCGACATGCCCCCCAAAAACCATTTCAGCAAAATTTGATTTCAAAAAGCCTAATGTGACTCCTTCTCTTCTGAGCATTGTAGTTCGCCTACAGAGCATTTTACGCCCTAACATGGGGTATTTTCATTCCATATTTTTCAAGACAATCGCGCATTTTTGCCCAATGGGAGTGAAAATTAGCAACAAATCTGACACTATCATCCCCAGTTCGTACCTGAGATGGTTGTAGGAGTTGTAACCTTGACTGGTTTTGAGTCGCTACCTCCATGTTGGCCTTGCATCCCACCCACCTCTATCAGGTGTGTATATAAGGTGTCTTGGATGTTCCAGATCCTGCCATGCTTACTGAACTGTTCACACAGAGGCATATTCACAGTGTAGGGTCCGTCCCAATGAGGCCACCTTATCGCGGTGGGACGGTCCAAGCTATTTGACCGCCGGCGGAGACAAATTTGCGAGCTAAGTGCCACACTATCTCATAGTTTCACATTTGCATCTATTACACCATAGCTGTATAGCTCTCCATGTTTTATCTGCATGTTCATGTTTCACCTATATCCTTGTGCTGGCAGTGTTCTGCTGCATTCTTCTGTTGCTATCTATATATCTATCTCATATCTATCTATCTCATATCTATCTATATATCTATATCATATCTATCCCACTGCTGCCAGCATCTATTTTTCATTTACTTACAGCCTATTTAGATGCCTTGACAGGGGATAAGTTATAGATTGTGGGGGATCCGAGCGCTAGAACCCCCTACAATCTCCTGAACAGGGCCCCTGCAGTCTGCTGGAAGGGGGTGCTGAACCTTGCACGGAGCTTCCTGCGGGGGACATTGGAATGGCCACTTCCAGCAGACTGACAGGACCCCGTTATGTGCCCCTCACTTATAATGCCCCCCTGTCATGTGCCCCTCACTTATAATGCCCCCCTGTCATGTGCCGATAACAAATAATGTGCTCTGATTTATAATGCCCTCCGTTTATATGCTCCTTACTTAAAATGCCCCCTGAGGGTGCAGGACAGGGGGCATTATATGTGAGGGGAACATAACGGGGCATTTTAAGTCGAAGCACATTATATATTAGCGGCCCAAGACAGGGGGGCATTATAAGTGAGGGGCACATGACAGGGGGCATTAAAAGTGAGGGGCACATGACAGGGGGACATTATAAGTGAGGGGCACATGACAGGGGGGCATTATAAGTGAGGGGCACATGACAGGGGGGCTCCTCACGTATAATGCCCCCCTGTCATGTGCCCCTCACATTTAATGCCCCCTGTCATGTGCCCCTCACATTTAATGTCCCCTGGCATGTGCCCCTTACTTAAAATGCCCCCTGAGGGTGCAGGACAGGGGGCATTATATGTGAGGGGAACATAACGGGGCCTTAAATGTGAGGGGCACATGAAGGGGGCATTATAAGTTAGGGGCACATAACAGGGGCATTAAATGTGAGGGGCACATGACAGGGGGCATTAAATGTGAGGGGCACATGACAGGCCCTCACTAATAATGCCCCCCCTGTTTTGGGCCCCTCACTTATAATGCCCCCTTCTTATAATGCCCCCCGCTAACAAATAATGTATTTCCACTTATAATGCCCCCTGTTATGTGCCCCTTACTTATAATGCACCCTGAAGGGTCAGGACAGGGGGCATTATATGTGAGGGGAACATTACAGGGGCATTATATGTGAGGGGCACACTATAGGGGGCATTATACGTGAGGAACTCCCTGTCATGTGCCCCTCACATATAATGTGCCCTGTCTTATAATGCCCCCCCTGTTATGTTCCCCTCACTTATAATGCCCCCTGAGGGAGCAGGATTGGGGGGCATTATATGTGAGGGGCACAGCACAGGGGGCATTATATGGTAGGGGCACAGGACAGAGGACATTATTATTATGAGGGGAACAGGACAGGTCATAGTTATATGTGGGGGCACAGGATGGGGCATTACTACCATATATGAGGGGCACAGAGTATAAGGAATTTCTGGGGTAGTACGCTTTTCATTAGCCACAATACATCACGGTATTGTATTCAGAGGGATAGTTAGAGCGTACAGTGTGTGGTAGTATTATATTCAGAGGGTACAGTGTGTGGCAGTATTATATTCTGAGGGTACAGTGTGTGGGCAGTATTTTATTCAGGGGTACAGTGTGTGGCAGTATTATATTCTGGGGTACAGTGTGTGGCAGTATTATATTCTGAGGGTACAGTGTGTGGTAGTATTATATTCAGAGGGTACAGTGTGTGGCAGTATTATATTCTGAGGGTACAGTGTGTGGGCAGTATTTTATTCAGGGGTACAGTGTGTGGCAGTATTATATTCTGGGGTACAGTGTGTGGCAGTATTATATTCTGAGGGTACAGTGTTTGGCATTATTATATTCTGAGGGTACAGTGTGTGGCAGTATTATTCAGTGGGTACAGTATGTGGGCAGTATTATATTCATTGGGTACAGTGTGTGGCAGTATTATTCAGTGGGTACAGTGTGTGGCAGTATTATATTCATTGGGTACAGTGTGTGGGCTGTATTATATTCAGTTGGTACAGTGTGTGGCAGTATTATATTCAGAGGGTACAGTGTGTGGCAGTATTATATTCAGTGGGTACAGTGTGTGGCAGTATTATATTCAGAGGGTACAGTGTGCTGCAGTATTATATTCAGTGGGTACAATGTGTGGCAGTATTATATTCAGTTGGTACAGTGTGTGGCAGTATTATATTCAGAGGGTACAGTGCGCGGCAATATTGTATTCAGTGGGTACAGTGTGTGGCAGTATTATATTCAGTGGGTACAGTGTGTGGCAGTATTATATTCAGTTGGTACAGTGTGTGGCAGTATTATAGTCAGTGGGTACAGTGTGTGGCAGTATTATATTCAGTGGGTACAATGTGTGGCAGTATTATATTCTGGGGTACAGTGTGTGGCAGTATTATATTCTGAGGGTACAGTGTGTGGTAGTATTATATTCAGAGGGTACAGTGTGTGGCAGTATTATATTCTGAGGGTACAGTGTGTGGGCAGTATTTTATTCAGGGGTACAGTGTGTGGCAGTATTATATTCTGGGGTACAGTGTGTGGCAGTATTATATTCTGAGGGTACAGTGTTTGGCATTATTATATTCTGAGGGTACAGTGTGTGGCAGTATTATTCAGTGGGTACAGTATGTGGGCAGTATTATATTCATTGGGTACAGTGTGTGGCAGTATTATTCAGTGGGTACAGTGTGTGGCAGTATTATATTCATTGGGTACAGTGTGTGGGCAGTATTATATTCAGTTGGTACAGTGTGTGGCAGTATTATATTCAGAGGGTACAGTGTGTGGCAGTATTATATTCAGTGGGTACAGTGTGTGGCAGTATTATATTCAGAGGGTACAGTGTGCTGCAGTATTATATTCAGTGGGTACAATGTGTGGCAGTATTATATTCAGTTGGTACAGTGTGTGGCAGTATTATATTCAGAGGGTACAGTGCGTGGCAATATTGTATTCAGTGGGTACAGTGTGTGGCAGTATTATATTCAGTGGGTACAGTGTGTGGCAGTATTATATTCAGTTGGTACAGTGTGTGGCAGTATTATAGTCAGTGGGTACAGTGTATGGCAGTATTATATTCAGTTGGTACAATGTGTGGCAGTATTATATTCAGTGGGTACAGTGTGTGGCAGTATTATACTCAAAGGGTAAAGTGAGTTGTAGTATATTCGGAGGGTACAGTGTGTCAGAATTATATTCAAAGGATATGGTGTTTGGCACTATTATAATAATACTTTTTTCATATAGAGGATCAGAATCCGCTGATACAGTGAGGAGCCGTCTGGACGTCAAGTTATGCAGCGAGAATATTTAGCTGGACCCGGTGGTATGTACCATCTGAATTAGATAAGTAAAGCCTATAGAGAAGACGTCACCTGTAGTCACTGATATCATTGTGTATCATCCTCACTATGTCCCATCAAAGCGGTAGTCACTTGTAAGTTTTGCAGTAATGATGGGTGAAACAACAACTCCCAGCATCTCCTCACCACTACTGGGAGCTGTAGTTTTAAATGGTAAAAACTTCTTTAGCGCTTTCCCATTCTGTGGCAATTGGTGTATTTGATTATTATACTGGATACATTTAATAATATTGTAAGTTCTTTAAGCAACACCTTTTTTTTTCGTTCCACCAACGCAAAATTCTCTATTAGTGCCCCTCCCGAGACTAGACTCTGCATCCCCCCTCTGCTTTGTGTGTCACTTTTTATTATGTTTGCATGCGACACTCTTTCACTTTTTTTGTGGTACTTGAGTGTACCTCTTATTATAATATTTCTTCATACACTTCTATTTGCACTTTAATATGCACTTTATTGCACGCTTTTACCTTGGTTGTAGATCAGCCCCCATATATATAATCATTGTTCAATATATATGTTACCACATTCAATGATTTTTACCCTAGTCATATATATTTTTTCTTTTCATCTTTGTTCTCATATGCACATGCATATGTCCCCATGAATTATTTAAAATTATTCAATTATTTATTGATTATTTTATGTTATTTATATTATTTATTATGCATAGTGTCTAATTTATTTTCCTATATATTAATTAGTGGAGTATCACTTCTACATATATATATTTTGTCACACATATTTATTTACACTTAATTATTTATTAATTAATTATTAATCATTATTTGCTGTATATGTTTGTTTCACCTCTATATATAAGCTACTAATATGTATAGCCAGTTGTCCCACATATGCTCCGTTTGGTTGCTGTTATTATATACCTTGTTATTTGTATGGCATTCTTTCAGTCTGCAGTATTCATTTTTACCACTAGATGTCACTCTTCTACACTTGTCGCTGGTGCGCGCACGGCTGCGGCCTCTCGCGAGCGTTCTGGGGTCGCGTCTTGGTGATTGCGGTCATGTGATGTTATCGTGTGTCCTGATCATGTGATGCGGCCCTTCCGAATGCCGTGGATGGTGTCGGCGGCTTGGCGAGCGCCATATATGGCCACTTGACAACTGACACAGGTGTGCAGTATATGTAATTGCGTTTGTGACGCTCCCATTGTGTCACCATTGATTTATAAGGTTTATAAGGAGTGGTGGCATCCCGGACCCTGCACTGTCATACTGACCACGTTGGTCTTCTTGTGGGTATTTGATTTGCTTACATGCACTTTATGGTTGATATGACCTAGTCATATATGCACATGGCACCTTATATCTACCTTGCACCTTATCTACATTTGCCCCTTACTTTTTGCAATGCTGTTTACATGTATTAATGTAGATTGATGTTTATATGTGCATTTACTGATTGCCTGTATATATTTTGACTACCATCTTGGGTGCAGGATGTCCGGAGTTGCCGCTTTCTTTTGATGTTCAGTCTTTCCTTAATGTTTGTTGTTATTTTAATAGAATATCAATAAAATACATTTTTATGCCTTTTCTAAGACTCCTTGTGGCTTTTGATTTTGGAGTCTATTATTAAACTGTGGGCATACCAGATAATACAGGGGGTGTTACAGTGGTATTATATTCACTTTTTACTACACACCTACTTTCCCTGATGTATTTGTCTGATTTATGTTTGTATCTCCCAGGATCTAGAAAAAATTACAAAAAATAATTCCTCCTACACGAATAATCTATCCTAACAAGAACAGCAGAGCATAAAAACACTGGCTAATAATAGTGAGATAATAATTCGACCAGCTGACAAGGGGTGTGGTTGTTTTAAATCCAAACGACTATATCACTAAAGCAAATAGGCTGTTATCTGACTTGAAATTCTATAGTATTTTACCATCTAACCCCACGAGAAAATATGTCAATAAACTAAAACACCTAATAACAGAGGGTGTCCAACTTGGTATACTGACCAAATCCGAGAGAGATTTTATACTTGTTAATGAACCAGCCCATATTTTATTACCTGCCAAAGGTACACAAAAATAGCATAATATCTGGGATAAATTTTGCATCCTCTAATCTGTCACACTACCTTGATTTTTTATTGCATAAGTATGTTTTTAACCTAGAGTCTTATTTTGACCCCTTAAGGATGCAGGGTTTTTCAGTTTTTGCATTTTCGTTTTTTCCTCCTTACCTTTTAAAAATCATAACTCTTTAAATTTTCCACCTAAAAATCCATATTATGGCTTATTTTTTGAGTAACCAATTCTACTTTGCAGTGACATGAGTCAATTTACCCAAAAATCCACAGCAAAACAGAAAAAAAAACTCATTGTGCAATAAAATCGAAGAAAAAAATGCCATTTTGTAAATATTGGGGGCTTCCGTTTCTATGCAGTGCATATTTCGCTAAAAATGACAACATTATCATTATTCTGGCGGTCCATACGGTTAAAATGATACCCTACTGATACAGGTTTAATTTTGTCGTACTTCTGGAAAAAAATCATAACTACATGCAGAAAAATTTATATGTTTAAAAATGTCCTCTTCTGACCCCTATAACTTTTTTATTTTTCCACGTACAGGATGGTATGGGGGCTCATTTTTGCGCCATGATCTGAAGTTTTTATTGGTACCATTTAAGTGACCAAAAATACGCTTTTTTGGACTTTGGAATTTGTTTACGTGTACGCCATTGACCGTGCGTTTTAATTAATGATATATTTTTATAGTTCGGACATTTACGCACGTGGCGATACCACATGTTTATTTTTATTTACACTGTTTTATTTTTTGAATGGGAAAAGGGGGGTGATTCAAACTTTTATTAGGGAAGGAGTTAAATGATCTTTATTAAAACTTTTTTCCCACTTTTTTTGCAGTGTTATAACTCCCATAGGGACCTATAACACTGCACACACTGATCTTTTACCCATCTTTTAACACGCCTGTGATCAGTGTTATTGGTGCTTGACTGCTCCTGCCTGGATCTCAGGCACGGAGCAGTCATTCGCCGATCGGACACCAAGGAGGCAGGTAAGGGCCCTCCCGGTGTCCTGTAAGCTGTTCAGGACGCCACGATTTCACTGTGGTGGTCCCGAACAGCCCGACTGAGCAGCCGGGATACTTTCCCTTTCGCTTCAGACCCGGCGGTCAGCTTTGATCGCCGCGTCTGAAGGGATAATACAGGGTATCACCCCGATTGGTGATGTCCTGCATTAGCCACGGTTCCCGGCCGCTGAGCGCCATCGGGACCCAACCGATATGAAGCAGGGTCATCGTGTGACCCCGCGGCATATCGCGGGACCCGACGGAGGACGTAAATATACGTCCTTCGTCGTTAAGGGGTTGAAGATACGTCCAATTTTATATCCTCTATTTTAAATGTGGACTGGAATGATGAATGCTTTTTAGTGACTATGAACATTACGTACCTCTACACTGTAATTAATCATGACCTAGGTATTAATGCTGTTGCCCATTTTTTTAAAGAATGACCCCGACATACCTGACATCCAGTGTGATTTTATCCTGAAGGGTCTGCGATTCATTTTAACACACAGTTACTTTCAATTTCAAAACAGAATCTATGCACAGCACACAGGCACCTCTATGGGGTCTCGTGTAGCACCGAGTTTTGCCAATCTCTTTGTAGGCTTATTTGAAGAAACCATCATCTACCCCATTCTCTATTCCAGAATTGTATATTTTTTAAGCGTTTTATGGATGATATATATTTTTTTCTTGAAGGGCACCTAGGTTCTACTCGATGAATTTTTATCCTTTCTTGATGATAATACATGGGGTCTTCATTTTATACAGAATGTCTGTAAAGACGACGTTGAGTTCCTGGATGTGATAGTCTTACACAATGGCCTGGGCAAACTTTTAACCAAAACTTTCTTTTTTTAAAGTTGATAGCAATAGCTATCTTGGTTTTAACAGCTGACACTACAAGAAGTGGCTCACAAATGTCCCGTATGGACAGTTTAAGCAGATCAGACACAACTATACATCTGATTAAGATTTTATAACCCTGAGCTAGATTTTAAAACATCGTTTTAAGGCTAAGAAATATCCCAGATCCATTGTGGAGGCCTCCTTTAAGAGAGCCAGAAGTGTATCCCAGGGTGACTGTTTAAGTATGGTAAGAAGACCGTCCACAGTTCTGATAATAGATGGACCACTAAATTTTATTACTACTTACACCCGGTAACACAGGCACATCCAGGAGATTTAACAGAAGCATTGGCCCATTGTTCTTAGTGACCCTTTCCTGCGGGATTCACTCCCTGCCAAACCTGGTATCACCTATAGGAGTGTGAGAACATTTTGCATTTAGAAATGAGCGAACTTTTCAAAAATGCGATTTGGCCGATTCGTAGAATTTTCCCCCCAAATTTTTTTGATCCGAATTTATTCGCGGTGAATCTATATAAAAAAATTGCTATTTCTGGCCTACAGAGAGCCTCAATGGAAAGACCATTGAAATACAAGTATAGAACACTTTGCTGTGTTCTAACACGAATATGGAGTGTGATGGGGTAGTGAAATAATACAGTTATTCAGAATAACATGCAGATTACCGGCATTGCTTTTAGAATCACTGTCACAGAGCGGCACAATGATACAGCCTGGAGGTGGCATCAGTATGAGGAGACCATATAGTGGCTGAATGACACAGCAGGGAGGTGTTGGCAGCATGAGTAGACCATATAGTGGCTGGATGACACAGTGTGGAGGTGTTGGCAGCATGAAGAGACCATATAGTGGCTGAATGACACAGCGTGGAGGTGTTGGCAGCATGAGAAGACCATATAGTGGCTTAATGACACAGCGTGGAAGTGGTGACAGCATGAGGAGACCATATAGTGGCTTAATGACACAGCATGGAAGTGGTGACAGCATGAGGAGACCATATAGTTGCTTGATGACACAGCTTGGATGAGGCTGAAGCATGAGGAGACCATATAGTGTCTGAGTGGCGGCAGATGAGGCGACAATAGGGCATCACAATCTCTAATAATAAAAGATGAATTTTGGGGGGCGTGGCCTGGCACGGCATGTGAGCCGCTGCAAGTTACCTGAGCTCTGCTGAGGATCCTTTATTTTATCCTATATTTGGCCACTTTTCACTTCTTATTCGCCTCCTGCTGCTGCATTACGGGTCCTGGAGCTGGTAGCTTCCCTCATAGCCTGGCGCAAAAGAAATAAGAAAACGCAGGGGCCGCCGGAGGACGGAGAGGCCGAGATACAGAGGGACTCGGCGCCATCTTGTGAGGAGACTGTCGGGATCGCGAGTGTCACTGAGCATCTGGCCAGGGCTCCGGTGCCGGCGTGGAGTGAGGGAGATCCGGAGGGAGCTAACTGGGCGGCCGCTGCTATGGGCTTCCCTGCTGCTGCGGACACCTCCTCTGTGAGTACTGGGCCTGGGAACTGTACTGCTGCTAGACAGTCTGTGCTGAAGTGTCCTCTGATCACTGTGGGGACTCCTGTACCATGTCTATACCCCTGTCCACTGGCTCTGCTGGGTCCCCCCTGCCACTGTCTTCTGCTACACTTATGTCTGCTGCTGCTACCCAATTAACCCCTCAAGTGCTGCCTGTTGACCCTTCCAGTGCTGGTTTGGTAGCTATATCTGTAGCTGTTCCTTCTCCACTTGCTGAGCCCACATTAAAGGATGTGTCCAAGGGCAACACTGATGTTAAGTTGTTGCTGGGCGGAATGCAACAAATAAATTTAAAAGAAACTTTCAGTGTCCCGGACCCCAGCGTGTGGGTACGAAGGACCAAATCCAACAAGCCCCCACAGGGCTCATGTGGCCATGAGATGTAGGCGCAAGGTCTCCATTGCCCTGACCGGCCATTGTTTCCAAGACTTTTCGCCAAGGCAAACCATGTGAAGAACAGCGTTACACCGCCAAACCCGGCACACATGGTATGCTGAAGGGCCACTGAGACTTGTCCAGGCAGTGGAGGCTTAAGACACAGTGGAGGCGGAGTAGCACACTGTCACAGGACAAATGGGCTGACAGAGTGTAGCAGGAAGCAGCATTGAGTAAACACCAGGGCTTCAATATCCCAAAAAAAAAACAACCATTTTTAAAGTTTTTGAAGAAGATTTAGGACAGCAGGTGCTACCTATTCATTGCCTTAATGACACAGCCTGGAGTTGGCTGATGCATGAGTACACAACAGGGCTTCACAATCCCCCCCAAAAAACACAACAATTGTAGAAATTTATGAAGAAGACTTTTGGATAGAGGGTGCTACCTATGAGAAAATTTGAAATGAACAGACCCAGGCCCAGCAGCACCATCAGTAAACCATATATTGCCTGAATGGCACAGCCTCGAGTTGTCTGATGCATGAGTAAGCACCAAAGCTTCACAATCCCTAATAAAAAAGATAAACAATTTTTTGATGAAAATTTTGACGAAAATTTAGGACAGCGGGTGCTCTCTATATATTACCTGAATGACGCAGCCTGGAGTTGGCTGCAGCATGAGGAGACCATTAAAATGTCTGATTTTTTTATTTGAAATTTAAATCAAAATTTTTGTCCTGGACCACGCCGTGAGGGTACAAAGGACCAAATCTCACAAGCACCCACAGGGCTCATGTGGCCGTGAGATGTAGGCGCAACGTCTCAATAGCCCTGACTGGCCTTTTTGGTTTTTGTACCTTGGTTTAAGAACAAGCGCATATCCAAGAGTCCAGAAGACTCTATAATGCAGGACGGTGGACATTCTTCTCTAAAATATTTTTTACGAAATAAAGAAGCAGAGTTCATCCCTCTCCGTATTTCTTTTGAAAATTTTAATAAAAAAATCCCACGCAACAAGCATTCAATGGAGTAATGGTTATTATTCTGGAAAATTAAAGTTTATTACTATAAAAATTATCTGAAAATTTGAAAAAAACACTACCCGAGTTTTTAATAACCCTATACATTGCACCATTAATGTTGAAATTTTAATTAAGCATGTATGTATGTATTTCAAAAATCCTAAAATTAAAGGCCCAAGCCCAGAAGCATCATGAAGTCAAGTAGTTCCTGAAAGACACAGGAGCAGTCAGGAGAAGGCATCAGCAGTACCCAAGAGGCTTTCATAACCCCTTACATTTCACGATCAATCGTGAGATCGAGCAATAACAGGTGTGTTATGCCCTCAGATGTCCGGGGCTGCACGCGCGCTACACTGAACGGACCAGCGTGTGTCTATCCTTCACCAACAGGTGCGGGTAACCTGCTGAACCCCGTTCGTGATAGGGAACAGGGTTTGCAATTATTTTCCAGAAAAGAAGAATCCTACCTAAGTGCGGGTCATAAGCTCGGGTTCATTACGTCCCTGCCCTTTGTACACACCGCATGTCTTTACTACCAATTGGATAGTTTAGTGAGGTCCTCGGATCTGCCCCGGCGGTGTAGGAGAAGGTCCTGGCAGAGCGCCGAGAATTTAAAGATCATTGTTGAAATTTGCATTAAGCATGTATTAGCTACTGCTAAACTTCCAAAAATTAAAGGCCCAAGGCCCGAGGCATCAGGGAGGCAAGTAGTTCTTGAAAGACACAGGATGAGTCAGGAGAAGTCATTCGCAGTACCCAAGAGTGTTTCATAACCCCTTACATTTAAAGATCAATGATGAAATTTGCATTAAGCATGTATTTAGCTACTGCTAAACATCCAAAAATGAAAGGCCCAAGGCCCGAGGCATCAGGGAGGCAAGTAGTTCCTGAAAGACACAGGATGAGTCAGGAGCAGTTATTCGCAGTACCCAAGAGGGTTTCATAAGATTTAAAGATCAATGTTGAAATTTGCATTAAAGGGGTTCTCCGGTGCTTAGACATCTTATCCCCTATCCTTTGGATAAGATGCCTGATCGCGGGAGTCCCGCCGCTGGGGACCCCCGGGATCTTGCATGCGGCACCCCGTTTGTAATCAGTCCCTGGAGCGTGTTCGCTCCGGGTCTGATTACCGACGAACACAAGGCCGTCGACGTGTGACGTCATGCCTCCGCCCCCGTGTGACGTCACGCTCCGCCCCTCAATGCAAGCCTACGGGAGGGGGCATGACAGCTGTCACACGTGACGTCATGCCTCCGCCCCCGTGTGACATCACGCTCCGCCCCTCAATGCAAGCCTACGGGAGGGGGCATGATAGCTGTCACGCCCCCTCCCATAGGCTTGCATAGAGGGGCGGAGCGTGACGTCACACGGGGGCGGAGGCGTGACGGCACACGCCGCCGGCCTTGTGGTCGTCGGTAATCAGACCCGGAGCGAACACGCTCCAGGACTGATTACAAACGGGGTGCAGCGTGCAAGATCCCGGGGGACCCCAGCGGCGGGACTCCCGCGATAAGGCATCTTATCCCCTATCCTTTGGATAGGGGATAAGATGTCTAAGCACCGGAGAACCCCTTTAAGCATGTATTTAGCTACTGCTAAACTTCCAAAAATTAAAGGCCCAAGGCCAGAAGCATCAGTGAGGTAAGTAGTTCCTGAAAGACACAGGATGAGCAAGAAGCAGGCATTCGCAGTACAAAAGAGGGTTTCATAACCCTAATTGATAACCCAAGAGGGTTTCATAACCAACCATAATTGGGAAGTGTTGGTGTAGCAGCATGGTCAATCTACTCTGAGACATCTGGCATTGGTGGCTGGAAATCCTGGCTGATCCATCCCTGATTCATCTTGACAAATGTCAGTCTCTCCACATTTTTAGCGGACAGACGAGTTCGCCTTGGGGTGACTATGGCCCCGGCCGCACTAAACACCCGCTCTGATGGCACACTACTGGCCGAGCAGGACAGCTTTTCCAGGGCAAACTCTGCTAGTTGCGGCCATAAATCAAGTTTGGCTGCCCAGAAGTCCAGCGGATCTTCAATGGTTGTTGGCATGGTCATGTCAAGGTATGCCACCACCTGCTGGTTCAGGTCCTGCTCCATGTCTACCTGCTGCTGATGAGTTGCTTCACTATGCAGGTGAAGAAAGCTATTCATCAGTGACTGTAGACTAAGGCTGCTGATTGAGCAGGTACTGCTCCTGCCACCCCTCCCCTCCCCAGCAGCCATGGCAGTGGAAGGTGAGCGCAGTAGGGCCCCCCAAGTCAGACCTGCGAGTGGACGGACCATGTGGCCGATAGCATCGTAGCAAGGGTCTAATAAGGTGGAGATCCAGAAGTCATCTCACTGAAGAACTATGACAATTCGGGGGTCACTACGCAAGCTACTGAGCATGCATCGTGCCATTTGCGCCAGTGATTTGGAGGGACTACCTGCCTCCATCTCCACTTCATATTGCCACGGTGTGTCTGGGTCCTCTATCTCACCTTCCTCGTAATAACACTCCAGCTCCTCTGGCTGCTCCTGCTCCTCCTCCTCCTCTCCTGTCCGATGACTAGAAACACAGGCCATCTTATCCAACCTAAACTGTGCTCCGCTCTGCCTCTCATCCTCCAGTTCAGCCCCCACAGGGCTCATGTAGCCTTGAGATGTAGGCGCAACGTCTCCATTGCCATGACCAGCCTTGGTTTCAATCATTTGTTGTAGGAAATGTAGGAGTGGAATTACAACGTTCATGGCGTAATCCAGGCGACTTACAAATAATGTGGCTTCCTCAAAGGGCCTCAGCAAACGGCAGGTGTCACGTATGAGCTGCCGCTGGTTCACATTGAATTTACACAGGGGAGTACTCCTATCTGCTTGGATCATCAAGAAATTGGTGATGGCTTTTCTTTGTTCATATAGTCTGTCCAACATATGGAGGGTGAAATTCCAACGTGTGTCAACGTAAAAAATAAGACTATGTTGTGGGATACCATTCTGACGCTGCAGCTCAAGGAAGGTGTGCTTGGCGGTGTACGAGTGGCTGAAGTGCCTGCACAGTTTCCTTGCAGGTTTCAGGATGTTTTGCAAATGGGGTGAAGACTTGAGGAAGTGCTTGACAACCAGATTCAACACGTGTGCCATGCAGGGCGCATGTTTCACACTTCCTTGTCGCAGCGCGGACACGATGTTCTTCCCATTGTCGGTCACCATGGTTCCCATTTCCTGATTTCGTGGAGTAAGCCATACTCGTATTTCTTTACAAATGAACTTTAGCAGTTCCTCCCCTGTGTGACTTTGTTCGCTAAGGCAAACCATGTGAAGAACAAACAGCTTGACACCGCTGTGCCCTACACACATGGTACGATGAAGGGCCACCGAGATTTGGACATGCAGTGGAGGCCGAGGACACGGTGGAGGATGAGGAGGTGGCGTCGCACACTGTAACAGGACAAACTGCCTGAGATCGAGAGCGTGGAGGAGGAAGAGGTGTGACCTGTCCAAGTTGCTGTTGTTGCTGTGCGGGAACCACATTTACCCAGTGGGCCGTAAAAGACAAGTATTGTCCCTCCCCGTAGTTACAGCTCCACAGGTCGGCTCTGCCGTGCACTTTTGAACACACCGAAAGGCTCAAGGACTGGCCCACCTTCTCTTGTACAAACTTATGCAGGGCTGGTACTGCCTTCTTCGCAAAGAAATGACGGCTTGGGACTCTACACCTCGGCTCGGCACAAGCCATTAATTCTCTGAAAGGTGCAGAGTCCACCACTTGAAAAGGGAGGGACTGCAACACCAGCAACTTAGACAGGAACACATTCAACTTCTGTGCCGTTGGATATACTGTTGTCTCTTGGACATGGCTTTGCTGATGGATTCTTGGCTGGATGAAGGAGGGAGCGGATGGCCACTGGGTGATGCAGCAGGCTGGACCACTACATCGGAGCCACGGTTCTCCCAGGCCGCTTTATGGTGGCGAAGCATGTGTTGACGCAGGGCTGTGGTGCCAACATTGAGACCCTGGCCACGCTTCACCTTCTGCCGACAGATCTTGCATGTGGCTACGTGAACCTCCTCCGGATGCTTTATGAAAAACTTCCACACCGCTGAGTAGCTGATTTTCCCACCTGCAGTTTGCACTAATTGACTGCTACTGGCGCCATCTCCAGGATCCCCTGTTCCACTACCTCCCGGAAAGTTAGGCTGCCGTGAAACAGGTGGTCTCCCCCGGGCATGTTTGGCTCCTGAATTTCCACTCCTGCCACCACGCTGACTGCCAACCGTGCTACCGCCTTGCTGCCTCAATGGCAACCTGCAACTCTCTTCTCCTGATGATGATGAAGCCCCTTCTGCACCCAGCTCCCAATTGCAATCGGCTTCATCATCATCAATAGGTGTGTGCACGTCACTGATGTCCTCCTCAGGTTCCCCAACAGTGTCTGCTTCAGGACCCTGAACCCTTGCAACACCGCCTTCCACGTCACTCTCCGCATCACTACTTGCCCTCCTAGCGGAGCAAGCGGCGCATGTCTCCTCCCCTTCTTGGCAGGGCAGTATCTGCTGACTGTCTTCTATTAGATCGTCCTCAGTAAATAGTGGAGCTGAACCCACAGCATAAGATACTTCTCTAGGAGAGGGAACAGCATAGGACAAAGGCAATGGGAGGACAGGGACTGCTCACGGGCCATGCCAACTGAGGGTTGTGTCTGAGGAACCCACCGACTGTTGACTGGGGGTGTCAGATGTCACTTGTGATGATGAGGATGAGAGTGTTAACCAATCGACGACGGCAGATGGGTTGCTGGTCGAGACACGACCGCTGGCTGATAACGGGAGCTAAGGCCTCTCGCTGCGACTCCTGCTGCCACTCGCCCCTAGTCTGCTGTCAACTCTGCCTGAAGTATTTAGGCCTCTGCCACTCCTCTGTGCACGTCGTGGCACTTCTCTGCTTGACATACTTAGTGCGTATATGAGGGTATTACAATACGCTACACTACTCTTTAAACAGTATTTGTCTAGAACAGCAGCAGGTGATTACTTATGGCTGTCCTTTCACAGTATGTAGGCCCTTTATAGATTAACCCCTTAAGGACAATGGACGTACTCCTACGCCCCCGTTTCCGAGTCCTTAAGGACCTAGGACGTAGGAGTACGTCCTGTCCATTCCCGGTCCCCCGCCGCTAGCCGGAGGGGAGCTGGTGCCCGATGCCTGCTGAAATCGTTCAGCAGGCATCGCGGCATATCGCCCAGGGGGGTCATTATGCCCCCCCATGTCGGCGATGGCCGCAGATCGCTGGACAATTCAGTCCAGCTATCTGCGGCGATTCCGGGTCAATCGGGTCTCCAGTGACCCGGTGACCCGGAATTACTGGCTGATCGGGGCCGTCAGAGACGGCCCCGAACAGCCAGAGCCTGCAGGAGTGAGGTGGCACTGGTGCCATCTCACGATCGCCCAGATTCGTCGGCCGGATTCCCGGCCGACCAATCAGGGCGCCTGCTGCGGGTATCACTCCCGCACCTGCTCCGCCCCTCTTCCGGAGGACGTGAGCGGGTGCGGGACGTGCACCCCGGGTGTTTGGGACCCCGATCCCCGGCGTTAATGTTGGGATCGGGGCCCCAGGAGCGACGACGGCGGCGGCGGCGGGACTGACCTGCAGCGTCGATCAGCAGCAGCAGGAGGTGAGTGACAGCCTCCTGCTGTTGCTTAGCAACAGCTCCCAGCATGCAAAAAGGGCATGCTGGGAGCTGTAGTTATGCAACAGGAGGAGGCAGAGCACCACAACTCCCTGCATTCCCTTATGGGCATGCTGGGACTTATGGTTCTGCAACAGCTGGAGGCACATTCTTTCTATGGAAAAGTGTACCTTCAGCTGTTGTGTAACTACAACTCCCAGCTTGCACAAACAGCTAAAGTGCATGCTGGGAGTTGTAGTGTTGCATCTGCTGGTTGCATAACTACAACTCCCAGCATGCCCGTTGGCTGTCGGTGACTGCTGAGAGTTGTAGTTTTGCAACAGCTGAAGGCACACTGAGTTAAGTAGCAAACCAGTGTGTCTCCAGCTGTTGCTTAACTACAATCCCCAGCATCCTCAGCCAAAGTAGTATGCCTCCCGCTGTTGCATAACTACAACACCCAGCATGCCCTTCCGCTGTCCGTACATGCTGGGGGTTGTAGCTTTTGCAACAGCTGAAGGCACACTGGTTGCAAAACACTGAGTTTGTTGCCAAACTCTGTGTTTCACAACCAGTGTGCCTCCAGCTGTTGCAAAGCTACAACTCCCAGCATGCACCGATAGACCGTACATGCTGGGAGTTGTAGTTTTGCAACAGCTGGATGTTCCCCCCCCCCCCCCCCCCCAATGTGAATGTACAGGGTACACTCACATGGGCAGAGGATTACAGTAAGTATCCGGCTGCAAGTTTGAGCTGCGGCAAATTTTCTGCTGCAGCTCAAACTGCCAGCGAGAAACTACTGTGAACCCCACGCCCGTGCGACTGTACCCTAAAAACACTACACTAACACAAAATAAAAAGAAAAAAACACTACATATACACATTCCCCTACACAGCCCCGCTCCCCAATAAAAATGAAAAATGTCTGGTACACCACTGTTTCCAAAACGGAGCCTCCAGCTGTTGCAAAACAACTACTCCCAGTATTACCAGACAGCCACTGACTGTCCAGGCATACTGGGACTTTTACAACAGCTGGAGGCACCCTATTTGGGAATCACTGGCGTAGAATACCCCTATGTCCACCCCTATGCAAGTCCCTAATTTAGGCCTCAAATGCGCATGGCGCTCTCACTTTGGAGCCCTGTCGTATTTCAAGGCAACAGTTTAGGGCCACATATGGGGTATCGCCGTACTCGGGAGAAATTGTGTTACAAATTTTGGGGGGTATTTTCTGCTATTACCCTTTTTAAAAATGTAAAATTTTTGGGAAACCAAGCATTTTAGGTAAAAAAAATATTTTTTTTTTTACATATGCAAAAGTTGTGAATCACCTGTGGGGTATTAAGGTTCACATTACCCCTTGTTACGTTCCCCGAGGGCTCTAGTTTCCAAAATGGTATGACATGTGTTTTTTTTTTTGCTGTTCTGGCACCATACTGGTTTCCTAAATGCGGCATGCCCCCAGAGCAAAATTTGCTTTCAAAAAGCCAAATGTGACTCCTTCTCTTCTGAGACCTCTAGTGCGCCAGCAGAGCACTTTTCACCCCCATATGGGGTGTTTTCTGAATCGGATGAAATTGGGCTTCAAATTTTGGGGGGTATTTTCTGCTATTATCCTTTTTAAAAATGTAAAATTTTTGGGAAACCAAGCATTTTAGGTAAAACATTTTTTTTTTTTACATATGCAAAAGTCGTGAATCACCTGTGGGGTATTGAGGTTCACTTTTCCCCTTGTTACGTTCCCCGAGGGGTCTAGTTTCCAAAATGGTATGCTATGTGGTTTTTTTTGTTGCTGTCCTGGCACCATAGGGGCTTCCTAAAGGTGACATGCCCCCCAAAAACCATTTGTCGCTCCTTCCCTTCTGAGCCCTCTACTGCACCCGCCGAACAATTAACATAGACATATGAGGTATGTGCTTACTCGAGAGTAATTGGGTTTCAAATACAAGTAAAAATTTTCTCCTTTCTACCAATTGCAAAAATTCAAAAATTGGGTCTACAAGAACATGCGAGTGTAAAAAATGAAGATTGTGAATTTTCTCCTTCACTTTTCTGCTATTCCTGTGAAACACCTAAAGGGTTAATACACTTATTGAATGTCATTTTGAATACTTTGGGGGGTGTAGTTTTTATAATGGGGTCATTTATGGGGTATTTCTAATATGAAGACCCTTCAAATCCACTTCAAACCTGAACTGGTCCATGAAAAATAGCGAGTTTGAAAATTTTGCGAAAAATTTCCAAATTGCTGCTGAACTTTGAAGCCCTCTGGTGTCTTCCAAAAGTAAAAACTCATTAATTTTATGATGCAAACATAAAGTAGACATATTGTATATGTGAACCCAAAAATGTTTTATTTTGAATATCCATTTTCCTTACAAGCAGAGAGCTTTAAAGTTAGAAAAATGCAAAATTTTAATTTTTTTCATCAAATTTTGGGATTTTTCACCAAGAAAGGATGCAAGTTACCATAAAATTTTACCACTAAGTTAAAGTAGAATATGTCACGAAAAAACAATCTCAGAATCAGAATGATAACTAAAAGCA
Organism: Hyla sarda; assembly: GCF_029499605.1. Classification (NCBI taxonomy): domain Eukaryota; kingdom Metazoa; phylum Chordata; class Amphibia; order Anura; family Hylidae; genus Hyla; species Hyla sarda. The sequence goes on from NC_079193.1 coordinate 125,727,970, forward strand.
TTCCAGAGTTAATAATGTTTAAAGTGACAGTGGTCAGAATTGCAAAAAACGCTCCGGTCCTTAAGGTGTAAAATGGCCTGGTCCTTAAGGGGTTAACAGGTACAAGATGGTACACTACTTGGATGTACATATGCAGTATGCACTGATGAGGGCAGTAATATATGCAACTATACGCAGAAAAAAATCAGTATTTTTGTAAAACACCAGCCGTGAATACTATTGTTTGGACTTTGAAAGTATGGAGCACCTTGACAGATTAACAGGTACTAAATGGTACAATACTTGGATGTACCTATGCGGTATGCACTGATGAGGGCAGTAATACGAGCAACTATACGCAGAAAAAACTCTGTATTTTTTAAAAACACCAGCCGGTGAATACTATTGTTTGGAATTTCACAGTATGTAGGCCCTTTACAGATTAACAGGTACAAGATGGTACACTACTTGGATGTACGTATGCGGTATGCACTGATGAGGGCAGTAATATTCGCAACTATACGCAGAAAAAACTCTGTATTTTTTCAATACACCAGCCGGTGAATACTATTGTTTGGACTTTGACAGTATGTAGCCACTTGACAGATTAACAGGTAAAAAATGGTACAATACTTGGATTTACCTATGCGGTATGCACTGATGAGGGCAATAATGTACGCAACAATATGCAGAAAAAATAAGTATTTTTTAAAAACACCAGCAGGTGATTACTTTTGCCAGCAGTCAGGACTTTCTCTGTATCTAGACTTGTTACAGATACAGAATAGTAGACTGCTTTCATGTAGGCATGTGTTATGCACGTACATAGGCGTGCGCAGCCTATTGCATTAGGGTGGGCACCCTAAAGCCCAAACTCACGCCGTGCATGCGTGTGTGTTGTATGTATATATATATATATATATATATATATATATATACACACATATACATACATATACACACACACACACTCTTGCTTGCATGAACAGACCTACACTCATATAAATATCAATACAAACAAAATGAAAAACTTTATTAAAACTTAATTTTGGATTGGAGGCTTTTTTTTGATTGGAGGCTCCATTATACATACACTGTACAGCAATCATACCTCCATTATACATACACTGTGACTGTACAGCAATCATACATCCAATCCATTAATAATGGATTGGATGTATGATTGCTGTACAGTCACAGACACAGTGTATGTATAATGGAGGTATGATTGCTGTACCGTGTATGTATAATGAAGGTATGCTTGCTGTACAGTGTATGTATAATGGCGGTATGCTTGCTGTACAGTGTATGTATAATGGCGGTATGATTGCTGTACAGTGTATGTATAATGGCGGTATGCTTGCTGTACAGTGTATGTATAATGCTGGTATGTTTGCTGTACAGTGTATGTATAATGGCGGTATGATTGCTGTACAGTGTATGTATAATGGCGGTATGATTGCTGTACAGTGTATGTATAATGGAGGTATGCTTGCTGTACAGTGTATGTATAATGGATGTATGCTTGCTGTACAGTGTATGTATAATGGATGTATGCTTGCTGTACAGTGTATGTATAATGGATGTATGCTTGCTGTACAGTGTATGTATAATGGAGGTATGCTTGCTGTACAGTGTATGTATAATGGAGGTATGATTGCTGTACAGTGTATGTATAATGGAGGTATGATTGCTGTACAGTGTATGTATAATGGAGATATGATTGCTGTACAGTGTATGTATAATGGAGATATGATTGCTGTACAGTGTATGTATAATGGAGGTATGATTGCTGTACAGTGTATGTATAATGGTGGTATGCTTGCTGTAGAGTGCATGTATAATGGATGTATGATTGCTGTAGAGTGTATGTATAATGGATGTATGATTGCTGTACAGTGTATGTATAATGGATGTATGGTTGCTGTACAGTGTATGTATAATGGAGGTATGATTGCTGTACAGTGTATGTATAATGGAGGTATGTTTGTACAGTGTATGTATAATGGATGTATGATTGCTGTACAGTGTATGTATAATGGATGTATGATTGCTGTACAGTGTATGTATAATGGAGGTATGTTTGCTGTACAGTGTATGTATAATGGATGTATGATTGCTGTACAGTGTATGTATAATGGATGTATGATTGCTGTACAGTGTATGTATAATGGAGGTATGATTGCTGTACAGTGTATGTATAATGGAGGTATGTTTGCTGTACAGTGTATGTATAATGGATGTATGATTGCTGTACAGTGTATGTATAATGGAGGTATGATTGCTGTACAGTGTATGTATAATGGTGGTATGCTTGCTGTACAGTGTATGTATAATGGATGTATGATTGCTGTACAGTGTATGTATAATGGAGGTATGTTTGCTGTACAGTGTATGTATAATGGATGTATGATTGCTGTACAGTGTATGTATAATGGATGTATGATTGCTGTACAGTGTATGTATAATGGACAGGGCCATCTTGAATTTTGATTGGACCCTGGGCAAGCAAGTGATCAGTACAGGATCAGTAATGTAATGTATGTACACAGTGACCTCACCAGCAGAATAGTGAGTGCAGCTTTGGAGTATAATACAGGATATAACTCAGGATCAGTCCAGGATAAGTAATGTAATGTATGTACACAGTGACCCCACCAGCAGAATAGTGAGTGCAGCTCTGGGGTATAAAACAGGATATAACTCAGGTTCAGTACAGGATAAGTAATGTAATGTATGTACACAGTGACCTCACCAGCAGAATAGTGAGTACAGTTCTGGAGTATAATACAGGATATAACTCAGGATCAGTACAGGAGAAGTATTGTAATGTATGTACACAGTGATCTCACCAGCAGAATAGTGAGTACAGCTCTGGAGTATAATACAGGATATAACTCAGTACATAAGTAATGTAAAGTGACCCTACAATCATCGCAATAGTGACATCTTGTACAATGTGTGGCACCCATTGTGCAAAATCTAACTATTGCAATAAATGAAGGCTCACGTTACATTACTTATGGTGGAAGCAGCAGGTCACTCACCTCGTCTCCTAAGGAAACTTTTAGATTCGACTGTTGTGAGGCTCCTCAGGTTCTGTTATATGAATGGCGGCTCTGGAGTATAATAACTCAGGATCAGTACATGATAAGTAATGTAATGTATGTACACAGTGACCTCACCAGCAGAATAGTGAGTACAGCTCTGGAGTATAATACAGGATATAACTCAGGATCAGTACAGGATAAGTAATGTAATGTATGTACACAGTGACCTAACCAGCAGAATAGTGAGTGCAGCTCTGGAGTATAATACAGGATATAACTCAGGATCAGTACAGGATAAGTAATGTAATATATGTACATAGTGATCTCACCAGCAGAATAGTGAGTACAGCTCTGGAGTATAATACAGGATATAACTCAGGATCAGTACAGGATAAGTAATGTAATGTATGTACACAGTGACCTCACCAGCAGAATAGTGAGTACAGCTCTGGAGTGCTGACCAATTAGTTGCGGGTGTGGTCGTGCTTCAGCTGTGCTGTGTGTGTCTGCTGTGTCTCCTGAGCTCCAGGGAATTACCATCTGTTCCACCTGGGGCCTGCTTCCTCCTCCCCAGGGAGGGAGTGGGTTTCCAGGCATGAGTGAGGGAGGGGAGACCCAGGCTTCTGCTCCTCGGACTAGGCCGCAGGGGAGCAGTAGAAGCCAGCAAGCGGCCTGTACATCGGAGGATTTGGGGGTGAGGCGTTTTACTAGGAGTCGCAGCAATGCTGCTCCAACTCCCCCCACAGAGGTGAGAAGCTGCAAGGCTGGATCCTCCTCGGAAAAGCTGGGTGCAGCCAGCGGAAAGCTGGGTTTGTCTGGAAGAAGGCAGAGTGCTCACGGAGGTGAAGCCGACCTCATTGAGGAAGGCTGGGGAGTGCTGAGGACCCGGGAGTCTATTTCCACCTATACCTCCCGGGTAAAAAGTCACCTCCGTGAGTATGAAGACGCCTGTAAGGCCATCAGGAGGCTCCGAGAGGAACTGCGCTGTACCCGTGCCAGGGCTAAGGTAACTCCAAAAAAGAAAAAGACGGAGATCCAGGGGCAGATAAAGAGACTTATGGCTGAAATACAAGCTTTGGAGGAGAGGAGAGCCGAATTATTGGAGAAGAGTGGTCCATTTAAAGAGAAACTGGAAAATGAGGAGCGCTTCAGGGTGAAAGAAGAAGATAAAAATAAAAGGTTGATGGGGCTGCAACCTGAGAGCCAGGTGGATGATGTGGAGGAGATGGAGGAAGAACTACAGCCAGATCCACCTGGTGGCCTGCGGCAACAGCAGCAGGCCCCGTACAGTGGGCCCCCTGCACAGCAACCAGCAGTATCACCTGCCGACTCAGGGGAGGACAGTGACAGCAGCTACCAGGGAGGGGCGCTAATTGCCCAGATCCGCATGCTGGAATCCCCAGTGTGTCCTCAGAACCTGGTGTTTGGAGATGAGCTTCCAAATGAGGCACCTGGGGGTAAGAAGAAAAAGAAGATCAAGCCAAAGCAGCAAGAAGTGGTGAGTTACATCTACACCCCCCTCCCTGTAAATCCTGAGTCGGCCGCAGGGTCAGCTCATTGTGCAAGCCCCGTTACCCAGCCCAGCCCGTGTTCTGTGGTGGACTCGGTGCAAAGGTGCGGGGAGAGTACAGATACTAAAAGGGCGCAGAGCTCCCTGCCTGTTTGCAATAGCAGGGATGGAGCAGAGAAGGCATCGGCCGAAAGGCCGTACAGTGAGGGCGGCCCAGCGGTGGGCAGAGAGGCAGACTCCGGTGCTGTAGTTCGCTCCCCTGTGGGAGAGGGGGGTGACTCAGTGCCGGAGGTAGTAAAGGGCATAACGGACACTCCCAAAAGTGAAGAAAAACGTTTGTTTTGTATTGGTGCCGCTGATCCCATTGATCAGCGGCGCCATGAAAAGACTGGAGATGATGCTGATGAGGCGGAGGGCACTAATAAGAACAGGGCTAGGGCCTCCTCTAGACCGTGCAAGCATGCTGCCCGGTCCCTTAAAGGGCCAGCGGAGGTTGTCCCAGCCCTAGTGCCCCGTGATGCTGAGGCAAAACGGGAAAAAATGTCATCATCGTCATCGTTTACCGGATTATCTGTTTCTGGTCCAGCCAGTGTGAATGAGAAGGTAAATGGGGGTACGGGGTGTATGACTGGGGAGCGGATGGAGGTTAATGTTATTGGAGAAGGTGATTTTGCTGTTGCTGAAATTAGGGGTGGTGATGGGACTACAGATGATGTTATTGGAAACAATGTTGTTGGGGGAAGTGCTAATGTTGTTATTGAGGGTGGTGGGGATGTTGTCATTAGAAGTGGTGTAGGTGTAGGGTCTGGTCCGGTTGCCCCCCCCCCAGTGGTGACAGATCATAGGAGTTATGCCAATGTCACTGCTGGGGGAAGTAGAATACTTTCCTCGTCTCCTGACTCTAGGGACGGTTTATTGCAGCGACGTCTCCTGGAAGCTCTGAAAAAGGGGGAAAGGTCGATTAATGTAGAGGGTAGAGCAGTTGATCTGTCCTTCTGGATAGAGAGACACGGTCTCTCTGCCTTCCGAGAGGAAAGAGGGGGCGATACTGTGTGGTCCCTCCCAACAGCCGGGGCAGGTAGTAACCGTAGGAATGTGGTCCGTCTTCGGTGGCAGGGCGAAGATATGTGTCCTTCAAGGACCAAAGTGGTTGAGCTCTTGCTAAAGATGGGCTTCAAGGCAGTTGATATCTTTGCCTTGATACATCCCTACGGTGCTCCTGAATTCGATATCAGTTTTGTTCGGCCAGAGGGGCTTGAGCTTTTCTGGTCGAATTATGAATTGGTAAAGAATGAGCCAGGCTGGCGAGACTTTGCCGTACAGGCATTGTCTCGTCAAAACGAAATCAAGAGAGTGACCGTTTCGACCCGTAACGAATCACTCTCTTGTGTTGACATCATCACCTGGTTAGGACGGTATGGCGAGGTAATGGGGGTCCCGCAGAAGAACAGGGACGAGTTTGGCATCTGGTCAGGAGCCTGGACGTTTTTGGTAAAACTTAAACGTTCAGGAAATACAGTTACCCATATTCCATCCTCTGCCTTTCTCGGCAGGGATCGTATCCAGATTTTCTACCGGGGTCAGCCGAAGCTCTGTCACAGATGTGGTGACCCCACACACTTCAGTGCAAACTGTACGGTGCAGAAATGTGCCTTGTGTGGGGGTGTAGGCCATCTTGCCGCATCTTGTGCAGAGATTAGGTGTCACCTGTGTGGTGACTTAGGTCACCCATTCAGTCGTTGCCCTCGTTCTTTCGCTAATGCAGTCTTGTCCCCAGCGGGTGAAGATCACGAGCCGGAATCTGCTGGGGAGGGGACTAGCAGGGGTGGAGGAACTGAGGGGTCAGTGAGGAACAGCAAGAGAAAGACACCAGCCCAACTAAGACGTCTTGATAAACGCCAAAGGGATAGGGTGATGGGGAAAGCCCGGGTTACTGGGACGACCTCTCATTCTGTCCCAGAGGCCAACCTTGCTGCTGAGACCCTGAGGGATGGCGAGCTGAATGAGGAGGTCAGGAGGATCCAGAATGAGGAAGGTGCCATCTCCTCAAATAGCGTGGAGGAGGAGGATGTGGGATGGCAGAAGGAGACACGAAAGCGGGGTACAAGTAAAAAAAAAAGGGAGATTTGAGATCTTCTCCCACCCTGGTCCAGGTGCCAAAGGAAGGCAAAACTGACTCCCCTCTGGTTGGCCTTTCCAATCGATTCCGACCCCTCAGGGACATCTCCTCCTCTTCTTCGGAAGGGGAGGATGAGGGGGAGGTGGCAGAGGGGCTTCCAGGGGGTGCCGAGTCCTCTTCCCCTGGGGAGGTTATGTCCTCGGGGGAAGGGACTGGCCTAGAATCCGGAGACGGGGAAAGTAAAACGACGTCTGGTGAGATGGACACTTCCATTTCTCTAAAGAGGGTGAAGAGTTCTTCTGATGTGGAGGGTGAGAAGGGGAGTGGGAAAAAGAAAGCTGTCTAACTCAATCACCCTCGATGGCGGCACCCTCTCCGTTGACTCTGGCATCCATTAATGTTGCCAGCATTAAGTCAGATACAGCTCGATTTGCGGCCTATGATTTTTTTGCCCATATTAATGCTGATATTTTATTTTTGCAGGAGACCAGGCTAACAGATATGTCATCTATCTACAAGGCTAAAAGAGAGTGGAGGAATGGGCCCTCCTACTGGTCTCTTGGGGCCGAGCCGTATAGCGGAGTGGCGGTCCTTTTTACCGCAGCGGTAGAATGCCGACGGGTTATCGAGTTAGAAATGGGGAGGTGCCTGATCTTAGATGTCCTCATGAGGGGACAAGAACTTCGCCTTATTAACATCTACGGCCCACAGTCTAAGTGGGACCGGAAGTGCCTCTTTATGAGGATCAAGCCCTATCTTTTTACAAGTCGGCAGGTGGTCTTTGGAGGGGACTTTAATGCTGTCACGAGGCCCCAAGACAGGGGAGGTGCCAGAGACAAGCTGACTTATGATAGCGTTGCCCTTAATAGCATAGCGAGTGAGGCTCGCCTGGTGGATGTCCACATCCGGCACACCCCAGGCCACGCGGGATTCACCTATCATAGGGGTAGTTGTAGGTCTAGGATAGACAGGTTTTATTTAAAGGAGGAAGCCGTCTCTTCAGCAGTGTCTGTTGTTGAGGTGGAGTTCTCTGATCACTGTTTAATTTTGTTTTCTCTGAATGTCACAGAGACCCCCCGGATGGGCAGAGGCTATTGGAAGCTGAATTCGTCTCTCTTGGAAGAAGCGGAGATAAGACAGTCCTTTGAGGATTTTCTTCAGAGCCAGGTACCATTGCTGGGCCTTTGTAACAGTAAGTCAGAGTGGTGGGAGATCTTCAAGGAAAGGGTTGCGAGATTCTTCCGCCAGCTCTCGGGCCTCAGAAGCCTAAATAGGTACCGCTTGTACCAGGGCCTGAGGAAGAAATTTGAGAACCTTGTCTCGACTGGAGGTAGCCGAGAGGATATCTCCAGAGTGAAGTCCTTGCTGATGAAGTGCCAGTACGATAGGCATGCATCTTTGGTTTTTGAGAGGGATTACGGGAAGTACCGCTCGCCCGACCCTTACAGAAACTGCAAGATGTCAGTGAATAGTAAAATAGTCTCAGGACTGATTGATAGTACGGGATCCTTGAAAAGGTCCAGATCAGGGATCCTGGAGGTCGTCAGATCCTTCTACTCGCACCTCTTGGGAAGGAAGGATCTAGATCGAGATAAGGTATCAGCTTTCTTGGCTGAAACCATCCCTGAACCAGGAGTAGACCCCTCTCTTGACGTTTTGACAGAGATGATCCGGGAAGAGGAAGTCAGGATGGCTATTGATGGGCTTGCCCTCAAGAAGTCACCCGGTCCGGATGGCTTAACATCTGAGTTCTATAAGACCTTTAAGGACACTTTGGTTCCCCTCTTGACTGCGGTTATTAATGAGTGTCTATCCTCGGGCACTCTGCCAAAGTCAATGAGGAGGTCAGCGCTGATCATCCTGTCAAAGGGTAAAGACCCGTCCCACATTGAGAATTGGCGTCCCATAGCACTTCTCAATGCGGACAGAAAGATTCTGGCAAAAGTGCTGTTTAACCGGCTGGTGGAGTTTGCACCCCGGCTCCCTTCGGGGGCTCAGCATTGCTCTGTTCCGGGCCGCAGTACATTTAGTGCTGTGCTCAGTGTCCGAGAGGCTGTGGAGCAGGGTAGGGCTGGCCACTGGAAGGGGTACTTGCTGTCCTTGGATCAGGCAAAAGCGTTTGATCGGGTTAACCATGAGAACCTCTGGTCTGTCCTTCTGAGATATGGCCTGCCAGGGGGTTTTGTTGATTGGCTTAAGACCTTGTATGTAGGGGCAGAGAGTTTCCCGCTTGTGAATGGTTGGATTGGCCGCTCTTTTGAGGTTGGGTCTGGTGTCCGTCAGGGTTGTCCTTTGAGCCCTTTGCTGTACGTGTTTGCAATCGATCCTTTCCTTAGAAGGATTGGTTATGGACCGTTGGCGGGGGTGAGAATGGACCTGGCGGTGCCGGATTCGGCTCTGAGGGTGGTAGCGTACGCTGATGATATCACCGTGTTTGTCTCCTCACAAGAGGAGGGCAGATGGGTGGTGTCAGAGGTGGACCGCTACTCGGAGGTATCCGGGTCCAAGATCAATCAGGATAAGTGTGAGAGTCTCTGGCTGGGAGGGGGAGATCCTGATTTTAATCTCCCGGACGCCCTTCCAGAGCCCCAGGAATCCGCAAAAGTCCTCGGCATCGAATTTGGTCAAGGGGATTACCCCAAACAAAACTGGGACAGCAGGCTTAAGATCGCCGCTCAGAAGGTGGATCAGTGGAAGGGTTGGTCTTTGACCCTCCGGGAAAGGGTTAACCTGATGAAAACTTTCCTGCTCCCTTTGCTGATATATCTGGGCAGTGTATGCATGTTGCCAGAACCTCTTTGGACCCGGGTCTACAGTGTGTTCTTCCAAATGTTATGGGGGAATAGACTGAACCTAGTGAAGAGGGAGGTTACTTACCGTACGAGGAGACTAGGGGGGTTGTGTATGGTCAACCCTGTGGTGTTCCTAGTGAATACCTTTCTTAAGACCAATATAGCAAACCTCTGGTCAGAGAGGGCTCCTCCGTGGGTATCCTCCTGTAGGGGATGGTTTCGGCCTTTCTTCCAGGAATGGGAGACAGGAGGGCAAGTGAAGGATCTTCGCACACCACACGGGCATCTCCCGGCTTACGCTACCCCGGCTCTGAAGGTTATTCGTCGGTGGGGTCTGGGGATGTGGGAGATTAGGACTCTGTCGAGAAAATTCCTTGACAAGAGGGTCCTGTCTTCTCATTTCCAGAGGCCATTGGCGCTCAAGGACTGCCAAAGTCGGGATCTGGAGGTGGGTTTAGAGCTTTTGAATTCTATCAGGATCCCCTTGAAGTTTTGGGACTTGACTTGGCGCTGCTTCCATGGGAAACTGTGTGTGAGGGACAATCTGAAGTGCAGGAGCTCTGATGACCGGGGATGTCCCCACGAAGAGTGTGGAGGCATGCTGAAAAGCATGGAGCATTTTCTGCTTCATTGTCCCTTTAACACAGAGGTTTACAACAGGGTGGGCGCTTCCATTGGTTGGCCTCGGCTGGCCAGTCTCTCCTATGCGGAATGGGCCTATGGGGCATTCAGAAACCTTGGAGGCTGGGACCAGTGCACTTTATTCCTAGTCAGCTCAGTGGTCAGGTATTACACGTGGAACGCACAGTGTTTAGTGTCGACGCAGCGTAAAATCCTCCCTTTGGGTGAGGTGGTTAGGAACATTCTTGGTGACCTGGTGAAGGTGCGTTCTCTGGAGTACGAGAGGCTGGGTGCTGGCAGGGCCTCTCGTCTGTGGAGGGGCTCTGCCTTTAAAGTGCCTTAGCCTGTTGTCTCCCCCTGGTGGTGGGCTGATGCTGGCACATTAGTCTTTTTGTTTTGTGCTGTAGATATATGGTGATATAGGGCTTGCAGGCACTGAACTTGAGCTTTAGGGGTTTGTGTGATTGAAAAGCCTTATTGTTGTTTGTTGTTTGGTTTGTATAGTTTGTATTATTTTGTATATATTTGTTTTGTTTGTACATTTATGTATATGTGTATATATGTATATATATTGTTTTTTTTCTAGGGGTTGTGTTGTGTTGGGGTTTAGTGTTAGGTTGGGTGGTGGGTAGATGGGGGGAGGGGGGTTTCTATGTGGGACCTTTTTATTAAAAAAAAAAAAATCCTGGACTGGTTCATGGACGTCTGTTATCATGTACTGGGGGCATGGGATGCGGGACCAGCTCAGGGCCAAAAAATAAAATAAAAAATAAAAAACTTTGTATATTCTGTTTTTCTGTTTGCGGTGTTTGTTGGTGGTTTGACACATATTTATTATATTTATTATTTTGGGTGGGGAAATGCAACCGGACCATTTTTTAGTTATTATTGTTGTTATTATTATTACTGTAAGTATTATTATTATTGTAGAGTGTTTAGTAGTTGTTGTTATTATAGCGGTGTGTTTGGTGAGAATGAGGCTGGACCAGAAGATACTTGGTTGGACATTTTTGGACTAATATGGACTCATTTTTGTATATATTATACAGGTGTATGTTGTTTGTATTATTGTTATGGTGATGTTCGTTCTTTTTGTAATGTTTTATATTTTTTAATAAAAGATCTACAGTATATAACTCATGATCAGTACAGGATAAGTAATGTAATGTATGTACACAGTGACCTCACCAGCAGAATAGTGAGTACAGCTCTGGAGTCTGGCCACTAGAGGGAGCATCTTCCTGTTTGAGCTTCCTGTGAGCGTTTGGTGTGCTCGACCTTGAGAGTGATCCACCTCTCTCCCAGGGGCGACCTTCCTTTCCCCAGAGGGGGGGTTCGTTTCCTGGTATGAGCGAGGAGCGGAGAACCCCAACACCTGCCCCCCGAAGTAGGTCCGCGGGGGGCAGGGGGAGCCAGCGACCAGTTGCAGAGGGACCAGCATCAGGAACTGCACCAGAGGTCTCTGGGTTAAGGCGCTCTGCCAGGAGATGCAGCGATGTATCTCCAGCACCGCCTGAGCCCATGGAGACGAAGAGTAGCCGCAAGGCTGCTCCAACAAAAGGTACTACAGGTACTATGGACTGTGATACTCCTCCTGGAGCAAAGCCAAATGCCCATGGAGGTGTGGAGGAGGATTGGGCAATGCCCAGGGCCCAGGAGCCTGGAACCACCTATGGATCCCTTGTTGCAGAGATACTTCAGGGATATAAAGAAGCAAGGAGCAGCTTGTATAGGCTCCAGGAGGAGGTACAGGAGGCAAAAGCCTTAATGGAAACTGCGTCAAAACACCAGAAGGCTGAGCTGTCAGCAAGGATTAAACAGCTTAAAACCAGCATCAGCAATCTAAAGAAAAGGAAAACTTTTATTTTGGAGAACAGCGGGCCATTTAAAGAAAAGCTTCAGAATGAAGATCGCTTTGCAGAAAAGGAGAGGGAGAAGCAAAGAAAGCTGAGGGGGCTTCAGCCACGGGTGGAGGAGGAAGGAGACGTTGCGGAGGCCGATAATGTTGAGCCAAATCCACCCGGGGGTCTGCAACATCTCACCCCATACAGTGGGCTCCCTGCAGGGCAAGTGGCAATGTCATCTGGCTGCGGCCCTGGTGGTTCGGGGGATGAGAGTAGCACCAGTCACCAGGGAGGGGCGCTGATGGCCCAGATCCAGCTCCTGGAGTCCCCAGGTCACCTCCAGGACTTCACGTTTGGACATGAGTTACCAGAGGAGGCACCTGGGGGAAGGAAAAAGAAGAAGTCAAAGAAGACCAAGCTCCAGGAGCAGGTAACATTTGTATATACCCCCCTCCCTGAGCCCCCCGGACTGGCCGCAGGGTCAGCTCACTGTGTGAACCCCATTTCTCAGCCCAGCCTGAGTTCTGCTGTGGACTCAGTGCAGGAGAGTGGGGAGAGTATGGAGTCTAGTGTGGCGGTGAGCTCCATAGCTGTTTGCAGTAACAGTGGTGGAGCAGACAGTGTATCGGCTGTGAGGTCGGACAGTGATATTTGCCCAGCGATGGGCAGTAAGGGCTCTGGCACATTGGGTTGCTCCCTAACGGGAGGGGGGGGCGATTTTGTGCCAGAGTCGGCTGCGGGAGCTCCGGTGGCTCTGAGCGTTGGCACTGCTGTTCCTTTGGAGCAGCGGTGTCGTCGTGGAGGAGCTGCCGGGGCTAAGATGTCTTCGCCTCCCAGAAAGACTGGACTTAAACCCCTATTTTGTATTGGCGCCGCTGATCCAGATCAGCGGCGCCCAGGAGCAGGAAACTCCAGTACTGATGAGGCGGAGGGTACCAATAAAAACAGGGCTGGGGCCGCTAATAAGCAGGCTAGGCAGGCTTCCCGATCCTTGTATAAGGGACCGGTGACCTGTCCTGTGGTGGTGGCTCCAGCTCTGGTACCCAGTGATGCTGATGGTACAAAATCTGCACCAGAACACACCGGTCCAGCCAGTATGAGTGAGAAAGTTAATGTAAAAGTGAATGAAGGAGTGAATGTATCTGTTAATAATCTGTCTGGGGCTTTGAATGGTGGTTTGGGCTGTAGCACGGGTGGAGGTATGGGGGGCACATTAGCTAAAACATGTGACAATGGTTTGGGTATGGATTATGTGGAGGAGGGTGGTGAAGGGGCGCAGATTAGTGGTGGGGATGGAGGGCCTGGTCCAGTTGCACCCCCAGCGGTGGCAGCACCGGTACGCAGCTACGCAAATGTCACCGCTGGGGGGAGGGGGGCACCTTCCTCGTCCTCTGGCTCTGGGGAGAGCAGTTTGCAGCAGCGTCTCCTGGGGGCCTTAAGGAGAGGGGAGAGATCGATCAATGTAGAGGGTAGGGAGGTTGATCTATCCTTCTGGATAGAGAGACATGGTCTTTCAGCCTTCCGAGAGGAAAGAGGGGGGGATAATGTGTGGTCCCTCCCTACAGCCGGGCCAGGTGGTCTCCGTAGGAATGTGGTCCGGCTGAGATGGAGAGGCAGTGATACATGTCCTCCAAGATCTAAAGTTGTTGAGCTTCTGCTGAAGTTGGGCTTTAAGGCAGCTGACATCTACGCCTTAATACATCCTTATGGTACCCCTGAGTTCGATATCAGCTTTGTTCGGCCGGAGGGGCTTGAGCTCTTCTGGTCGAATTATGAGCTGATAAAGAACGAACCCGGCTGGCGAGACTTTGCCATTCAGGCGGTGTCTCGCCAAAATAATGTCAAGAAAGTGACCGTTTTAACCCGTAACGAATCACTCTCTTGTATTGACATCATGACGTGGCTAGGTCGGTATGGAGAGGTGGTGGAGGTCCCAAAAAAGAACAGGGATGAATATGGCATCTGGTCAGGGGCCTGGACGTTTATGGTCAAACTGAGGCGTTCAGGAAACACAGTTACCCATATACCATCTGCAACCTTCCTCGGAAGAGATCGTATCCAGATCTTCTACCAGGGTCAGCCGAAGCTCTGTCACAGATGTGGTGACCCCACACATTTTAGTGCCAATTGCACTGTGCAGAAGTGCACTCTGTGTGGGGAAATAGGTCATCTCGCTGCATCTTGTGCGGAGATTAGGTGTCACCTGTGTGGTGACTTAGGTCACCCATTTAGTCGCTGCCCTCGTTCCTTTGTCAACGCGGTTGTTGCCCCGGTGGGAGTAAGCCTTGAAGTGGATTCTGCTGGGGCGATGACCGTCGGGGATGAAGGGGTGCAGGGGCCAGGGAAGAAAAGTAAGCAGAAGACGCCTGCCCAACTGAGGCGTCTCAAGAAGCGCCAAAGGGATAGGGAGATTCAGGACTCACAGGAGCATCAACCAACTGGGGTGACTCCTGATCCTGTCCCTGCGGCCAGTCTTACTGCTGAGGCCCTGGGGGATAGTGAACTGGATGAGGAGATTGGGAGGATCCACAAAGAGGGGGATGCCGTCTCCTCACTGTCCTCCCATGGTGAGAGCGCGGATGAGGACAGTGGGGGATGGGCAGAAACAAAGCGGGGTACTCGGAGGAATAAAAAAAGAGGAGATGTAATATCTTCTCCCACCCGCCAGATGCCAAAGGAAGGTACAACTGATCTCCCTCTGATTGGTCTCTCCAACCGGTTCCGAGCCCTCCGCGACATTTCCTCTTCGGAGGGGGAGGAGGCGGGGGGGGAGGTTCCGGATGTTGCGGTGGGGCTCACAGGAGACGCTGAGTCCTCTCTCCCTGGGGAATCTTTGTCTTCAGGGGGGGAGACTGGCCCAGAGTCAGGGGACGAGGAAAATGTATATAATGGGAAAATGGACACATCCATCTCACTAAAAAGGGGTAAACCATCATCTGATGAGGAGGGTGGTGGGGTGGATGGGAAGGATGGTGGGAAAAAGAAAGCTGTCTAACTCAATCACCCTCGATGGCGGCACCCTCTCCGTTGACTCTGGCATCCATTAATGTTGCCAGCATTAAGTCAGATACAGCTCGATTTGCGGCCTATGATTTTTTTGCCCACATTAATGCTGATATTTTATTTTTGCAGGAGACCAGGCTAACAGATATGTCATCTATCTACAAGGCTAAAAGAGAGTGGAGGAATGGGCCCTCCTACTGGTCTCTTGGGGCCGAGCCGTATAGCGGAGTGGCGGTCCTTTTTACTTCAGCGGTAGAATGCCGACGGGTTATCGAGTTAGAAATGGGGAGGTGCCTGATCTTAGATGTCCTCATGAAGGGACAAGAACTTCGCCTTATTAACATCTACGGCCCACAGTCTAAGTGGGACCGGAAGTGTCTCTTTATGAGGATCAAGCCCTATCTTTTTACAAGTCGGCAGGTGGTCTTTGGAGGGGACTTCAATGCTGTCACGAGGCCCCAAGATAGGGGAGGTTCCAGAGACAAGCTGACTTATGATAGCGTCGCCCTTAATAGCATAGCAAGTGAGGCTCGCCTGGTGGATGTCCACATCCGGTACACCCCAGGCCACGCGGGATTCACCTATCATAGGGGTAGTTGTAGGTCTAGGATAGACAGGTTTTATTTGAAGGAGGAAGCCGTCTCTTCAGCAGTATCTGTTGTTGAGGTGGAGTTCTCCGATCACTGTTTAATTTTGTTTTCTCTGAATGTCACAGAGACCCCCCGGATGGGCAGAGGCTATTGGAAGCTGAATTCGTCTCTCTTGGAAGAAGCGGAGATAAGACAGTCCTTTGAGGATTTTCTTCAGAGCCAGGTACCATTGCTGGGCCTTTGTAGCAGTAAGTCAGAGTGGTGGGAGATCTTCAAGAAAAGGGTTGCGAGATTCTTCCGCCAGCTCTCGGGCCTCAGAAGCCTAAACAAGTACCGTTTGTACCAGGGCCTGAGGAAGAAACTTGAGAACCTTGTCTCGACTGGAGGTAGCCGAGAGGATATCTCCAGAGTGAAGTCCTTGCTGATGAAGTGCCAGTACGACAGACACGCATCTTTGGTTTTTGAGAGGGATTACGGGAAGTACCGCTCGCCCGACCCTTACAGAAACTGCAAGATGTCAGTGAATAGTAAAATAGTCTCAGGACTGATTGATAGTACGGGATCCTTGAAAAGGTCCAGATCAGGGATCCTGGAGGTCGTCAGATCCTTCTACTCGCACCTCTTGGGAAGGAAGGATCTAGATCGAGATAAGGTATCAGCTTTCTTGGCTGAAACCATCCCTGAACCAGGAGTAGACCCCTCTCTTGACGTTTTGACAGAGATGATCCGGGAAGAGGAAGTCAGGATGGCGATTGATGGGCTTGCCCTCAAGAAGTCACCCGGTCCGGATGGCTTAACATCTGAGTTCTACAAGACCTTTAAGGACACTTTGGTTCCCCTCTTGACTGCGGTTTTTAATGAGTGTCTATCCTCGGGCACTCTGCCAAAGACAATGAGGAGGTCAGCGCTGATCATCTTGTCAAAGGGTAAAGACCCGTCCCACATTGAGAATTGGCGTCCCATAGCTCTTCTCAATGCGGACAGAAAGATTCTGGCAAAAGTGCTGTTTAACCGGCTGGTGGAGTTTGCACCCCGGCTCCTTTCGGGGGCTCAGCATTGCTCTGTTCCGGGCCGCAGTACATTTAGTGCTGTGCTCGGTGTCCGGGAGGCTGTGGAGCAGGGTAGGGCTGGCCACTGGAAGGGGTACTTGCTGTCCTTGGATCAGGCAAAAGCGTTTGATCGGGTTAACCATGAGTACCTCTGGTCTGTTCTTCTGAGATATGGCCTGCCGGGGGGGTTTGTTGATTGGCTTAAGACCTTGTATGCAGGGGCAGAGAGTTTCCCGCTTGTGAATGGTTGGATTGGTCGCTCCTTTGAGGTTGGGTCTGGTGTCCGTCAGGGTTGTCCTTTAAGCCCTTTGCTGTACGTGTCTGCAATTGATCCTTTCCTTAGGAGGATTGATTGTGGACCGTTGGCGGGGGTGAGAATGGACCTGGCGGTGCCGGATTCGGCTCTGAGGGCGGTAGCATATGCTGATGATGTCACTGTGTTTGTCTCCTCACAAGAGGAGGTCAGATGGGTGATGTCAGAGGTGGACCGCTACTCGGAGGCATCCGGGTCCAAGATCAACCAGGATAAGTGTGAGAGTCTCTGGCTGGGAGGGGGAGATCCTAGTTTTGATCTCCCGGACGCCCTTCCAGAGCCCCAGGAATCTTCAAAAGTTCTCGGCATTGAATTTGGCCAAGGGGATTACCCCAAACAAAACTGGGACAGCAGGCTTAAGATCGCCGCTCAGAAAGTGGATCAGTGGAAGGGTTGGTCTTTGACCCTCCGGGAAAGGGTTAACCTGATCAAAACATTCCTGCTCCCTTTGTTGATATATCTGGGCAGTGTATGTATGTTGCCAGAACCTCTCTGGACCCGGGTCTACAGTGTGTTCTTCCAGATGTTATGGGGGAATAGACTGAACCTAGTGAAGAGGGAGGTTACTTACCGTACAAGGAGACTAGGGGGGTTGTGTATGGTCAACCCTGTGGTGTTCCTAGTGAATACCTTTCTTAAGACCAATATAGCAAACCTCTGGTCAGAGAGGGCTCCTCCGTGGGTATCCTCCTGTAGGGGATGGTTTCGGCCTTTCTTCCAGGAATGGGAGACAGGAGGGCAAGTGAAGGATCTTCGCACACCACACGGGCATCTCCCGGCTTACGCTACCCCGGTTCTGAAGATTATTCGTCGGTGGGGTCTGGGGATGGGGGAGATTAGGACTCTGTCGAGGAAATTCCTTGACAAGAGGGTCCTGTCTTCTCATTTCCAGAGGCCATTGGCGCTCAAGGACTGCCCAAGTCGGGATCTGGAGGTGGGTTTAGAGCTTTTGAATTCTATCAGGATCCCCTTGAAGTTTTGGGACTTGACTTGGCGCTGCTTCCATGGGAAACTGTGTGTGAGGGACAATCTGAAGTGCAGGAGCTCTGATGACCGGGGATGTCCCCGCGAAGAGTGTGGAAGCATGCTGGAAAGCATGGAGCATTTTCTGCTTCACTGTCCCTTTAACACAGAGGTTTACACCAGGGTGGGCGCTTCCATTGGTTGGCCTCGGCTGGCCAGTCTCTCCTATGCGGAATGGGCCTATGGGGCATTCAGAAACCTTGGAGGCTGGGACCAGTGCACTTTATTCCTAGTCAGCTCAGTGGTCAGGTACTACACGTGGAACGCACGGTGTTTAGTGTCGACGCAGCGTAAAATCCTCCCTGTGGATGTGGTGGTTAGGAACATTCTCGGTGACCTGGTGAAGGTGCGTTCTCTGGAGTACGAGAGGCTGGGTGCTGGCAGGGCCTCTCGTCTATGGAGAGGCTCTGCCTTTAAAGTGCCTTAGCCTGTTGTCTCCCCCTGGTGGTGGGCTGATGCTGGCACATTAGTCTTTTTGTTTTGAGCAGTTGGTTTATGGTAATATAGGGCTTGCAGGCGCTGAACTTGAGCTTTAGGGGTTTGTTGTTTGGCTTATATTGTTATATGTATTTGTTATTGTATTTATTGTTGTAGTCTATTTGTATACTTATGTATTGTATATATTGTTAGTCTGTGTATATTTTATGTAATGTATATATTGTATATATTGTGTGATGCCACCTGGGGTTTGGGTTTAGTTTAGGTTGGGTGGTGGGTTAAAAAGGGGGGAGGGGGTTTGTATGGGACTTTTATATATACAGAAAATCCTGGACTGGTTCATGGACGTCTGGTAACATGTACTGGGGGCATGGGATGCGGGACCAGCTCAGGGCCCAAAAAAAAAAAAAATGTGGTGTTATTTTGTTATTAGTGTATATAGTTTATTAGTATGGTATGGGTATTATGGGTATTATAGGAATATGTCTTTTGTAAATATTGTATATATTTATTTGTGTGCAGGAATGAGTGTGGAGTGGACCGGTGTTGTATTTTATGCTATGGTGATGGATTTATGATCGTTATATTGATTATGTTCTGTCGGATATGATATGTTTATGTTTTGTAATTTTTTTATTGTTATGTTTGAAATTTTAATAAAAGATCTACAGTATATAACTCAGGATCAGTACAGGATAAGTACGGGGGAGGGAATTATCAGATTATACATGTGAGGGGAGGATAATAATGATTATTATAATCCTCCCCTCACATATATGTAACATCTCCCCCTCACATGTATAATCTGATAATCCCCTCCTCACATTGATTATCCCTTCACATATATAATATCATACTCAGATTATATGTGAAGGGATAATCAATGTGAGGAGGGGGTTATCAGATTATTCATGTGAGGGGGAGATGTTACATATATGTGAGGGGAGGATTATAATAATCATTATTATCCTCCCCTCACATGTATAATTTCCTCCCTTCTCACATTATATAATAAATCCCCCCTCACATTACATAATAAATACCCCCTCACATTATATAATAAATCCCCCCACCCCCCACACTATATAATAAATACCCCCCAACACACACACACACACGCACACACACTATATAATAAATACCCCCCACCACACACACACTATATAATAAATACCCCCCCACACACACACACACACTATATAATAAATACCCCCCCCCTCACACACACACACTATATAATAAATACCCCCCCACACACACACACAATATAATAAATACCCCCCCCCACACACACACACTATATAATAAATACCCCCCCTCCACACACACACACAATATAATAAATACCCCCCACACACACACACACTATATAATAAATACCCCCCCTCACACACACACTATATAATAAATACCCCCCCACACACACACACTATATAATAAATATCCCCCCCCCCCACACACACACACACACTATATAATAAATACCCCCCCACACACACACACACTATATAATAAATATCCCCCCCACACACACACACTATATAATAAATATCCCCCCCCCCCACACACACACACACTATATAATAAATACCCCCCCACACACACACACACTATATAATAAATACCCCCCCCTCACACACACACACACACACACTATATAATAAATACCCCCCCCCCACACACACACACACACACGCACACTATATAATAAATACCCCCCCTCACACACTATATAATAAATACCCCCCCTCACACACACACACCCACACACTATATAATAAATACCCCACACACACACACTATATAATAATAAATACCCCCCCACACACACACTATATAATAAATACCCCCCACACACACACTATATAATAAATACCCCCCCCCTCACACACACACTATATAATAAATACCCCCCCCTCACACACACACTATATAATAAATACCCCCCCCCCCTCACACACTATATAATAAATACCCCCCCCACACACACTATATAATAAATACCCCCCCCCCACACACACACACACTATATAATAAATACCACCCCCCCTCACACACACACACACACACACTATATAATAAATACCCCCCACACACACACTATATAATAAATACCCCCCCCTCACACACACACACACACACACACTATATAATAAATACCACCCCCCCTCACACACACTATATAATAAATACCACCCCCCCTCACACACACACACACACACACACACTATATAATAAATACCCCCCACACACACACACACTATATAATAAATACCCCCCCCCCCTCACACACACACACACACACTATATAATAAATACCCCCCCCCACACACACTATATAATAAATACCCCCCCACACACACACACTATATAATAAATACCACCCCCCCTCACACACACACACACACACACACACTATATAATAAATACCCCCCCACACACACACTATATAATAAATACCCCCCCCTCACACACACACACACACACACACACACTATATAATAAATACCCCCCCACACACACACACTATATAATAAATACCACCCCCCCTCACACACACACACACACACACTATATAATAAATACCCCCCCACACACACACACTATATAATAAATACCCCCCCCCCTCACACACACACACACACTATATAATAAATACCCTCCCCCCCACACACACTATATAATAAATACCCCCCCCTCACACACACACACACACACACACTATATAATAAATACCACCCCCCCTCACACACACACACACACACTATATGATAAATACCCCCCCCCCCACACACACACACACTATATAATAAATACCCCCCCCCCCACACACACACACACACACTATATAATAAATACCCCCCCCCCACACACACACTATATAATAAATACCCCCCCCCACACACACACACACTATATAATAAATACCCAACCCCCCACCCCCCCACACACACACGCACACACGCACGCACACTATATAATAAATACCCACCACACACACATTATACATACTCACATATCCGGCGGTGGGTCCCCTGCTGCGGCCTGGATCCCGGAAGCGGCCGTGTGGGGACTGAGAGGAGCGGGAGACTCTCTCTGCTCCGCTCCTCTCTATGATGCCGCCCGTGACATCGCACGTCACGTCACGTGACCATCTCCCAGACAGCCATTGCGGTACTGGCTGCCTGGGGATGAGTGACGGCGGCGGCGAACATAAAAAGGTAGCGTGCGGCGCAAAACGCCCCCGGGCCCCCTCCCACTAACATGTTGGCCGGGCCCCTGATGCCTAGCCCGCCAGGCTTTATCAGGGCCCATGGGGCAAAAGGGGCGAGCTGCTTTTGGGCCCCCAGGAATTACAGGGCCCGGGGCAGCAGCCCCTTTTGCTCCGCGGCCGCGGTGATTAGCATGTGTCTGGGCACACCCGGCACACCCTGTGCGCACGCCTATGTGCACGTATGAGGGCAGACAAATGCACTACAGTCTGCTGAAAAAGAACGTATTTGTGAACAGCAGCAGGACCCAACAGTGCAGCACCACAATAAAAAAAAATACAGGCATTAAACCCTAAATTGGACTCTGTCACACAATTCTGAGCAGCAGATGATTTGTGGAGCAAAAAAAAATACTGAATTGCGCTGAAAAATGAGGTGGTAAGATGGTTGATAAAGTTCAGGCAGCTTGTTATTCTGTATGAGGCAGCTAACAGCTATCTGCCCCTCTCTTCTGCAATGCTCAATAACGTGAATAGGAGGTTTAGCTATCAATGATCCTTCTTAGTGTGAACAGCAAAGCACTGCACTCCTGTCTTTCTTTCCCCAATGCTGATGTGACTAGCAGTTGCAGTGTAACGCTGTGGTATAACCTAGTCAGACACACGCAGTCCCGTCCTCTCTATCTGAGGGCATAGACGAAATGAAGAGAGGAAAGATGGCTGCCGATTATATAGGGCTTTGACATTACAGGGGTCAATGAATGCTGTTAGGCTGCATCTCACATGTGATTCAGGGTCATGCCGCCTACCTTCATTCCCGCCGCTGTTTCCCGCCCTCCCATAATCCCCTGCCTCATGTACTCACACGTGGATCTGCCATTTTAGGTCTCCAATAGCCTGGAACGCTGTAAAATGAAGTTTAATGAATCGATTCGCGCAATCGAATCATGGCGATATTCGCATTAGTTGCGAATTGAATTTTTCATGAAATTCGTATTGAAATCGGGTTCGTCAACTTCGATTCGCTCATCTCTAATGTCGATGTTAAACGACGTCTGCGTGCTCTAAATGGGATGTACTCCCTGCTCTACCCTACATGCCTCCGTGTGGTTGCTTTTGGATTTACACACATGTTTGATACCTCTGTGGCGGCTGCGGAGTGGTTGGATATCCAAGAGGCGCAGATCAGACGTGCTGGACTTTGAGGGGTTCTCCTTGGACTTTTATATGTCTATGGGTAGTGCTGAAGTGTCCGGGTCTCTCAAAACTAGTACTTTCTGCGCCTTTTGGGCACTGCTGGCATTGTATCTCTACCCATGCTGGGCCTGTACTACTATTTGATATGTGCCTTCATTTTTTTGATTGCATTGGGTTGTTATTTTCTAGGTACCCATTCTTGCGGCCAAATGCCTTTTCTATATTGTATGTTGATTGACTCAGCTACGAGCTCGGTCTGTTGGTATTTTACCTCTTGATTTCATATGTTAACTGCTCACGCTACTTGGGCTGTTCATCTGCCTGTAGTGTCGCAAGTTGCGACTGTTTGGTTTTTTATTTGTCTGGGGTGTGTTTGTTCCGTGTCTTTCCGCCCATTTTTTCCTTCAGTGTTGTGTTCAATGTGTCTCTGTCTGGCGTATGTGTATGCCCTTCCATGCTGTCCTTTTCTGCAGGTCCCTTGACTATAGGGCTGGAGTCTTGCAAGTGGGATTTTCCTGATTTCAAGTGTCCAACTGCCTTCCGTGTATTTATACCGTGTTTTTTGTTCTCCTGTCGTTTGTGTGGTAGCTGTTCCTGACATCTGCTTTTCTATGTCACAATTTATCTTTTTCCGTTTATACTATGGGTAATACTCTGACCGTGGTGGCGTGGAATGTACATGGCCTCAATGGTCCCACTAAACGTCTAGCTGTCTTTCAGGAGCTCAAGCCCTATCAGCCAGTTATACTGTGTCTGTCTGAAACGCACTTAACTGATGATACTAAGCATGTGCTGAACAAACCGTGGTTTGGCCGCAACCTCCATGACACCTTTTCTTCCCATGCTAGAGGTGTCAGTATACTCATTCATAGAAGTATTTTGTTTTCTTGTACAGTGGTCCCTCAACATACGATGGTAATTCGTTCCAAACGACCCATCGTTTGTCAAATCCATCGTATGTTGAGGGATTCGTGCGATGTAAAAAGTGCATTTAATAATCACCTGTCCCCGCCGCTCCGGATTGCGTCCTTGCCGCTCCCGATGCTGTCCCAGGGGCTCCCGATGCTGTCCCGCTGCTCCGGCGTCATCTTCGGGATCCTCCGACTTCTTTCGCATCTTCTCCGGTGTCCAGTCCTCGCTTTCTGGTGATGTTATTACGTTGCTGCGCCATTCCTGTGCAGCGACGTAATAACGACGCCGGAAAGCGAGGCCCGGACCCCTGAGGAGATGCAGAAGACGCCGGAGGATCGCGAAGTGGACCCGGAGCAGCGGGGATAGGTAAGTGAACCTGTCCGGGATGCTTAAACTGCTATCCGACAACAGCTTAAGCATTTTGCGCTGTCGGATAGCAGTTAATGCGATGGCCCCGACATAGAAAAGCATCGTATGTCGATGCTGACATCGTATGTCGATTTGATCATATGTCGGAGCCATCGCATGTCGGGGGGGGGGGGGGGGGTTACTGTATTTCTAGCCTTATTGATTTGGAGGGTAGATTTGTGTGCCTTTATGGCCCCTTTAACCGTGTCCAGTGTCTCTTAGTGGCGCTCTATATTCCTCCCCCATACTCAGGTGATGCTTTGCGCAGAGTGTTATCATTTCTTTCCTCTCTGCCCGATGCTCAGCTCCTGGTGATCGGGGACCTTAATAATTTACTGAACCCAGCCCTTGATAGGTTTCCTACTAGGGGACAGTCTGGGGTTCTGGGTCCCACGGGTTTGGCTAGATTTGTAGAGGAGGTGGGATGGACCCTACCGAGTTACGCCAGTCCTGTTACTCTAGTTCTCACGGCACACTCTCCCGCATTGATCTTGCGTTGGGCAATGATTTAATTTTCTCCCTGATTGGGTCGGTGGAGTATCTCCCCCGTAATCTTTCTGATCATTCCCCCCTACTTGTACGTCTTACATTTGCCTCCCACCCTGGGATACGGGGTTCCTTGTGGCATCTGAATCCCTTTTGGCTTCAGGTCTCCTCAGTGTGCCGTACACTTTCATCTGATATTTCCGCCTTCCTTGAGATCAATGTGGGGACTGCCTCAATGGGAGTGGTTTGGGACTCCTTAAAAGCATATATCCGGGGCATTTTTATGAGGAATATTACTACCTGCAAATCTAAAAACAGGGCTATTCAAACATCATTGCAACAGAAAGTGCTATTGGCGGAGGGCCGGTTTCTTTGGGACCCCTCTGATTTGCACAGAAGTGATTGGCAATCACTGCAGGCCTTATTGGACTCCCATTTGTCAAAAATGGCAGACAATAAGCGCTTCTTTCAACAGCAGCGCTACTTTGAGAGCAGTGAGAGCATGAGACGCCTATTGGCTCGCACTATTAGGGCTCAGCAGGGTTTCACCTGCATTCCTTGTCTTTGTGACGATGCCGGGATGCTGGTTCAGGATGACAAGGCTAGTCTGGATGTTTTGGTGTCCTTTTAGAAGGAGACATATTCTTTTAAATATGACCAATTTGTTTTTGGCATCCCGCTCCCGACATTGTTGAAAGCTCAAAGAGACATTTTAGATGAACCTAATACCCTGGAGGAATTGGAGGACGCCCTAGGGGACTTACCCTCAGAGAAATTGCCGGGGGTTGATGGGCTCCCTCATGAATACCTTAAACAATTTAAGGACGTTCTCTTACCCAGGTTGTTAGAGGTTATGCGAGCTGCGACAGAGGGTGGGGACCTGCCAGGATCTATGCTAGAAGCTATTATAGTGCTACTGTTGAAGCCTGGTAAGGACCCGCGTTCTGCAGGCTCATGCAGGCCAATATCCCTGTTGTGCTCTGATGTAAAACTGTTGGCAAAAGTCTTGGCAAACCATCTCTTGAGGGTCATTACCACCTTAATCCACAGGGATCAGACGGGGTTTATGCCAGGGAAGTCGACAACTGATAATATTAGGAGGCTATATTTGAATCTACAGTGGCAGCCTGAGCATGCTGCTTGTAGGGCTGTGCTCTCCCTCGACGCTGCAAAGGCCTTTGACAGCGTTGAGTGGACTTTTCTTTGGAGTGTAATGAGACGCATGGGGTTTGGACCTATGTTTCTTAAATGGGTTAAATTATTATATACTGCTCCCTGAGTTTGGATCGGGCTAATGGCTTACTCTCCCATTCTTTCCTTCTAGGGCGTGGAACCCGCCAGGGGTGACCCCTCTCTCCCTTTCTGTTTGCTATCCCAATAGAACCCCTGGCGGTGCTGATTAGGACTTCTACAGATATCAAAGGCTTTTGTTATGGAATTTTAGAGGAACGCATTGCCCTTTATGCTGATGATATGCTCCTCTTTCTGGGGGATGCACCGCACTTTTTAGCGCCCATTATAGCTCTTATTGAATCCTACGGTAGTTACTCCGGCCTTGCTATTAATTGAGATAAGTCCACGCTTCTTCCTCTAGATCCCCTCCCACAGATGCCAGTGCTTGCTGGGTTGGCCTCCCATAGTATCTAGATTTAAGTACCTGGCTGTATTTGTTACTGCTCTCCCTTCAGAATATGTTACCCTTAATCTTATTTCGTTACTGGATCGCAGCTCTCAGAAGGTGGCTACGTGGCGGAAGCTCCCCCTCTCTATGGTAAGTAGGTCTAACCTAGTGAAAATGGTTCTTATGCCTCAGTTTTTGTATATTTTGCATGACTCCCAAAGAAATATTTTCTTAGGATTCAGGCCCTGTATAGAGAGCTTATTTGGAATGGTAGATCTGCTAGAATTTGTCTTGAAACGCTACAGCGTAGTAAGGCGGAGGGTGGTTTATATGTTCCGAACCCATGGTAATATTTTCTGGCGTCTCAGGTTCAGCAGTTGAAGGGTTGGGCGCAGTTTAACACTATGGGGCGTGCAGGTGATTTAGTTTCAAAACGCATTGGTAACGTGACTCCCATTTATCTGTTAGAACTGACTGCACAGACTTTTTCCCCTGACCTTCCTCCCACCTTCATCCTTATTCATAAGGTTTGGATGAAGTTTAAAGAACTTATGAGGTACCCTGTTTTTGTAACGTACTCACCATTGTGGCATAATCCTAATGTTCCTGAATTGTGCTCCCTGACAGATTCTACCCTTCGGGTGTCCTATGGAATACTTTCTTTCCCAGGTATATGATGGCCCGACGGTGAAGTCATTTGCCCAACTGCAGGAGGATTTTAATTTACCGTTACCTGCAGTTGAGACATGCTCTGGATGCGCAGTCCCGGGCATGTGACTTGACCGTCGGCGTATCTACAGTGGTAAATGATCTGTTTGCCCAGATCTCCACTAGGGGAGTGCTCTCAGCACTGTACAGGGAATTGTTGTCTACATATCACGAGGCCTACCCTTTGACAGTCAAAGTTAAGTGGGAAGTAGATGTGGGTCCCTTATCAGATGAGCAATGGCTTCAGATCCTGACCACGAACCCGCGGCTTGCCATATCGGAGGCTCAACTGGTGTCCCAAATTTTTGTACTGCATCGAGTGTTTCGTACTCCTGCATTCCTGCATAAGATTGGGGTACGGCCAGACTACTGCTGTCCCCGATGCTCCTTGCCCGACGCCCATTTGTTCCATGTGATGTGGGACTGTGCTACACTTACACGGTTTTGGGTAGATGTGGGGCAACTGATTAGGAAAGTGTATGGCTGCCCGTTTGAATTATCAGCCTTGACATGTATTTTAGGTTATCTAGAGGGGTTGGATGAAGATGGTGGAATATATATAGGTATTAGTAAAATCTTATACCAGGCTCGTAAGTTAATCACACAACACTGGCTGAGGGCCTCCCCTCCTACTATTTCTGAGCTTATCACTAAATTAAATCACGTCATCAGACTAGAGAAAGGGGTGTACATGAAGCGAAAAGCCATGCGTAAATTTGAACTTATCTGGGGCCCTTGGATTGATACTCCTGGTTTGCCATCCACATAGTTAAACAGGACTTCTTTAGAAGTGTTGCTGGGGCGCTCGGTCTACTAATGTAGTTTGCTGTCTCACCTCTGCGTTTTCTGTCTCTTGTCCCTCTCTCTGTGTTGCTGTGTTCTACGGTTTGACAGGTGATCCTTTGTATGAGAGATATTTCTGTACCTGATTTTTGTACTGCTTCTAGGCAAATGCCCTTTCTCTGCAGGTATTTGTTTATGTGGATCTTGTTTTTGGAATGTATTGCTTGTTTGTTAATGAGGTTGTATTCTCTGTCATTTATACATTTCGTGTATGCGGATGTTACGCCAAGCGCTCCGGGTCCCTGCTTCTCCCCGGAGCGCTCGCGGTGTTCTCCCCTCTGCAGCGCCCCGGTCAGACCCGATGACCGGGAGCTCTGCACTGTCTCATCCCAATCCACTCACCTGTCCCGTTCCCTGGCTGCCCTCTAGGGCACGCGCACGCCAGCTCTCTGGGATTTAAAGGGCCAGTGCACCACTAATTGGTGCCTGGCCCAATCAGTGTCTATCACTTCCATTGTTATAAAAACCCACTTCTCCTTCCTGTCCCTTGTTGATCTTGTTGCCTTAGTGCCCTGAGAAAGCGTTTTAGTGTGTTCCCAAGCCTGTGTACCCAGACCTTCTGCTGTTGCCCCAGACTACGACTCTTGCTGCCTGCCCTGACCTTCTGCTACGTCCGACCTTGCTCTTGCCTTGTCCCTGTGTACCGCGCCTGTCTCAACTGTCAGTGGGGTTGAGTCGCTATCAGGTGGAACGACCTGGGGGTTACCTGCCGCTGCCAGTCCATCCCGCTTTGCGGCGGGCTCTGGTGAAAACCAGTAAACCCTTCGATTCTGTTCCCCTGGTACGGCCCACGCCATCACCCCACTGACACAGAGGATCCACCTCCAGTGTCCTCGCTGCATACCAGTCCGGATCCTGACAGTAGATCCGGCCATGGATCCCGCTGCCTAGTGTCGCTGACCTAACCACGGTGGTCGCCCAGCAATCACAACAGATCGCGCAACAAGGATAGCAGCTGACTCAAATGACCGTTATGCTGCAACAGCTTCTGCCGCAACTACAGCAATCATCTCCTCCGCCAGCTCCTGCATCTCCTCCGCAGCGAGTGGCTGCTCCCAGCTTCCGCCTGTCTCTACCGGACAAGTTTGATGGGGACTCTAAACAGTGCTGTGGATTCCTGTCCCAGTGTTCCCTACACCTGGAGAGGATGTCGGACCAATTCCCTACTGAAAGGTCTAAGGTGGCTTTCGTGGTCAGCCTCCTGTCTGGAAAGGCCTTGTCATGGGCCACACCGCTCTGGGACCGCAACGATCCCGCCACCGCTACTATCCAGTCCTTCTTCTCAGAAGTACGTTGTGTTTTTGTGGAGCCAGCCCGGAACTCCTCAGCCGAGACTGCTTTGCTGAACCTCGTCCAAGGGAGTTCTTCTGTGGGCGAATATGCCATCCAGATCCGTACCCACGCCTCTGAGCTAACCTGGAACAATAAGGCCCTCTGCGCGACCTTCAAGAAAGGCTTATCCAGTAACATCAAAGATGTCCTGGCCGCACGAGAAATTCCTGCAAATCTGTCTGAACTAATCCATTTGGCCACCCGCATCGACATGCGTTTCTCGTAAAGACGCCAGGAACTTCGACAGGAAAAGGATCTTGTTCGCACCAGGCAGTTTCTCTCCCCGGCTCCTCTCTTCCAACGTCCTTTGCAATCTGTCCCTGTGCCTTCCGCCGAGGAGGCTATGCAAGTGGATCGTTCTCGCCTGACCCTACAAGAGAGGACTCGCCGCCGTAATGAGAATTTGTGCCTGTACTGTGCTAGTACCGAACACTTCCTAAAAGACTGTCCTATCCGCCCTCCGCGTCAGGAGAAACCCACGTACTTCACAAGGGTGAAACGACTCTTGGTGTGAATTCTGCCTATCCACAACTGACTGTACCTGTGTAGATTTCTCCTTCCGCCAACTCCTCCTTCTCAGCAGTGGCCTTCTTGGACTCTGGTTCTGTAAGAAACTTTATCTTGGCCTCTTTCGTTAATAGGTTCAGTATCCCAGTAACCCGTCTCGTCAAACCGCTCTTTATCTCTTCTGTTAACGGAGAGAAATTGGACTGTACTGTGCGCTACCGCACTGAACCCCATTGGACTTCACCATGGAAAAATTTCATTTTTCGTTCTGCCTAACTGCACCTCTGAAGTTCTTCTCAGCCTGCCGTGGCTCCAACGTCATGCTCCTACCCTCAACTGGACCACCGGGGAGATGAAAAGTTGGGGTCCTTCTTGTCACAAGCGATGCCTCACATCTGCTCCCACTTGTCAAACCCCTGAGGCTTCACCTTTACCGGGCCTTCCCAAGGCTTACCAGGACTTTTCAGATGTTTTCTGAAAAAAGCAAGCAGAGATCTTACCTCCTCATAGACCTTATGATTGTCCCATTGTCCTCCTTCCTGGTACCACTCCGCCCCGTGGCAGGATTTACCCTCTGTCAGCCCCAGAGACTAAAGCCATGTCAGAGTATATCCAGGAGAACCTAAAGAGAGGTTTTATTCAGAATTCCTCATCCCCTGCTGGAGCGGGGTTCTTCTTTGTTTCAAAAAAGGATGGATCCTTACGACCATGTATTGACTACAGCGGTTTAAATAAAATTACCATCAAAAACCGCTATTCCCTGCCTTTGATCTCCGAACTCTTTGACCGTCTACGCGGAGCAAGTATCTTCACCAAACTGGACTTAAGGGGCGCTTATTATCTTATTCGCATCCGGAAAGGTGATGAGTGGAAGACCGCTTTCAATACCAGAGATGGACATTTTGAATATCTAGTTATGCCCTTTGGGCTCTGCAACGCCCCTGCAGTCTTCCAGGACTTCGTTAATGAGATCTTTCGGGACTTATTGTATACCTGTGTTGTGGTTTACTTGGATGACATCTTGATTTTTTCCTCTAACTTAGAGGAACACCGTCGTCATGTCCGTCAAGTGCTCCAAAGACTTTGTGAAAACCACCTGTACGCTAAATTTGAAAAATGTCTCTTTGAATACAACAGTCTTCCTTTCCTAGGTTACCTAGTCTCTGGCCAAGGGCTTCAAATGGATCCAGATAAACTGTCGGCGGTTTTGGATTGGCCACGCCCTTCTGGACTCTGCGCTATCCAACGCTTCCTGGGATTTGCCAACTATTACCGACAGTTTATTCCCCACTTCTCCATCATAGTGGCCCCTATTGTGGCTCTGACCAGGAAGAATGCTAATCCTAAATCATGGCCTCCACAAGCGGATGAGGCCTTCAATCGTCTCAAAGCTGCCTTCGCCTCTGCACCAGTTCTGTCCAGAAATGATCCGTTGAAGCCATTCTTCCCGGAAGTTGGCGCTTCCTCAGTCGGAGCCGGAGCCATACTTCTTCAAAAAAACGCTACCGGACGTAACATTACTTGTGTTTTTTTCTCAAAAACTTTCTTTCCGGCAGAAAAGAATTACTCCATTGGAGATCGTGAACTTCTGGCATCAAGTTAGCACTCGAGGAGTGGAAACATCTATTGGAGGGTTCCAAACACCCCATTGTCATTTACACTGATCACAAGAATCTCTCGTATCTCCAGTCCGCTCAGCATCTGAATCCTCGCCAGGCTAGATGGTCGTTGTTTTTTGCCCGCTTAAACTTCGAGATACACTTCCGTCCCGCTGACAAGAATGTCAGAGCTGACGCCCTTTCTCGTTCCTCTGATGCCTCCGAATCTGAAGCCCCTCTGCAGCATATCATACCGCCTGAGTGCCTGGTCTCCTCTGCTCCAGCCTCATTGGGGCAAACCCTCCCCTGGAAAGACCTTTGTTCCACCACGCCTTCCCATCTGTATTGGTGGCCTACACTAGAGGGTGACGTTACTGATTTTGTTCGGGCCTGTACTATTTGTGCCCGGGATAAAACCCCTCGCCAGAAGCCTGCTGGACTCCTCCTTGCTTTGCCCATCCCTGAGCAACCATGGTCCCAAATTGCCATGGATTTCATTACTGATCTTCCCGTATCCCATGGCAATACCGTCATCTGGGTGGTCGTTGATCGTTTTTCCAAAATGGCTCACTTCATTCCGATACCAGGCCTTCCTTCTGCGCCACAGTTGGCGAAGCAATTTTTTCTGCACATTTTTCGTCTTCACGGGCTTCCCACGCATATCGTCTCGGATAGAGGCGTTCAATTTGTGTCAACATTTTGGAGAGCTCTCTGTAATCAATTAAAGATCAAATTAAATTTATCGTCCTCCTATCACCCCCAATCCAATGGATAAGTAGAGAGAGTAAACCAGATTCTTGGTGACTACTTGCGACATTTTGTCTCCTCCCACCCTGGGCTGAATTTTCGTCCAATTTCAAAAATTCTGAATCCTCCGCCAAATCCCCATTCTTTGTGGTGTACGGCCGTCACCCGCTGCCCCCTCCCCATTCCCACTTCTTCTGGAGTTCCTGCCATAGATGAAGTGACCCGGGACTTCTCTGTTATCTGGAAGGAGACTCAAAAGTCGCTCCTACTGGCCTCGTCTCGTATGAAGAGACATGCAGATAGAAAGAGAAGAACTCCTCCTGTCTTCGCTCCTGGTGACAAAGTGTGGCTCTCTGTCAAATATATCCGGTTTCGTGTTCCTAGCTACAAGCTGGGTCCACGTTACTTTGGACCATTTAAAGTCAAAAGTCAAATCAACTCTGTCTCCTACAAGCTTCATCTTCCTCCTTCTCTTCATATTCCTAACTCCTTTCATGCTTCCCTTCTCAAACCTCTCGTTCTTAACCGCTTTTCCCCCCAAGGTCACTGTTCCTACTCCTGTCTCTGGCTCCTCTGATGTCTTTGCGGTAAAAGAAATCCTCGCCTCCAAGTTTGTCAGAGGTAAAAAAAAAAAATTTCTTGTTGACTGGGAGAATTGTTGCCCCGAAGAGAGGTCTTGGGAGCCCGAGGACAATATCCTTGACAAGGAGCTCATCCATAGGTTCCTGGGCTCCAAAAAGAGGGGGAGACCAAAGGGGGGGTACTGTTTCGCCGAGCGCTCCGGGTCCCTGCTCCTCCTCCGGAGCGCTTGCGGCGTTCTCCTCTCTGAAGCTCCCCGGTCAGACCCGCTGACCGGGAGCGCTGCCCTGTCTCTGACGGCGGGGATGCGATCCGCGTAGCGGGACGCGCCCGCGGGTCGCATCCCAATCCACTCACCTGTCCCGTTCCCCGGCTGTCA
Source organism: Hyla sarda (assembly GCF_029499605.1). NCBI lineage: Eukaryota > Metazoa > Chordata > Amphibia > Anura > Hylidae > Hyla > Hyla sarda. The sequence continues at coordinate 125,760,829 of NC_079193.1, forward strand.
CGTCCCGGCACGCACGCGCCGGCTCTCTGAGATTGAAAGGGCCAGTGCACCATTAATTGGTGCCTGGCCCAATCAGTGTCTATCACTTCCATTGTTATAAAAACCCACTTCCCCTTCCTGTCCCTGCCGGATCTTGATGCCTTAGTGCCCTGAGAAAGCGTTTTAGTGTGTTCCCAAGCCTGTGTACCCAGACCTTCTGCTGTTTCCCCTGACTACGACTCTTGCTGCCTGCCCTGACCTTCTGCTATGTCCGACCTTACTCTTGACTTGTCCCTGTGTACCGCGCCTGTCTCAGCTGTCAGTGGGGTTGAGTCGCTATCGGGTGGAACGACCTGGGGGTTACCTGCCACTGCCAGTCCATTCCGCTTTGTGGCGGGCTCTGGTGAAAACCAGTAACCCCTTAGATTCCGTTCCCCTGGTACGGCCCACGCCATCACCTCACTGACACAGAGGATCCACCTCCAGTGTCCTCGCTGCATACCAGTCCGGATCCTGACAGCGGATAGGGGCCAGAGACTGTACTATTATTTTATCTATATTGCAGTCTTGGATTTGTTACGGGGGAAAGACATGGGGCGCGGGGTTGGGAGGTTGTTTTTGTGTGGGAGGGTCGGGAGGGGATTTATTGTTTCTTGTTTTTGTATGTTTTTTGTTTTAACGGAAAAAAAATGTGTTTAATGAAAAATTTCTGATTTAAAAAAAAAAGATGAATTTTGAAATTACAATTGAAGATGTATGGTACCAGAAGCATCAGTAAGCCAAGTAATTCTTGAAAGACACGGGAGCAGTCAGGAGCAGGCATCAGCAGTACACCCGAGGGTTTCAAAACCCCTTACATTGAAAGATGAATGTTGAAATTTCTATTAAGCATGCATTAAGCTTGTGCTAAACAACCAAACATTTAAGGCCCAAGTCAAGAAGCATCAATATGTCAAGTAGTTCCTGAAACACACAGTCAGGAGCAGGCATCAGCAGTACACCAGAGGGTTTCATCAATGTTGAAATTTCTATTATGCATGTATTTAGCTTGTGCTAAACATCCAAAAATTTAAGGTCCACGCCCAGAAGCAAGTAATTCCTGAAAGACACATGAACAGTCAGGCACAGGGATCAGCATAACCCCTTAAATTGAAAGATCAATGTTGAAATCTCAATTAAAATTAAGCATTTATGTTAGCTAGTGCTATCATAAAATATATTAAGTTAACATCCCAGTCCCAGCAGCATCAGAAAATGATATATTGGCTGAATAACACAGCCTGGAGGTGGAGAAAGCATAAGGAGCCCATATAGTGTCTGAATGGTACAACCTGAAGGTGGCTGAAGCATGAGGAAACCATATAGTGGCTGAATGACACAGCGTGGAGGTGTTGGCAGCATGAGGAGACCATATAGTGGCCGAATGGCAAAGCAAGGAGTTGGCAGCAGCATGAGTAGACCCTAGGATTTCACAATCCATAAGAATAAGCTATTTGATAGCTAGTGCTACCTGCCATAAAAAAAAATTATTCCCAGGCCCAGCAGCGTTATCAGTAAACCATATATTGCCTGAATGACACAGCCTGGAGTTGGCTGAGGCATGAGTACACACCAGGGCTTCACAATCCCCAAGAAAAAACACAAAGACATTTTTAAATTTTAAATGAAGATTTCGGATAGCTAGTGCTACCTACCATAACAACATTTTTATTCCTAGACACAGGCCCAGCAGCAGTTTCAGTATACATTGCCTGAATGACACAGCCTGGAGTTGGCTGAAACATGAGGAGACATTGAAATGTATGATTTTTTTTAATTTAAATTTAAGATTTTGAAATTTAAGTTAATGATTTTGAAATGTAACTTTTAAGTCCCAGGTTTTTGTGTCCTGGACCCCGGCGTGTGGGTACAAAGGGCCAAATCTAACAAGCCCCCACAGGGCTCATGTGGCCATGAGATGTAGGCGCCACATCTCCATTGCCCTGACCAGCCATTGTTTCCAACACTTATCGCCAGGCAAACCATGTGAAGAACAGCGCGACACCGCCGTGTCCTGCACACAAGGTATGCTGATGGGCCACTGAGACTTGTCCGAGGCTGAGATCAGGGTGGAGGATGAGGAGGCAGAGTTGCACACAATCATAGGACCAACGGGCTGATAGAGTGGAGCAGGAAGAAGCATGAGTACACAAGAGGGTTTCACAACTCCTAAAATTAAAAAGGTGAATGTTGAAATCTCTATTGAAGATGCATGTTAGGTAATGCTACCATCCAAAAATGTAAGGCCCAAGCCCAGAAGAATCAGTAAGCCAAGTAGTTCCTGAAAGTAACAGTCAGGAGCAGGCATCAGCAGTACCCAAGAGGGTTTCATAACCCCTTACATTGAAAGATCAATGTTGAAATTTCTAATAAGCATGTATTTAGCTAGTGCTAAACATCCACAAATTTAAGGCCCAAGCCCAGAAGCATCAATAAGCCAAGTAGTTCCTGAAACAAGTACATCAGAGGGTTTCATTGAAAGATCAATGTTGAAATTTCTATTAAGCATGTATATAACTCGTGCTAAACATCCAAAAATGTAAGGCCCAAGCCCAGAAGCATCAGCAAGCCAAGTAATTTCTGAAAGACACAGGAGCAGTCAGGAGCAGGCATCAGCGGTACACCAGAGGGTTTCATAACCCCTTACATTGAAAGATCAATCTTGAGATCTCAATTAAGTATTTATGTTAGCTAGTGCTACCAGAACATATTTGGAGTTAATATCCCAGTCCCAGTAGCATCAGAAAACTATATATATTGGCTGAATTTCAGCCTGGAGGTGGGGAAAGCATAAGGAGTCCATGTACTGTCTGAATATTACAGCCTGAACGTGGCTGAAGCATGAGGAGACCATTGAAATGCAAGAATTTTAAATAGAAATCTAAGATTTTGAAATTTAAATTGAGAATTTTGAAATGGAACTTTATTGGAGATTTATTGGCCCGGGCCCCGGCATGTGGGTACAAAGGACCTAATCTAACAAGGAGTCCAATGTCACATGTCAGCACAATGACAGAGCTTCGAGGTGGCATCATTAGGAGGAGACCATATAGTGTCTGAATGGCACAGCCTGGAGTTGGCTGGTTATCAGAATACCACCTGACATTCAAAATAATAAAATGATAGATATGTTGTCTGAAGAAAAGAATCCTTCATTAGTTGACAATGTGAGTATTGTGTGTTCCAGTGACATTAGCTCATCGGAGGAACAGGAAAACATGATACAACTTAATTCTGCAACTGATGACCCACAAAGAATGAATGACTTAAATCCTACTGGAACTGAGGAACTTCAAAATGGTAAATTTACCACCTGAGATAGTCAGTCAATTCCAACAGCCGGTGGTCAGTAGTGCCTGTCATTGGTATACTGCAGCACCATATATTCTATACATAAAACAGACAGGGGGCTCCTTGCTGTTACACTGAACATATTTATCTTGCACTACTGTGGCATTATTTTAAAGCACATTTGGGGTTTTGTTCTTTTTATTTTACTACAGACCAATAAAAGTTGATTTTTAGGGGGTTTATAAAGAAGGGCAGTTAGTGACTCCGGGCCATGGCCCAGGGATTATTGATTCACACACAAGACCATATGGTGACACAATGACAAAGCATGGAGGTGGTAGCATTAGCATGAGGAGACCATAGAGCAGCAGAATTAGAGAGTCTGGAGGTGGCAGCATCAGCATGAGGAGACCATATTGCGGCACAATGACAGATCCTGGAGGTGGTAGCAATAGCATGAGGGCCATGCCAACTGAGGGTTGAGTGTGAGGAACCCAGTGACTGTTGACTGGGGCTGTCGAATGCCACTTGAGATGAAGTGAACCGATCAATCACGGCTGTGGGTTGCTGGTGGGCACATGACTTCTTGCTGACACTGGGAGCTCAGACCTCTTGCTGCAACTCCAGCTGGCACACACCCCTACTCTGCTGCGACCTCTGCCTGTGCCTGAAGAATTTAGGACTCTGCCACTCCTCTGTGCATGTCCTGGTAATACTCTTCCTGACATACTTATTGCGTATATGAGGGGAGTACAATACGCTTCACTACACTTAAAACAGCATTTGTTGAGAACAGCAGCAGGTCTGTACTATTGGTTGTCCTTTCACATTATCTAGGCCCTTGGCAGATTAACAAGTACAAAATAGTACACTACTTAGATGTAGGTATGCAGTATGCACTGATTGTATGTCAGGAAGAGTATTGCCAGGACATGGAGGAGTGGCAGAGGCCTAAATTCATCAGGCGCAGGCAGAAAAATGCGCTAGAATACACCTAAAAACTGTGTATTTTTGTAAAACACCAGCCGGTGAGTGCTATTGCTTGGACTTTCACAGTCTGTAGGGCCTTGACAGATTAACAGGTACAAAATGTTACACTACTTAGATGTATGTGTTATGATTCGGCTAGCTGGATGTGGATCCATTGTGTCAGCGAGGGATTGGCGTGGACCGTGTCGGTGGACCGGTTCTAGGGATGCTACTGGTTTTCACCAGAGCCCGCCGCAAAGCGGGATGGTCTTGCTGCGGCGGTAGCAACCAGGTCGTATCCACCGGCAACGGCTCAACCTCGCTGACTGCTGAGAAGACGTGGGACAGAAGGACTAGACAGAGGCAAGGTCAGACGTAGCAGAAGGTCGGGGCAGGCGGCAAGGTTCGTAGTCAAAGTGGATAGCAGAAGATCTAGAACACAGGCTTTGGACAACACTAACGCTTTCTCTGGCACAAGGCAACAAGATCCGGCAAGGAAGTGCAGGGGAAGTGAGGTAGCAGGGAGCAGGTGGAAGCTAATTAGACTGATTGGGCAGGCACCAATCACTGGTGCACTGGCCCTTTAAATCTTAGAGCGCTGGCGCGCGCGCCCTGGAGAGCGGAGCCGCGCGCGCCAGAACATGACAGCCGGGGACCGGGTTGGGTAAGTGGCTTGGGATGCGATTCGCAAGCGGGCGCGTCCCGCTATGGAATCGCATCCCCATCGTGAATGTCAGTGCAGCGCTCCCAGTGCAGCGGGTCTGACCGGGGCGCTGCAGAGAGGAGAACGCCGCGAGCACTCCGGGGAGGAGCAGGGACCCGGAGCACTCGGCGTAACAGTACCCCCCCCCCTTAGGTCTCCCCCTCTCTTTGTCTCCTTGTCCCTTTAACTGAGAAGAGAACATAGGGGGCGTCTCTTGAGTTTCCTTCCGGAACAAAAAACAGTCCTGGGTAGCTACATCAACGGCCGGTAATCCGGAAGAAGTGGGAATGGGGAGGGGGGGCAGAGGGTGAAGCTTGTCACGGGGCAGAGTGTCACCAGGACGGGGGCTATGAGGAGGCACTGCACAGTCCTGATAGGCCTTGGGGAGACCAGGCACAGGAGTAGACACTGAGGCCCGACAGACAGGACTGGGAGCAGACGTGAGGCATTTCTTGCGGCAAGCAGGTCCCCAATTCTTGATCTCCCCGGTGGTCCAGTCAAGGGTGGGAGAATGATGCTGGAGCCATGGCAGACCGAGGAGGACTTCAGAGGTGCAGTTGGGAAGGACGAAAAATTCAATTTTCTCGTGATGCAGTCCAATGCTCATAAGCAAGGGCTCTGTGCAGTAACGCACAGTGCAGTCCAACTTCACTCCGTTGACCGAAGAAATGTAGAGCAGCTTGACGAGACGGGTCACCGGGATGCAGAACCTATTAACCAAAGAGGCCAGAATAAAATTTCCAGAAGAACCAGAGTCCAAGCAGGCCATAGCTGAGAAGGAGGAGTTGGCGGAAGGAGAAATCCGCCCGGGCACAGTGAGACGTGGAGAAGCAGACTTTGTACCAAGAGACGCCACACCCACGTGAGCTGGGTGCGTACGTGCGTTTCCCAGACGTGGAGGACGAATAGGGCAATCCACCAAGAAATGTTCGGTACTGGCGCAGTACAGTCATTTTTATCCCTACGGCGAGTCCTCTCTTCATGGGTCAGGCGAGACCGATCCACTTGCATAGCCTCCTCGGCGGGAGGCACAGGGGTAGATTGCAAAGGATACTGTGAGAGAGGTGCCCAGAGCGGTGTGGCCCAAGACAAGGCCTTTCCAGACAGAAGACTCACTACGAACGCCACCTTAGACCGTTCTGTAGGAAATTGGTCCGACAACATCTCCATATGTAGGGAACATTGAGACAAGAAGCCACGGCAGAGTCTAGAGTCCCCATCAAATTCGTCCGGCAGGGACAAGCGGAGGCTAGGAGCGGCCACTCGCTGCGGAGGAGGTGCAGGAGCTGGCGGAGGAGATGGTTGCTGTTGTAGCAGTGGCAGAAGTTGCTGTAACGTGGCGGTCAACTGCGACAGCTGCTGTCCTTGTTGGGCAATTTGCTGCGATTGCTGGGCGACCACCGTGGATAGGTCAGCGAGACTTGGCAGCGGCACCTCAGCGGGATCCATGGCCGGATCTACTGTTATGATTCGGCTGGCTGGATGTGGATCCACTGTGTCAGCGAGGGATTGGCGTGGACCGTGTCGGTGGACCGGTTCTAGAGATGCTGCTGGTTTTCACCAGAGCCCGCCGCAAAGCGGGATGGTCTTGCTGCGGCAGTAGCAACCAGGTCGTATCCACCGGCAGCGACTCAACTTCGCTGACTGCTGAGAAGACGTGGGACAGAAGGACTAGACAGAGGCAAGGTCAGACGTAGCAGAAGGTCGGGGCAGGTGGCAAGGTTCGTAGTCAAAGTGGATAGCATAAGATCTAGAACACAGGCTTTGGACAACACTAACGCTTTCTCTGGCACAAGGCAACAAGGTCCGGCAAGGAAGTGCATGGGAAGTGAGGTAATATACACAGGGAGCAGGTGGAAGCTAATTAGACTGATTGGGCCAGGCACCAATCACTGGTGCACTGGCCCTTGAAATCTAAGAGCGCTGGCGCGCGCGCCCTGGGGAGCGGAGCCGCGCGTGCCAGAACATGACAGCCGGGGACCGGGACGGGTAAGTGGCTTAGGATGCGATTCGCAAGCAGGCGCGTCCCGCTATGCGAATCGCATCCCCATCGTGAATGTCAGTGCAGCGCTCCCGGTCAGCGGGTCTGACGAGGGCGCTGCAGAGAGGAGAACGCTGCGAGCGCTCCGGGGAGGAGCAGGGACCCGGAGCGCTCGGCGTAACAGTATGTATGCGGTATGCACTGATGAGGGCAGAAAAATGCGCTACAATACACATTAAAAACTGTATTTTTGTAAAACACCAGCCGGTGAGTGCTAGTGCTTGAACTTTCACAGTATGTAGGCCCTTGACAGATTAACAGTACAAAATCGTGCACTACTTAGATTTAGGTATGCGGTATGGTACACCTGGAAGGAGTGTACTGGGTAGGAAAAATCCGGCCTGGGGTTATGTATTAAATGGGAGAACACTAAGGACCACTGACATGGAAAAGGACTTAGGAGTCTTAGTTAACAGTAAATTTAGCTTTAAAGACCAGTGTCGGGCAGCTGCTGCCAAGGCTAATAAAATCATGGGGTGCATCAATAGGGGCATAGATGTCCAGGACAAGGAAATAATTCTACCGCTGTACATATCACTAGTCAGACCACACATGGAATACTGTGTACAGTACTGGGTACCAGTGTACAAGAAAGATGTAGTGGAGCTGGAGAGGGTTCAAAGACGGCCAACCAGAGTAATACGGGGAATGGGAGGACTACAGTACCCAGAAAGATTATCAGAATTAGGGTTATTTAGTTTAGAAAAAAGAAGGCTTAGGGGAGACCTAATAACTATGTATAAATATATCAGGGGACAGTACAGAGATCTCTCCCATGATCTATTTATACCCAGGACTGTATCTATAACAAGGGGGCATCCTCTACGTTTAGAGGAAAGAAGGTTTCTACACCAGCACAGACGGGGGTTCTTTACTGTAAGAGCAGTGAGACTGTGGAATTCTCTGCCTGAGGAGGTGGTCTTGGTGAACTCTGTAAAAGAGATCAAAATGGGTCTGGATGCATTCTTGGAGAATAATAACATAGCTGGTTATGTATACTAGATTTATAGGGACAGAACATTGATCCAGGGATTTATCTGACTGACATATTAGAAGTCAGGAAGGAATTTTTACCTCTAGTATGAGGGTTTTTTGCCTTCCTCTGGATCAATTCAGTAGGGACTCATTAGGGATATCGGTTGAACTTGATGGACTCTGGTCATTTTTTCAACCTCATGAACTATGTATTTTCGTGAAAACACCAGCCGGTGATTACTTTTGCCTGGATTTTTCCAGTATCTAGGCTTGTTACAGATTTACAGATACAAATAGTAGACTGCTTTGATGTAGGTATGTGGTATGCACTTATGAGGGCAGAAAAATGCGCTACAATGAGCCTAAAATTGGAAACACACTGAAATGGCATCAGCACACCAACACACAAATGTAAAAGATCGGTGAGCCCTGCTTGGAACCACCTCGATGAAGATATCGGATGACAAGTTGAAGTTCATATCAACATACAATAATCAATGGAACCAAATACGCGACATACTGGAAAGCAATTGGGACATCCTCAGGGCGGATCCTAAAATACGCATAGCGATTCCGGACAGACCGGCTTTGGTCTCTAGACGGGCCCCCAATTTAAGGGAAATACTAACTCAAAGCCATTTCCAGAGACCAAGGTGGAACACTGGCAGAGGAACCAAATACTTAGGATCCTTTCCTTGTGGAAACTGCACAGTGTGTCAATTTATGAGCCCGACTCGTGTCTTCGTGAATCCTAAAAATGATAAAGAATACAGTCTCAAAAAATATGTGAACTGTAGGACTACACAAGTAATCTATGCCATTGTATGCCCTTGTTGAAAAGTGTATGTGGGCCAGACAGGCCCACAATTAAAGAAGAGAATGCAGAAACATATCTCGACTATTGCACTAGCCAAGAGGGACAAAGGCTGTGAAAAAATGCTTACCTCAATAGCAAGTCATTTCTTAGAACACTATCATGGACGTCCCAATGGCTTTAAAGTGATTGGATTGGGTAGGGTTCATAACAACATAAGAGTGGGCCCAATAACAAGCCATTTATTACGGGCAGAATCCAAGTGGATATATGAACTAGGTACAGTTTCACCAGATGGACTAAATGAAGGATTTCAGGATTTTTGGGTGAGTAAGATGGACTCTTGATTGAATGAGGATATGTAAGATTGCGTTTCCAAACCCTGTTGTATTTTTCAGAAACTGAAATAGTACATTAGTGGGATCTACAGAAACGGACCTCGTTTCCTGAACCTGATGACACATGGTAGGTTTTTCTGTTTTTTTTTTTTTACACATAATTGTTTTTTTTTTGGGGGGGGGGGGGCGCAACTTTTCATTGGTGCGTTGCAACACATTGCACACACACTCACATTTAATCATCTAGACTCACTCTTTGCCATGACACATGGTTTGTCCTGGATATATACGACCTTTAGGGCACATTCATTAACGTATGGAGTAGAGTCCCCGCCTTTTTATATCACGGTGGCCCCACACACCACGCAAATTCTAAATACACATGACCAACCACTGCAATACGGACAGTGAGGTACACATCTTCCGCCGTGGTTTATTTCGTGGAATAATGGGGGCAACTAATCAGGATATATGGGGACAAATGCAAGACGGTATATACACAAATTATAATTTTTTTTTTAGCTACACAGAGTTATCACTATTCATTATTTCACAAGTATCTCACTGACACACATTGACACCTACACACAGATTAACACGCACATTAGGGTGGGACGAGGGTTCTGGATGACCAGGCCAGTCGATAACTAGTATTCCTTAATGTGGCTCAATCAAAGTATTATAATATGTTTCTTTCTCTTCCTGAAAAGTACACATAGGTGATTTTACATCATAGTTACATAGTTAGTACGGTTGAAAAAAGACATACGTCCATCAAGTTCAACTACGTCCATCAAGTTCAACATCGACAAAGTTCCTCTGGCTACTGATGTTGCATATTGTGCCATCAGTAAAGATCGAGAAGGATTGAAACCATAGATGAGATTGCTCTACATCCCTTACTTGAAAAGACTATGGACATAATCTAATTGGTAACAAGATGAACTTTTTCATATGGTCCAATTCATGGACCCTTGCACACCAAATTAGGTGGGGCAACATGATGACAGGACATTATTTTCTGTTTGCTGGCCTATACTTACCCTTTGATGTTTGGTCATATATAGAGGAGTGGACGTAGATTGAAACCTGCCTGGTCTTGAACAGTGGTGACAATATCTGCACCTATACTTATTGTAGCAACATGCATTTAGTGTCACTACTCATATATAGGATTAATTGGAGTATTTATAAATTATTAAATTCTGATATATAACTTTGTTTTGCCAAAATTAAGTATCTTTTCTAGATGTTGTTTGCCTTGCGGATGGTGTGCGCCATGCTCAGACATTCCACCTTGAGGGATTGTGTGTTGTGGGTTGGGGTGACAATATGACTAGGAGACAACAACTTTTTATGCAAATACCGATATGTTTGTAATTGCCCCCCCTGGAATCATTCCGCTGCAACTTTGTGTGCGTTAATTATGCGCACACTGTGGATACTGAAGTGTTTGTAAATGTTCCTTGATATATTTTTCCTAACAGTGTGTGTCATATATGTGTGCCCCCGCATTACACATTGTACTGACCATGCAAACACTTCAGTGTCCACAATTGCCCCCACTGGATATTTTGTCGCAAATTTATGTGTGGGACATATATGCCATGGTGCTGTAATTGATGACTATCGTACTGGGAACCTAAATAAATCCCCTCACTTCCCCCCCCCCCCCTTCCAAGCCCCCTCCCCCCCCCTCTTTTTTAGTGATCAATAATTTTGTAGTAACCAAGAGTAACATGGTATTTAATCACTAGTATTTGGAGCATGCTATTGACAAATCAGATTAATAAAGATATATGTATGATATGTATTTAATCCTTTTCTATACAATTATTTATTTTTTACTAGTATGGGAATAATTATACTATATAGGATACAAAATTAATAATACAGCGGATGTGCATGAACGATATGTATGTGAGGCCATAATTATGTGTTGTGCCGGAGATGTGCTATTCTCTTATTCCACCTTAGTCACTCAGTATATGTTTTTCATCACCTATCTTTACACCTTTACTCACCTTAGTCACCCAGTATGTATATGTTTCTTACTACTTATGGAATAGTTTTCTTCCTTTTTTTCTCTCCATTCTCAGTATAATATTAGCTCATTGAAGATGCTGCATGATGCAGTGGTGAATGATGGTTGTATGTATGATGTGGTGGAAAAAATGGATAATGGGTTGGCATGTCATTTTAGTATGTCAATATATATATATATATATATATATATATATATATATTTATCATACAAATATGTAACACAGCATTTAGACTGAGAGAGTATTAAAATACCAAAAAGCAGGATTAGCCCACGTATGATGTACCGTTCTCATATGAAATGCAAATGCGGCTACAAACTGACTCTGGAGGTGTGCACGCGCGATATGTATACTTCACACGGTGCGCGCTCCAGAGCTGGATACCTGATGTTTGTATAGCGCATGCGCTAAATACGGAGGTCATGTGACACGTGCTCCCGATCATTAGCGTAGATCTGGAGGGACAAAAACGGCAGAGCTTCCTCATGGGACAAGTATCGTCTGATACATAAAATGTGTGTCAAGCAGATAGTGTGTGGTGAGTGTAGTTGTACCACTCACCTTGCTTAGTTGTGTATAATGACACAACTGCAATAGCGCTTTGGACAATCAAATGGGTGATGCAGCCTCCTGGTTCCGGGTTTTGGAGTACTCCAGGCCAGTCAATGGGATGAAAGATTGAGGAAAGAAGATTCCTGGTTCTTGGCGCAAATCACCGGCAATGGATACAAGTTTCTTCAAAAGGAATTTTATTGCCAAGAAAAACAACGCGTTTCAGAGCTTTGGAGCTCCTTCATCAGGTAAGTATGGCAGCATAACAATACAAGATACAAAGACGCTCTTTATGCTCAAAATTGGCGCCAGATTATGGCGGACCCCTCCCTGTGGGCGTGGCCGCCAACTCAGGGCCAATGGTGATCAAAAGAGTTAAACAGAGAGTGACATCTTAAATATGGATAAAATTACACATAACATTTATAAAATCGATGTAGTTACACATGTTAGATAGATGTCTTGCATTATATGTGTGTTTTGGATAGTAATAATGGGACGCTGGACACCGGCGACTTGAAGGGCACGCGTCCGTAGTGTGATGCGGGCACAGGTTGTGTGTATCCGCTGCTATGGTGACAAGCATATTAGGAAGTGGTGTGCATGTTCACATGCGTATACAATGGGGAGATCGCAATGAATGGATTTCAGAGGAAAACCCAGGCTGAGTATTTGCGCGTGCGTGTTGGTGAATGACAGGATAGTTCTAATTGCGCATGCGTTAGTGGCGCTTGTATGAATGATTCCATGGACGTTTTTTAAGTGGTGGGTATCTTTTTGCATACATATTGTTAGCGTTATGTAGATAAATAAATAGATACTGCCTCCCCTATCAATTATCTAAGGATGTAGTTAGAAAGAAGAAATGAGATTCTGAACGGAATGACACCCGTTCCCATGGATAATAATGAATATTGTAGTGTACACTTATAGGGCATCATTAGTGTGGTACTGTGTAGACTATATTGGTTTGGCAATAGGCAATGATGTAAATATTATTTTAAAATACGTGAAATAGATAGAAACAAACATACATTTTCATATACATATAAAATACATAAAATACATATTTGGACCATATTAGATCTGCTATGTAATAAATTGAACTTAAAAATATGAACACATGGGTACTTAACAGTTGCTACATGGCAACAATGGCATTTGACAGGTAATCAGCTTGTGTGCCTATATACTGCTTATGTAAAAACAAAGACCTGGAACTGATAGTAGGTGTTTGTAGGGATGTATCCTATGTACTGCTGATTTTATTAGTGATGTGAATGCTCATTGATTGGTATGGCATGGATGTATTATCGGATGATATCAATTGCCTCATTAAGGCCTGCCGGATATAGGCTGTTGAGCTTATTGATCCAGTATGACTCACGGCATTGGAGTCTCTCAAATCTGTTATGTACATCACTGGAAATATGTTCAATTGCTAGAAGGGAAAACACTGTGAAGTCTCTGTTGTGATGGGATGCCGCATGTCTAGAGACACTATGTTGGAGAAAACCTCTGGTGACATTGTACCTGTGGCTGTTCATGCGGGTTCTAAGTTGTTGGGAGGTTCTGCCCACGTATTGAAGTTTGCATGGGCATTCCAACAGATAAATGACATATGGTGTTGAGCAATCAATTTTATTCTTAATAGGGAAGGTTTCTCCTGTTACATTGCTCTTATAATCCACCTTCCCATGTGAGATGTTGATACAACATTTGCATGTCTTAATACCGCATTTATAGACTCCTTGGGTGGTTGTTTGTATTGGTAAAGGCGGGCCTCTTTTTTTGAGGCGGCTTGGTGCTAGAGCATTTTTGAGAGTTCTAGCTCTCCTATATGTGATGGCGGGTTTGTCTGGAAGATGTTCTTTCAGGAAAATATCTTGAGTAAGGATGTTCCAGTGTTTTTTTAGGATAGATAATACTTCTTTATGAGTATCGGAATATGTTGTAATGAAGTTATATTTGAAATTTTTCTCTGGTGGATCTGATATCTTTTTTCCATTTATTTCAAGGGGTGTAGCCTGTTTTGAACTTCTTTGGTTCTGTAAAGCTCTCTGATAAGCTGATTTGATTATATGGGATGGATAGCCTTTCTCTTTTAGTCTCCGCGAGATGATCTTGCTCTGTTGTTTGTAGTCTTGTATTTTGGTGCAGTTCCGACGGAGACGATGGAACTGACCATACGGTAGATTGACTTTCCACTTTTTATAGTGGCAACTGTCAAAGGATAGTAGGCTGTTGCAATCTACTGTTTTGAAGTAGGTTTTAGTGATCACTGTCTCTTGTTTGTTAGTTAGAAGTAAATCCAGGTACTCCATGCCCGCTTCTTTACATTGGCCACTGAGGCAGATGTTGTATGAATTGTTGTTCAAATATGTAGTGAAAGCTATGAACTCCGTCTCCGTGCCATTCCATACAAACAGCAGGTCATCGATATAGCGTTTGTACATAACTATATTTTGGGACCATTGGTGGTGGCTATAAATATATTTTTTCTCATAGGCACCCATATAAATATTTGCGAAAGCTGGCGCGAATCGAGTACCCATAGCGGTCCCCTGGGTCTGCAAATAAATCGTATTGTCAAAGCAAAAATAATTGTGCTTCAGGATGTGATCTATGCATTCACATATGAAGGACTTCTGTGCCGGGGGCATGGTGTCATCTAAGTCCAAAGTCTCTTTTACTGTTTCTAAGCCTTTTTTGTGGGGGATATTTGAATATAAAGATGAGACATCTAAAGTAGCCCATGGAGTTGATGCCTGAAATTATTGGCCTGCCCGGTGGGTTGATTGTGCATTTATGTACCTTAGGAAGGTGATAAAAAAGTGCATTCTGTGGGTTCTTTATTATCATAAATTCCTTTTCATTTTTGTGTATAATGCCCTCTTCGAAGGCTTTAGAGATCAAATTGTGGCATATTTTGGAAAATTCTTCTGTTGGAATGTGGGGAAGGATGATATAGTAATGTTCATCACTTAGGATTTTTTGTGCTTCTTCAATATATTTGTCATAGTCCTGGATGACAATACCCCCACCTTTGTCCGCATTATGGATGATGATGTCCCGATTTGAGGATAAAGTCTTTAGGGCTACTTTCTCCCGTCTAGTGAGGTTGGTTTTAGTAGTTGGTATACTATTGAGTTTTCTGAAATCTGCTGATACCATTTCGAAGAATGTCTCCACAAAGTGTCCCCTATGGTGAAGGGGATAGAAATTGGAGGCTGGTTTCAGAGAGGTGGTGATTGGAAGAGGATCTAGCGTGATGATTGGAGCTTCTGATGGTGTCCAATTATTGGTTTGTTTATCTTTCATTGCGAAATATCTTGTGAGTTTCCTTGCAAATCTGTTGAGGTCAACATAAAGGTCAAAATCATTGGCCCCACTTGATGGACAAAAAGACAATCCCCTACTGAGGAGGCTTCTTTCGGCCTCGTCCAAGGTATGTTTGGAGAGGTTAAATATTTTAATATTCTCTTGTTTGTCGTTGGGATGCGTTACTGTCGTTGTGATTTGTTCTTTTTCATTCTCGGAAGGAGTGAATCCTTTCTTCCTGCCCCTTCCTCCCCGACAGCCCCTCTTTGTTTTTCTTCTTCTAAGTTTTTCCTTTTCAGGGATTTCGGACTGAAATAGTTGGTTATGTAGTTTGACATCGGATCGATTTTTACTGAGTATGTCGGGGTTGGTGTCAGTGTAGTTGGTAGCTCTAAAAAAAAACATGGAGTGGTTGGATAGTCGCTCCGGTCGTGGGGTTGATGGAGGGTTTCCTTCATCCAAAAGAAATGTTCCGTTCTCATTAGAACATGGAGTGGGGCAAATCGTGATTAGAGAATCATTGAGTGATACCTCCTTAGATGGGTCTCTAGATGGAGCTTTGGATGGAGAAAGTAACTCCAATGGTAAGGTGTCTTTAAAAAAAGTGGGCGGGAGAGCAAGCGATGATCGGACTGACGCTAGTTGGAATAGTGGGGGACATTTAATAATCTAGTCTATTCTGGGTATGCTTATAGACCAGCGTATTTGGTAGTCTTCGGTCTATTGGGCTCCTAATTTATCAAAGGTCTCACAGCCCTTTCGACTTTCAGTGCGACAAATTTAGACTGGAAAAACCAGTCTAAATCCTTTGATAAATCTCCCCCAGTGTGTCTAGCTCTTCAGTGTCTAAAGTTCCCAGATTGTGTTGAACTGGATTGGGAATGACATCTATGGTGCTCATTTCTATATTTGTTGGTGGATTGTGAGTGTTCTCCTCTTCAGCAAGGTTGGTAATGGTTTCCAAGTTGTCCATAGTTGGTAATGAACTTTTGATGTTATTCAATTCATGTAGGATGCACGCCTGGTCGGATAATCTCTTTGATAGTAAAGGAAAATCTAGAAGTCCTCTTGGAGACACTGTGGTCTTTTGGTGGTTTTTAGAACGTATTGGACTGCACTCTTTTTTGTCCGTGGTAGATCTCTGTTCACGGTTGGATTTGTTTTGTGGGGCTTTGTTCTTATGGGTTTTTTTTTGGTGGAGTTTGCTGTTGGTAAAATGTCTTGTCCATTGTTCCCCGTGTGGTCCTTTCTGTTTTTCTGGAAAGTTCGAAGTTCGTAAGGGCTCACAAAATCTTCTATGATCTTCTTTGGAGGATTTCTGGTTGGTAGTATCACTCTTCTGTACTGTTGTGTTCTTGTCTTTTAACCAGTATTTGATATTGCCTGGGGAATAATCCTGCCTGTCTCTATTGAGTTTGTTCGATTTTTTTCTCCAGCATGTCTTTTTCAATGTTGAGAATCCTAAGTGTTAGGACTCTGTCTAGTCGTGCAAAGTCTTTATGGTGTTTGTGTGTTTTTAGAGTGTCTGTGAGGTTAGTGATGTCGTTGTTCAGTGATACACATAATTCCTCCCTTTTCTTACACAAACTATGCATGATGGATGATCAGGTGGATAATACACGTACGTATTATGTTCCTACTTCTTATTCTAATCTTTAACCGGAAGTTACACACATACCGGAACAGTACGCGGCGTGGAAACCGCACGAGGGGTCTTAGTATGGAGCACTTTACCACCTGCAAGGTATTTTCTAATCTCTCTGTAATATTGTTGTATATATAATGGGGAGGAAGCTGACAAGCACTTAAACCCTGAGGAAGTTGCCTTTTGGGAGCGACGGAATGGCTCCGTCCACAAACTGATCATTACATCTGGTCTAGTCCTCCATCTTCTGCACGCTTGTTTCATACATAGTGCACATTGCACGTATTACAGGCTTTGTTAGTGGTTATTATAGCTGCTTACTGTTGTTATAAATTATTGACTATGCTGCTATACAGCCTGTACATTAATTATCTATGACAGTCTTACATGTATGGTGTGACTAACTATTCAGGATAGTTGTACAGGTGCCTGATACTGGGAGAGGGGGTTCATGGCCCCTCCCTAAATGAGTGCTTGGGCTTACATCTTAGCCCATTATTTTAAATGGTTTTAATACTGTTTTCTTCTTCCTCTGTTTTGTATAGACATTAAGTTGGTATTATAATAATAAAATTGGTATATATTTTCTACATTTGTGTGTTGGTGTGCTGATGCCATTTCAGTGTGTTTCCCCTTTGCTTTTTTCTAATTGCATGTTCCTTGGTACACTTATCAGCACCCACAATAGATATGCACTGTTAGATTGAGCCCCCATTCTTTTGTATATTACAATCAGCCTAAAAACTCTGTATTTTTGTAAAACACCAGCCGGTGAGTACTATTGCTTGGACTTTCACAGTATTTAGGCCCTTGACAGATTAACATGAACAATATGGTACACTACTTAGATGTAGGTATGTGGTATGCACGTATGAGGGCAAAAAAATGCTCTACAGTACACTTGGAAAATGCTTTTTCATAAAACAGCAGCCAGTGTTTAGTTTTCACTAAATTACTTGTTACGCCGAGCGCTCCGGGTCCCCGCTCCTCCCTGGAGCGCTCGCAGCGTTCACCTTCTCGCACCTGGGAGCGCTGCATTAATGTCACCGGCGGGGACGCGACCCATGTAGCGTGACGCACCCGCTCGCAGCTCGCGTCCCAGTCACCTCACCTGTCCTGTTCCCGTTGGCTCAGTCCCGGCGTGCGCGGCCCCTCACCCTAGGGTGCGCGCGCGCCGGCTCTCTGCGATTTACCTCTCACCTGTGCCCTCATTATAAAACCTCACTTCCCCTTCCCAGAATTGCCGGATCTTGTTGCCCTTGTGCCAGTGAAAGCGTTTCCTGTGTATGTCCCAAGGCAGTGTTCCAGACCCTCTGCCGTTGCCCCTGACTACGATCCTTGCTGCCTGCCCTGACGTTCTGCTATGTCCGACCTTGCTCTTGCCTAATCCCTTGTACCGTGCCTATCTCAGCTGTCAGTTGGGGTTGAGTCGCTATCGGGTGGAACGACCTGGGGGTTACCTGCCGCTGCAAGTCCATCCCGCTTTGCGGCGGGCTCTAGTGAAAACCAGTAACCCCTTAGACTCCGTTCCCCTGGTACGGCCCACGTCATCACCCCACTGACACAGAGGATCCACCACCAGTATCCTCACAGTATCCGGATCCTGACAGTAGATCCGGCCATGGATCCCGCTGAGGTCCCGCTGCCAGTTGTCGCTAACCTTACCACGGTGGTCGCCCAGCAATCTCAACAGATAGCGCAACAGGGACATCAGCTGTTCCAACTGACTGTCATGCTGCAACAACTTCTGCCACAGCTTCAGCAACCATCTCCTCCGCCAGCTCCTGCACCTCTTCCGCAGCGAGTGGCCGCTTCCAGTCTCCGCTTGTCCCTGCCGGACAAATTTGATGGGGATTCTAAACAATGCCATGGTTTCCTGTCTCAATGTTCACTACACTTGGAGATGATGTCAGACCAGTTTCCCACAGAACGGTCTAAGGTGGCTTTCATGGTTAGTCTCCTGTCTGGAAAGGCCTTGTTATGGGCCACACTGCTCTGGGACCGCAATGATCCTGTCACTGCCACTGTCCAGTCCTTCTTCGCTGAGGTTCGTGGTGTCTTCGAGGAACCAGCCCGAGCCTCTTCTGCCGAGACTGCTTTGCTGAACTTTGTTCAAGGAAATTCTTCTGTGGGTGAATACGTCATCCAATTTCGTACTCTCGCTTCTGAATTATCCTGGAACAATGAGGCCCTCTGCGCGACCTTCAAGAAAGGCCTATCCAGCAAAATCAAGGATGTACTGGCCGCACGAGAAATTCCTGCTAACCTGCATGAACTTATCCATTTGGCCACCCGCATTGACATGCGTTTTTCTGAAAGACGCCAGGAGCTCCGTCAAGATATGGACTTTGTTCGCACCTGGCGATTTCTCTCCCCGGCTCCTCTCTTCTCAAGTCCACTGCAATCCGTTCCTGTGCCTTCTGCCATGGAGGCTATGCAAGTGGACCGGTCCTGCCTGACCCTACAAGAGAGGACTCGCCGCCGCAACGAGAATCTATGCCTGTACTGTACTAGTACCGAACACTTCCTAAAAGTTTGTCCTATCTGTCCTCCGCGTCAGGAAAGACGCACTCCGATTCCGCACAAAGGTGAGACAGCTCTAGGTGTGAACTCTGCTTCTCCACATCTTACTGTGCCTGTGCGGATTTCTTCTTCTGCTAACTCCTCCTTCTCAGCTGTGGCCTTCTTGGATTCCGGTTCTGCAGGAAATTTTATTTTGGCCTCTTTCGTTAATAGGTTCAACATCCCAGTGACCAGTCTCGTCAGACCACTGTACATCTCTTCAGTTAATGGAGAAAAATTGGACTGCACTGTGCGTTACCGCACAGAACCCCTGTTAATGTGCATTGGACTACATCACGAAAAAATTTAATTTCTTGTCCTACCCAACTGCACTTCTGAAATTCTCCTCGGCTTGCCATGGCTCCAACGTCACTCTCCTACCCTTGACTGGACCACCGGGGAGATCAAGAGCTGGGGTTCTCCTGGTCACAAAAAATGCCTCCCGTCTGCTCCCGTCAGTCAAACCCCTGTGGCTCCACCTATACCAGGCCTTCCCAAGGCCTACCAGGACTATGCCGATATTTTCTGTAAAAAACAAGCAGAGACTTTGCCACCTCATAGGCCTTATGACTGCCCTATTGACCTCCTTCCTGGTACTACTCCACCCCGGGGCAAGATCTATCCTTTACCGCCCCTGAGACTCAAGCCATGTCTGACTACATCCAGGAAAATTTAAAGAGGGGATTCATTCGCAAGTCCTCATCCCCTGCCGGAGCGGGGTTCTTCTTTGTTTCAAAAAAAGACGATACCCTACGGCCATGTATTGACTACCGCGGTTTAAATAAAATCACTATCAAAAACCGCTATCCCCTGCATCTAATCTCGGAACTCTTTGACCGCCTTTGTGGTGCCAACATCTTCACTAAATTGGACTTAAGAGGCGCATATAATCTCATTCGCATCAGGAAAGGGGATGAGTGGAAAACCGCATTTAATACCAGAGACTGACATTTTGAATATCTCGTTATGCCCTTTGGGCTCTGCAACGCCCCTGCAGTCTTCCAGGACTTCCTTAATGAAATATTTCGGGACTTGTTATATACCTGTGTTGTGGTTTACCTGGACGACATCTTGATTTTTTCCTCTAGTCTAGAGGAACACCGTCGTCATGTCCGCCTAGTGCTCCAGAGACTCTGCGAAAATCAACTATATGCCAAGATGGAGAAATGTCTCTTTGAATGCCAATCTCTTCCCTTCTTAGGTTACCTAGTCTCTGGCCAGGGACTTCAAATGGACCCAGACAAACTGTCAGCGGTTCTAGATTGGCCACGCCCTTCTGGACTCCGAGCTATCCAACGCTTTTTAGGATTTGCCAATTACTACCGACAGTTTATTCCTCATTTTTCCACCATTGTGGCTCCGATTGTGGCCCTAACCAGGAAGAATGCCAACCCTAAGTCCTGGCCTCCCCAAGCGGATGAGGCCTTCAATCGCCTCAAAACTGCCTTCACTTCTGCTCCAGTAGTGTCCAGACCTGACCCATCGAAACCCTTCTTGCTGGAAGTGGACGCCTCCTGAGTCGGAGCCGGAGCCATACTCCTTAAAAAAAAAAACTCTACCGGACATAATATTACTTGTGGTTTCTTTTCTAAAACCTTCTCTCCGGCGGAGAAAAATTACTCCATTGGTGATCATGAACTTCTGGCCATCAAACTAGCTCTCGAAGAATGGAGGCATCTACTGGAAGGTTCCAAACACCCCATTGTCATCTACACAGATCACAAGAATCTCTCGTATCTCCAGTCTGCCCAACGTCTGAACCCTCACCAGGCTAGGTGGTCGTTGTTTTTTGCCCGCTTTAAATTCGAGATTCACTTTCGTCCTGCTGACAAAAACGTCAGGGCTGACACGCTTTCACGTTCCTCTGATGCTACCGAATCTGAAGGCCCTCCTGCAACACATTGTACCTCCTGAATGCCTGGTCTCCTCTGCTCCAGCTTCTATTAGACAAACTCCTCCTGGAAAGACCTTTGTCCCTCCACGCCAGCGCCTCAATATTCTCAAATGGGGACACTCCTCGCACCTCGCTGGCCACGCTGGCGTCAAGAAGTCCATCCAACTCATCTCTCATTTATATTGGTGGCCTACCCTGGAGGGTGATGTCGCTGATTTCATTCGGGCCTGTACAGTTTGTGCCCGGGACAAGACGCCTCGCCAGAAGCCTGCTGGATTCCTCCTTCCTTTACCTGTTCCTGAGAAACCATGGTCTCAAATTGCCATGGATTTTATTACGGATCTGCCTTTATTCCATGCTAACACAGTCATCTGGGTGTTCGTTGATCGTTTCTCCAAGATGGCATATTTTATTCCGCTTCCAGGTCTTCCTTCTGCGCCACAGTTGGCGAAGCAATTTTTTATGCATATTTTTCGCCTTCACAGGCATCCCACGCATATCGTCTCGAATAGAGGCGTCCAGTTTGTATCGAAATTTTGGAGAGCTCTCTGTAATCAATTAAAAATAAAATAAAATTTCTCGTCCTCCTATCATCCCCAATCTAATGGGCAAGTAGAGAGAGTTAACCAGATCCTTGGTGACTAATTGCGACATTTTGTTTCCTCCCGCCAAGACGATTGGGTCGACCTTCTACCCTGGGCTGAATTCTCGTACAATTTCAAAAACTCTGAACCCTCCGCCAAATCCCCGTTCTTTGTGGTGTACGGCCGTCACCCTCTGCCCCCCCTCCCCATTCCCACTTCTTCTGGATTGCCTGCCGTTGATGAAGTTACCCGGGACTTCTCTATCATCTGGAAGGAAACTCAAAAGTCCCTCCTACTGGCCTCGTCTCGTATGAAGAAGCATGCCGATAAAAAGAGAACTCCTCCTGTCTTCGCTCCTGGGGACAAAGTGTGGCTCTCTGCCAAGTATATCCGCTTCCGTGTCCCCAGCTATAAGCTGGGACCACGTTATCTTGGACCTTTTAAAATCAAGAGTCAAATCAATCCTGTCTCCTACAAACTTCTTCCCCCTTTCGCCGTATTCCTAACTTTTTTCATGTTTCCCTTCTCAAACCTCGTCCTTAACCGCTTCTCTCCCAAGGTTGTCGCTCCAGCTCCTGTCTCTGGCTCCTCCGATGTCTTCGCTGTTAAAGAAATTCTCGCATCCAAAACAGTTAGAGGTAAAAAAAATATTTCTCATAGATTGGGAGAATTGGGGACCTGAAGAGAGGTCTTGGGAACCCGAGGATAACATCCTCGACAAGGAGCTCATTTGCAAGTTTTCAGGTTCCAAAAAGAGGGGGAGACCAAAGGGGGGGGTACTGTTACGCCGAGCGCTCCGGGTCCCCGCTCCTCCGCTCGCGGCGTTCACCTTCTCGCAGTGCCCCGGTTAGACCCGCTGACCGGGAGCGCTGCATTAATGTCACCGGCGGGGACGCGACCCGCATAGCGGAACGCGCCCGCTTGCGGCTCGCGTCCCAGCCACCTCACCTGTCCTGTTCCCCGTCGGCTCAGTCCCGGCCCGCGCGGCCCCACTCCCTAGGGCGCGCGCGCCGGCTCTCTGCGATTTAAAGGGCCAGTGCGCCACTGATTGGCGCCTGGCTCAATCAGTGCTCTCACCTGTGCCCTCATTATAAAACCTCACTTCCCCTTCCCAGCATTGCCGGATCTTGTTGCCCTTGTGCCAGTGAAAGCGTTTCCTGTGTATGTCCCAAGCCAGTCTTCCAGACCATCTGCCGTTGCCCCTGACTACGATCCTTGCTAACTGCCCTGACCTTCTGCTATGTCCGACCTTGCTCTTGCCTAATCCCTTATACCACGCCTATCTCAGCCATCAGTTGGGGTTGAGTCACTATTGGGTGGAATGACCTGGGGGTTACCTGCCGCTGCAAGTCCATCCCGCTTTGGGGCGGGCTCTGGTGAAAACCAGTAACCCTTTAGACTCCGTTCCCCTGGTACGGCCCACGTCATCACCCCACTGACACAGAGGATCCACCACCAGTATCCTCACAGTATCTGGATCCTGACACTACTTTTACACTACAGTCCGCTGAAAAAACTTATTTTTGCACAGCAGCAGGACACAACAGTGCAGCTACACACAAAAAAACAAAACTGTCTCAGAATATTAAGAATGGTGTGAACTGCTGGTTATTATACAGTCCACAGACTAGTATTAGCAGCTGATGATTTCTTGTGAAAAAAATACACAGAATTGTGCTGAAAAAAATCACTGATGCCTCCTGTGATATGGTTCATGAAGTTAAAGGGGTATTCCAGGGAAAAAAAATATTTTTTTATATCAACTGGCTCCAGAAAGTTAAACAGATTTGTAAATTAGTAGAATGAAGATAGAAATATGTCCGCACTCACCATGCCATTTCAAGTAGTTTGCTTTATTGGATTCTTCAAATTTCCATTAAAAAGCATGTAGCAAAAACACCAGAGTGCAGGGAGTAGGAGCTGCTCCGGGCAAGGAGACTAGGAGCATCTGTCAGTTGAATTATCCACCTGGCTTCACTTTGAATGAGCTTTAGGTGTCTGTCTACACCCTGCGGTTGTATCGGAATATGTTCTATACCCGCAAACTTCATACATTCAGATTTACCTTAGTGTACTTCATCTATGTGAGCAATTAAGCGTGTTGCTCCTATTTTAGATTCAAGTGAATAGATATGTTCCCTGAATCTTGTATTTAAATTTCTTTTAGTCTGACCTATATAGTAATGTCCGCAAGGACACACTATACAGTAGACTATAAATTGCGATTTACAAGAAATGAACTGGTTAACATTAATAATATGTCCACCTAACTGAAAGGACTTCTTTTTTAACATAAATGTGCAGAATTTGCAATGTCCACATGGAAAATTTCCATTAGGTGCTTGTTTATTTAGCCAGTTTGATTTATTTTCAGTCTCTTTTTTACCTTTTTTGATTGCATCTGATATTGTTTTATTTTTACGTAAAGTAACAATTGGTTTATTTTTTGCTATTTCTGCAATGAGTGGATCTTGTTCTAGCATGTACCAATTTGACCATATTGATTTTTTTATCGCAGTATTCATGGGACTATTTTGAAAAGAAAAAATGAATTTTTTTTGAATTGGGGTCACCATGCTTTTTCTTTTTTAATTTATTTGGGATCAGTAATTCTTTTCTATCTCTTGTTTCTGCTTTCATAAATGCTTTATTAATTATAGTTTCTGGATAGTTTCTTTCTATTAGTCTTTTTTTTTTTAGATCTTCTGCTTGTTGATAATATGTTATTGAACTATTGTTTATTCTTTTTAGTCTAATAAATTGGGAGTATGGAATATTGTTCTTAATGTAATGTGGATGTGAACTCTGATAGTCTAGCAATGAATTTTGACCACGACGCTGAAGCCCTTAGCCAGCTCAACAACAAAGATGTGTATGAAAAATTACAAGATAATCCTACCAACAAAATCATTAATAAATTACACTCTCTACTGAGAACAACTGTATAAAAAAATTTACTCAAAGAACATACTGCTGCCAAACTCCTACCCGATAATCCAAAACCGGCTGCATGGTACATACTCCCCAAAATTCACAAGTCACTGACCCGACCACCTGGCAGACCAATTGTGGAAGGGATTGGGTCAGCGACCTAGTACCTATCCAGCTATGTTGAATGGCTCATATCAACTCTGCTTCCCAGTATTCCTTCATATGTCAGAGATACCAGTGACCTACTTAGCATATTGGAAATATACACTTGGCAAGATTCATATAAACTAGTTTCGTTAGATGTCGAAAGTCTGTATACTAGAATTCCATGGGAAGCAGGGGTGAGAGCCATGACACATTTTCTATCTGACTCAGGCGAGTCACAAGACTTTATTGAATTTATAGCAGAATCCTTGAATTTTATATTGAGCAATAATAATAAAAAAGAAAAAGCATGGTGACCCCAATTCAAAAAAAATCATTTTTTTCTTTTGAAAATAGTCCCATGAATACTGCGATTAAAAAATCAATATGGTCGAATTGGTACATGCTAGAACAAGATCCACTTGTAGCAGAAATAGCAAAAAATAAACCAATTGTTACTTTCCGTAAAAATAAAACAATATCAGATGCAATCAAAAAAGGTAAAAAAGAGTCTGGAAATGAATCAAACTGGCTAAATAAACCAGCACCTAATGGAAATGTTCCATGTGGACATAGCAAATTCTGCACATTTATGTTACATAGTTAGTATGGTTGAAAAAAGACATACGTCCATCAAGTCCATCCAGGGAATTGAAGTGAAGGGTGTAAGGGGATAAGGGAAAGGGATGTAGTTTTATAATTCTGCATAAGCATTAATGTTATTTTGTTCCAGGAATGTATCTAACCCTGTTTTAAAGCTGTTAATTGTTCCTGCTGTGACCAGTTCCTGAGGTAGACCATTTCATAAATTCACAGTCCTCACGGTAAAGAAGGCGTGTCGCCCCTTTAGACTAAACCTTTTCTTCTCCAGACGAAGGGAGTGCCCCCTCGTCCTTTGGGGGGGGGGGGGGGGGTTTAACCTGAAACAGTTTTTCTCCATATTTTTTGTATGGGCCATTTATATACGTTTATCATATCCCCCCCTTAAACGTCTCTTCTCAAGACTAAACAATTGTAACTCCTTTAATCGCTCCTCATAGTTAAGATGTTCCATGCCCCATATTAGTTTAGTCGCGCGTCTCTGCACCCTTTCCAACTCTGCAGTGTCCCTTTTATGAACAGGCGACCAAAACTGAACAGCATATTCCAGGTGAGGCCGTACCAATGCTTTATAAAGGGGGAGTGTTATGTCCCTGTCCCTTGAGTCCATGCCTCTTTTTATACATGACAATATCCTGCCGGCTTTGGAAGCAGCAGCCTGACATTGCATGCTATTCTGTAGTCTGTGATCTACAAGTACATCCAGATCCCTCTCTACCAGTGACTCTGCCAGTTTAATCCCCCCTAAGACATACGATGCATGCATGTTATTAGTACCCAGATGCATAACTTTACATTTATCCACATTGAACCTCATTTGCCAAGTGGATGCCCAGACACTTAGTCTATCCAAGTCATTTTGTAACTTATGCACATCCTCTATAGACTGTACCGTGCTACAAAGCTTGGTGTCATCTGCAAAGATAGAAACAGAGCTGTTAATACCATCCTCTATATCATTGATAAATAAATTAAACAACAGCGGGCCCCGTACTGAACCTTGGGGTACACCACTAATTACCGGGGACCAATCAGAGTACGAATCATTGACCACCACTCTCTGGGTACGATCCATGAGCCAGTGTTCAATCCAGTTACAAACTAAAGTTTCCAAGCCCAAAGACCTTAACTTACCTGTCAGACGTCTGTGAGGGACAGTATCAAACGCTTTGGCAAAATCCAGAAACACTATATCCACAGCCATTCCTCTGTCAAGGCTTCTACTCACCTCTTCATAAAAGCAAATTAGATTGGTTTGACAACTTCTATCCTCAGTAAACCCATGCTGGCTATCACTTATAATACTATTAACCCCTATGTTTTCCTGTATGTAATCCCTTATAAGGCCTTCAAACAATTTACCCACAATGCACATTAGACTTACCGGTCTATAATTGCCTGGCGAAGACCTAGAGCCCTTCTTGAAGTTTGGTACCACATTAGCCTTGCGCCAGTCCCTTGGCACAATACCAGACACCAGAGAATCTCTAAATATCATGAACAAGGGTACAGATATTACTGAATTTACCTCTCTAAGAACTCTTGGGTGTAGTCCATCCGGCCCTGGAGATTTGCTTACATTTACTTTACTTAACTTACCTTTACCATCTCTACATTAAGCCAGTTCAGTACATTACATGATGTGTTACCAGCACTGACCTGTCCAATGTCAGCTCCTCCTTCCTTAGTATATACAGAACTAAAGAACCCATTCAGTAGCTCCGCCTTCTCTTGATCGCCCGTGACAACCTCCCCATTATCATTATTAAGGGGTCCTACATGCTCTGTCCTTGGTTTTTTTGTATTTATATATCTAAAAAAAATATTTAGGATTAGTTTTGCTTTCTTTGGCCACCTGTCTCTCATTTTGAATTTTTGCTGTTTTTATTACATTTTCACAGATTTTATTAAGCTCCTTGTACTGTTTAAATGTTATAGCTGACCCATCAGATTAGAATTTTTTGAAGGCAATTTTTTTGTTGTTTATTGCTCTTTTAACATCATTTGTCAGCCATGTAGGATTTAGTTTTAATTGTTTATATTTGTTCCCCTTTGGTATATATTTGTTAAAAGAATTCCTTTCAGTTAGGGGACATATTATTAATGTTAACCAGTTCATTTCTTGTAAATCGCAATTTATAGTCTACTGTATAGTGTGTCCTTGCTGACATTACTATATAGGTCAGACTAAAAGAAATTTAAATACAAGATTCAGGGAACATATCTATTCACTTAAATCTAAAATAGGAGCAACACGCTTAATTGCTCACATAGATGAAGTACACGAAGGTAACTCTGAATGTATGAAGTTTGCGGGTATAGAACATATTCCGATACAACCGCATGGTGTAGACAGACACCTAAAGCTCATTTAAAGTGAAGCCAGTGGATAATTAAACTAAAAGCTCTAGGGCCAATGGGCTTAAACGATCGAAATGACTTGAGTTCATTTTTATAAAATAAATCAAAAATTTCTAGATTATAGGTATCCTTGTATACAAGATATAATGCTGTCATCTCTGTTTTTACCTTTAGTGGATTATTTTCACTTTCATAGGATTTTATCATATTGGTGACGGGTGCACTTTTCCCCTCCCCCTTTCCAATATATACCTGTGAGGTATTCCAGAGAACCAGGAACCGGAAGATGCGTGAATAACGTGAAACGGTGCTGTTGTTCCTGACAGCCGCTCTTAGTCTCCTTGCCCGGAGCAGCTCCCCCTCCCTGCACTCGGGTGTTTTTTGCTACATGCTTTTTAATGGAAATTTGAAGAATCCAATAAAGCGAACTACTTGAAATGGCATGGTGAGTGCGGACATATTTCTATCTTCATTCTACTGCATCTGAAAGACTGTCTCTTTAATTGTCCAGCACCATATACCAGCCATACATCCGAACACATTGATTGCTACACCTGCATAGTGATTCTCTAGCAGTGCCCACCCATTTTTCTACCTCTACTCATATAGATTTGTAAATTACTTCTATTAAAAAATCTTAATCCTTCCAATAATTATCAGCTGCTCAAGTTGAATTGTTCTTTTCTGTCTGGAAACAGTGCTCTCTGCTGACATCTCTGCTTGTCTGGGGAACTGCACAGAGCAGAAGAGGTTTGCTATGGGGATTTGCTTCTACTCTGGACAGTTCCCGAGACAGGTGTCATCAGAGAGCACTTAGACAGAAAAGAAAAACTCAACTTCAGCAACTCATAAGTACTGAAAGGATTAAGATTTTTTAATAGAAGTAATTTACAAATCTCAAAGGAACAATTAAACTTGTGTATCAGCGCACATAAAAGGAACACCCATATGGGAATACACTTATTTAGTACAGTTGGCTTATTAGTTTCTGTGTAAGATCGGAAAATTCTGATGAGTGTGCTGATATTAGTTTCGTTCATTAGGTGTCTGGTTAAAGTTTGTCTATGGTGAAGGTTGATGCCGTCTCCCCACCGCACTGGACAGTGTTCACGGAGTAGTTCTATCTTCGTCACTGTAATTTTGATGCCGGTTTGCGCGATGTAGTCCACAGAGCGCTGTTTGTCCTGGGATACGGTGTAGGATGCCGGTTTACACGATGTAGTCCACACTGTTTGTTTGTGTTAGGATGCGGTGTGGGTACTAACCGGATCCCTCCAGGAGTTCCCAGGGAGAGGGTGAGAGACAGTCCGGATGCACAGTGGGTGTATGCTCCGGGAGATCTGCTCCGGCTGTGAGTGTCTCACCGGTGCGACCGTACTGTGATAGTTCGCACAGAGATCTGATTACTGAATGTGACGGTTACAGCAAGGCAAGGCACAGGAGCCAAAAATCATCTAACGCATTTCGGTCAGTACGCTGACCTTCGTCAGAGCTCTGAAGTTTTTAGCGGTACTTTTTTTGTATTGATCGGACTTGTTGATCACTTTTCATTCATTTTTTCATAATATAAATAGTGACCAAAATACACTATTTTGGACTTTGGAATTTTTTTGCGCGCACGCCATTGACCGTCCGGTTTAAATAATGATATATTTTTTAAATTCGGACATTTCCGCACTCGGCGATACCACATATCTTTATTTTTATTTACACAGTTTTATTTTGTTACTAGGAAATGCCGGGTGATTTAAACTTTTAATTCAGAAGGGAATACCTGAAAGGGTTAACTTTTTTTTTTATTTTTTACACTTTTTTTTGCGAGCTCATAGCTCCTATATTGACCTATGAGCTTGCAATGGCTGATTGCATACACAGATTGTTGCCTTGCCGTTGCATGGCAACAAGCTGTGTAATCGGCGGTTGATTGCTCCAGCCTGTAACTCAGGCATGGAGCAATCAATCAGAGCCCAGACGCCACCGAAAGAAGGTAGGGACCTTCTTCTCTCCGGGTAGCTGATTGGGGCATCGCGATTTTATCGCAATGACCCCGATCAGCCTGACTGAGCAGCCGGGAAGAATTTACTTTCACTTTCGATGCGGCGCTCAGCTTTGAGCGCCGCATCGGAAGGGTTAATAGCGCGTGGCCAAACGATCACGGCCGGGCGCTATCAGCCACGGGTCCAGACTTTGTATAGGCGCCGGGACAATCTCGCTATGATGCGGGGTCCCGCCAGGACCCCGCGTTATAGACAGGGACCGGACTTAGGACGTACTCATACGTCCTAAGTCCTTAAGGGGTTAAGGACCCAGCCCATTTATACCTTAAGGACCCGGACATTTTTTGAACATCTGACCACTGTCACTTTAACCCCTTAAGGACCAGGCCATTTTACACCTTAGGACCAGAGCGTTTTTTGCACATGTGACCACTGTCACTTTAAACATTAATAACTCTGGAATGCTTTTAGTTATCATTCTGATTCCGAGATTATTTTTTCGTGATATATTCTACTTTAACATAGTGGTAAAATTTTGTGGTAACTTGCATACTTTCTTGGTGAAAAATCCCATAATGTGATAAAAAAAATTGAAAATTTAGCATTTTTCTAACTTTGAAGCTCTCTGCTTGTAAGGAAAATGGATATTCCAAATAAAAAAAATTTTGATTCACATATACATTATGTCTACTTTATGTTTGCATCATAAAATTGACGTGTTTTTACTTTTGGAACACACCAGAGGGCTTCAAAGTTCAGAAGCAGTTTTCCAATTTTTCACAACATGTTCAAACTCACTATTTTTCAGGGACCAGTTCAGGTTTGAAGTGGATTTGAAGGGTCTTCATATTAGAAATACCCCACAAATGACCCCATTATAAAAACTGCACCCCCAAAGTACTCAAAATGACATTCAGTCAGTGTTTTAACCCTTTAGGTGTTTCACAGGAATAGCAGCAAAGTGAAGGAGAAAATTCACAATCTTAATTTTTTACACTCGCATGCTCTTGTAGACCCAATTTTTTAATTTTTACAAGGGGTAAAAGGAGAAAACGTATACTTATATTTGTAGCCCAATTTCTCTCGAGTAAGCACATACCTCATATGTCTATGTAAAGTGTTTGGCGGGCGCAGTAGAGGGCTCAGAAGCGAAGGAGCGACAACACAAAAAAACACATGCCATACCATTGTGGAAACTAGACCCCTTGAGGAACGTAACAAGGAATTAAGTGAGCCTTAATACCCCACAGGTGTTTCACGACTTTTGCATTTGTAAAAAAATATTTTTTTTCACTAAAATGTGTGTTTCCCCCCAAATTTCAAATTTTTGCAAGGGTTAATAGCAGAAAATACCCCCCAAAATTTGTAACCCCATCTCTTATGAGTATGAAGGTACCCCATAAGTTGACCTGAAGTGCACTACGGGCGAACTACAATGCTCAGAAGAGAAGGAGTCATATTTGGCTTTTTGAGAGCAAATTTTGCTCGGGGGGCATGTCGCATTTAGGAAGCTCCTATGGTGCCAGAACAGCAAAAAAAAAAAACCACATGGCATACCATTTTGGAAACTAGACCCCTTGAGGAACGTAACAAGGAATACAGCGAGCCTTAATACCCCACAGGGGTTTCACGACTTTTGCATATGTTAAAAAAATATATATTTTTTCACTAAAATGTGTGTTTCCCCCCAAATTTCACATTTTTGCAAGGGTTAATAGCAGACAAGACCCCCCAACATTTGTAACCCTATCTCTTCTGAGCATGGAAATACCCCATGTGTGGAATGGAAGTCAGGGGCCATGTGCGTTTACAAAGCCCCCCGTGGTGCCAGAACAGTGGACCCCCCACATGTGACCCTATTTTGGAAACTACACCCTTCACAGAATTTAATAATGGGTGCAGTGAGTATTTACACCCCACTGGCGTTTGACAGATCTTTGGAACAGTGGGCTGTGCAAATGAAAAATAAAATTTTTCATTTTCACGGACCACTGTTCCAAAAATCTATCAGACACCTGTGGGGCATAAATGCTCACTGTACCCCTTTATTACATTACGTGAGGGGTGTAGTTTCCAAAATGTGGTCACATGTGGGTATTTATTTTTTTGCATTTATGTCAGAACCGCTGTAAAATCAGCCACCCCTGTGCAAAGCACCAATTTAGGCCTCAAATGTACATGGTGCGCTCTCACTCCTGAGCCTTGTTGTGCGCCCGCAAGGCATTTTACGCCCACATATGGGGTATTCTTGTACTCAGTAGAAATCGCGTTACAAATTTTGGGGGTCTTTTTTTCCTTTTAATGCTTGTGAAAATAAAAAGTATAGGGCAACACCAGCATGTTAGTGTACATTTTTTTTTTTTTTTACACTAACAAGCTGGTGTAGCCCCAACTTTTCCTTTTCATAAGTGGTAAAAGGAGAAAAAGCCTCCCAAAATTTGTAGTGCAATTTCTCCCGAGTACAGAGATACCCCATATGTGGCCCTAAACTGTTTCCTTGAAGTACGACAGGGCTCCGAAGTGAGAGAGCTCCATGCATATTTGAGGACTAAATTAGGGATTGCATAGGGGTGGACATAGGGGTATTATCATACAATACGGTTTTCATTTTTATTGGGGGAGGGGACAGTGTAAGGGGTATATATGTAGTGTTTTACTCTTTATTATGTGTTAGTGTAGTGTTTTTAGGGTATATTCGCACTGACGTTTTACGGTGAGTTTCTCGCTAGGAGTTTGAGCTGCGGCAAAAAATTTGCCACAGCCCAAACTTGAAGCAGGAAACTTACTGTAAACCTGCCTGTGTGAATGTACCCTGTACGTTCACATGGGTGGGCAAACCTCCAGCTGTTTCAAAACTACAACTCCCAGCATGTACTGACAGACCGTGCATGCTGGGAGTTGTACTTTTGCAACAGCTGGAGACACACTGGTTGGAAAACCTTCAGTTAGGTTCTGTTACCTAACTCAGTATTTTCTAACCAGTGTGCCTCCAGCTGTTTCAAAACTACAACTCCCACCATGTACTGATCGCCGAAGGGCATGCTGGGAGATATAGTTATGCAATAGCTGGAGGTACGCAACTACAACTCCCAGCATGCCAAGACAGCTGATTGCTGTTTGGACCTGCTGGGATTTGCAGTTTTGCAACATCTGGAGGGCTACAGTTTTAGAGAACACTGCAAAGTGATTTCCAAACTGTGGTTCTCCAGCTGTTGCAAAACTACAATTACCAGCATGCCCTGACAGCAAACAGTTGTTTGGGCATGCTAGGAGTTGTAGTTTTGCAAGCTCTGGAGGGCTACAGTTTAGGGACCACTATATAGTGGTATCGAACTGTAGCACTCCAGCTGTTGCAAAACTACATATTCCAGCATGCCCAAACAGCTGTCTGGGCATGCTGGGATTTGTAGTTTTGCAACATCTGGAGGGCTACAGTTAGACACCACTGTATAATGGTCTCAAACTGTACCCTCCAGATGTTGCTAAGCAACTCACCTGCTTCCGTCGGATCCAGCCGCACGTCATCGCCGCCCGCCGATCTCCGTCGCCCGCCCGGATCGGTAAGTGGATCGTCGGCGCCGGTCCCCGTCGTTTCCCCGCCTATTGTGGGAGGACAGGACAGGGAAAACGAAAGTAAACCCCCCCGATCTGCTATTGGTGGTCGCGTCTAGACCACCAATAGCAGGGATAGGAGGGGTGGCACCCGTGCCCCCTCACTCCTATTGCTTCAGGGGGATCCTGGGTGTCTTAGACACCCGCGATCCCCCTTACATTCCGGGTCACTATAGACCCGTAATGACCCGGAATCGCGCAAATCGCAAGTGTGAATTCACTTGCGATTTGCCACGATCGCTGACATGATGGGGTCTGATGACCCCCCTGGGCATTTGCACGGGATGCCTGCTGAATGATTTCAGCAGGCATCCCGCTCCGATCCCTGCACGGCGGGGACCAGAACTGCCCATGACGTAACTGTACGTCCTTGGTCCTGAAGACCCAGGGTGTCGGGATGTACTGTTATGTCATGGGTTCTGTAGGGGCCAAACACTGATAACTGTGGGATGCTTTTACTTTTCATTCTGATTCCGAGATTGTTTTTTCCTAACATATTCTACTTTATGTTAGTTGTAAAATTTTGTCGATACTTGAATCATTTCTTGGTGAAAAATTCCAAAATTTTATGATAACATTGAAAATTTTGCATCTCTGCTTCACACATACAATATGTCTACTTTATGTTTGCATCATAAAGTTTACATGTTTTTACTTTTGGAAGACATCAGAGGGCAGCAATTTTCCAATTTTTCACAAAATATTAAAAATCAAAATTTCTATCGCGTCAGTCCCGGCACTTATCAACGGCCGGGACCCGCGGCTAATACCACACATCGCCGATCACGGCGATGTGCGGTATTAACCCTTTAGAAGCGGCGGTCAAAGCTGACCGCCGCTTCTAAAGTGAAAGTGACCCGGCTGCTCAGTCGGGCTGTTTGGGACCGCCGTGTTGAAATTGCGGCGTCCCGAACAGCTTGCAGGACCTCGGGAGGGCCCTTACCTGCCTCCTCGGTGTCCGATCGGCGAATGACTGCTCCGTGCCTGAGATCCAGGCAGGAGCATTCAAGCGCCGATAACGCTGATCACAGGCGTGTTAATACACGCCTGTGATCAGGATGAGAGATCAGTGTGTGCAGTGTTATAGGTCCCTATGGGACCTATAACACTGCAAAATAAAAGTTAAAAAAAGTGTTAATAAAGGTCATTTAACCCCTTCCCTAATAAAAGTTTGAATCACCCCCCTTTTCCCATAAAAAAAATAAAACAGTGTAAAAAAAATAAATAAATAAACATATGTGGTATCGCCACGTGCGTAAATGTCCAAACTATAAAAATATATAACTAATTAAACCACACGGTCAATGGCGTATGCACAAAAAAATTCCAAAGTAAAAAAAAGCTAATTTTTGGTCACTTTTTATACCATTAAAAATGAATAAAAAGTGATCAAAAAGTCCGATTAAAACAAAAATCATACCGATAAAAACTTCAGATCACGGCGCAAAAAATGAGTCCTCATACCACCCTGTATGTGGAAAAATAAAAAAGTTATAGGGGTCAGAAAATGACATTTTTAAACATATAAATTTTCCTGCATGTAATTATGATTTTTTCCAGAAGTGCGACAAAATCAAACCTATATAAGTAGGGTATCATTTTAACCATATGGACCTACAGAATAATGATAAGGTGTAATTTTTACCAAAATATGCACTGCGTAGAAACGGAAGCCCCCAAAAGTTACAAAATGGCGTTTTCTTCGATTTTGTCCACAATGATTTTTTTTTCCGTTTCGCCGTGCATTTTTGGGTAAAATTACTAATGTCACTGCAAAGTAGAATTGGCGACGCAAAAAATAAGCCATAATATGGATTTCTAGGTGGAAAATTTAAAGGGTTATGATTTTTAAAAGGTAAGGAGGAAAAAACGAAAGTGCAAAAACTGAAAAACTGAGTCCTTAAGGGGTTAAGAAGCCCCTATGGTGCCAGAACAGCAAAAAAAAAAAAAAAAAAAAAAAACACATGGCATGCTATTTTGGAAATGACACCCCTCAAAGAACTTAACAAGGGGTTCAGTGAGTCTTAGCACCTCACAGGTGTTTGACGACTTTATGTTAAATTTGGATGTGTACATTTTTTTTCCACTAAAATGCTAGTTTTCCCCCAAATTTTACATTTTTACAAGGGGTAATAGGAGAAAATTCCCCCCAAAATTTGTAACCCCATCTCTTCTGAGTATGGAAATACTCCATGTGTGGACGTCATGTGCACTACGGGTGAACTACAATGCTCAGAAGAGGAGGAGTCACATTTGGCTTTTGGAAAGCACTGTTTGATGAAATGGTTTTTGGGGGGCATGTCGCATTTAGGAAGCCCCTATGGTGCCAGAACAGCAAAAAATAAAAATAAAAAAAAACACATGGCCTACTATTTTTGGAAACTAGACCCCTCTAGGAATGTAATAAGGGGTCCAGTGAGCCTTACCACCCCACAGGTGCTTGCCGACTTTGGATGTGTAAATTATTTTTTTTTATTTTTTTTTACTAAAATGCAGTTTTTTCCCCAAATTTTACATTTTTACAAGGGGAAATAGGAGAAAATGCCCCCCAAAATGTGTAACCCCATCTCTTCTGAGTATGGAAATACCCCATGTGTGGACGTCAAGTGCACTGCGGGCGCACTACAATGCTCAGAAGAGAAGTCATATTTGCAAATTTTGCTGAAATGGGGGGCATGTCGCATTTAGTGCTAGAACAGCAAAAAAAAATTCATTTGTAAATACATTTCTTTGGAATAAGGACATACCTCATATCTGGACCTGTCACAGAAGAACAGGAGTGCAGTCAGGGGCCTTGAGCTTCGACATCGCTGCCTGTGGAGTCAGAACAGTGGGACCCCCCCCCCTCAAGGAGCGTTACATGGGGTAATTAATAAATGTTACATGGGGTTAGTTACTAAAATGGGGTACAGTGGGACGTAAAGTAATAAAATAGGTTATGTTCCCAGAATGATGACCCAGAGCATAGCCAAAAATAAAAAATATGCCCGTCCCAAACCCTATGCTCTTAATCATCATTCTGGGAATGTGATGTGTATGGCCGTCCCTAACCTGTTACCTCAAATGCGCACCCCGCTCAGGTGGAGAGAGCGCTGCGCATTTGAGGCAACATAAAAAGTCCCTGATGATAGTGACTCAGTGACCCATGACCCATTTTTTTGGAAAAATACCCCAAGAGGTCTTATCAGTTTTTTTTTTTTCATGAAAACTTTTTTTGCTAATTTTGTGGTTTTATGGGGTTAAAATTTGGAATGTACTCTGGACTTGGTACATTGGGGTCAAATTATGGAAAATTTAAAGGAAAAGGGAAAATTTAGTACCACATGGATGTGTGATACTCCCTGAAACTGTTTTTAATGCAGAGGCCCGGATGATCGGGGCAAGTGTCACATTGATAGGTGGTGTCCTTCCGAATCCCCCTCCTGTGACACACTCAGCAATTTTTCTGGGTTCATCCCCTCTTTCCAGTGTGGGGGACTTCACCTGGAAAGTGTTGGCCTGGGACGATCCTGGCACCCATATTTCCAGTTTCTTGGGAAGTCCGGCCTGCTCTTTTCCGGTCAGCAAAGAACAGGGCCTTTAGGACTTCTTGGAACTGGAGGAATGTCCATGTGCTGCCAGCGTTCTGGTACAGTACAAAAGAGTTGTACATGGCAACCTGTACCAAGTAGACCGCAACTTTCTTGTACCATACACGTGTTTTCCGCATGGCGTTATATGGCTTCAGGATTTGATCAGAAAGATGAAGTCCCCCCATATACTGATTGTAGTCCAGAATACAATCAGGCTTGAGGACCGTTGTTGTGGTACCTCGCACAGGGACATGTAAGCTGCCTTTGCCATGAATAGTGGTCAGCATAAGGACATCTCTCTTATGCGCAATGGCATGGGACTCACCCTTGGGCATAGGTGTCTGGAGGCCTCTCTGATTCTTCCGCACGGTCCCACAAGCGGACGTGGATCTGACGGCAAGGGATGTGATCAGGATGCTGGTATAAAAGGTGGAGAAAAAAAATGCAGACAAAAAAAAAAATGTGGGGGGGACAAATGCAGTATGAAATATTGAACAGCACCGTATACGATAATCTAATGCACGATCTAATCAGATCTATGTATGTACGATATTGCACTGTTATGGCACTTTATTTTTTATGACTATGTATAATAATTATGCAGTTGTGAAGTTATGATTATGTATATTGGATAATTTCCTATTGATATGTTACACTCTATATAATGTCACGCTGTACACCTGTTCACTATGCTTGATAAAGTTGGTGTGATACTATTGAAATGTTGCACTAACATGGGCCAATAAAGCTCTGTTTATTTCAACATATGCCGCCTGGGAGTGCTGCGGTTTCTCATATATATTATATATATATATAGATTGCATCTTGTGAATTTCCTTAATATTATTTTTAATTTTATTTTAGACATTACAATATTTTAAAACAATAAATGAACTTTGTACCAGCGATGTAATTCTCACAGTGACATATGAATGAATGAATAAGTGAAGAAGTTGAACAGGCAGGAAATCCCCTTAATTGAATAACTGAATAATGAGACTACAAACTATTAAGGTCAATGAGATACAATTGAACTTCAAAGAAACTAGGTCAGCGTGTCAATTGTTTCTCATTGACCAAATTAGATTGTGGTCTCATTATTCAATTAAGAGGATTGAAAAATTTTAGAGATAGGGAAACCTTATAGGTGATTGATGTCCTTAATTAAAACTATTCAGGCAATAGGGTATAAAAAAAAGAGGGAAATTTGTAATAAAGTAGAAGATATAGTATAGTAAAATTATACAAATCAGAATATTTTCTTGGGGGAGAGGGGCTCAGGAATTATATTAGTAAAATAGAATTCCCTAAAGTACCAGGAGAGGAATTAGAAGAATTAAATGGTCTGATAACAGTAAATGAATTAAACTTAGCTCTTGAGGTAATAAAGGGGAATACTTCTCCAGAAGGGTGGAGGATGGATTCCCCTTTGAATTATACCGCAGATACGGAGAACTCCTTCTACCAGCTCTGGTCAGAGTAGTGGATAGTTCATTGCAGGCAGGGGTATTACCGAATTCAATGTGCGAGGCCAATATTATATTATTGTTAAAACCAGAAAAAGAAAAAGAGGAAATAGAGTCATATAGACTGATATCACTTTTGAACACAGATACTAAAATTTTGGCCAAAGCATTAGCAAATAGAATACAGAGGGTCATAACCGGGTTGTTAAATGAAGATCAGTGCGGATTCATCCCTGAGAGAACAACAAAACACAATCTACAAAGAGTATGGTCTAACATACAAATAAGTGGAGGTAGGGGGCCCGTTCCATCCTGTCGCTAGATGCTGTTAATGCATTCGACAGGGTGGAATGTGACTTTCTTTGGGAGGTATTGAATAGGTATGGGATAGGGGGAGTCCTGATTAGATCAAATTATTGTATAAAGATGTATTTGCCAGGATAGTGGTGGATCGTAATAGATCCAGGGGATTTAATATGTCAAGAGGCACCAGGGTTGTCCCCTCTCCCCCCTACTGTAACAATCCTACAGGCTCACCTGAGTCAGAGGACCGCTGGCTGGAGGTAGGAGTGGAGCCCAGTGGCAAGGACCACAGGCAGGTAATAAGTGCAGGAAGTCTGGCAGAGGCGTAGTCAGTAGGCAGGCGGTGGGTCAGGGCAGGCAGCAGTAAGCGTGGTCAGACAATCCAGATGGCAACGGTGGTAGCAGTTCAGTAAGTAGGGACAAAGCAGAAAAGTATTCGGTAGGCAATTCCTGGTCAGCAGTGGACTTCAGTAGTAGCAAGAGCAGCAGATGAGGAGAAGCTTGATCAAGGCTCAGGAGCTCAATAATCAGCAAGCTAGAGTGCAAGGGGCTGGACTTATATAGGTAAGTACCAGGTGTGGGGAATCAAGGGTGATGAGCAAGGCTTGGCAAGACTAAGGTTACATGATAGGTTTCAGGAAGGAATATCCAGAGAAGACGGTAGCCTAGTAAGCAGGGCTACTGCCTGGGATGTGGCTGGTCACGGGTTCGAATCCCGACAGCACTCCCCCCCCCCCTTCCAAGGTGACCTCCGGGCACTGCTGGGGCAGGCTAACCGGGGTGCTGTTGGTGGAACTCTTTTACCAGTCTGGAGGCGTGGACATTTTCTTCTGGCTTCCAGGAGTTATTCTCGGGAGGGTAACCCTCCCACCCAATTAGGTATTGTAGTCTTCCCCAGTGAATCCTGGAGTCGGAGACCTTTGCAACCACGTATTCTTCACCCTGTACCCTCACGGGTGGTGGAGGGGGCGAGTGGCGGCCTGTGAAGGTGTTCTCCACGTATGGCTTGAGAAGTGAGCAATGGAAGACAGGGTGCACCCTAATGGAGTCCGGAAGGTCAATCCGGAACGTGACCTCGTTGATTTGTGCGGTGATCCGGAACAGACCCATGTATCTTTGGGCCAACTTTTTGGAGGGGATCTTCAATCTGAGGTTCCTGGTGGACAGCCACACCTTGTCTCCCACATGGAAGCCCGGGGTGGGTTTGCGACGTCTGTCTGCTCCCTGTTTAAAATGCCTCTGGGCGAGCTGGAGGTTGTCTATAATGTTCTTTTGTGCCTCCTGTAGGGTTGTTAGGCATTCGGCCAATGCTGGGAGGGTGGAGGCGACGGGCAGGTGGGGAATGAATACCGGGTGCAAGCCTGTGTTAGCAAAGAAGGGTCTGTGCTTGGTTGAGCTGTGCTCAGCATTGTTGTAGGCGAACTCGGCCGTGGGGAGATGGTCAAGCCAGTCGTCCTGCAGGTGGGAGCTGAAACAGCGTAGGTACTGCTCTAGGGTCTGATTAGTTCTCTCAGTCTGCCCGTTTGACTGAGGGTGGAAAGCGGAGGACAGGTTTACTTTAACCCCGAGCGCCAGGCAGAAGTTCTTCCAGAACTTTGAGGCAAATTGTACGCCTCGGTCGGAGACCACTTCGTCCGGGATCCCATGCAGCCTGAAGACCTCTCTGAGAATTAGATCGTCCGTCTGTTTGGCGGTGGGTATGCCTTTTTAGGGGATGAAATGGGCCATCTTGGTGAGACGGTCGACCACGACCAGGATGGTGTTCATCCCTTTTGAAGGAGGAAGGTCTACCACAAAGTCCATGGAGATCGAGCCCCAGGGGCGGGAGGGAATAGGGAGGGGTTGTAACAGACCCACGGGAGAGGAACGAGGAGTCTTATTGCGGGCACAAACCGCGCACGATGAGATGTACCTCTTGATGTCCTCCTTGTATGTTGGCCACCAGAAGGAGCGGGAGAGAAGCTCCTGGGTCTTTCTTGTGCCAAAATGGCCGGCCAGCTTGGAGTCATGGTTGAGTTTGAGCACTTCGAGCCGTGAGATTTCTGGTACATATAGTCGTAGGTCCTGATGAAACCAATGGCCGTTCTTAAACGTAAGGCTGATATTCCCTGTGGGGTGGGCAAGGAAGGGGTCATTTTCATATCCTTCTTTGATTGTGCCCAGGAGTTCTTTAGAATAGATGGCCCCTACGACCCTTCTCTCGGGTAAGATGTTATCTTGGCCCTTGTTACTCTGTGAGGGCTCGGAAAACATTCTGGAGAGGGCGTCAGCCTTGCCGTTTTTTGATCCGGGGCGATAGGTGATGAGAAAGTTGAAGCGGGAAAAGAATAGGCTCCATCTGGCCTGTCTGGCTGAGAGTCTCTTAGCGCTGCGGATGAACTTGAGGTTCTTGTGGTCAGTTAGTACGATTATGGGGTTGGTGGCCCCCTCCAGCAGGTGTCTCCACTCTGAGAAGGAATCCTTGATCACCAGTAGTTCTTTGTTCCCGATGTCATAGTTCTTCTCGGAGGGGGACATCTGGCGGGAGAAAAATGCACACGGGTGTAATAGCATCCTCTCCCCTGTCCGTTGTGACAAAACTGCCCCCACCGCAGAGTCTGATGCATCCACTTTGACTGTAAATGGGAGCTCGGGGTTCTGGTGGATTAGGATTGGGGCAGAAGTGAAGAGGAGTTTCAGCTTGGTGAAGGTCTCCTGGGCCTCGGGTGTCCAGGAGAAGGGGATTGCCTTCTTGGTGAGTTGGGTGATTGGTGCTATGACCTTGGAGAAGTTCCAGATAAACTTCCGATAGAAGTTGGCGAAGCCAATGAATCTTTGTATCTCCTTCTCGTTTTTCGGAACGGGCCAGTTCATCACAGCTTGGACCTTCCCAGGGTCCATACTTATGTCCTCTGGGGAGATGATGTATCCGAGGAACTGAGTGGTGGTTCGCTCAAACTCGCATTTCTCTAGCTTGATGTAGAGAGAGTTCTGTCGGAGTCTCTGCAGTACCCTGCAGACATGTTCTCGGTGCTGCTCGAGGTCTTCAGAGAAGATCAAGATGTCGTCCAGGTAAACGACTACAAACAGATCCAGCAGGTCCCTGAGGACGTCGTTAATGAAGTGCTGGAATGTGGCGGGAGCATTGCAGAGTCCGAAAGGCATGACCAGGTACACGAAATTACCATAGCGTGTCCGGAAAGCTGTCTTCCATTCGTCCCCAGGGCGGATTCGGACGAGGTTGTAGGCCCCTCGAAGGTCGAGTTTAGTGAAGATCTTCGCTGCCCGGAGTCTCTCAAGGAGTTCTGAAATCAGTGGGAGCGGGTACCGGTTTTTTACGGTTATGTCGTTAAGCTTTCTGTAGTCTATGCAGGGACGCAGGGAGGAGTCATTTTTCTCTACGAAGAAAAAGGGGGCTCCGGCAGGGGAGTTGGAGGGCCGGATGAACCCCTTCCTCAGGTCCTCGTCCAGGTACTCTTTCAGAGCCTTGAGTTCAGGCTCTGAGAGGGAGTAGATACTGCAAAAGGATATTTCGGCCCCGGGCAACAGTTCTATAGGGCAGTCGTAGGGTCGGTGTGGTGGCAGCTTGTCTGCGTTTTTTCTTTTCGCAGACATCCTGGAACTCGCGGTATTGAGGGGGTAGCAGATCCTTGACCGATAGTTTTGAGATGTTGGTGTCTTCGGGTGGAAGGACGGGTTTGTGGGAGCAATTTAGCGAGCAGAACTCGGACGGGAATCGTATGCAGCGGGTTTCCCAGTCCACCGAGGGGTTGTGGGTGGCCAACCATGGGATGCCCAAGATCACTGGGAACTTCAGGGAGGCGATCAGAGAGAAGTGGATCTTTTCACATTGATCTGGTTCTAAGAGGAGTTGTAGTTCGGTGGTCTCGTGAGTGGCCGACCCCGAGGAGAGTGGGGATCCGTCAACAGTTTCCAGGTCAACGGGGGCTGCCTTGATTGTCAGTGGAATGTTTTTTTCGCGGGCGAAGGTTAAATCCATGAAGTTGCCTCCCGCCCCGGAGTCTAACATTGCTGAACAGGGAAGTTGTCGCCCCTCAATGTCGATGAGGATGGGGACGATGAAGTGGGATCCATGAGCCGCCGTGTTGTTATTTTCGTGGGCTGCAGACTAAGTTGGAGTCTGTAGTTGCTCCTTTAGCTCCGTGACGGCAATAGTCTTTCGGATCTTATGAGGACATTTGATGGCAAAATGACCTGGCTCCCCACAGTAGAGGCAGAGGTTTTCGGCCAGCCTTCTCTCCTTCTCAGCTGTGGATAGAGACCTACGTAGAGCGTCGACCTGCATAGGTTCAGTTACTGACTGGGGGTCGCGCTGGGAGGTGGAAGAGAAGGAGTAAGTGGGTCTGTGGTCCGAGGACCAGAGTCTCTTTTTTCCTCTCGGAGAGTCTTTGATCTATCCGGATGCATAACTGAATGAAGTATCCAGATCGTCCGGGGCCTCAACTCTGGCAAGTTCGTCCTTTATTAATTCAGACAGGCCTCGCCGGAATTGGCTTCTCTGTGCTGCTGGGTTCCAGGTGGTGTCCGTGACCCAACGGCGAAACTCGGCGGTGTATTCGGCGACGGTGCGTTTCCCTTGCTGCAGACCATGTAGTCGCGCCTCGGCTGTCGCACAGCGGTTGGGGTCATCAAAGACTTGGCTCATGGCAGTGATGAAGTTGTTAAGGTTGTCCAGGAGGTGACTGTTAGTCTCTACGTATGGTGACGCCCATGCTAATGCTTCATCCGTCAGGAGATTGACCACAAATAGCACCTTCTTTTTCTCGGTGGTGAAGGGGTACATTTGAAAATAGATGCGGCATTGGTTTAGAAACCCCCGATACTGGCGTCTGTCGCCGCTGAATCTTGATGGGAGTGGCATGCGGATGTCTGCGGATGAGCCGCGGACGTCCAGGAGTTGCCTCTGTAGTTCAATAATCTCCCTCTGTTGGCTTTGGACTACGCCTTGGAGGTGGGCAAATTTCTCCTGATATGTAGTGCCAAATTCTTGAAGTTCGGAGACCTGCTTACGCAGAGTGGCCATTGCAGACTCCATAGTGTGGCTGATTATTCTGTAACAATCCTACAGGCTCACCTGAGTCAGAGAACCGCTGGCTGGAGGTAGGAGTGGAGCCCAGTTGCAAGGACCACAGGCAGGTAGTAAGTGCAGGAAGTCTGGCAGAGGCGTAGTCAGTAGGCAGGCGGTGGGTCAGGGCAGGCAGCAGTAAGCGTGGTCATACAATCCAGAT
Organism: Hyla sarda; assembly: GCF_029499605.1. NCBI lineage: Eukaryota > Metazoa > Chordata > Amphibia > Anura > Hylidae > Hyla > Hyla sarda. The sequence continues at coordinate 125,804,795 of NC_079193.1, forward strand.
GGCAACGGTGGTAGCAGTTCAGTAAGTAGGGACAAAGCAGAAGAGTAGTCGGTAGGCAATTCCTGGTCAGCAGTGGACTTCAGTAGTAGCAAGAGCAGCAGATGAGGAGACGCTTGATCAAGGCTCAGGAGCTCAATAATCAGCAAGCTAGAGTGCAAGGGGCTGGACTTATATAGGGAAGTACCAGGTGTGGGGAATCAAGGGTGATGAGCAAGGCTTGGCAAGACTAAGGTTACATGATAGGTTTCCGGAGGAAATGTCCGGAGAAGACGGTAGCCTAATAAGCAGGGCTACTGCCTGGGATGTGGCTGGTCACGGGTTCGAATCCCGACACCTACTATTTGCAATGGTCATAGAACCATAAGCAATGAAAATAAGAGCAGATCCAGTTATATCTGGGTTTGGATTTAGGGAGTAGAGGGGACAAAATATCCCTGTACACAGACGATAGTTTGATGTTTTTGGAAGAAAGAAAAAAAATCCCTCAATAGAGTTATGGAGACAATTGAGGAGTATGGGAAGTTTTCCGGCCTAGTGATAAATTCGACTAAGTCAGTTATCCTTTCGTTAGGAAAGGAAAGTATAGGACAAACCTATAGGCTGAGGGTTTTGAAAAAGGGGGAGAATTTTTGATATTTGGGAATTCAATTGGCAGGAGAAATAGGGGACTATCATCAATTAAATACCATGAAAGTATAGGGGACATAGAAAGAAAAGCTCAAATTTGGAATGATCTCAATTTCTCAAAGGCAGAGAAAGTGACACTGATTAAATCAGTGATGTTTCCAAAAATAATGTAGGTGCTTGAATCGGCACCAATTTGGTATGAAAAGAAGTTATTTAAAAAAAAAATAGCAATTTTTAATGCACTGCTATGGGGAAGATCAAGAATATGTATAACATTAAATTATTTCTGCCAACAAAGGTAAAATGGAAAAATGCAATTCCCAGATGTTAGTAAATACTTTTTGGCAGGTCAAATTAATTTTTTGAGTGAATGGAGAAAATTTGCTTTCTTTGGGTATCTACTGTCTAACAGCATTGGTGGTTTTGAAGACATATTCAATTTGTTGGAATCAGGGCATCTGGAGGAAGGAAAAAAAAATAATGGTGAAAAATCTGGTTAAAATTCGGAGGGTGTTTAAAGAAGAGATGAATGTAAAAGGGATAATAGAAATATCACTCCTGTGGAACAATTTAGACTTAAAGGGGTACTCCGCCACTAGACATCTTATCCCCTATCCAAAGGATAGGGAAGTAGATGTCGGATCGCGGGGGTCCCGCCTTCACGCTCCCTCCCATAGACTTGCATTGAGGGGGCGTGGTCATGATGTCACAAGCCTCTGGCGCTGCACTCGATACTCTAAGCAAACGCCAAGTGCAGCAGGGAGATCGGTCTCCAGCGGCGAGACCCCCGCGATCAGACATCTATTTTTACAGCATTCCAGGCTAAAGGAGACCTAAAATGGCGGATCCACATGTCACTATATGGGGCAGGGGATTATGGGAGGGCGGGAAAGTACGACGGGAAGGGAGGTAGGCTGGATTACCCTGAATCATATGCGAGCTGTAGCCTATCAGCATTCATTGACCCCTGTGATGTCACAGCCCTTTATAATCGGCAGCCATCTTGTGGATGCTTATTTCATGCCATATACACTGCAGAGATAGGATGGACTGCGTGTCTGTGTGTGTTACACAGACATGCTGAATTGCTTATACCACAGCGTTCCACTGCCAACTGCTAGTCACATCAGCATTGTGGACAGAGAGAAGTGCAGTGCTTTGTTTGTTCTGACTGAGAAGGATTTTACACGATAAACCTCCTATTCCCTTTATTGAACATTTCATCAGAGAAGGGCAGATAGCTTTTTGTTGCCTCATACATATCAACAAGCTGCTTGAACTTTACGAACCACATTATCACAGGAGGCAAGAAAGATTTTTCAGCGCAATTCATCTGCTGCTTATAATTGTGTGTAGATGGTATAAAAACCACTTCACAGCATTCTTAACACTCTGTGACAGAGTGAAATTTAGGGTTTAATCCCTGTTTTTTTTTTGGTGCTGCACTGTTGTGTGCTGCTGCTGTGCAAAAATACGTTTTTTCAGCCGATTATAGTGCATTTGTCTGCCCTCATACATGCATACCACATACCTACATCAAAGCAGTCTACTATTTTGTATCTGTAACAAGTCTAGATACAGGGAAAGTCCTGGCAAAAGTAATCACCAGCTGGTGTTTTACAGAAAGAGTTTTTTTGTGCATTGTTGCACATTTTTTTTGCCCTCATATGTGCATACCACATACGTACATCTAATAAGTGTACCATTTTGTACCTGTTAATCTGTCAAGGGCCTACATACTGTGAAGGTCCAAGCAAAATTACTCACCGGCTGGTGTTTTAAAAAAATACTGAGTTTTTAGGCATATTGTAGCGCATTTTTTTGCCCTGATACGTGCATACCACATACCTACATCTAAGTAGTGTACCATATTGTACCTATTAATCTGTTAAGGGCCTACATACTGTGAAAGTCCAAACAAGAGTACTCACCGGCTGGTGTTTTACAAAAATTACAGAGTTTTTAGGCTCATTGTAGCGCATTTTTCTGCCCTCATAATTGCATACCACATACCTACATCAAAGCAGTCTACTATTTTGTATCTGTAAATCTGTAACAAGTCTAGATAGTGGGAAAGTCCAGGCAAAAGTATTAATTGGCTGGTGTTTTACGAAAATACGTTATCCAAGTGTACTGTAGCGCATTTTTTCCCCCTCATACGTGCATACCACATACTTACATCTAAGTAGTGTACCATTTTGTACCTTTTATTCTGTCAAGGGTCTACATACTGTGAAAGGACAGCCAAAAGTAATCACCTGCTGCTGTTCTAGACAAATACTGTTTAAAGAGTAGTGAAGCGTATTGTAATATCCTCATATTCGCACTAAGTATGTCAGGCAGAGAAGCGCCAGGACATGCACAGAGGAGTGGCAGAGGCCTAAATACTTCAGGCAGAGGTCGCAGCAGACTAGGGGCGAGTGGTAGCAGGAGTCGCAGCGAGAGGCCTGAGCTCTGGTTATCAGCTAGCAGACGTGTCTCGTCCAGCAACCCATCTGCCGCTGTCGATTGGTTAATACGGTTATCCACTTCATCAAAAGTGACATCTGACGCCCCCAGTCAACAGTCGGTGGGTTCCTCAGACATAACCTTCAGTTGGCATGGCCCGGGAGCAGTACCTGTCCTCCCATTGCCTCTATCCTATGCTGTTCCCTCCTCTAAAGAAGTATCTTATGCTGTGGGTTCAGCTCCACTATTCACTGAGGACGATCTAATAGAGGACAGTCAGCAGCTACTGCCCAGCCAAGAAGGGGAGGAGACATGCGCCGCTTGCTCCGCTAGGTGGCCAAGTAGTGATGAGGAGAGTGACGTGGGAGGCAGTGTTGCTAGGGTTCAGGACCTGAACCAGACACTGTTGAGGAAACTGAGGAGGACATCAGTGACATGCAGACACTTCTTGATGATGATGAAGCAGATTGCAATTGGGAGCCGGGTGCAGAAGGGGCTTCATCATCATCAGGAGAAGAGAGTTGCAGGCTGCCCTTGAGGCAGCAGCTGAGCCAGCAAGGCGGTAACATGGTTGGCAGTCAGCATGGTGGCAGGAGTTGAAATTCTGGGGCCAAACGTGCCCGGGGGAGACCACCTGCTTCGCGGCAGCCTACCTTTCCGAGAGATAGTGGAACAGGGGTTCATGGAGATGGCGCCAGTAGCATTCAATTCGTGTGGACTGCAGGTGGGAAAATCAGCTACTCGGCGGTGTGGCAGTTTTCCATCAGGCATCTGGAGGAGGTTCACGTAGCCACATGCAAGATATGTCGGCAGAAGGTGAAGCATGGCCAGGGTCCTAATGTCAGCACCACGGCCCTGTGTCAACACATGCTTCGCCACCATAAAGCGGCCTGGGAGAACCGTGGCTCCGATGTAGTTGTCTAGCCTGCTGCCTCACCCAGTGGCCAGCTGCTCCCTCCTTCAGCAGGCCAAGGCTCCACCACCTCAGCCAAAGGGAACTGTGTGTCATACCCTCCTTCTGTTGCTGCAGATGCTCCTGCTTCTCACACTTTTAGTAAGCCATTCCCCCAACAATCCATTGGCGAAGCCATGTCCAAGAGACAACAGTATGCGCCCACTCATCCAACAGCGCGGAAATTGAATGTGCTCCTGTCTAAGTTGCTGGTGCTGCAGTCCCTCCCTTTTCAGGTGGTGGACTCTACACCTTTCAGAGAATTGATGGCTTGTGCCGAGCCGAGGTGGAGAGTCCCAAGCCGTCATTTCTTTGCGAAGAAGGCAGTACCAGCCCTGCATAAGTTTGTGCAAGAGAAGGTGGGCCAGTCCTTGAGCCTGTCGGTGTGTTCAAAAGTGCATGGCAACGCCGACGGGTGGAGCTTTAGCTACGGGCAGGGACAATACATGTCTTTTACGGCCCACTGGGTAAATGTGGTTCCTGCACAGCCACAACAGCAACTTGGACAGGTCACACCGCTTCCTCCTCCATGCTCTCGCTCTCAGGCAGTCGGTCCTGTGACAGTGTGCAACTCCGCCTCCTTATCCTCCATTGTGTTCTCGGCCTCCACTGTACGTACAAATCCCAGTGGCCCTTCATCGTACCATGTGTGTAGCGCACGTCAGTGTCACGCTGTTCTTCACATGGTTTGCCTTAGCGAACGGAGTAACACAGGGGATTAACTTCTAAAATTCATTCGTCAAGAAATCGGAGTATAGCTTACTTCGCAAAATCTGGAAATGGGAACCATTGTGAACGACAACGGGAAGAACATTGTGTCTGCACTGCGACAAGGAAGTGCGAAACATGTGCCCTGCATGGCACACGTGTTCAATCTGGTTGTCAAGCACTTCCTGAAGTCTTCACCCCATTTGCAAGACATCCTAACAATGGGAAGGAAACTGTGCCACTTGTACACCGCAAAGCATACCCTCCTTGATTTCCAGCGTCAGAACGGTATCCCACAATACAGTCTTATTTGTGACGTTGCCACACATTGGAATTCCACCCTCCATATGTTGAACAGAATATCCGAACAATGAAAAGCCATCACCGATTTCTGGATGATCCAAGCAGATAGGGGTACTCCCCTGTGTAACTTCAATGTGAACCAGTGGCAGCTCATACATGACACCTGCCGTTTGCTGAGGCCCTTTGAGGAAGCCACATTATTTGCAAATCGCCTGGATTACGGGATGAACTACGTAATTCCACTCCTACATTTCCTACAACAAATGATTGAAACAATGGCGGGTCACGGTAATGGAGACATTGCGCCTGCATCTCATGGCTACATGAGCCCTGTGGGGGCTGAAAAGGAGGAAGAAGATGAGGGGCAGAGTGGAGCACAGTTTAGGTTGGATGAGATGGGCAGTGTTTCTAGTCATTGGAAAGGAGAGGAGGAGCATGATCAGCGAGACAGAGGACCCAGACACACCGTGGCAATATGTAGTGGAGCTGGAGGCAAGGAGTCCCTCCGAGTCACTGGCACAAATGGCACGATGCATGCTCAGTTGCTTGCGAAGTTAGTGACTTCTCAAAAATTCGATTCGACCGATTCGCTGAATTTTCTGAAAAAGTTCATTTCAATCCGAATTTTTCAGCGGCGAATCTATATAAAAAATGGCTATTTCTAGCCTACAGACATCCTCAATAGGGGTATAGAAAACTTTGCTGTGTTCTAACATGCATATGGAGTGTGCTGGGGTAGTGATATAATACTATTATTCAGACTAACATGCAGATTACCGGCATCGCTTTTAGAATCACTGCCGCAGAGCGGCACAATGACAGAGCCTGGAGGTGGCATCAGTGATAGGAGACCATATAGTGGCTGAATGACACAGCGTGGAGGTGGTGGCAGCATGAAGAGACCATATAGTGGCTGACTGTCACAGCTTGGATGAGGTTGAAGCATGAGGACACCATATAGTGGCTGAATGACAAAGCATGGAGGCAGTGGCGTTGCGACCCGGGTGCGGGGGGGTGCGGCCCACACCGGGTGACACCAACCTAATGGGGTGACACCAAGACACTCCGCAGCACCCACCCCCATCTGTGCCCTACCGGCCTCCCATCCGTCAGCACCCCCCTACCCCCCCACCTGCGCTGTGTGTGCGGTGCGCCCCTCCGTCAGCAACCCCCCCTTTCACCTGCACTGTGCGCCCGTCCGTCATCACACCCCCCTCCCTCCCCTTCACCAGCACTGTGCCCGGCCTCCGCTCCCACGTTTGCGCCGGCCTGACGTCACACCGCATGGCCGCACAGGAGGACGTCAGTTACGTCACTCACAGGGCGCCCGGTGAGAAGGAGCGCTGCGCTGGATGGGTGAGTTTGTGTGTGTCTGTCTGTCTGTCTCTATCTATGTTTGTGTGTGTGACTCTCTGTGTGTGTGTGTGACTGTGTGTGTATGTGTGTGACTGTGTGTATGTGACTGTGTATGTATGTGACTGTGTGTGTGTGACTGTGTGTGTTTGTGTGACTCTCTGAGTGTGTGTGTGATGTGTGTGACTCTGTGCGTATGTGTTTGTGCGACTCTGTGTTTGTGTGACTGTGTGTGTGTGACTGTGTGACTGTGTTTTTTTGTGTGTGTGTGGGGGGGGGGGGGGGGGGAGACTTTGACCCATTGTGGGGAACCTGCAAGGGAACCTGCGGTCTAATGTGGGGAAACTACTACCAAATGTGCGGAGTCTATGCTACCTAATGTGGGGAGTCTATACTACCTAATGTGGGGAATCTGTGCTACCAAATGTGGGGAGTCTATGCTACCTTATGTGGGGAGTCTATGCTACCTTATGTGGGGAATCTGTGCTACCGAATGTGGGGAATCTATGCTACCCAATGTGGGGAATCTGTGCTACCTAAAGTGGGGAAATTGCTACCTAATGTGGGGAATCTGTGCTACCTAATGTGGGGAAATTGCTACCTAATGTGGGGGAACTGGTACCAAATGTGGGGAATCTGTGCTGCCTAATGTGGGGAAAAGATGTACCTAATGTGGGGAAACTGCTACCTACCTAATGTGGGGGAACTGCTGCCTACCTAATGCTCCCCCCTGGTAGTAGCACCCTCATTATCCACCAGCAACACCCCCCCCCCCCCCAGCAACAGTACCTCCATCAGCAGATCCTGATGGTGGATGATGGCGGTGCTCCTGCCAGGGGGATGATCCTGCCAATGGATGATGGGGTTGATACTGCCAGGGGGGATGGCCAGTAGCACCCTCATCATCCTCCAGCAACACCCCCCCAGTAGTAGCACCCCCATCATCCACTAGCAACACCACCAATACCCCCCTCCCGTGGTAATAGCATCAGCTAATGGATGTTGAGGGGTGTTACTGCGGTTGTGGTATTATATTCAGAGGGTGCACTGTATGGCAACGTTACATTCAGAGAGCGCAGTTTGTGGTAGTATTATATTCAGAGGGCGCAGTTTGTGGTAGTATTATATTCAGAGGGCGCAGTGGGTGGTAGTATTATATTCAGAGGGCGCAGTTTGTGGTAGTAATTTTAGAGATGAGCGAACTTACAGTAAATTTGATTTGTCACGAACTTCTCGGCTCGGCAGTTGATGACTTATCCTGCGTAAATTAGTTCAGCCTTCAGGTGCTCCGGTGGGCAGGAAAAGGTGGAGACAGTCCTAGGAAATAGTCTCCTAGGACTGTATCCACCTTTTCCAGCCCACGGGAGCACCTGAAAGCTGAACTCATTTATGCAGTAAAAGTCATCAACTGCCGAGCCGAGAAGTTTGTGATGAGTTGAATTTACTGTAGTTCGCTCATCTCTAAGTATTATATTCAGAGGGCGCAGTGGGTGGTAGTATTATATTCAGAGGCTACAGTATGTGTCGGTATTATATTCAGGGGTACAGTATGTGGCAGATTTATATTCAGGGGTACAGTATGTGGCAGATTTATATTCAGAGGGTACAGTAGTACAGTATGTGGCAGATTTATATTCAGAGGGTGCAGTTTGTGGTAGTATTATATTCAGAGGGTGCAGTGGGTGGTAGTATTATATTCAGAGGGTACAGTATGTGGTAGTATTATATTCAGTGGGTACAGTGTGTGGGGGTATTATATTCAGGGGTACAGTATGTTGCAGATTTATATTCAGGGGTACAGTATGTGGCAGATTTATATTCAGGTGTACAGTATGTGGCAGATTTATATTCAGAGGGTACAGTATGTGGCAGATTTATGTTCAGAGGGCACAGTGTGTGGTAGTGTTATATTCAGAGGGCACAGTGGGTGGTAGTATTATATTCAGTGGGTACAGTGTGTGGCGGTATTATATTCAGGGGTACAGTATGTGGCAGATTTATATTCAGAGTGTACAGTATGTGTTGGTATTATATTCAGAATGTACAGTGTGTGGTAGTATTATATTCAGTGGGTACGGTATGGAAGGTTTATAATCAAAGAGTATAGTGTATAGTAGTATTATATTTAGAGGATACAGTGTCTGGCAGGTTTATAATAATAATTGTTTTCATATACAGGATGAGAATGCGCTGACATACTGAGGAGTCATCTGGGCATGATGCGCTCACCGGTATCTGATGTTTAGGCAGTCCACGTTAATGTCCAAACAGGGGCAAGGGCTGTTTGCCGGTTCTCTGATGCACTCCAGTAGTCGGCCTCGTGGAGTTGGCGTGTGACGTCACTGGGAGCTCTGCTGGAACAACGGCCTCACCGGAGTGGAGATGGAAGAAAGGGTCGACATTTCAGTACCCTGAAACGCGTCTAGGAAGTAGATGCCATCCTTATGTGCGACCTTATACCTGGCAGTTGCAGTCTTATCTAAAACACCTTGCAGAGGATCTTTGCGGTCAACATCTACGGCTCCTATCCCATTTCCATCTCCACTCCGGTGAGGCCGTTGTTCCAGCAGAGCTCCCAGTGACATCACACGCCAACTCCACGAGACGGACTACTGGAGTGCATCAGAGAACCGGCAAACAGCCCTTGCCCCTCATCGGACATTAACGTGGACTGCCTAAACATCAGATACCGGTAAGCGCATCATTTCTACCCCTAAAGCGTTTTTACAATCCTTTGCATACAGACGGGCAGTTTAACATAACGGGTCCGGTGCTGTCCGGACCAGCTGCCACTACCACCGGGAATACCTCTAGTCAGCGCCTGCCAGCGCAGACTAATACGGGCATTCTAGTCCACAGACTTTTTACCACATCTAACTCTGCTGGAACTTTTAACATCTGAACTTTTAACATCTCTGCTTGGTGAATACCGCAATCCTGATATATTTTTATACCAGAAGGATAATATTGCAACATTGTTCCATAATAACTGCCATTCATACTAATTACCATTCATCCTCTTTGAAAGTACAGTTTTTTGTGATTTATTACACTCACACCCTTACAAGGAATCATATATTGCTAAGATATATTTTATCTGCTATATGAACGCACATTAGAGGCCTCAGGAATTATTTTAGTATATTTTATTTTATGGTTCGATCCCCCCATAGGGCCCTGTGAGGGGATCATCTTAATCTTTTTTTATATAATTGATGTGATATTATAATAAATATTACTGTTAATTGAAGCACGGTCTATTCCATTCATTATAATTTTATATACACTTTCCTTGAGGTTTTGGGTAAATATTTTTGCTATAGAAACTTTTCCTTTTGCACCTAGGGTATAGGTGCCTACCCAATCTAACCTCGGATTAGTGTATTAATTTGAGCTGCACTTATTCTTTTTCTTTAGATTTGTAAATTACTTCTATTTAAAAATCTTAATCCTTCCAGTACTTATTAGCTGCTGTATAAGCGATTCACAGGAAGTTATTTTCTTTTTTAATTTCTTTTCTGTCTGACCACAGTGCTCTGTGCTGACACCTCTGTCCATGTCAAGAACTGTCCATAGTAGGAGCAAATCCCCATAGCAAACCTTTCCTGCTCTGGACAGTTCCTGACATGGACAGAGGTGTCAGCAAATAGCACTGTGGTCAGACTGAAAAGAACTACACAACTTCCTGTGGAGCATACACCAGCTTATAAGTACTGTAAGGATTAAGATTTTAGATAGAAGTAATTTAAAAATCTGTTTAACTTTCTGGCACCAGTTGATATAAAAGTAAATGTTTTCCAGTGGAGTACCCCTATAAGTAATTTTGGGAGCTGTATATTTAAATGGTGAAAACTTCTTTAACACTTTCCCATTCTGTGGCAACTGGTATATCTGATTATTATACTGGAATTTCTCACAATGCGCTACAACAGTGGTGTCTGTCACAACAGGCTAAAAACTTACTGGGGGTAGGGGGTAGGTATGGAGGTGACACCATTTTCTACCGCACCGGGTGACACCAACCCTAGCAACGCCACTGCGTGGAGGTGTTGGCAGCATGAGGACACCATATAGTGGATGAATGGCACAGCCCGGAGTTGCCAGCAGCATGAGAAGGCACTAGGCATTCACAATCCCTAAGATTAAAAGATGAATTTAGAAATGTAAACCGAAGATTTTGGATAGCTGGTGCTACCTGCCATAACATAATTTTATTCCCAGACTCAGGCACAGCAGTGGCATCAGTAAACCATATATTGGCTGAATGACACAGCCTGGATTTGACTGAAGCATGAGTACACACCAGGGCTTCACAATCCCCAAGAAAAAAACACAAGAATTTTTGAAATTTAAAATGAAGATTTTGGATAGCTGGTGCTACCTATCATAACATTTTTATTCCCAGACCCATGGCCAGCAGCAGCATCAGTAAACCATATATTGCCTGACTGACACAGCCTGGAGATGGCTGATGCATGAGTACACACCAGGGCTTCACAATCCCTAAAAAAAAACACAACAATTTTTGACATTTCTGAAGAAGATTTTGGATAGCGGGTGCTACCTATGATAACTTTTTAATTTCCCACACCCAGGCCCAGCAGCGGCATCAGTAAACCATGTATTGCCTGAATGACACAGCCTGGAGTTGGCTGATGCATGAGTACACACCAGGGCTTCACGATCCCTAAGAAAAAACACAACAATTTTTGAAATTTTAGAAGAAGATTTTGGATAGCGGGTGCTACTTACATAGTTACATAGTTAGTACGGTTGAAAAAAAAACATACGTCCATCAAGTTCAACAAGGGAGACATACGTCCATCAAGTTCAACTTATCATAACATTTTAATTCCCAGACCCAGGGCCAGCAGCGGCATCAGTAAACCATATATTGCCTGAATGACACAGCCTGGAGTTGACTGAAGCATGAGGAGACAATTGAAATGTCAGATTTTTTTAATTTGAAATTTAAATCAAAGTTTGAGAGTCCCGGACCCTGGCGTGTGGGTACAAAGTACCAAATCTAACAAGCCCCCACAGGGCTCATGTGGCCGGGAGATGTAGGTGCAACGTCTCCATTGCCCTGACCGGCCATTGTTTCCAAGACTAACAATGTGAAGAAGGCAAACAATGAAGAACAGTGTGACACCGCCGTGCCCTGCACACATGGTATGCTTAAGGGCCACTGAGACTTGTCTGGGCAGTGAAGGCTTAGGACACAGTGGAGGATGTGGAGGCGGAGTCGCACACTGTCACAGGACCAACGGGCTGACAGAGTGGAGCAGGAACCTGCATGAGTACACAAGCCCTAAAATTAAAAGGTGAACATTGAAATCTTTATTGAAGATGCATGTTATGTAGTGCTACCATCCAAAAATTTAAGGCCCAAGCCCAGAAGCATGAGTAAGCCAAGTGATTCCTGAGACAAGACACAGGAGCAGTCAGGAGCAGTTATCAGCAGTACACCCGAGGGTTTCATAACCCCTTATATTTAAAGATCAATGTTGAAATTTGCATTAAGCATGTATTTAGCTACTGCTAAACATCGAAAAATGAAAGGCCCTAGGCCCGAATCATCAGTGAGGCAAGTAGTTCCAAAAAGACACAGGATAAGTCAGGAGCAGGCATTCGCAGTACCCAAGAGGGTTTCATAACCCAAGAGGGCTTCATAACCATAATTGTGAAGTGTTGGTGCAGCAGCATGGTCAATCTACTCTGAGGCATCTGGCATTGGTGGCTGGAAATGCTGGCTGATCCATCCCTGATTCATCTTCCCAAAGGTCAGTCTCTCCACATTTTTCGTGGACAGACGAGTTCACTTTGGGGTGACTATACCCCCTGCCGCACTAAACACCCGCTCTGATGGCACACTACTGGCAGGGCAGGACAGCTTTTCCAGGGGCAAACTCTGCTAGTTGCGGCCATATATCAAGTTTGGCTGCCCAAAACTCCAGTGGATCTTCAAGGTTTGTTGGCATGGCCATGTCAAGGTATGCCACCACCTGCTGGTTCAGGTCCTGCTCCATGTCTAACTGCTGCTGATGAGTTGCTTCACTATGCGGGTGAAGTAAGCTACTCATCACCGACTGTAGACTTAGGCTGTTGATAATGGAGCTGCTACTGCTCCTGCCACCCCTCCAGCAGCCATGGCAGTGGAAGGTGAGCACAGAGAACCCCCCGAGTCAGACCTGTGAGTGGATGGACCGTGTCGCCGATAGGCATCGGCCAACTGACTACGTAAGATCTCTCTGTAGTAGTTCAGTTTGTCCTCCCTCTCAGTTGGTGTAAAAAAGGCCCCCATTCTGGGACGGTAGCAAGGGTCCAATAAGGTGGAGAGCCAGAAGTCATCCCATTGACGAATTTTGACAATTCGGGGGTCACTACGCAAGCAACTGAGCATGAATCGTGCCATTTGCGCATGTGACTCGGAGGGACTACCTGCCTCCATCTAAACTGCATACTGCCATGGTGTGTCTTGGTCCTCTGTCTCGTCTTCTTCATAACCCTCTAGCTCCTCTGGCTGCTCCTCCTCTCCTGTCCGATGACTAGAAACACTGTCCATCTCATCCAACCTAAACTGTGCTCCACTCTGCCCCTAATCCTCCTCCTCCAGTTCAGCCCCCACAGGGCTCATGTAGCCACTACGTCTCCATTGCCGTGACCAGCCATCATTTCAATCATTTGTAGTTGGAAAATTAGGAGTGGAATTACGTTGTTCATCCAATAATCAAGGCCACTTACAAATAATGTGGCCCTACTCAAAGGGCCTCAGCAAACGGCAGGTGTCATGTATGAGCTGCAACTGGTTCACATTGAAGTTACACAGGGGGGTACTCCTATCTGCTTGGATTATCAAGAAATCGGTGAAGGCTTTTCTTTGTTAGTATAGTCTGTCCAACATATGGAGGATGGAATTCCAACATGTGGCAACGTCACAAATAAGACTATGTTGTGGGATACCATTCTGACGCTGCAGCTCAAGGAGGGTGTGCTTTGCGGTGTACGAGTGGCTGATGTGCATGCACAGTTTCCTTGCCATTGTCAGGATGTCTTGCAAATGGGGTGAAGACTTCAGAAAGTGCTTGACAACCAGATTCAACACTTGTGCCATGCAGGGCGCATGTTTCACACTTCCTTGTCGGATGTTTCAAACTTTCTTGTTCTTCCCGTTGTCGGTCACCATGGTTACCATTTCCAGATTTCGTGGAGTAAGCCATACTCCAATTTCTTGACAAATTAATTTTAGCAGTTCCACCCCTGTGTGACTCTGTTCGCCAAGGCAAACCATGTAAAGAACAGCGTGACACCTCCGTGCCCTACACTCATGGTACGATGAAGGGCCACTAAGATTTGTACGTGCAGTGGAGGACGAGGACACGGTGGAGGATGAGGAGGCGGAGTCTCACACTGTCACAGGGCCAACTGCCTGAGAGCGAGAACGTGGAGGAGGAAGCAGTGTGACTTGTCCAAGTTGCTGTTGTGGCTGTGCAGGAACCACATTTACCCAGTGGGCCGTAAAAGACATGTATTGTCCCTGCCCGTAGTTACAGCTCCACACAACTGCGCTGCCGTGCACTCTTGAACACACCGACAGGCTCAAGGACTGGCCTACCTTCTCTTGAACAAACTTATGCAGGGCGGGTACTGACTTCTTCACAAAGAAATGACGGCTTGGGACTCTCCACTTAGGCTCGGCACAAGCTATCAATTCTCTGAAAGGTGCAGAGTCCACCACTTGAAAAGGGTGGGACTGCAGCACCAGCAACTTAGACAGGAGCACATTCAACTTCTGCCCCATTGGATAAGTGGGCGCATACTGTTGTCTCTTGGACATGGCTTTGCCAATGGATTGTTGGCGGAAGGGCTGACTAAAAGCGGGAAAAGCAGGAGCATCTGGAGCGACAGAAGGAGGCTTTGACACACAGCTCCCTTCGGCTGAGTTGGTGAAGCCTTGGCTGGATGAAGGAGGGAGCAGCTGGCCACTGGGTGATGCAGCAGGTTGGACCACTACATCGGAGCCACAGTTCTCCCAGGCCACTTTATGGTGGCGAAGCATGTGTTGATACAGGGCCGTGGTGCCGACATTGGGACCCTGGCCACGCTTCACCTTCTGCCGACATATCTTGCATGTGGCTACGTGAACCTCCTCCGGATGCCTGAGGGTAAACTGCCACACCGCCGAGTAGCTGATTTTCCCATCTACAGTCTGTACTAATTGACTGCTACTGGCGCCGTCTCCAGGAACCCCTGTTCCACTATCTCTCGGAAAGGTAGGCTGCCGCGAAGCAGGTGGTCTCCTCCGGGCACGTTTGGCTCCAAAATTTTCACTCCTGCCACCATGCTGACTGCCAACCATGCTACCGCCTTGCTCGCTCAGCTGCTGCCTCAAGGGCAACCTGCAACTCTCTTCTGCTGATGATGATGAAGCCCCTTCTGCACCCGGCTCCTAATTGCGATCGGCTTCATCATCATCAAGAAGTGTCTGCATGTCACTGATGTCCTTCTCAGGTTCCTCAACAGTGTCTGGTTCAGGACCCTGAACCCTAGAAACACTGCCTCCCACGTCACTCTTCTCATCACTACTTGGTCGCCTAGCGGAGCAAGCGGCGCATGTCTCCTCCCCTTCTTGGCTGGGCAGTAGCTGCTGACTGTCTTCTATTAGATAGTGCTCAGTGAATAGTGGAGCTGAACCCACAGCATAAGATACTTCTTTAGAGGAGGGAACAGCATAGGACAGAGGTAATGGGAGGACAGGTACTGCTCCCGGGCCATGCCAACTGAAGGTTGTGTCTGAGGAACCCACCGACTGTTGACTGGGGGTGTCAGATGTCACTTGTGATGAAGTGGATAAGCATGTTAACCAATCGACGACGGCAGATGGGTTGCTGGTCGAGACACGACTGCTGGCTGATAACGGGAGCTCAGGCCTCTAGCTGCGACTCCTGCTACCACTCGCCCCTAGTCTGCTGCGACCTCTGCCTGAAGTATTTAGGCCTCTGCCACTCCTCTGTGCATGTCCTGGCACTTCTCTGCCTGACATACTTAGTGTGTATATGGGGGTATTACAATACGCTTCACTACTCTTTAACAGTATTTGTCTAGAACAGCAGCCGGTGATTACTTTTGACTTTCTTTTCACAGTATGTAGGCCCTTGACAGATTAACAGGTACAAAATGGTACACTAATTAGATGTACAAATGCGGTATGCACTGATGAGGGCAGAAAACTGTGCTACAATGAGCATAAAAAATCTGTAATTTTTGTAAAACACCAGCCGGTGAGTACTATTGTTTGGACTTTCACAGTATATAGGCCCCTGACAGATTAACAAGTACAAAATGGTACACTGCTTAGGTGTAAGTATGCGGTATGCACTGATGAGTGCAGAAAAATGAGGTACAATGAGCCTAAAAACTCTGTAATTTTTGTAAAACACCAGTGGGTGAGTACTATTGTTTGGACTTTCACAGTATGTAGGCCCTTGAAAGATTAACAGGTACAAAATGGTACACTCTTTGGATGTACGTATGCTGAATTGCCAGGATCCGGACTGGCAGGAGTTAGCAGGAGGTGGATCCGCTGTGCCAGAGAGGACATGACGTGGGCCGTACCAGGGGAACGGAGTCTAAGGAGTTACTGGTTTTCACCAGAGCCCGCCGCAAAGCGGGATGGTCTTGCTGCGGCAGGTAACCCCCAGGTCGTTCCATCCAGTAGCGACTCAACCTCTCTGGCTGCTGAGATGAGGCAAGGTACAAGAGGATCAGGCAGAGGTGAGGGCAGATGTAGCAAAAGGTCAGGGCAGGCAGCAACGGTTCTCAGGCAGTGGTCAATAGCAACAGGTTCAGCAACAGGCAGGGAATACACACAAACACTTTCTCTAGGGCACTAAGGCAACAAAGATCCGGCAGGAAGTTGTGGGAGGAGATGGTACTTATAGGCAGTGCACAGGTGCAGGCCTAATTAAGTCAAAGCAGAACCTTTAACCCTAGATTAACCACTTTGGATCAGGCACCAATCACTGGTGCACTGGCCCTTTAAATTTAAGAGTTCCGGCACGCGCGCCCTATAGAACGGGGACGCGTACGCCGAGACCTGGTGACCGGAGCGCTGCCTTGGGACACACGCTGTGAGCACCGAGGTAAGCAGGGTGCCCGGAGCGCTCAGCGTAACAGTACCCCCCCTTAGGTCTCCCCCTCTTTTTGGTACCCAAGAACTTGAAGATGAGACTGCGGTCCAGGTCCAGATGTTCTCCTCTGGCTCCCAAGATCTCTCCACAGGACCGCAGCCCTCCCAGTCAACCAGAAAAAATGTATTTCCCCTGACTGATCTAATGGCCAAGATTTCTTTAACGGAAAATACATTTGAGGTACCAGAGACTGGGGTAGGAGGAAGATCCTTGGGGGAGTAGCCATTAAATGTGGCAGGTTTCAGAAGAAACACATGGAAGCTGTTGGAAATCCGGAGAGATGGAGGGAGATGGAGTTGATAGGACACAGGATTGATCCTTTTCTTGACCTTGTAAGGACCCAAGTAGCAGGGGCCCAATTTATAACTTGGGATCTTAAAACGTACAAATTTGGCAGACAACCACACCTTGTCTCCTGGGAAGAAAACTGGAGGGGCCCGACATTCCTTGTCGGCGTGGATTTTCATGCGGGCGGAGGCCAGAAGAAGAGAGAGACGCGTCTCTCGCCAAATGGCAGAAAAGTCCCTTACTAATTCGTCCACAGCTGGAACTCCGGAGGAAGTAGACAGAGGCAAAGGCGGCAAAGGGTGGTGGCCATACACCACAAAGAAAGGAGACTTAGAAGTGGCAGAAGATTCTTTGGGGTTGTAGGAGAACTCTGCCCAAGGAAAGAAGATCCACCAAATCATCCTGGCGGGAAGAGACAAAGTGCCGTAGATAGTCTCCCAAAATCTGATTGATGCGTTCCACTTGTCCGTTGGACTGAGGATGGTAAGAAGATGGGAAGTCCAGCTTTATCTTTAGTTGTCCACAGAGGGCTCTCCAGAATTTTGAGATGAACTGAACACCTCTGTCAGATACAATATGAGTTGGTTGTCCATGGAGGCGAAAGATGTGGCTAAGGAACTGTCTTGCCAGCTTAGGCGCAGAAGGGAGAGACAAGGGAACAAAGTGTGCCATTTTGGAGAAACGGTCCACCACCACCCAAACAACAGTCTTGCCATGAGAGGGTGGCAGATCGGTGACAAAGTCCATGGCGATATGAGACCATGGAGTCTCAGGAACTGGGAGATGGTGGAGCAAACCGGCTGGTTTCAGGCGAGGAGTCTTATCCTGGGCGCAGACCGCACAAGCTTGGAGAAACTCAGTTGCGTCCCTCTCCATGGACGGCCACCAATACTGTTTGGAGATGAGAAGAAGGGTCTTCTGGATACCAGGATGTCCAGCTAGCAAGGAAGAATGTCCCCACTTTAGTACTTTCAGGCAACGATGGGGAGATATGTAGGTTTTCCCAGGAGGAAGGCAGCGTAGATCCACAGGAGCCACGGTGACCAAACGCTCAGGCGGGATGATGTGTTGTGGTGTGACCTTGACCCCCCGCGACATCAGAGGAATGGGAAAGGGCATCGGCACGGACGTTCTTACTTGCAGGCCTGAAGTGAATCTGGTAGTTAAACCGGGCAAAAAACAAAGACGTGCAAGCTTGGCGGGGGTTGAATCTCTGAGCAGATTGAAGATAGGAGAGGTTCTTGTGATCTCTGTAGATATTAATGGGGTGAGGAGCACCTTCCAGTAGGTGACTCCACTCCTCCAGAGCCAGCTTGATGGCCAAAAGTTCCCTGTCTCCAATGGAGTAATTCCTCTCTGCCGGGGAGAAGGTATTGGAGAAAAAAAAGCAGGAAATTGTTTTACCTTTAGAGATTTTCTGTGTGAGCACGGCTCCTGCTCCCACGAAGGAGGCGTCTACCTCCAAGTAGAAAAGTTTTGAGGGATCGGGTATGGATAGGACTAGAGCAGAGACAAAGGCAGATTTGAGAGCGCAGAAGGCCTGCTCGGCCTGTGGAGGCCACGACTTGGGATTAGCCCCCTTTTTGGTCAAGGCCACGATAGGGATGAGGCCAGTCCAGGACTGCAGAAAGCTTGTCAGGATCCATTTGAAGAACCTTGGAAGAAATGATGTACCCCAGAAAGGGAAGGCTGGTACGATCAAACTGGCACTTTTCAAATTTAGCATACAGATGATTCTTCCTCAGACAGGATAGTACAAGACGGACATGCGCATGGTGTTGATCCAGATTAGAGGAAAATATGAGGATGTCGTCCAAGTAAACTACCACACAGGTGTAGAGCAGGTCTCTGAAAAGGTAATTAACGAAGTCTTGGAAGACGGCAGGTGCATTGCAGAGTACGAAGGGCATGACCAGATACTCAAAATGACCATCTCTGGTATTAAAAGTGGTCTTCCATTCGTCACCTTCTCAAATCCGAATAAGATTGTAGGCCCATCTAAGATCCAACTTAGTGAAGAACTTGGCGCCTTGTAGACGGTCAAAGAGTTAAGCAATCAGGGGAAGAGGGTAACGGTTCTTGATGGTAATGCTGTTAAGTCCCCGATAATCAATGCACGGCGAAGAGTGCCGTCTTTCCTGGTAACAAAAAAGAATCCAGCTCCGGTTGGAGAGGAGGATATCCTGATAAACCCTCTATGTAAATTCTCCTGAATGTACTCAGACATGGCGAGAGTCTCTGGAGGAGAAAGAGGGTAGATCCTTCCCCTAAGCGGAGTGGTACCAGGCTGCAAGTCAATGGGGCAGTCATATGGCCTGTGTGGAGGCAACACCTCTGCTTGTTTCTTACAGAAAACATCCGAAAAGTCCATATTTGGTTCAGGCAGGCCTGGAGGAGGAGAGACAACTGGTGCAAACTTGGCTTCAACCGGCTTGAAACATATGCCGAAACAAGAAGAGCCCAACCTTCGGACCTCTCCGGAGTACCAATCCAGAATGGGACAATGGTGCTGGAACCAAGGCAGTCTTAAAATGGTTCAGAGGTGCAGTGAGGTAACACAATTTCTCTGAATGCAGGACTCCAATATCCATCTGGAGGGGCTCAGTACGAAACTGCACAGTGCCGTCAAGTCTCTCTCCATTGACAGTAGAGATGAAGAAGGACTTTTGCAGGCGAACCACAGGGATGTTGAACTTGCTGACCAGCGAGGCGTCTATGAAGTTACCAGCGGAGCCGGAATCCAGAAAGGCGGTGGCAGCAAAGGATGTCTTGGAAGATACTGAAATCCGCACGGATACAGTAAGCCATGGAGAGGTGGTATTCACACCTAGCAACGCCTCTCCAACGTTAACTAGGGTGTGCGCGTTTCCCTGGCGCAGTGGATGGAGAGAACAGTCTTTTAGGAAGTGCTCTGTACTAGCACAGTACAAACAGAGGTTCTCGTTTCTGCGGCGGTTCCTCTCTTGAGTGGTCAGGCGAGACCGATCCACCTGCATGTTTTCCTTGGCAGGAGGTCCAGTAGAGGGTTGCGGTGGATGCAGGAGGACAGGAGCCAAACGAGAATAGCGTCTGGGGCGAACCCTTTTCCTGAAGAAGTTCCTCACATCTCTCAGCGAAACGCAAATCAATCCTGGTGGCCAAGTGGATGAGGTCACCCAGGGAGGTAGGCATTTCTCGTGTGGCTAAGACATCCTTTATATCGCTGGATAAGCCTTTCTTGAACATGGCACAGAGCGCCTCATTATTCCAGGAGAGTTCAGAAGCAAGGGAACGGAAACGGATGGCGTAATCGCCCACTGAAGAACTCCCCTGGGTCAAGTTCAGTAATGCAGTCTCTGCAGAGGAAACCCGGGCTGGCTCCTCAAAGACACTCCGGATTTCCAGGAAGAAACCCTGGACACTTGCAGTGGCAGGATCGTTGCGGTCCCAAAGCGGTTTAGCCCAGGCCAGGGCCTTCCCAGAAAGCAGGCTGACTACAAACGCCACCTTGGCACGATCAGAGGAAAACTGGTCGTCCAACATCTCAAGATGGAGGGAGCATTGCGACAAAAATCTGCGGCACAGCTTGGGATCACCGTCAGACTTGGCTGGCATGGACAAGCGGACTCTTGAACTGGAGATGGCAGCTGGCAGTAGTGGTGAAGCAGGTGCAGGCGGAGGTGACAGTTGTTGCTGAGCTTGCAGGAGTTGCTGAAACATGGCGGTCAACTGAGCCAGCTGTTGACCTTGCTGGGTAATCTCCTGCGACTGCTGGGCCACAATGGATGTGAGATCTGAGAGGCTAGGTAGAGGCACCTCAGCGGGATCCATGGCCGGATCTTACTGGCAGGATCCAGACTGGCAGGAGCTAGCAGGAGCTGGAGGTGGATCCGCTGTGCCAGAGAGGAGATGACGTGGGCCGTACCAGGGGAACGGAGTCTAAGGAGTTACTGGTTTTCCACAGAGCCTGCCACAAAGTGGGATGGTCTTGCTGCGGCAGGTAACCCCCAGGTTGTTCCACCCAGTAGCGACTCAACCTCTCTGGCTGCTGAGACGAGGCAAGGTACAAGAGGATTAGGCAGAGGCGAGGTCAGACGTAGCAAAAGGTCAGGGCAGGCAGCAACGGTTCTCAGGCGGTAGTCAATAGCAACAGGTTCAGCAACAGGCAGGGAATACACACAAACGCTTTCTCTAGGGCACAAAGGCAACAAAGATCCGGCAGGAAGCTGTGGGAGGAGATGGTACTTATAGGCAGTGCACAGGTGCAGGCCTAATTAAGTCAAAGCAGAACCTATAACCCTAGATTACACACTTTGGACCAGGCACCAGTCACTGGTGCACTGGCCCTTTAAATTTAAGAGTCCCGGTACGCGCGCGCCCTATAGAGCGGGGACGTGTACGCCGAGACCGGGTGACTGAAGCGCTGCCTGGGGACACACGCTGTGAGCGCAGCGAGGTAAGCAGGGTGCCCGGAGCGCTCAGCGTAACAGGTATTCACTGATGAGGGCAGAAAAATGCGCTACAATGAGCTTAAAAACGCTGCAATTTTTGTATAACACCAGCCGGTGAGTACTATTGTTTGGACTTTCACAGTATGTAGGCCCTTGACAGATTAACAGGTACAAAATGGTACACTACTTGGATGTACGTATGTGGTATGCACGTATGAGGGCAAAAAAATGCGCAACAATAAGCAGAATAACTCTGTATTTTTGTAAAACACCAGCCAGTGAGTACTGTTGCTTGGACTTTCACATCATGTAGGCCCTTGACAGATTAACAGGTACAAAATGGTACACTAATTAGATGTATGTATGCGGTATGCACTGATGAGGGCAGAAAACAGGACAACAAGAAAAACTCAGTATTTTTGTAAAACACCAGCAGGTGATTACTTTTGCCAGGACTTTCCCTGTATCTAGACTTGTTACAGATACAAAATAGTAGAATGCTTTGATTTAGGTATGTGGTATGCAGGTATGAGGGTAGACAAATGCACTACAGTCGGCTGAAAAAACATATTTTTGAACAGCAGCAGGACACAATAGTGCAGCACCACCAAAAATAAAACAGGGATTAAACTCTAAATTGCACTCTGTCACAGATTGTTAAGAATGGTGTGCACTGGTTTTTATACAGTCTACACACAATTATAAGCAGCAGATGATTTCTGGAGGAAAAAAAAGCACAGAATTACGCTGAAAAATAAGGTGATAAGGTGGTTCATAAAGTTCAGGCAGCTTGTTGATATGTATGAGGCAACAAAAAGCTATCTGCCCTCTCTGATGAAATGCTCAATAACGTGAATAGGAGGTTTATATATCGTAAGATCCTTCTCAGTGAGAACACCAAAGCACTGCACTTCTGTCTATCCACGATGCTGATGTGACTAGCAGTTGCCAGTGGTACGCTGTGGTATAAGCAATTCACACACACACGCAGTCCGTCCTCTCTCTCTGTGCATGGATGAAATGAGCAGCAGCAAGATGGCTGCCAATTATATAGGGCTGTGACATCACAGGGGTCAATGAATGCTGGTAGGCTGCATCTCGCATGTGATTCAGGGTCATCCCACCTACCTCCCTTCCCACTGTACTTTCCCTCCCTCCCATAATCCCCTGCCCCATGTACTCACATGTGGGTCCGCCATTTTAGGTCTCCTTTAGCTGGGAATGCTGTAAAATGGAATTTAATGAAGTGATTCACGCAATAGAATCGTGGCGATATTCGCCTTCATTGCGAATCGAATATTTAATGAAATTCGTAACAAATTCGGGTTTGTCAGCTTCGATTAGCTCATCTCTAGTAGTGATCCCCGAATTGTAAAAATTAGTCAGTGGGATGACTTCTGGCTCTCCACCTTATTGGACCCTCGCTACAGGCACAGAATGGGGGCCTTTTTTACACCCACTCAGAGGGAGGACCAACTGAACTACTACAGAGAGATCCTACGTAGTCAGTTGGCCGATGCCTATCAGCGACATGGTCCATCCATTCACAGGTCTGACTCGGGGGGCCCTCTGCTCTCACTTTCCACTGCCATGGCTGCTAGGGAGGGGAGGGGTGGCAGGAGCAGTAGCAGCACCATTATCAACAGCCTAAGTCTACAGTCGGTGATGTGTACCTTTCTTCACCTGTATAGTGAAGCAACTCATATGCAGCAGGTAGACATGGAGCAGGACCTGAACCAGCAGATGGTGGCATACCTTGACATGGCCATGCCAACAAACCTTGAAGATCAGCTGGACTTCTGGGCAGCCAAACTTGATTTATGGCCTCAACTAGCAGAGTTTGCCCCTGAAAAGCTGTCCTGCCTGGCCAGTAGTGTGCCATCAGAGCGGGTGTTTAGTGCATCCGGGGCCATAGTCACCCCAAGGCGAACTCGTCTGTCCATGAAAAATGTGGAGAGACTGACCTTTGTGAAGATGAATAAGGCATGGATCAGCCAGGATTTCCAGCCACCAATGCCAGATGCCTCAGAGTAGATTGACCATGCTGCTACACCAACACTTCACAATTATGGTTATGAAACCCTCTTGGGTTATCAATTAGGGTTATCAAACCCTCTTGGGTACTGCAAATGCCTGCTCCTGACTCATCCTGTGTCTTTCATGAACTACTTGCCTCACTGATGCTTCTGGCCTTCGGCCTTTAACCCCTTAAGGACTTAGCCCTTTTTCACCTTAAGGACTCGGCCATTTTTTTCAATTCTGACCACTGTCACTTTAAACATTAATAACTCTGGGATGCTTTTAGTTATCATTCTGATTCCGAGAATGTTTTTTTGTGACATATTCTACTTTAACATAGTGGTCATTTTTTGTGGTAGCTTGCATCTTTTCATGGTGAAAAATCCCAATATTTGATGAAAAAATTGAAAATTTAGCATTTTTCTAACTTTGAAGCTCTCTGCTTGTAAGGAAAATGGATATTCAAAATAATTTATTTTTCTTGGTTCACATATGCAATATGTCTACTTTATGTTTGCATCATAAAATTTATGAGTTTTTACTTTTGGAAGACACCAGAGGGCTTCAAAGTTCAGCAGCAATTTTCAAATTTTTCACAAAATTTTCAAACTCACTATTTTTCAGTGACCAGTTCAGTTTTGAAGTGGATTTGAAGGGTCTTCATATTAGAAATACCCCACAAATCACCCCATAAAAACTGCACCCCCTAAAGTATTCAAAATGACATTCAGTCAGCGTAGTAATAGCAGAAAACACCCCCCAAAATTTGAAACCAAATTTCTCCCGATTCAGAAAACACCCCATATGGGGGTGAAAAGTGCTCTACTGGCGCACTACAGGTCTCAGAAGAGAAGGAGTCACATTTGGCTTTTTGAAAGCAAATTTTGCTCTGGGGGCATGCCGCATTTAGGAAGCCCCTATGGTACCAGAACAGCAAAAAAAAAAAACACATGGAATACTATTTTGAAAACTAGACCCCTCGGGGAACGTAATAAGGGGTAAAGTGAACCTTAATACCCCACAGGTGTTTCACGACCTTTGCATATGTAAAAAAAAAAAAATTCCTTAAATGCTTGTTTTCCCAAAAATGTTACATTTTAAAAAAGGGTAATAGCAGAAAATACCCTCCAAAATTTGTAACACAATTTCTCCCGAGTACGGCGATATCCCATATGTGACCCTAAACTGTTGCCTTGAAATACGACAGGGCTCCAAAGTGTAGCGCCATGCGCATTTGAGGCCTAAATTAGGGACTTGCATAGGGGTGA
Source organism: Hyla sarda (assembly GCF_029499605.1). Classification (NCBI taxonomy): domain Eukaryota; kingdom Metazoa; phylum Chordata; class Amphibia; order Anura; family Hylidae; genus Hyla; species Hyla sarda. Next base: position 125,829,381 of record NC_079193.1, read on the forward strand.
ACATAGGGGTATTGTACGCCAGTGATTCCCAAACAGGGTGCCTCCAGCTGTTGTAAAACTCCCAGCATGCCTGGACAGTCAGTGGCTGTCTGGTAATACTGGGAGTAGTTGTTTTACAACAGCTGAAGGCTCCGCTTTGGAAACAGTGGCGTACCTGACATTTTTCATTTTTATTGGGGAGAGGAGGGGGGCTGTGTAGGGGTATGTGTATATGTAGTGTTTTTTACTTTTTATTTTATTTTGTGTTAGTGTAGTGTAGTGTAGTGTTTTTAGGGTACAGTCGCACGGGCAGGGGTTCACAGTAGTTTCTCGCTGGCAGTTTGAGCTGCGGCAGAAAATTAGCTGCAGCTCGAATTTGCAGCCGGATACTTACTGTAAACCTCCGCCCATGTGAGTGTACCCTGTACATTCACATTGGGGGGGGGGGGACATCCAGCTGTTGCAAAACTACAACTCCCAGCATGTGCTGACAGACTGTACATGCTGAGAGTTTTAGTTTTGCAACAGCTGTAGGCACACTGGTTATGTATCACTGAGTTTGTGACCTAACTCAGTGTTTCACAACCAGTGTGCCTTCAGCTGTTGCAAAACTACAGCTCCAAGCATGTACGGTCTATCAGTGCATGCTGGGAGTTGTAGTTTTGCAACAGCTGGAGGCACACTGGTTGTGAAACACCAGGTTTGGTAACAAACTCAGTGTTTTGCAACCAGTGTGCCTTCAGCTGTTGCAAAAGCTACAACCTCTAGCATGTATGGACAGCGGAAGGGCATGCTGGGACTTGTAATTATGCAACAGCTCGAGGCATACTTCTTTGGCTGGGGATGCTGGGGATTGTAGTTATGCAACAGCTGGAGACACACTAGTTTGCTACTTAACTCAGTGTTTCACAACCAGTGTGCCTCCAGTTGTTGCAAAACTACAACTCCCAGCATGTACAGTGCATGCTGGGAGTTGTAGTTTGCAACAGCTGGAGGCACAACGATCGTGAAACACTGAGTTAGGTAAAAAAAACTCTTTTGAGTTTCACAACCAGTGTGCCTTCAGCTGTTGCAAAACTACAACTCTCCGCAGTCACCGACAGCCAACAGGCATGCTGGGAGTTGTAGTTATGCAACCAGCAGATGCACCACTACAACTCCCAGCATGCACTTTGGCTGTTTGTGCAAGCTGGGAGTTGTAGTTATACAACAGCTGAAGGTACACTTTTCCATAGAAAAAATGTGCCTCCAGCTGTTACAAAACTATAAGTCCCAGCATGCCTATAAGGGAATGCTGGGAGTTGTGGTGGTCTGCATCCTGCTGTTGCATAACTACAGCTCCCAACATGCCCTTTTTGCATGCTGGGAGCTGTTGCTAAACAACAGCAGAAGGCTTTCACTCACCTCCTACTGCTGCAAGCCGCCGCTTCAGGTCAGTCTCTCGCCGCTGCCGCCGCAACTCCTGTGGCCCCGATCCCAACAGGGACGCCGGGGATCGGAGTCCCAAGCTGCCGGGGTCCACTTCCCGCACCCACTCACGTTCTCCGGAAGAGGGGTGGAGCGGGTTGTGGGAGTGACACCCGCAGCATGTGCCCTGATTAGCACGAATCAGGGTGATAGTGAGGTGGCACCAGTGCCACCTCACCCCTGCTGGCTATGGCTGTTCGGGTCCGTCAGAGGCAGCCTGTAATTCCGGGTCACCGGGTCACTGGAGACATGATTTACCCAGAATCCGCCGCAGATCGCTGGGCTGAATTGTCCAGCGATCTGCGGCCATCGCTGACATGGGGGGTCATCATGACCCCCTGGGTGATATGCCGCGATGCCTGCTGAGCGATTTCTGAACGTATCCATATGCCCTCAGTCCTTAAAGGAGTAGTCCAGTGGTGATTCAGTGGTGAGCAACTTATCCCCAATCCTAAGGATAGGGGATAAGTTGCAGATCGCGGGGGGTCCGACCGCTGGGGCCCCCTGCGATCTCCTGTACGGAGCCCCGACAGCCCGCGGGAAGGGGGCGTGTTGACCTCCGCATGAGGCGGCGGCCGACACGCCCCCTCAATACAACTCTATGGCAGAGCCGAAGCGCTGCCTTCGGCAATCTCCGGCTCTGCCATAGAGCTGTATTGAGGGGGCGTGTCGGCCGCCGCCTTGTGCGGGGGTCGACACCCGCTATCTCGGTGGAGAGCCGGGGCCCCGTACAGAGAGATCGCGGGGGGCCCCAGCGGTCGGACCCCCCGCGATCTCAAACTTATCCCCTATCCTTAGGATAGGGGATAAGTTTTTCACCACTGGACTACCCCTTTAAGGACTCGGGATGCAGGGCGTATGCATACGCCCTGCATCCTTAACAGGTAAATTTTTGGATGTTTAGAAGTAGCTAAATACATGCTTAATGCAAATTTCAATATTGATCTTTAAATGTAAGGGTGTATGAAACCCTCTTGGGTACTGCGAATGCCTGCTCCTGGCTGATCCTGTTTCTTTCAAGAACTACTTGCCTCACTGATGCTTCTGGCCTTGGGCCTTTAATTTTTGGATATTTGCACTAGCTATATACATGCTTAATTGAAATTTCTAAATTGATCGTGCAATGTAAGGGGTTATGAAAGCCTTTTGGGTACTGCTGATGCCTACTCCTGACTGTGTGTTTCAGGAACTACTTGGCTAATTGATGCTTCTGGGCTTGGGCCTTACATTTTTGGATGTTTAGCACGAGCTAAATATATGCTTGATAGAAACTTCAACATTGATATTTCAATGTAAGGGGTTATGAAACCCTCTTAGGTACTTCTGATGCCTGCTCCTGACTGCTCCTGTGTCTTTCAGGAACTACTTGGCTTACTGATGCTTCAGGGCTTGGGCCTTAAATTTATGGATATTTTGCACAAGCTTACATACATGCTTAATTGAGATTTCAACATTGATCTTTCAAGCTTAGGGGTTATGAAATCCTCTTGTGTTCTGCTGATGCCTTTTCCTGACTATCTTTCAGGAACTACTAGGCTTACTGATGCTTCTAGACTTGGGCCTTACAATTTGGATGGTAGCCCTACCTAACATGCATCTTCAATAGAGATTTCAGCGTTCACCTTTTACTTTTAGGGGTTGTGAACCCCTCTTGTGTACTCATGCTGCTTCCTGCTCCACTCTGTCAGCCCGTTGGTCCTGTGACAGTGTTCGACTCCACCTCCTCATCCTCCACCATGTCCTCAGCCTCCACTGGCCGGACAAGTCTCAGTCTCATGGCTGTGTCTCGTTGTTCTTCACATGGTTTGCCTTGGCGAAAAGTGTTGGAAACAATGGCTGGTCAGGGTAATGGTGAAATTGCGCCTACATCTACCGGCCACATGATAGATTTGGCCCTTTGTACCCACATGCCGGGGCCACATGTTAGATTTGGCCCTTTGTACCCACATGCCGGGGTCCGAGACACTAAACTTGGGAGTTAAAAGTTAAATTTCAGAATCATTAAATTTCAAATCATTAAATTAAATTTAAATAAACAAATCATACATTTCAATGGTCTCCTCATGCTTCAGCCAACTCCAGGCTGTGTCATTCAGGCAATATATGGTTTACTGATACCGCTGCTGGGCCTGGTTCTGGGAATAAAAATTTTGTTATGGTAGGTAGCACTAGCTATCCAAATTCTTCATTTAAAATTTCAAAAATTCTTGTGTTTTTTGCTGGGGATTGTGAAGCCCTGGGGTCTCCTCATGCTTCAGCCAACTCCAAGCTGTGTCATTCAGGCAATATATGGTTTACAAAAAAGATTGTATAAAGATTAATGTATAAAGATAAAAATATCACATCCATAAAAAAAAAGGTGAAAAGATTAAAAAAATATATAGAACGAAAAAATATATATATTGTGAAAAGTATATATATATATATATATATTAAAATTTATATATTTTACTTTGGGCCATCAAAAAATGTATTCCACACAATTGTCTTCACTGAGATGTTTCAGAAGAAACAACAGTTCCTAGAGGATGCAATAACCGCAGGTTGAAAACTCAGTAGCAAATCACACTTCAAGCATGTGATAATATTCCTTCAAAAATCCACAACACTTTTACCGGACAGTTCATATCCTGAGTTGACCATCAAACATCATTATCTTCATTCAGTAGCTGTAAGTGTAGCTGCAGGCAACAACCGCATAGAAAAGGTTCATAAAAAAAAACACAGCTCGGTAACTGAAAAATTCAGAACACCAGTATTGTCTCCTGCACCTAGTCCATGGATTTGTACATTAGCCATGTACCAAACTTCTCAATAATTAACGTAGTTAGTTACATAGTTACATAGTACGTACAGTCGAAAAAAGACATATGTCCATCAAGTTCAACCAGGGAATTAAGGGGTAGGGGTGTGGCGCGATATTGGGGAAGGGATGGGATTTTATATTTCTTCATAAGCATTAATGTTATTTTGTTCCAGGAATGTATCTAATCCTGTTTTAAAGCTGTTAATTGTTCCTGCTGTGACCAGTTCCTGAGGTAGACCGTTACATAAATTCACATTCCTCACGGTAAAGAAGGCGTGTCGCCCCTTGAGACTAAACTTTTTCTTCTCCAGACGGAGGGAGTGCCCCCTCGTCCTTTGGGGGGGTTTAACCTGGAACAGTTTTTCTCCCTATTTTTTGTATGGGCCATTAATATACTTATATACGTTTATCATATCCCCCCTTAAATGTCTCTTCTCAAGACTAAACAATTGTAACTTTTTTAATCGCTCCTCATAGCTAAGATGATCCATGCCCCATATTAGTTTAGTCGCGCGTCTCTGCACCCTTTCCAACTCCGCAGTGTCCCTTTTATGGACAGGTGCCCAAAACTGAACAGCATATTCCAGGTGAGGCCGTACCAATGCTTTATAAAGGGGGAGTATTATGTCCCTGTCCCTTGAGTCCATGCCTCTTTTGATACATGACAATATCCTGCTGGCTTTGGAAGCAGCAGCCTGACATTGCATGCTATTCTGTAGTCTGTGATCTACAAGTACACCCAGATCCTTCTCTATCAGTGACTCTGACAGTTTAATCTCCCCTAAGACATACGATGCATGCAGGTTATTAGTACCCAGATGCATAACTTTACATTTATCCACATTGAACCTCATTTGCCAAGTGGATGCCCAGACACTTAGTCTATTCAAGTCATCTTGTAACTTATGCACATCCTCTATAGACTGTACCGTGCTACAAAGCTTGGTGTCATCTGCAAAGATAGAAACAGAGCTGTTAATACCATCCTCTATATCATTGATAAATAAATTAAACAACAGCGGGCCCATTACTGAACCTTGGGGTACACCACTAATTACTGGGGACCAATCAGAGTACGAATCATTGACCACCACTCTCTGGGTACGATCCATGAGCCAGTGTTCAATCCAGTTACAAACTAAAATTTCCAAACCCAAAGACCTTAACTTATCTGTCAGACGTCTATGAGGGACAGTATCAAATGCTTTAGCAAAATCCAGAAACACAATATCCACAGCCATTCCTCTGTCAAGGCTTCTACTCACCTCTTCATAAAAGCAAATTAGATTGGTTTGACAACTTCTATCCTTAGTAAACCCATGCTGGCTATCACTTATAATACTATTATCCCCTATGTATTCCTGTATGTAATCCCTTATAAGTCCTTCAAACAATTTACCCACAATGCACGTTAAACTTACCGGTCTATAGTTTCCTGGGGAAGACCTAGAGCCCTTTTTGAAGATTGGCACCACATTGGCCTTGCGCCAGTCCCTTGGCACAATACCAGACACCAGAGAATCTCTAAATATCATGAACAGGGGTACAGATATTACTGAACTTACCTCTCTAAGAACTCTCGGGTGCAATCCATCTGGCCCTGGAGATTTGCTTACATTTATATCACTTAACTTACCTTGTACCATCTCTACATTAAGCCAGTTCAGTACATTACATGATGTGTTACCAGCACTGACCTGGCCAATGTCAGCTCCTTTTTCCATAGTGTATACAGAACTAAAGAACCCATTCAGTAGCTCCGCTTTCTCTTGATCGCCTGTGACAACCTCCCCATTATCATTATTAAGGGGTCCTACATGCTCTGTCCTTGTTTTTTTTTTTTGCATTTATATATCTAAAAAAATATTTAGGATTAGTTTTGCTTTCTTTGGCCACCTGTCTCTCGTTTTGAATTTTTGCTGTTTTTATTACATTTTTACAGATTTTATTAAGCTCTTTGTACTGTTTAAATGTTATCGCTGACCCATCAGATTTGTATTTTTTGAAGGCTATTTTTTTGTTGTTTATTGCTCTTTTAACATCATTTGTCAGCCATGTAGGATTTAGTTTTAATCGTTTATATTTGTTCCCCTTTGGTATGTATTTAGCTGTATAGTTATTTAGAGTTGATTTAAAGATGTCCCATTTACCTTCTGTATCAGTATTTGAGAACACCTCCCCCCAGTCTATGTCCTGTAGTGCAGCTCTCAGCCCAGGGAAATTTGCCTTTTTAAAGTTATATGTTTTTTGCCTTCCCCGCCTGTCTTTGTTTTCTACATTTTAAGTCAAAAGTAACTATATTGTGGTCGCTATTACCAAGGTTTTCCCGCACAGTTACATTACCAACCAGCTCTGCGTTGTTGGAAATGATCAGATCCAACAAGGCATCACTTCTTGTTGGGTCCTCCACAAACTGGCCCAGAAAATTATCCTGCAATAAATGTAGGAATTGTCGGCCCTTTGTAGTTTTAGCCAACCCCGAACCCCAATCTATATCTGGATAGTTAAAATCTCCCATTATTACCACTGTACCTGCCCGGGCGGCCCTCTCTATTTGTTTATGAAGCCGAACTTCTATCTCTTCAGTGATATTAGGGGGTCTGTAGATTACCCCAAATATTATTTTTTCAGTATTTCCCTCCTTTTGTAATTCTACAGTGACTCCACCTCCTCAAAATCATCACACACTATGGCATCGTTCACACTGACTTTCATACCACTTCTTACATACAGACAGACTCCACCACCTTTTCTGTTCATTCTATCCTTGCGAAACAATGTAAACCCCTGCAGATTGAAAGCCCAGTCATGCGAGGAGTCCAGCCATGTCTCAGTGACCCCAACTATATCAATATGTTCCTCCAGTATCAAGGCCTCAAGCTCCCCAATTTTATTTGCTAGGCTTCTGGCATTTGTGAACATACACTTTACATTTCCATCCTTTATGTTATTGGGGTTAATGGAATTCAAGGGTGTAAGTTTTATTTTCCTATGAAGCCTATTCCTATTAACTATTCTAACCCCTCCCTCCGCTCCACCCCCAGGTACATTTATAATTCCCATTTATAATTAAAGGGGTTCTCCCTTGTTTATAATGTTTTTTGTTATTATGTTTGTGTGTTATATGTGTATAAGTATGTGTTTTTTTATGTGTGTTGTGATTATGTATATATGTATTTTCTTACCTTTTGTGAAGATTCAGAAGCTGGCCCCTTTTTCTTCCAGTGGCTTGCTGTGTGTTCGGTAAGTGGGATGTCGGGGTGTGTGTTCTTGCTTCTGTCCTTCCTATCTTCTGACGTCCGAGGTGAATCTTTTCTTCCTGTTTCTTCCGTGGCTCAGCGACGAATCTTCAGCCGCTTCCGGCGCATGCGCACGTAGTTTTTTATTTTAAATTTTTTTTTACCAATAAAGATTTTTTTGTCTAATTTACAAACTGTCTGCGCTTGCGCGAAGCTACGCTATAAGCGTAGACCTGACGTACGCTACGCTGTTAGCGTAGCACTTGCGTACTCGCGCATGCGCAGACAGTTTGTCAATTAGACAAAAAAAACTTTATTGGTAAAAAAAAAAAACTACCTGCGCATGCGCCGGAAGAGGCCGCAGATTAGTCGCTGAGCCACGGAAGAAACAGGAAGAAAATATTTGCCTCGGACGTCAGATAGGAAGATAGGAAGGACAGAAGCAAGAACACACCCCCCGACATCCCACTTACCGAACACAACATGATGGAGGCCGAGGTGCACAGTAAGCCACTGGAAGAGAAAGGGGCCAGCTTCCGGATCTTCAAAAAAGGTAAGAAAATACATATATACATAATCACAACACACATAAAAAAACACATACTTATACACACATAACACACAAACATAATAACAAAAAAACAGTATAAACAAGGGAGAACCCCTTTAAAGGGGTACTCCGCCCTTAGACATCTTATCCCCTATCTAAAGGATAGGGGATAAGATGTCAGATCGCCACGGTGCTGCTGCTGGGGAGCCCCGGGATCCCCGCTGCGGCACTGCGCTATCATTACAGCACAGAGCGAGTTCGCTCTGCACGTAATGACGCGTAATACAGGGGCCGGAGCATCGTTACGTCATGGCTCCGCCCCTCGTGACATCACGGCCCGCCCCTTTCAATACAAGTCTATGGGAGGGGGCGCGGTGGTCATCACGCCACCTGCCATAGACTTGCATTAAGGGGACGGGCCGTGATGTCACGAGGGGCGGAGCCATGACGTCACGCGGCTCCGTCCCCTGTATGGCCCGTCATTACGCACAGAGCGAACTCGCTCTGTGCTGTAATGATAGCGCAGTGCCGCATCGGGGATCCCGGGGCTCCCCAGCAGCGGCACCGCGACGATCTGACATCTTATCCCCTATCCTTTGGATAGGGGATAAGATGTCTAGGGGCGGAGTACCCCTTTAAGTTTTCACTGTCCATTCTACTCCATATCACAGTTTCTATGCAGGAAAACATACTTCAACAAACTGCACACATATGTCAAAGCAACTGCTATTTGCGTTAGTACAATTGTCCACCATCCACTTGTAGCGGTAAGTGTGCAGACGGCTGCCAAATATACTAGAATGATTAGGCTTTGTCCACAAAATGCAGTAATGTTGCAGATAGTATTAAAATAAAGCTATACAGCAAATTAATTGCATTATAACACACAGCATACGGTTAGCTGCCGTTAGCATCTCAAGTTAGTGTAAAGATATAGTTTATAACTTGCAGCTTATCTATATATTATGATTGTAGATACTATATAGATGGAAGTGTTGCAACTTAAATATATATTGTGCTGTTGAATAATGGACAAGTGGTCAAGAATGTTGAGGGACATTTATCAATGTTTGCTTATGTATTCTTTTTCTTTGTAATTTTTTCCTTACTTTTTTTTTGCTTATGTGTGACTTATTTATCAACTGCTTTCAGCCTGTTGATAATTTTCTTTCACGTAAGCAATTTTTCCTTTTTTACTTTGGTAGTAGCTTTTTCTGCTCCATGTTTGAGCTGGAGTAAATTTAGTGAATTTATAACCCTGTTTTTTTGCGCAGTTGCGACTGTCGCAGTTTATAAATACCTGACTACCCGTAGTCCATTTTAAAATTATTACTACGTAGTTAATTTTTGGAAAACTTGCTTTTCTCGCTTTCCAGTCAAAATGTCGCACGAAAAATCGCGTAGTCGCAGTTGCGACAATTTTGCGACAATTATAGTAAAGAAAACATGACTAAACCCGTTGATAAATGTCCATAATAGTTTCCTTGATTGCTTAAATCCAGATATGTGTTGTGGAAACTCATTCAATGCTCTTTATAAATGTAGTATGCATACTAGTTAAATTAGATATATATCCACATCAATTGTATTGTGCTGTGGTCACACTTATCTGTTTTTTTTCTCTCCTTGCGGTTATCTCCTGTCTGTGTTTCCGGCTCTTCAGGCTTGACAGCTGTGGGCACTCAGCTTATAAGTGGATACTGCGCAGTCAACGGTGATAATTCCATTTTTAAAGAATGCAGTATGATGACTCTTTCATGCGGGGTCCATAACTCGACTCCGTCTCAACAGGGGTCCAACGCATTTCTTTAGCCATAAATCTTCAGGGACCTGTTAGGCTTGGTCTCCTTTGGTACAGAAAGCAGTGCATTTGCACTATGCGTGCGGTTCTGATGACGACCGTACTATAACTGAATACCTTGCTTTGTGATATACCTGTGGGCCCTGTTCCACATGACTCAGGGTATCCAATCACCACTGTTTACGTCACACAGGTGACGTATACTGCACTGTGATGACCAGGTGTAACCCGAGCCATGCGCATAACGGGCCAGGTAAATAATTCAGGAGGTGTGTATTACAAACCTCGTACTGGACTTTGCTGGCATCGGCTGGGTGAGCAGATCTATTATATCACATCAGCAGTCTCATGTGGGCTGCTATGGATGTGTTGAAGAGAGAAGTATTGAATGGAGTAAAAGATAGTCCACATAGAGGTTATACTATGAATAACTCCTATTACCATTCTACATGTATACAGAAAATAATACCAGGTATAGTAGAGATGAGCGAACTTTTCAAAAATTCGATTTGGCCGATTCGCCCTGATTTTTCCCAAAAAGTTTGTTTCGATCTGAATTTTTTTGCGGCGAATCTATATTAAAAAATTCTATTTCTAGCCTACATACAGCCTCTATAGGGGTATAGAACACTTTGCGGTCTTCTAAAACGCATATGGAGTGTGCTGGGGTAGTGAAATAATACTGTTATTCAGGATAACATGCAGATTACCGGCATCACTTTTAGAATCACTGCCGCACAGCAGCACAATGACAGAGCCTGGTGGTGGCATCAGTGTCAGGAGACCATATAGTGGCTGAATGGCACAGCGTGGAGGCGTTGGCAGCATGAGGACACCATATAGTGGCTGAATGACACAGCATGGAGGTGTTGGCAGCATGAGGAGACCATATAGTGGATGAATGGCACAGCCCAGAGTTGCCAGCAGCATGAGTAGGCACTAGGCCTTCACAATCCCTAAGATTAAAAGATGAATTAAGAAATTTAAACTGAAGATTTTGGATAGCGGGTGCTACCTATGAGAAAATTTAAAATTCCCAGACCCAGGCCCCACGGCGGCATCAGTAACCCATATATTGCCTGAATGACACAGTCTGGAGTTGGCTGATGCACGAGTACACAGCAGGGCTTCACAATCCCCCCCAAAGAACAACACAATTTTAGAAAAATTTTTAAAAGATTTTGGATAGCGGGTGATACCTCTGAGAAAATGTGAAATTACCACACCCCAGCAGCCCCTTCATTTTTTTATTTGAAAATTAAAACAAACTTTCAGTGTCCCAGGCCCCATCGTGTGGGTACGAAGGACCAAATCCAACAAGCCCCCACAGCAACATCAGTAAAGCATATATTGCCTGAAAGACACAGCCTGGAGTTGGCTGATTCACGAGTACACAGCAGGGCTTCACAATTCCCCGCAATAAACTACACAATTTTAGGAATTTTTGAAAGATTTTGGATAGTGGGTGCTACCTATGAGAAAATTTTAAATTCCCAGACTCAGGCCCCACAGCAACATCAGTAAAGCATATATTGCCCGAATGACACAGCCTGGAGTTGGCTGATTCACGAGTACACAGCATGGCTTCACAATTCCCCCCAAAAAACACCACAATTTTAGAAATTTTTGAAAAAGATTTTGGATAGCGGGTGCTACCTATGAGAAAATTTGAAATCCCCAGACCCAGGCCCAGCAGCGCCATCATTTTTAGATTTGAAATTTAAAACAACCTTTGCATGTCCCGGACCCCAGCGTGTGGGTACGAAGGACCAAATCCAATAAGCCCCCACAGGGCTCATGTGAGATGTAGGCGCAACGTCTCCATTGCCCTGACCAGCCATTGTTTCCAAGACTTCTCGCCAAGGCAAACCATGTGAAGAACAGCGTGACACCGCCGCGCCCTGCACACATGGTATGCTGAAGGGCCACTGATACTTGTCCAGGCAGTGGAGGCTTACGACACAGTGGAGGATGTGAAGGCGGAGTAGCACACTGTCACAGGACCAACGGGCTGACAGAGTGTAGCAGGAAGCAGCATTGAGTACACACCAGGGCTTCAGAATCCCAAATAAAAAACAACCATTTAAAAAAAAACATTAAGAATATTTAGGACAGCGGGTGCTACCTATATACAGTGGTCCTTCAACATACTATGGTAATTTGTTCCAAACGACCCATCGTTTGTCGAATCCATCGTATGTTGAGGGATTCGTGCAATGTAAAAAGTGCATTTAATACTCACCTGTCCCCGCTGCTCCGGACCGCGTCCTCACCGCTGCCGATGCTGTCCCAGGGGCTCCCGATGCTGTCCCGCTGTCTTCTTCGGGATCCTCTGGCTTCTTCCGCATCTTTTCCGGGGTCCGGGCCTCACTTTCTGGTGACGTTATTACGCACGGCGTGCGCAGCGACGTGATAACGACGCCGGAAAGCGAGGCCCAGACCCCAGAGAAGATACAGAAGACACCGGGGGATTGCGAAGAAGCAGAGTTCATCCCTCTCCGTATTTTGTTTTTATTTTTTTATTTTACTTAAAAAATCACACGCAACAAGCGTTCAATGGTGTAATGGTTATTATTCTGGAAAATTCAAGTTTATTTCTGTGATAATTATCAGAAAATTTGAAAAAAAACACTACCCAAGAGTGTTTAATAACCCCATACATTGCACCATAAATGTTGACATTTTAATTAAGCATGTATGTATGTATTTCAAAAATCCTAAAATTAAAGGCCCAAGCCCAGAAGCATCATGAACTCAAGTAGTTCCAGAAAGACACAGGAGCAGTCAGGAGTAGGCATCAGCAGTACCCAAGAGGCTTCAATAACCCCTTACATTGCCCGATCAATTGCGAGATCTAGCAATAACAGATGTGTTATGCCCTCAGATGTCCTGGGCTGCACGCGCAAAACACTGAACGGACCAGCGTGTGTCTATCTTTCACCGACAGGTGCTGGTAACCTGCTGAACCACGTTCGCAATAGGGATCAGTGATTGCAATTATTTGCCAGGAAAGAAGAATCACAACTAAGTGCGGGTCATAAGCTCGGGTTCATTAAGTCCCTGTCCTTTGTACACACCGCATGTCTCTACTACCGTTTGGATGGTTTAGTGAGGTCCTCGGATCGACCCCGGTGGGGTAGGAGAAGGCCCTGGCAGAGCGCAGAGAATTTAAAGATCATTGTTGAAATTTGCATTAAGCATGTATCAGCTACTGCTAAACTTCCAAAAATTAAAGGCCCAAGGTCAGAAGCGTCAGTGAGGTAAGTAGTTCCTGAAAGACACAGGATGAGTCAGGAGCAGGCATTTGCAGTACCCAAGAGGGTTTCATAACCCCTTACATTTAAAGATCAATGTTGAAATTTGCATTAAGCATGTATTTAGTTACTGCTAAACTTCCAAAAATTAAAGGCCCAAGGCCTGAAGCATCAGGGAGGCAATTAGTTCCTGAAAGACACAGGATGAGCCAGGAGCAGGCAAAGGCAGTACCAAAGAGGGTTTCATAACCCTAATTGATAACTCAAGAGGGTTTCATAACCAACCATAATTGGGAAATGTTGGTGTAGCAGCATGGTCAATCTACTCTGAGGCATCTGGCATTGGTGGCTGGGAATCCTGGCTGATCCATCCCTGATTCATCTTGACAAACGTCAGTCTCTCCACATTTTTAGTGGACAGACGAGTTCGCCTTGGGGTGACTATGGCCCCGGCCGCACTAAACACCCGCTCTGATGGCACACTACTGGCCGGGAAGGACAGCTTTTCCAGGGCAAACTCCGCTAGTTGCGGCCATAAATCAAGTTTGGCTGCCCAGAAGTCCAGCAGATCTTCAATGGCTGTTGGCATGGTCATGTCAAGGTATGCCACCACCTGCTGGTTCAGGTCCTGCTCCATGTCTACCTGCTACTGATGAGTTGCTTCACTATGCAGGTGAAGAAAGCTACTCATCAGCGACTGTAGACTCAGGCTGCTGACGATTGAGCTGGCACTGCTCCTGCCACCCCTCCCCTCCTCAGCAGCCATGGCAGTGGAAGGTGAGCACAGAGGGCCCCCCCGAGTCAGACCTGCGAGTGGATGGACCATGTGGCCGATAGGCATCAGCCAACTGAATATGTAGAATCTCTCTGTAGTATGTCAGTTTGTCCTCCCTCTCAGTGGGTGTAAAAAAGGCCCCCATTCTGGGACAGTAGCGAGGGTCTAATAAAGGTGGAGATCCAGAAGTCATCCCGCTGACGAATTTTGACAATTCGGGGGTCACTACGCAAGCAACTGAGCATGCATCGTACCATTTGTGTTTCTGGGTCCTCTGTCTCGCCTTCCTTATAACCCTCCAGCTCCTCCTGCTGCTTCTGCTCCTTCTCTCCTGTCCGATGACTAGAAACACCGGCCAACTGTGCTCCGCTCTGCCCCTCATCCTCCTCCTCCTCCAGTTCAGCCCCCACAGTGCTCATCTAGCCTTGAGATGTAGGTTCAACGTCTCCATTGCCGTGACCAGCCATGGCTTCAATCATTTGTTGTAGGAAATGTAGGAGTGGAATTATGTCGTTCATGGCGTAATCCAAGCTACTTACAAATAATGTGGCTTCCTCAAAGGGCCTCAGCAAATGGCAGGTGTCACGTATGAGCTGCCACTGGTTCACATTAAAGTTACACAGGGGAGTACTCCTATCTGCTTGAATCATCAAGAAATCGGTGATGGCTTTTCTTTGTTCGTATAGTTTGTCCAACATATGGAGGGTGAAAATCCAACGTGTGGCCACGTCACAAATAAGACTATGTTGTGGGATACCGTTTTGACGCTGCAGCTCAAGGAAGGTGTGCTTGGCGGTGTACGAGTGGCTGAAGTGCATACAAAGTTTCCTTGCCATTTTCAGGATGTTTTGCAAATGGGGTGAAGACTTGAGGAAGTGCTTGACAACCAGATTCAACACGTGTGCCATGCAGGGCGCATGTTTCACACTTCCTTGTCGCAGCGCGGACACAATGTTCTTCCCATTGACATCGCCGTGCTCTACACACATGATACGATGAAGGGCCACCGAGATTTGGACGTGCAGTGGAGGCCGAGGACACGGTGGAGGATGAGGAGGCGGTGTCGCACACTGTAACAGGACCAACTGCCTGGGAGCAAGAGCGGGGAGGAGGAAGCGGTGTGACCTGTCCAAGTTGCTGTTGTGACTGTACGGGAACCACATTTACCCAGTGGGCCTTAAAAGACAAGTATTGTCCCTGCCCGTAGTTACAGCTCCACACGTCGGCGCTGCCGTGCACTTTTGAACACACCGACAGGCTCAAGGACTGGCCCACCTTCTATTGTACAAACGTATGCAGGGCTGGTACTGCCTTCTTTGCAAAGAAATGACGGCTTGGGACTCTCTACCTCGGCTCGGCACAAGCCATCAATTCTCTGAAAGGTGCAGAGTCCACCACTTGAAAAGGGAGGGACTGCAACACCAGCAACTTGGACAGGAACACATTCAACTTCTGTGCCTTTGGATGAGTGGGCACATACTGTTGTCTCTTGGACATGGCTTCGCCGATGGATTGTTGGCGGAATGACTGACTAAAAGCGGGAGAAGCAGAAGCAACAGAAAGAGGGTTTGACACACAGCTACCTTCGGCTGAGGTGTTGGAGCCTTGGCTGGATGAAGGAGGGAGCGGATGGCCACTGGGGTGATGCAGCAGGCTGGACCACTACATCGGAGCCACGGTTCTCCCAGGCCGCTTTATGGTGGCGAAGCATGTGTTGACGCAGGGCCGTGGTGCCGACATTGGGACCCTGGCCACGCTTCACCTTCTGCCGACAGATCTTGCATGTGGCTACGTGAACCTCCTCCGGATACCTTATGAAAAACTTCCACACCGCTGAGTAGCTGATTTTCCCACCCGCAGTCCGCACTAATTGACTGCTACTGGCGCCGTCTCCAAGAACCCCTGTTCCACTACCTCCGTAAAGGTAGGCTGCCGCGAAGCAGGTGGTCTTCCCCGGGCACGTTTGGCTCCTGAATTTCCACTCCTGCCACCACGGTGACTGCCAACCGTGCTACCGCCTTGCTGCCTCAAGGGCAACCTGCAACTCTCTTCTCCTGATGATGATGAAGTCCCTTCTACACCCGTCTCCCAATTGCGATCGGCTTCATCATCATCAACAGGTGTGTGCACGTCTCTGATGTCCTCCTCAGGTTCCCCAACAGTGTCTGCTTCAGGACCCTGAACCCTTGCAACACCGCCTCCCACGTCACTCTCCGCATCACTACTTGGCCACCTAGCGGAGCAAGCGGCGCATGTCTCCTCCCCTTCTTGGCTGTCCAGTATCTGCTGACTGTCCTCTATTAGATCGTCCTTAGTAAATAGTGGAGTTGAACCCACAGCATAAGATGCTTCTTTAGGAGAGGGAATAGCATAGGACAAAGGCAATGGGAGGACAGGGACTGCTCCCGGGTCATGCCAACTGTGGGTTGTGTCTGAGGAACCCACCAACTGTTGACTGGGGGTGTCAGAGGTTAACCAATCGACGACGGCAGATGGGTTGCTGGTCGAGACACAACCGCTGGCTGATAACAGGAGATCAGGCCTCTCGCTGCGACTCCTGCTGCCACTCGCTGCTAGTCTGCTGCCAACTCTGCCTGAAGTATTTAGGCCTCTGCCACTCCTCTGTGCACGTCCTGGCACTTCTCTGCCTGACATAATTAGTGCGTTTATGAGGGTATTACAATACGCTACACTACTCTTTAAAAAGTATATGTCTAGAGCAGCAGCAGGTGATTACTTATGGCTGTCCTTTCACAGTATGTAGGCCCTTTACAGATTAACAGGAACAAGATGGTACACTACTTGGATGTACCTGTATGCGGTATGCACTGATGAGGGCAGTAATATGCGTAACTATACGCAGAAAAAACTCTGTATTTTTGTAAAACACCAGCCGGGGAATACTATTGTTTGGACTTGCACAGTATGAAGCCCCTTGACAGATTAACAGGTACAAAATGGTACAAATGCACTACAGTCCACTGAACAATCACGTATTTCTGAACAGCAGCAGGACCCAACAGTGCAGCACCACAAAAAAATAAAATAAAATACAGGGATTAAACCCTAAATTGCACTCTGTCACACAATTCTGAGCAGCAGAAGATTTGTGGAGCAAAAACAAAAAACTCAATTGGGCTGAAAAATGAGGAGATAAGATGCTTCAGAAAGTTCAGGCATCTTGGAGATCTGTATGAGGCAGCTGACAGCTATCTGCCGCTCTCTGCTGCAATGCTCAATAACGTGAATAGGAGGTTTAGCTATCACAGTGTGAACAGCAAAGCACTCTGCACTCCTGTCTTTCCCTAATGCTGATGTGACTAGCAGTTGCAGTGTAACGCTGTGGTATGAGCTATTCACACACACACACACACAGTCCCGTCCTCTCTATCTCAGTGCATAAATGAAAAGAAGAGAGGCAAGATGACCGCCGATTATATAGGGGCTCTGACGTCACAAATAGAAACACGCTACTCTAGGACAATCTAGAAACACGCTACTCTAGAAACTCTAGAAACACTCTACTCTAGGACTATCTGGTTTAAGACATTCAAATTCAGTTTTGCCTATCAATTTGCTGGATAGTGCCATGTTTAGAATGTCTGATAACTCATCACTAAATTTAATTGTGGGATCTGTGTTCATCAAGGAATAACACTGCCTGTCATTAAGAATTTTTAAGCACTTTGATCTATATTCCTCCCTGGTCATCAGAACAATATTTCCCCCTTTATCAGCGGGCTTGATGACCAGGGAGGAATCTTTTTCTAGACCCACAAGTGCCTTTCTTTCATCTAGGATCAGATTTTGACATGTCACTGGTCTGGAGTCTAGTGCTCTAAAAGCTTGCATCACGACATCTACAAACATATCAATGTTAGCATAATCCCCTAAAGGGGGAGTTTTTGTACTTTTTTTTTAACTTAGATTAGTGAAGGGTCCCAGCCCTTCCATCCTAGAACTCTCTCTCTCTCTCAAGATTTTGGAGATTTCTCAATAAGGACACATCCTCAGACTCAACCCCTTGTTTCATATCAAGCAGATGAAAATACTTCCTCCATTTTAATGTCCGAGCAAATAAATGTATGTCTTTAATCCATGTGAATGGATTGAATTTAGCAGTCGGAACATATGATAAACCTTTTGAAAGTAGATTCATTTCTGCTTGACTGAGTCTTTTATAGACTCAAATTTCAGTAATATTTTCGGTTTAATTTTTCGGATACATTCGGTATTCGGATTTTTATTTTCTTTTGGATACATTTGATATTTGGGTACATTCGGGTAAATCTTTTTATTCTTTTTTGGACTTTAGCGATCCTAAAAAATTATGGAGATACCTTTTTTTAATTCAAATTTCAAAAAAAGATACAGTAGTGATGGAAAAAATTGTATCTAACAAAATGTATCTTTTTTATTATGAAATGTTTATTAATTTTTTATTTATGTGAGCAGGTAAAGCACTAAAATTATGGCCGACAATAATAAAAATGTAGTATTTTAATTTTTTTAGGTAGTACTACTACTCCCAGCATGGAACACACTGTTTCATGATGGGAGTAGTAGTACCTGTACTAATTGACAGATCGCTGGGGTCCCTTGCGATCCTCTTGTATAATGTATAGATGCGGCGGCCGCTCTTCTATGGTCCCCTTCACTGACGTATATATACACATATTCATATTTCCCGCAGAGATGTGATTGGCCAGATGGTTCCAGCCAATCACAGCTCTCTGTGAGAAATCGGAATATGTGTATATAAAAGGCAGTGCAGCGGACCATAGGAGAGTGGCCGCTGCATCCATACATTATACAGGAGGATCACAGTGGGTGTCAGGAGTGTTACCCACAGTGATCTTTCCTTAACTACAAGTACTACTACTCCCAACATGGAGTACACTCTGCTCCATGCTGGCAGCTGTAGTACCTGCATTAATAGACAGATCGCAGCGGGTGTCAGAAGTTACACTCGCTACGATATGTCTATTAATGCAGGTACTACAGCTCCCAGCATGGAGCAGAGTGTACTCCATGTTGGGAGTAGTAGTACCTGCAGTAAGGGACAGATCCCAGCGGATGTCACTCCTCCGGACACCCGCTGCGATTCTCCTGATCGTATATCTACTGCCCAGCAAGAACCTACAGTGAGCCTGCAATGTATATACAGTATACACATTGCTGGCTCACTTAACCCCTTGCTGAGCTGTGCGCTATGTGCAAGCCCAGCAAATAAAGGGTTAACTTACAATGCTGGACAGTGTAGGTTAACCCTTTGGGCGGTATACACTATATACAGCTATCTATAGAAAGCTGTATATAGTGTATACAGAAGACGAAGTCCGCTTACTTCCCTCGAGTCCCGGGCAGGTCCGTGTAGCTCCGCCCCCTAGTGATGACATCATGAGGGGCGGAGCTACAGACAGGATTCAGGCTAGTCTAAAGCTCTGTTCACATTGTCCGTTTTGGATAATGGGAACAGACCCTTCTGCCAGTGTCTACCCAGACAGGGACACTCCAGCTGTTGCTAAACTACAACTCCCAGCATGCCCAAACACCAATTGGTGGCTCCCTGTTTGGGTAGACATTGCATCATGGGTGCTCTCCCCAACGGACAGTGCCAAAAATGTCATAACCAATTTTTTGTGTTTTTTTTCTTCTCATTTCAGATCCGTGTATGCAGAGGATTATGGCAGATTCAATGGATTACGGCGTATTAATGTTTTCTCTTTTAATAAAATTGTTAACGAGGGCTGTGGGGGAGTGTTTTTCAAAATAAAATAATTTTTCCAATGTGTTTTTTTTTTATTGAATTTTCAGGCTTAGTAGTGGAAGCCGGTCTTATTGACGGAATCCATTATTAAGCCAGGGCTTAGCGCTAACTCCCAATTATTACCCCGGTACCCACCGCCACAGGGGTGCGGGGAAGAGCCAGTACCAACAGGCCCAGAGGGTCAAAAATGGCGCTCCTGGGCCTAGGTGGTAACAGGCTGGCATTATTAAAGGCTGGGGAGGGCCAGTAACAATGGTTCTCGCCCACCCTGGTAATGTCAGGCTGTTGCTGTTTGGTTGGTATTGTGCTGAGAATGAAAATACGGGGAACCCTATAAATTTTTTTATTTAAATAAATAAAAATAAAAAATGCATAGGGTCCCCCGGATCTGATGAATGACGTCATCACTAGGGGGCGGAGCTACACGGACCTGCCCGGGACTCGAGGGAAGTAAGCGGACTTCGTCTTCT
Organism: Hyla sarda; assembly: GCF_029499605.1. Classification (NCBI taxonomy): domain Eukaryota; kingdom Metazoa; phylum Chordata; class Amphibia; order Anura; family Hylidae; genus Hyla; species Hyla sarda. The sequence goes on from NC_079193.1 coordinate 125,849,492, forward strand.
GTATACACTATATATAGCTATCTATAGATAGCTGTATATAGTGTTTACCACCCAAAGGGTTAACCTACACTGTCAAGCAGTGTAAGTTAACTCTTTCCTTGCTGGGCTTGCGCCTAGCGCACAGCTCAGCAAGGGGTTAAGTGAGCCAGCAATGTGTATACTGTATACACATTGCAGGCTCATTGTAAGTTCTTGCTGGGTAGATATACGATGTATACCTACGGCTCAGCGTCAGCTGATCTCCCGGCTCTGTAGCCTTGAGAACAGCTGATCCAGACATTCACATCAGGAGGATCGCAGCGGGTGTCAGGAGGAGTGACATCCGCTGTAATCTGTCCCTTACTGCAGGTACTACTACTCCCAACATGGAGCACACTCTGCTCCATGCTGAGAGCTGTAGTACCTGCATTAATAGACATATCGCAGCGAGTGTAACTTCTGACACATGATGCGATCTGTCTATTAATTCAGGTACTACAGCTCCCAGCATGGAGCAGAGTGTACTCCATGTTGGGAGTAGTAGTGCTTGTAGTTAAGGAAAGATCACTGCGGGTATCACTCCTGACACCTGCTGTGATGCTCCTGTATAATGTATGGATGCGGCGGCCGCTCTCCTATGGTCATAGGCGTGCGCACGGGGTGTGCCGGGTGTGCCTGGGCACACCCTAATCAAGCCCAGGCTCCCGTAACATTCGGGACATCAAGGGAGCGTAGGAACTGGGGGGGGGGGGGGGGGGGGGGGGACACATCCCACCCAGAAAATCATACAGGGGGACAGATCATGGGGGAAATCCCCCCCCCCCATTTCTGCCCGCAGACTTTGCTGTATTATATGCTCCCTGGGTTTATTTAACCCAGGGAGGCATTCATAGCTGGTCACTCACGGCCGGAGGTTCTGGAATGCGTGCGCACACAGTTCAGAGAAGGCCGTGACCTCTTCCCAGACGCAGGCGCCACACTGTGGAGAAGAGAGAACGTGGCCCGGCTCTTCTGGAGATCGCTGCGTGGGGGACTAGGTGAGATTTTTTGTTATTTTCTTCGGTACTCTCGGGGATGGGGAATCGCGTGGGGTGGTGACCGAGGGGGAGGGGGGGTGGTTTACGGCAAATGTGGCTTTTAATCACAATACACAGTGTTACTTCACACTTACTCTACTGGACCCTTTTCACATAGACACACTATAGTTACATAGTTACATAGTTAGTACGGTTGAAAAAAGACATATGTCCATCAAGTTCAACCAGGGAATTAAGGGGTAGGGGTGTGGCGCGATATTGGGGAAGGGATGGGATTTTATATTTCTTTATAAGCATTAATGTTATTTTGTTCCAGATGTTATTTTGTTCCAGCTCCATGTTATTTTGTTCCAGCTCCATGTTATTTTGTTCCAGCTATAATGCAGTTACTTCTGTGAATGTTTATTACTGCTCTTTATTTTGCAGTCCAATTATATGTTAATGTCCTTTGTATGTTTAGTTCACAAATAGAGCAACTGATGGAGTGCACTTCATACAATCATAGATCCATAGCCTCTAGTGCAGTGGTCTCCAACCTGCGGACCTTCAGATGTTGCAAAACTTCAACTCCCATCATGCCCTGACAGCCAACGGCTGTCCGGGCATGCTGGGAGTTATAGTTTTGCAACATCTGGAGGTCCATAGGTTGAAGACCACTGCTGTAGTGTTATTCAAATTGCATATTTAATTACGTTTTACTGTTTCACATTTTGTGTAAACTGCACATTCATAAACATAAGGTGCATAACTTTGCCTTGATGTCAGGACCCTTGTATAATTGCACAAAGTCCTGTGTATTACATCAGGTCCCTATATTAGCACCAGGTAATGTATTCACTGTTCACTTTATTGCAAATGTCCCAACACTGCGCTATTGCATTAGTGCCCGTCACTGGTGGCCCGTGAAGGGATATTAGAAGAATACAAGCTACAACGTGATCCCTGATTTATTGAAGCGGATGAAACACGTAGGATCGCCTATGGCAATGTGAACGGAGCCCAAATACTTGAAACCAGCTTCCACTACCTAGGAAACAGCGAAGTGCAATCGCATAGTATTATACAATCTGCAGCCAATGCATAACAAAGGAAGCTGTGTACATATGTGGATTAGGAAATGGAGTGACGGGCACTAGTGCAATAGCGCAGTGTTGGAACATTTGCAATAAAGTGAACAGTGAATACATTACCTGGTGCTAATATAGGGACCCGATGTAATACACAGGACTTTGTGCAATTATACAAGAAGGGTCCTGACATCAAGGCAAAGTTATGCATCTTATGTTTATGAATGCGCAGTTTAAAACAGTAACACCTAATTATATATGCACTTTGAATAACACTAGAGGCTCTGCATCTATGATTGTATGAAATGACTCTATCAATTGTTCTATTTGTGAACTAAACATACAAAGGACATTAATTCACATATAATTGGACTGCAAAATAAAAAGCAGTAATAAACATTCACAGAAGTAACTGCATAATAGCGTGTCTATGTGAAAAGGGTATAACACAACAAATACAACTTTTCTATAAGTATAGGGCATGTCTATCTGAGATCTAAACCTATGTACCTTACTGTGGTGTGTTGCTCTGATTTCTATCTGACTTATGAGGCGATATAAATGTTACCATCTGACATCTGAGTCGCTATGCTGTATATACCCCCTATTTACTATCATTAATATATATCATCTGTTATACCAGGGTTCTCTATCTATATATATATATATATATATATATATATATATATATAACCCTCATATGGTGATCCCCTATCTATATCTATATTTATATCTATCTGTATTGCGTTAAGTGAACAATTTGTCACTATATGATATACTTTGGGATCCATGCTTGATGAACCATCTTGGTTGCAGCAATGGCATACTAGACAATTAGGACTTATACTGTTATAACAATGTGTACCTAGTTATATTCCATTTAACTGACCTTGTATAGTGGAATTTTTATATCTGTAAGGGACATCAATCCCTCTGTAATTATTCATGATAATAGGTCTGACTGGTTCCCAGATGATGCCATGAGTAACGGATGGCTGAAACGCGTTGGACTAATTTACTGATATTAAAGATAATAATCTTAGAACCTATTTTTTTATGTAACACTAGATGTGTTGGTGTTATTTGGTTGTGATTTATTGCACGTTAATTTGGTATCAAAGTGGTTGTCTGGACAGCTGTGGACCGCCGAGCACATTCTCTCATCTTTGATGCATTGTTTGTTATTTTTGTCCCTCACTTATCTAAGTTAGGGAATGACACCGTGGTTGAGGACACCCTGTTAAGGAGGTGGGTCCCTCAAAAGGCAGGGACAGAGGGTCGGGTCATCTAGCATAGCATACACTTACCCCTGTTTTATCCATCTTCTAAGTAGTCCTTAGTCACTACACCCAACAGTGGCTACTATTATCTGACATTTCTAATTGGGAGAATCTTATTACATACTTACCCACCTTGCCCTGCCAAGTACTATATCTCTATATCTATTTTATTTCGTGCTCCGCGTTCCATGCCTGCCACCAGCCATTGTTACGCCGAGCACTCCGGGTCCCTGCTCCTCCCCGGAGCACTCGCGGCGTTCCTCTCTCTGCAGTGCCCCGGTCAGACCCGCTGACTGGGAGCGCTGCACTGACACTGCCGGCGGGGATGCGATTTGCATAGCGGGACGCGCCCGCTCGCGAATCGCATCCCAAGTCACTCACCTGTCCCGGTCCCCGGCTCTCACGTTCTGGCATGCGCGGCTCCGCTCCTTAGGCCGCGCGCGCGCCAGCTCTCTAAGATTTAAAGGGCCAGTGCACCAATGATTGGTGCCTGGCCCAATAAGTCTGATTAGCGTCCACTTGTGCACCTGTCTATATAACCTCAATTCCCCTTCCCCTCCTTGCCGGATCTTGTTGCCTTGTGCCAGAGAAAGCGTTTACAGTGTTTGCCTTACCAGTGTACCTGACCTCTTGCTATCTCCATTGACTACGAACCTTGCCGCCTGCCCCGACCTTCTGCTACGTCCGACCTTGCTCTTGCCTAATCCCTTGTACCGCGCCTATCTCAGCAGTCAGAGAAGTTGAGCCGTTGCCGGTGGATACGACCTGGTTGCTACCGCCGCTGCAAGACCATCCCGCTTTGCGGCGGGCTCTGGTGAATACCAGTAGCAACTTAGAACCGGTCCGCCGGCACGGTCCAAGCCAATCCCTCTCTGACACAGGATCCACCTCCAGCCTGCCGAATCCTAACAGTAGATCCGGCCATGGATCCCGCTGAGGTCCCGCTGCCAGTTGTCGCTGACCTTACCACGGTGGTCGCCCAGCAGTCTCATCAGATAGAGCAACTAGGACAACAGTTCGCCCAACAAGGACAGCAGCTGTCGCAGTTGACCGCCATGCTACAGCAACTTCTGCCACAGCTACAGCAGCAACCATCTCCTCCGCCAGCTCCTGCACCTCCTCCGCAGAGAGTGGCTGCTCCTAGCCTCCGCTTGGCCCTGATGGACAAATTTGATGAGGACTCTAGACTTTGCCGTGGTTTCCTGTCACAATGTTCCCTACATTTGGAGATGTTGTCGGACCAATTTCCTACAGAACGGTCGAAGGTGGCTTTCGTGGTTAGTCTCCTGTCTGGGAAGGCCTTGTCATGGGCCACACCGCTCTGAGACCGCAATGATCCTTTCACTGCCACTGTACAGTCCTTCGCTGAGGTTCGTAGTGTCTTCGAGGAACCAGCCCGAGCTTCTTCTGCCAAAACTGCCTTGCTGAACCTGGTCCAGGGAAATTCTTCTGTAGGCGAATACGCCATCCAATTTCGTACCCTCGCCTCTGAATTATCTTGGAACAACGAGGCCCTCTGCGCGACCTTTAAAAAAGGCCTATCCAGTAACATCAAGGATGTGCTGGCCGCACGAGAGATTCCTGCCAACCTGCATGAACTTATCCATTTGGCCACCTGCATTGACATGCGTTTTTCTGAAAGACACCAGGAGCTCCGCCAGGAAAAAGACCTTAATCTCTGGGCACCTCTCTCACAGTATCCTTTGCAATCTACCCCTGTGCCTCCTGCCAAGGAGGCTATGCAAGTGGATCGGTCTCGCCTGACCCATGAAGAGAGGACTCGCCGCAGAGATAAAAATTTATGTCTGTACTGCGCTAGTATCGAACATTTCTTGGTGGATTGCCCTATTCGTCCTCCACGTCTGGGAAACGCACGCACCCAGCTCTCTTGGTATGAAGTCTGCTTCTCCACGTCTCACTGTGCCCGTGCGGATTTCTCCTTCTGCCAACTACTCCTTCTCAGCTGTGGCCTTCTTGGACTCTGGTTCTGCGGGAAATTTCATTTTGGCCTCTTTTGTTAATAAGTTCAACATCCCTGTGACCCGTCTCATCAAGCCGCTCTACATTTCCTCGTTCAACGGAGTAAAATTGGACTGCACTGTGCGTTACCGCACAGAACCCCTGCTCATGAGCATTGGGCGGCATCACGAAAAAATAGAATTTTTTGTTTTGCACAACTGCACATCTGTAGTCCTCCTCGGCCTGCCATGGCTCCAACGCCACTCTCCTACCCTTGACTGGACCACCGGGGAGATCAAGAGCTGGGTTGCTTCTAAAAAATGCCTCACGTCTGCTCCCAGTCCCGTCAGTCAAACCTCAGTGTCTCCTCCTCATAGCCCCCGTCCTGGTAACACTCTGCCCCGTGCCAAGCTTCACTCTCTGCCCCCCCTCCCCATTCCCACTCCTTCTGAACTGCCAGCCGTTGATGAGTATACCCAGGATTTCTCTGTCTTCCAGAACTTAACTGCAAACATCCCTGTCTCTCTGAATTCTATCTTTAAGGACCTAAATAACCACTACAAAGACAACATTAAATAGTGGTGGGAGGTAAGATCTCTTGAAAGTTATATATCTAACAACATTGTACCACGTGGCCTTCGCATTAATACTGTTCCAGCAGAAAGGTCACGGACCCAGGAGTTAATGCAAAAGTGGGAACAGGAGGCCACCATTAGCTCCCTTCGTTTCATGAACCTCCTATTGGAGGAGGAGAAACACACCTTAGAAAACACCACTAAAAAACTACAAGAGACTATTGACCTGGCCCTGACTTTCAAGGGACAACAAGAGTTCATTAAGGAGGAACAGGAGCTCCAGGGTAAAATTGAAAAGTTCAAAGCGGTCCTTAAAGATAGAAAACACAGACAATATATAAAGGATTTATCAGAATTCAGAGAAAAGAGAGCATACTCTTTTCTTGACTCCAGACCACAACAAGGTGGGGACACTGATATTTCTACATCCGATACTGATACATCTGACCAAGAATATCTGGCGAGATCTAAGACACGATCACCATACGGTACCCGATATAGGGGACGAGGGGGATGGAACAATCAAGACAGATACAGATCACGGGGTCTAGGTGGCAGAGGGTATACAAGAACATACTCATCACAACAATATGGCTCCTCCTCCTCGTTACCACAGCATCAAAACAGTGTAACATCCCCCCCCCCCCCCCACCTCCTCGGGTTTTTTGGAGAGAGGTCCCGCCATGACTCAGAACCAAGGCTAAATGAAAGGGCGGGAGCCAAAACATCAGACACCGAGGGAGATAATCAAATTATTAATCTATCTACACGCCCCCTCTCAATGTCCGAGATCTCTCTTCTGAGGAAGGGACTATCCTATATCCCTACAAATCGTCCGGACACTTTCGGATGGATCAAAGATCTAAATTTGTTTGCCCGCTCTATGAGATGAAAATTTTTTTTCCAATCTCGTGACTTGAGAAAGTGCAACGAATTGGGCATTACTTCAGATGAATTGGGTGACACTCGCCTGTTGGCATCTCTTTTGGATGACAATGAAAGAACTTTGGGCCATGGTCCTTTCTCCACATGCCATCTTCGGAGTACAAAAATGCCCCCAATTGATGACGATGACAACATTGGTACGTTTGTCCGTGTGGTCACAAAAGCCATTGAGGACATAACATCTACCTGTAACGATCCTGTTGCAAATCTAAATTATGACGAGCTTATGGCCTTAAAGAAACTAGAAACGGACAAAACCATCGTAATAAAGTCATCAGATAAAGTGAGTAACCTGGTGGTGATGGACAGTGAGAAATACAGCTCCATGTGCCTTACAACTCTGAATGATCGGACATGCTATCGGATCTTGGATCGCATTCCTACATCTATTTTCCAAGACCAATTGAAAACCATACTAACAAGGGCCCAACAGGAGAGTGTCATAGATGAAAAAGAGTATAATTTTTTGTTCCCCCCTCACTCTACCATAGCCACATTATGTGGATTACCTAAAATCCACAAAGGGCTATCACCACTCAGATGTCGCCCTATTGTGTCCGGAATCAATAATCTAACGCAAAACCTAGGAGTGTACCTTGATCACATATTACGCCCCTTCGTTTTAGCCTTACCTTCATACATTCGTGACACCCGTGATTTATTGCTAAAATTAGAAGATGTTGTTCTGGATGAGTCATCATGGCTCTGTTCAATAGATGTCGAGGCACTGTACAGCTCCATCCCGCGCGATAAAGGGATGGAGGCTGTACGGTCGTTCCTCAGGAGTCGAAGCATCCACTTTGAATGTCATAGTGAGTTCATACTGCAGCTTCTTGAATTCAGGGGGACTGCCATGGGCAGTCCAGCGGCACCATCCTATGCCAATCTTTACCTGGGTTGGTGGGAGGAGTCCGTAGTATTTAGTGATGAGTTGTCTATGTATCAAGATTATATCTCCTTCTGGGGTAGATACATAGACAATGTCATCATCATTTGGACAGGCCAAAAGAACGAGTTTGAATGATTTATTGACATCCTTAATGTGAACCAACTTGGACTAAAGTTCATGCATGAAATACACCAGGAGGCTATAAATTTTCTTGATGTAACACTGAGAAGGGACACGACTGGACACATCACTACATGTGTGTATCGCAAATCCACGACAGGGAATAGTTTACTCCGATGGGAGAGCCATCACCTCGAACCCTTAAAATGAGGAATCCCCAAAGCACAATTTCTAAGGGTCAAAAGAAATTGCTCTGACATCACTAGCTTCCGCACGGAAGCAAGAAAACTAAGGGGGAGATTTCAGGATAGGGGTTATCCAGATAAAATTCTGCGCGAGGCCTATAAGGGGGCTATTAAACGACAAGTGTTGAGCGGCATAGGCCATATTCGAATTCGCGAATATTCGCGAATATATGGACGAATATTCGTCATATATTCGCGAATATTCGCATATTCGTTATATTCTCGTTTTATTTTCGCATATGCGTAAATTTGCGTATGCGAAAATTAACGTATGTGAATATTAGCATATACAAAATTAGCATACGCGAAAATGCGCATATGCGAAAATTAGCATATGCGAATTTTCGCACGCCAGTCTCACACATTAGTATTAAAGCCTTCTTTACACCACACAAGCTGGAAGCAGAGAGGGATGATCACTGTGATGTGTACTGTGAAAAAAATAAATAAATAAATAAATAAATAAAAAAACGAATATTCGTAATTACGAATATATAGCACTATATTCGCGAAATTCGCGAATTCGCGAATATGCGATATTCGCGAATAATATTCGAATTGCGAATATTCGTGAGCAACACTATAAACGACATCGTACCTCATTATTACCACCACAAACACACAAGGAGACTAATGACAAATTGAGAATCATAGGGACCTATGACACAGCCGCCAGGCAGATAAGAGGCATTCTCACGAAATTCTGGCCCATTCTAACTACTGACCCTAAAGTGGCAGTATTGGTAGGCGATCGACCTGCAATCACGTACAGATGAGGGAAAAATCTGGGTGATCGCCTTGTCAATAGCCACCCGCCTCGTGGCTCCCTCAAAAAACCAAGGGCACGTATCACTGTGGAGCATGCAAGGCATGTAATTTTATTGACACTTCAAAACATTTCGTGGGACCCAAAGAAGACAAAATCTATGAGTGTTGGCATTTTGCAAATTGTAGAACATCTAACCTGGTGTATTTGTGCACTTGTCCCTGCGGTAAAACAAAACGTGAATTTCGTCGCCGCATACTGGAACATCTTGGTGATATTAATCACCAACGGGACAAACCTCTAGCGAACCACATGAGACGGGTACACAGTGACAGCCCCACCAAAATATTGTTCCAAGGCATAGAAGTGGTATAATTGGGTATTCGAGGAGGAGATGTGGACCGACGTCTCCTTCAAAAAGAGACGCAGTGGATATACCGTTTGGGCACCCTCTCCCCGAGGGGCCTTAACGATTATATATCATTTACATCGTTTATATAAATCCCCTGGTTAAAATTAAACAAATAAAAGTATCTCTGTATTACTAAACATAAAATTATGGCCTAACTTTGGTTAAAAATAATTGGAACTTAATATTAAGTATAGAGTTAACATTGTTCAACCTCATAGTCTGACATCATTTTCCCATCGCTTGTTTTAAAGTATATCATGCACACAGTTGGGTATTTTTTCAAAATACTGTGTGCATTAACATGGATATACCTGGCCACACAGTATCACTATACACTTTTAACATCGAGTTTGTAATTGTCTAGTGCAGCTGTTCTACCTTTGAATTCATATTTTTTACTGGTGGCATATGTTTATCCTAACAGCCGAACACCATATTCTAAAAAAAAAATTTTTGCAAGCTTGGGCATATCTAGCCCTTTTTAGAGCTTTATTGTAGGGTGGAACACATTGTGACACGCACGCATTAGCACGCATGCCTCCAGGTTGCCTCCACCTACATATGCATAACTATGTAACTTCCGGCGTTTGACACGCACGCTATCTGACGAGCGATCCGATACCGGAAGCCAACCACACGTGGGACTATATACATCAATACCTGGGATTGGTATTTCCGGGGCCTGGCATTCACAATGGATCTAGGGGGCGTGCCGGGACCGGGAGCATGATATTTAAACAGACCAGGCATTATGGTAAGTTGCAGCTGCAACCAACCGTCCAGAGGGGGATACCTTCCATCACGGTTCCATCCCAGAATGACGCCAGCCACTTGGGGAGAAAAGTAGTGGAAGTTCTTCACCATCTTTTATGCTGTATCAACAGCTGCAGCCCACTCGGTAGTGCTCCTTTCTATAAGTATAGGGCATGTCTATCTGAGATCTAAATGTATGTATCTTACTGTGGTGTGTTGCTCTGACTTCTATCAGACTTATGAGGCGATATATATGTTACCATCTGACATCTGAGTCACTATGCTGTATATACCCCCTATTTACTATCATTAATATATATCATCTGTTATACCAGGGTTCTCTATCTATCTATCTATCTATCTATATATATATATATATATATATATATATATATATATAACCATCATATTGTGATCCCCTATCTATATCTATATTTATATCTATCTGTATTGCGTTAAGTGAACAATTTGTCACTATATGATATACTTTGGGATCCATGCTTGATGAACCATCTTGGTTGCTGCAATAGCATACTAGACAATTAGGACTTATACTGTTATAACAATGTGTACCTGTTGTATTCTATTTAACTGACCTTGTATAGTGGAATTTTTATATCTGTAAAGGACATCAATCCCTCTGTAATTATTCATGATAATAGGACTGGTTCCCTGATGATGCCATGAGTAACGGATGGCTGAAACGCGTTGGACTAATTTACTGATATTAAAGATAATAATCTTGGAACCTATTTTTTTTATGTAACACTACATGTGTTGGTGTTATTTGGTTGTGATTTATTGCACGTTAATTTGGTATCACAGTGGTTGTCTGGACAGCTGCTGACCGCCGAGCACATTCTCTCATCTTTGCTGCATTGTTTGTTATTTTTGTCCCTCACTTATCTAAGTTAGGGAACGACACCGTGGTTGAGGCCACCCTGTTAAGGAGGTGGGTCCCTCAAAAGGCAAGGACAGAGGGTCGGGTCATCTAGCATAGCATGCACTTACCCCTGTTTTATCTATCTTCTAAGTAGTCCTTAGTCACTACACCCAACAGTGACTACTATTATCTGACATTTCTAACAACTGTGGGAGAATCTATCTTATTACATACTTACCCACCTTGCCCTGCCAAGTACTATATCTATTTTATTTTGTGCTCCGCGTTCCGTGCCTGCCACCAGCCATCCACACACTTTGGTTGTATTTGTTGTGTTATACACTTTATTCATTTTTGGCGTATATTATTTTTGAAAAATAACTAGGACCAATTTTTTAATTGCCAATATTAAAGGCTATGTTTTATTACATAAAAACTTACAAAAAAGAGGCTTGTCTTAATCGGTGATTTCTACTTCTAAATACCTCTTTTGTAGTATCGTATGGGATTGGCATTCCCTCAGCATATACCAGCCTTTCGGTGATATGTATGTGAAAAGGGTCCAGTAGAGTAAGTGTGAAGTGACACTGTGTATTGTGATCTGACTTTGCCTACATGCTATCTACCTAGCTATCAACTACCAATCCACCTAGCTATCAACTGACCTACCTAGCTAGCTAAAAACCAACCTACATATCTTATAGACACTGATTTGAATAGGGACCTTCCATATGATAAGATATACCTTTTATTAAGTTCCATTTAAATATTGACTTACACTACAAAATAAACAGGCTGTCACCTATGGTTTAGCATGCATTTATCATATTGCACTTGAGTATAAGTAGTCTCTCAGGATAAACTCTATATGAAGTGGAAAAAACTGTGTATAAAAACACACAAGATATATACACAAAGAATTCCAATGGGAGGTATGGTCCAGGTTTATCTACTGTTCTCACTATCGGTCAGAGCTGAGTTTTTTTTTTGTTACATGACATAAATTCCTTTTATGCATCAATGTTCTCATTTATGCCACTGTTCACATGTAACTCTGTTTATTTACTGTATCTGACTACATTTATTCTGGGGATAAAGGAATTGATGTCATGTACAGAACAGAAGATAAACCTGGACCATACTTCCTGTTGGAATTTTTTGTGTGTATATTTTGTGTGTTTTTATACACAGTTTTTGCACTTTATATGGAGTTTATCCTGAGAGACTACTTATACTCAAGTGCAATAAGATAAATGTGTGCTAATCCATAAGTGGCAGCCTGTATATTTTGTAGTGTAAGTCGATATTTTATTGGAACGTAATAAAAGGTATATTTTATTGTATGGAAGGTCCCTATTCAAATCAGTGTCTATATTATTAATGTACTGGAAGACCCATGATTTTAACCTGAAAAGTGTTAATTCCTACCTGCCAATCTAGCTAACAACCTACCTACCTGGTTTCCTACTTCCCTGGCTATCTAACTACCTGGCTACCTACATAGCAAGCTGGCTACCTGCCTACCTACCTGGCTATCTAGCAACCTGAATATCTACCTACCTATCCATCTACCTAACTACCTGGCTACCTACCTAGCTAGCAGCCTAACTACATGGCTACCTAGCTAGCTAACAACCTACCTAGCTAATTGCCTGCCTGGCTACCTAGCTAGCTACCCACCTATGTTGCTAATAACCAACCTTGCTACCTACCTAGCTATCTACATAGCAATGTAACTACCTACCTGTATGGCTATCTACTTAGGTAGCTAACAATCTGCCTAGACACTTAACAAGCTATCTAGCTAACAACCAACCTAGCTATGAACATACCTAGCTACTGACATAGTTGCAACCTACCCATGTAGCTAGCTACCTACCTACCTACCTACCTATCTAGCTAGCTAACAACCTACCTACTTTCAGATGTATTTATCTAATGAGGGGGTCTATGGTGGGGGATAGGCCTATTTAATGGGGTACCTACTATTCCTCATTATGAGAGGGCATTGCACTGGAAAAATGCAGAGTCAAACATGTTTTTCCTACAGATGCTAAAGAGACGGTTTTTACCTGGAAGAAGTTGACATGTCAGTCTGATCCAGATGCACAAGAAAAGGAAAGAGGACATCGCTGATCAGAAATGATGCTACCTGTGAGTCCCTAGATGTAACTATAATCCCCTATATGGTATACAGATCCTTTGTACAGCTGGTATCTACCTTTATATGATCCTGGATACAATTACTTATATGGTATACAGGTCCTGCAACAAAGTCCAAGACCACAGCACCAAAAAATATAAACTGATACGTGCAAAAGAGCTGTAGTTTATTGGTTCCCCAAAAGTTTTTTTTTGAGGAACCAATAATAGCTCTTTTTTTTTCAATTTGGGTGCTGTGGTCTTGGACTTTCTTGCATGTTTGGTATCCGGATTGGCTATCTGGATGACTACGGGGACAATGGATTTATCTAGTGCTGTCTTATCTGTTTATGTATGTGTGCATGCAAGCAAGAGTGTATTTGTGTGTTTGTATATGTGTGTGTATGTATATATGTATATATATATATATATATATATATATATATATATATATATATATATATATATATATATATATACAAGAATATGGGTGCACTACTGTGGTAGATGTAAACAATACATTGGCTATCCCTCAACACTGATGTTAAAATTGAGACATTCGCCAGTGTATCCTTATATGAAGGACACACCAGAGCCCGCACACCAACGCCAAGGTTTCTCAATTTGGTGCGAGACCTAACGCTAGTCCTACCTGTGCTTGATAAACAGAACAGGGGCCAGTGGGCAATTACGGCAGCATTCGGCTGGCTCACAACTTCCTTCCAGATACCCTCCAGTGTTACTACGCACACATGCAATGGGAGGAGGGAGGCAAGCTGCAAGCCCCACCTGAGTTGGCTATTATGGGTGCCTGGCCTCACAGGTGCTACCTTAATGCTGCCTGGTAGATATTCAAGGCGCATTAATGTTGGAGTTTACACACCTCCAAATTTAAAATTTGTGTGCGTAGTAACACTGGAGGGTATCTGGAAGGAAGTTGTGAGCCAGCCGAATGCTGCCGTAATTGCCCACTGGCCCCTGTTCTGTTTATCAAGCACAGGTAGGACTAGCGTTAGGTCTCGCACCAAATTGAGAAACCTTGGCGTTGGTGTGCGGGCTCTGGTGTGTCCTTCATATAAGGATACACTGGCGAATGTCTCAATTTTAACATCAGTGTTGAGGGATAGCCAATGTATTGTTTACATCTACCACAGTAGTGCACCCATATTCTTGTATTGTATTCTAATTGTTACATATCCACACCGTTTATCTGGTGTAGGATTCTATTGTGGCACTTGTAGTCCGCTGCAGGCATCCTCCATTGTATGCATTTTTATGCTGGGGATCGCCCCTAGCAACGGACTACAAGGGCAGGATCTGCTCCCCCAGTATAAATGCACAACCGCATTTGGGGTTGAGCACTTCCAGCCATTTGAGACCACGTTTTTTGTTGTTTGTTTAAATTTTAAATTTGGAGGTGTGTAAACTCCAACATTAATGCGCCTTGAATATCTACCAGGCAGCATTAAGGTAGCACCTGTGAGGCCAGGCACCCATAATAGCCAACTCAGGTGGGGCTTGCAGCTTGCCTCCCTCCTCCCATTGCATGTGTGCGTAGTAACACTGGAGGGTATCTGGAAGGAAGTTGTGAGCCAGCCGAATGCTGCCGTAATTGCCCACTGGCCCCTGTTCTGTTTATCAAGCACAGGTAGGACTAGCGTTAGGTCTCGCACCAAATTGAGAAACCTTGGCGTTGGTGTGCGGGCTCTGGTGTGTCCTTCATATAAGGATACACTGGCGAATGTCTCAATTTTAACATCAGTGTTGAGGGATAGCCAATGTATTGTTTACATCTACCACAGTAGTGCACCCATATTCTTGTATTGTATTCTAATTGTTACATATCCACACCGTTTATCTGGTGTAGGATTCTATTGTGGCACTTGTAGTCCGCTGCAGGCATCCTCCATTGTATGCATTTTTATGCTGGGGATCGCCCCTAGCAACGGACTACAAGGGCAGGATCTGCTCCCCCAGTATAAACGCACAACCGCATTTGGGGTTGAGCACTTCCAGCCATTTGAGACCACGTTTTTTGTTGATATTATATATATATATATATATATATATATATATATATATATATATATATAATCAAGTAGAAGCGGCACACCAGTATACCAATGAAAGCGTGGGTTTATTCACACATCTGTGCAGAAAAGC
Organism: Hyla sarda; assembly: GCF_029499605.1. Taxonomy (NCBI): domain Eukaryota; kingdom Metazoa; phylum Chordata; class Amphibia; order Anura; family Hylidae; genus Hyla; species Hyla sarda. The sequence goes on from NC_079193.1 coordinate 125,864,707, forward strand.
TACGTTTCGGCTCAACAATAGAGCCTTTCTCAAGCATACTTGAGAAAGGCTCTATTGTTGAGCCGAAACGTAGCTTTTCTGCACAGATGTGTGAATAAACCCACGCTTTCATTGGTATACTGGTGTGCCACTTCTACTTGATTCTACATATTATTTGGGAGTTGGTCGGTTCCCGAAGCTTGGCACCCGGGCGGATCTGGAATCCTGGTGCACGGTGCTCCCCTTGATCTATTATTTCTACTATATATAAATATATATATATATATATATATATATATATATATATGCATGCGTGCGGCATGAGTTTGTGCTTTAGGGTGCACACCCTAATGCAATAGGCTGCGCACGCCTATGCCTATGGTCCCCTGCACGGCCGTATATATACACACATTCCTATTTCTCACAGAGAGCTGGGATTGGCTGGAACCATCTGGCCAATCACAGCTCTGCGGGAAATAAGAATAGGTGTATATATACATCAGTGCAGGGGACCATAGAAGAGCGGCCACCGCATCTATACATTATACAAGAGGATCGCAAGGGACCCCGGCGATCTCTCAATTAGTACAGGTAACTACTACTCCCATCATGGAACAGTGTGTTCCATGTTGGGAGTAGTAGTACTACCTAAAAAATGTACAAAAAAAAAAGTGAAAAACACGCACACACTACATTTTTATTATTGTCGGCTACATTTTTAGTGCTTTACCCGCTCACATAAATTGATCCCTGTTTAAAAATTAATAAACATTTCATAATAAAAAAAGATACATTTTGTTAGATACAATTTTTTTCCATCACTACTGTATCTTTTTTATTATAGTATAGTTCCCCACATTAGGTGCAGTATAGTTCCCCACATTAGGTGCAGTATAGTTCTCCACATTAGGTGCAGTATAGTTCTCCACATTAGGTGCAGTATAGTTCCCCACATTAGGTGCAGTATAGTTCTCCACATTAGGTGCAGTATAGTTCTCCACATTAGGTGCAGTATAGTTCTCCACATTAGGTGCAGTATAGTTCTCCACATTAGGTGCAGTATAGTTCCCCCACATTAAGTGCAGTATAGTTCCCCCACATTAGGTGCCATATAGTTCCCCCACATTAGGTGCCATATAGTTCTCCACATTAAGTGCAGTATAGTTCCCCACATTAGGTGCAGTATAATTCCCCACATTAGGTGCAGTATAATTCCCCACATTAGGTGCAGTATAATTCCCCACATTAGGTGCAGTATAATTCCCCACATTAGGTGCAGTATAATTCCCCACATTAGATGCAGTATAATTCCCCACATTAGATGCAGTATAGTTCCCCCACATTAGGTGCCATATAGTTCCCCACATTAGGTGCAGTATAGTTCTCCACATTAGGTGCAGTATAGTTCCCCACATTAGGTGCAGTATAGTTCCCCACATTAGGTGCAGTATAGTTCTCCACATTAGGTGCAGTATAGTTCCCCCACATTAGGTGCCATATAGTTCCCCACATTAAGTGCAGTATAGTTCCCCCACATTAGGTGCCATATAGTTCTCCACATTAGGTGCCATATAGTTCTCCACATTAGGTGCAGTATAGTTCCCCCACATTAGGTGCCATATAGTTCCCCCACATTAGGTGCCATATAGTTCCCCACATTAGGTGCAGTATAGTTCTCCACATTAGGTGCAGTATAGCTCTCCACATTAGGTGCAGTTTAGCTCTCCACGTTAGGTTGGCAGTATAGTTCTCCCCATTAGGTGCAGTATAGTTCTCCCCATTAGGTGCAGTATAGTTCTCCACACTAGGTGCAGTATAGTTCCCCACATTAGGTGCAGTATAGTTCTCCACATTAGGTGCAGTATAGTTCTCCACATTAGGTGCAGTATAGCTCTCCACATTAGGTGCAGTATAGCTCTCCACATTAGGTGCAGTATAGCTCTCCACATTAGGTTGGCAGTATAGCCCCCCCCCACATTAGGTGCAGAATAGTTCTCCCCATTAGGTGCAGTATAGTTCTCCACATTAGGTTGGAAGTATAGCTCTCCACATTAGGTTGGCAGTATAGTTCCCCACATTAGGTGCAGTATAGTTCCCCCACATTAGGTGCAGTACAGTTCCCCCACATTAGGTGCAGTACAGTTCCCCCACATTAGGTGCAGTACAGTTCCCCCACATTAGGTGCAGTACAGTTCCCCCACATTAGGTGCAGTACAGTTCCCCCACATTAGGTGCAGTACAGTTCCCCCACATTAGGTGCAGTATAGTTCCGCACATTAGGTGCAGTATAGTTCCCCACATTAGGTGCAGTATAGTTCCCCACATTAGGTGCAGTATAGTTCCCCACATTAGGTGCAGTATAGCTCCCCCACATTAGGTGCAGTATAGTTCCCCACATTAGGTGCGGTATAGCTTCCCACATTAGGTGCAGTATAGTCCCACATTAGGAAGAAGCAGGTTCCCCACATCAGGTAGTAGCAGGTTCCCCACATCAGGTAGTAGCAGGTTCCTCAAATTAGCTAGCATTGTCCTTCCCCCATCCCCCCCCCCCGACTCACACACACACACACACACACAAACAGGCAACCACACATGCATGCACACACACACACACACACACACACACATACACATAGACAACCTTCAGTCCCATGTCCCCCTTCACGAGTCCCCTGCCCCCTTAATCAGATGCAGTATAGTTTCCCCACATTAGGTGCAGTATAGCTCCCCCACATTAGGTGCAGTATAGTTCCCAACATTAGGTGCAGTATAGTTCCCCCACATTAGGTGCCATATAGTTCCCCACATTAGGTGCAGTATAGTTCTCCACATTAGGTGCAGTATAGCTCTCCACATTAGGTTGGCAGTACAGTTCCCCCACATTAGGTGCAGTATAGCTCTCCACATTAGGTTGGCAGTATAGTTCCCCACATTAGGTGCAGTATAGTTCTCCACATTAGGTGCAGTATAGCTCTCCACATTAGGTTGGCAGTACAGTTCCCCCACATTAGGTGCAGTATAGCTCTCCACATTAGGTTGGCAGTATAGTTCCCCACATTAGGTGCAGTATAGTTCCCCACATTAGGTGCAGTATAGTTCCCCACATTAGGTGCAGTATAGTTCCCCACATTAGGTGCAGTATAGTTCCCCACATTAGGTGCAGTATAGTTCCCCACATTCGGTGCAGTCTAGTTACCCACATTAAGTTGGCAGTACAGTTCCCCCACATTAGGTGCAGTATAGTTCTCCACATTAGGTGCAGTATAGTTCCCCCACATTAGGTGCCATATAGTTCCCCACATTAGGTGCAGTATAGTTCTCCACATTAAGTGCAGTATAGTTCTCCACATTAAGTGCAGTATAGTTCCCCACATTAGGTGCAGTATAGCTCCCCACATTAGGTGCAGTATAATTCCCCACATTAGGTGCAGTATAATTCCCCACATTAGATGCAGTATAGTTCCCCCACATTAGGTGCCATATAGTTCCCCCACATTAGGTGCCATATAGTTCCCCACATTAGGTGCAGTATAGTTCTCCACATTAAGTGCAGTATAGTTCCCCACATAAGGTGCAGTATAGTTCCCCACATTAGGTGCAGTATAGCTCCCCACATTAGGTGCAGTATAATTCCCCACATTAGATGCAGTATAATTCCCCACATTAGATGCAGTATAGTTCCCCCACACTAGGTGCCATATAGTTCCCCACATTAGGTGCAGTATAGTTCTCCACATTAGGTGCAGTATAGTTCTCCACATTAGGTGCAGTATATTTCACCACATTTGGTGCAGTATAGTTCCCCACATTAGGTGCAATATAGTTCCTCCACATTAGGTGCCATATAGTTCCCCCACATTAGGTGCCATATAGTTCCCCCACATTAGGTGCAGTATAGTTCTCCACATTAGGTGCAGTATAGCTCTCCACATTAGGTGCAGTTTAGCTCTCCACGTTAGGTTGGCAGTATAGTTCTCCCCATTAGGTGCAGTATAGTTCTCCCCATTAGGTGCAGTATAGTTCTCCACACTAGGTGCAGTATAGTTCCCCACATTAGGTGCAGTATGGTTCCCCACATTAGGTGCAGTATAGTTCTCCACATTAGGTGCAATATAGCTGTCCACATTAGGTTGGCAGTACTGTATAGCTCTCCACATTAGGTTGGCAGTACAGTTCCCCCACATTAAGTGCAGTATAGCTGTCCACATTAGGTGCAGTATAGCTCTCCACATTAGGTGCCATATAGTTCCCCACATTAGGTGCAGTATAGTTCTCCACATTAGGTGCAGTATAGCTCTCCACATTAGGTGCAGTATAGCTCTCCACATTAGGTTGGCAGTATAGCTCCCCCCCACATTAGGTGCAGAATAGTTCTCCCCATTAGGTGCAGTATAGTTCTCCACATTAGGTGCAGTATAGTTCCCCCACATTAGGTGCAGTATAGTTCCCCCACATTAGGTGCAGTATAGTTCTCCACATTAGGTGCAGTATAGCTCTCCACATTAGGTTGGAAGTATAGCTCTCCACATTAGGTTGGCAGTATAGTTCCCCACATTAGGTGAAGTACAGTTCCCCACATTAGGTGCAGTATAGTTCCCCACATTAGGTGCAGTATAGTTCCCCACATTAGGTGCAGTATAGTTCCCCACATTAGGTGCAGTATAGTTCCCCACATTAGTTGCAGTATAGCTCCCCCACATTAGTTGCAGCATAGCTCCCCCACATTAGGTGCAGTATAGTTCCCCACATTAGGTGCAGTATAGTTCCCCACATTAGGTGCAGTATAGTTCCCCACATTAGGTGCAGTATAGCTTCCCACATTAGGTGCAGTATAGTCCCACATTAGGAAGAAGCAGGTTCCCCACATCAGGTAGTAGCAGGTTCCCCACATCAGGTAGTAGCAGGTTCCTCAAATTAGCTAGCATTGTCCTTCCCCCATCCCCCCCCCCCCCCCCGACTCACACACACACACACACACACACACAAACAGGCAACCACACATGCACACACACACACACACACAGACAGACAGCCACACATGCACACACACCCACAGACAGACAGGCACACATACACATAGACAACCTTCAGTCCCATGTCCCCCTTCACGAGTCCCCTGCCCCCTTAATCAGATGCAGTATAGTTTCCCCACATTAGGTGCAGTATAGCTCCCCCACATTAGGTGCAGTATAGTTCCCAACATTAGGTGCAGTATAGTTCCCCCACATTAGGTGCCATATAGTTCCCCACATTAGGTGCAGTATAGTTCTCCACATTAGGTGCAGTATAGCTCTCCACATTAGGTTGGCAGTACAGTTCCCCCACATTAGGTGCAGTATAGCTCTCCACATTAGGTTGGCAGTATAGTTCCCCACATTAGGTGCAGTATAGTTCCCCACATTAGGTGCAGTATAGTTCTCCACATTAGGTGCAGTATAGTTCTCCACATTAGGTGCAGTATAGTTCCCCACATTCGGTGCAGTCTAGTTACCCACATTAAGTTGGCAGTACAGTTCCCCCACATTAGGTGCAGTATGGTTCCCCACATTAGGTGCAGTATAGTTCTCCACATTAGGTGCAATATAGCTGTCCACATTAGGTTGGCAGTACTGTATAGCTCTCCACATTAGGTTGGCAGTACAGTTCCCCCACATTAAGTGCAGTATAGCTGTCCACATTAGGTGCAGTATAGCTCTCCACATTAGGTGCCATATAGTTCCCCACATTAGGTGCAGTATAGTTCTCCACATTAGGTGCAGTATAGCTCTCCACATTAGGTGCAGTATAGCTCTCCACATTAGGTTGGCAGTATAGCTCCCCCCCACATTAGGTGCAGAATAGTTCTCCCCATTAGGTGCAGTATAGTTCTCCACATTAGGTGCAGTATAGTTCCCCCACATTAGGTGCAGTATAGTTCCCCCACATTAGGTGCAGTATAGTTCTCCACATTAGGTGCAGTATAGCTCTCCACATTAGGTTGGAAGTATAGCTCTCCACATTAGGTTGGCAGTATAGTTCCCCACATTAGGTGAAGTACAGTTCCCCCACATTAGGTGCAGTATAGTCCCCACATTAGGTGCAGTATAGTTCCCCACATTAGGTGCAGTATAGTTCCCCACATTAGGTGCAGTATAGTTCCCCACATTAGGTGCAGTATAGTTCCCCACATTAGTTGCAGTATAGCTCCCCCACATTAGTTGCAGTATAGCTCCCCCACATTAGGTGCAGTATAGTTCCCCACATTAGGTGCAGTATAGTTCCCCACATTAGGTGCAGTATAGCTTCCCACATTAGGTGCAGTATAGTCCCACATTAGGAAGAAGCAGGTTCCCCACATCAGGTAGTAGCAGGTTCCCCACATCAGGTAGTAGCAGGTTCCTCAAATTAGCTAGCATTGTCCTTCCCCCATCCCCCCCCCCCCCCCCGACTCACACACACACACACACACACACACACAAACAGGCAACCACACATGCACACACACACACACACAGACAGACAACCACACATGCACACACACCCACAGACAGACAGGCACACATACACATAGACAACCTTCAGTCCCATGTCCCCCTTCACGAGTCCCCTGCCCCCTTAATCAGATGCAGTATAGTTCCCCACATTAGGTGCAGTATAGCTCCCCCACATTAGGTGCAGTATAGTTCCCAACATTAGGTGCAGTATAGTTCCCCCACATTAGGTGCCATATAGTTCCCCACATTAGGTGCAGTATAGTTCTCCACATTAGGTGCAGTATAGCTCTCCACATTAGGTTGGCAGTACAGTTCCCCCACATTAGGTGCAGTATAGCTCTCCACATTAGGTTGGCAGTATAGTTCCCCACATTAGGTGCAGTATAGTTCCCCACATTAGGTGCAGTATAGTTCTCCACATTAGGTGCAGTATAGTTCTCCACATTAGGTGCAGTATAGTTCCCCACATTCGGTGCAGTCTAGTTACCCACATTAAGTTGGCAGTACAGTTCCCCCACATTAGGTGCAGTATAGTTCTCCACATTAGGTGCAGTATAGTTCCCCCACATTAGGTGCCATATAGTTCCCCACATTAGGTGCAGTATAGTTCCCCACATTAGGTGCAGTATAGCTCCCCACATTAGGTGCAGTATAATTCCCCACATTAGGTGCAGTATAATTCCCCACATTAGGTGCAGTATAGTTCCCCCACATTAGGTGCCATATAGTTCCCCACATTAGGTGCAGTGTAGTTCCCCACATTAGGTGCAGTATAGTTCTCCACATTAAGTGCAGTATAGTTCCCCACATTAGGTGCAGTATAGCTCCCCACATTAGGTGCAGTATAATTCCCCACATTAGATGCAGTATAATTCCCCACATTAGATGCAGTATAGTTCCCCCACACTAGGTGCCATATAGTTCCCCACATTAGGTGCAGTATAGTTCTCCACATTAGGTGCAGTATATTTCACCACATTTGGTGCAGTATAGTTCCCCACATTAGGTGCAATATAGTTCCTCCACATTAGGTGCCATATAGTTCCCGCACATTAGGTGCCATATAGTTCCCCACATTAGGTGCAGTATAGTTCTCCACATTAGGTGCAGTATAGCTCTCCACATTAGGTGCAGTTTAGCTCTCCACGTTAGGTTGGCAGTATAGTTCTCCCCATTAGGTGCAGTATAGTTCTCCCCATTAGGTGCAGTATAGTTCTCCACACTAGGTGCAGTATAGTTCCCCACATTAGGTGCAGTATGGTTCCCCACATTAGGTGCAGTATAGTTCTCCACATTAGGTGCAATATAGCTGTCCACATTAGGTTGGCAGTACTGTATAGCTGTCCACATTAGGTTGGCAGTACAGTTCCCCCACATTAAGTGCAGTATAGCTGTCCACATTAGGTGCAGTATAGCTCTCCACATTAGGTGCCATATAGTTCCCCACATTAGGTGCAGTATAGTTCTCCACATTAGGTGCAGTATAGCTCTCCACATTAGGTTGGCAGTATAGCTCCCCCCCACATTAGGTGCAGAATAGTTCTCCCCATTAGGTGCAGTATAGTTCTCCACATTAGGTGCAGTATAGTTCCCCCACATTAGGTGCAGTATAGTTCCCCCACATTAGGTGCAGTATAGTTCTCCACATTAGGTGCAGTATAGCTCTCCACATTAGGTTGGAAGTATAGCTCTCCACATTAGGTTGGCAGTATAGTTCCCCACATTAGGTGCAGTACAGTTCCCCCACATTAGGTGCAGTATAGTTCCCCACATTAGGTGCAGTATAGTTCCCCACATTAGGTGCAGTATAGTTCCCCACATTAGGTGCAGTATAATTCCCCACATTAGGTGCAGTATAATTCCCCACATTAGTTGCAGTATAGCTCCCCCACATTAGGTGCAGTATAGTTCCCCACATTAGGTGCAGTATAGTCCCACATTAGGAAGAAGCAGGTTCCCCACATCAGGTAGTAGCAGGTTCCCCACATTAGGTAGTAGCAGGTTCCTCAAATTAGCTAGCATTGTCCTTCCCCCATCCCTCCCCCCGACTCACACACACACACACACACACACACACCCAAACAGGCAACCACACATGCACACACACACACACACACAGACAACCACACATGCACACACACCCACAGACGGACAGGCACACATGCACACATACACATAGACAACCTTACCTGTCATGCGCTTATCTTCGGCGGCGGCCTGACGAGTGACGTCACTGACGTCCTGTGCGGGTCTGCGGAGGGACGTCACATGCGCGACGTCCCTCTTCAGACTCGACCCGGCCAGCCAACCAGAGACGCGGAGGAGGGCGGGGTAAGTGAAGCCTTCCGGGGTAATGAAGAAAACTGTGCCCTGAAGTGGAATGTGACCCTCTGCATAGGGACACAGTTGAGGGAGGGTAGTGGGAATGTAATGAGGGGGAGCGGCCTGCAAAGCAGAAAACTGTGTCCCTGTGCGGAGGGTCACATTCCGCATACAGTGCACAGTTTTCTTCATTACACCAGCATTTAGCGCTGCTTGCCCGAAGCAGGGCTAAATCCTGGGCGTAAGGCAATACAAATTATATATACTTGGTGCGAGCTGTGTCGGCCGCCCGACACCCCTGTTGCCGCACAGCTCGCACACCCCTAAGGCCGGCCCTGACGCTGTGTCATTCAGCCACTATATGGTCTCCTCATGCTTCAGCCTCATTCAAGCTGTGTCATTCAGCCATTATATGGTCTCCTCATGCTGCCAACACCTCCACGCTGTGTCATTCAGCCACTATACGATCTCCTCATGCTGCCAACACCTCCACGCTGTGTCATTCAGCCACTATGTGGTCTCCTCAAGCTGCCAACACCTCCACGCTGTGTCATTCAGCCACTATATGGTCTCCTCATACTGATGCCACCTCCAGGCTCAGTCATTGTGCCGCTCTGCGGCAGTGATTCTAAAAGCGATGCTGGTAATCTGCATGTTAGTCTGAATAACAGTATTATTTCACTACCCCAGCACACTCCATATGCGTTTTAGAACACAGCAAAGTGTTCTATACCCCTATTGAGGCTCTCTGTAGGCTAGAAATAGCATTTTTTTTATATAGATTCACCGCAAATAAATTTGGATCGAAACAAACTTTTTCGGAAAATTCAGGTCGAATCGGCCGAATCAAATTTTTGAAAAGTTCGCTCATCTTTACTCCTGACCTTCCTGAGGACTCCAGCGATGGGTGCGATTCAGGCAGCACCCCAGCTATTCACCCAGGAATTGGGTATTCAAGCTTCAATAGGTGTTTTGCTCTTAACATAACACCATCAGGTTAGCATAACCTTATCGTTGCTAGTGGCAACCCCTTATTTAAAGGAATAACGGCATGATTGCGCTTTTGTGTATTTTTTCTTTTGTTTCATATATTACAAGTATCAGAACAAAAATGGTACTGATAAAAACGACATACCATGGTGGAAAAAATAACCTCACATAGCCTCATACGCGGAAAAAATAAAAGTCATAGAGATCAGAAGATGACAATTTTAAACAGAGTAATTTTGGTGCATGTAGTGATAATTTTTTTAAAGTAGTAAAATAAATAAAACCTGGGTATCAAAACAAAAATTGGGTATCCTTGTAATCGTATGGACCTACAGAATATAGATAAGGAGTGATTTTTACCAAAAAGTGCACTGCATTGAAACAGAAGCCCTAAAAATTAGCAAAATTTAGTTTTTTTTCATTTCACGCCACAAATATTTTTTTTTGTTTTGCCGCAGATTATGTTATAAAATAAGTAATGTCATTACAAAGTACAATTGGTGACCCAAAAAAACAAGCCCTTATGTGGGTCCATAGGTGCAAAATTGAATGTGTTATGATTTTTAGAAGATGAGGAGGAAAAAATGAAAGTGCAAAAACGAAGATTGTTTTGAGTACTTAAGTTGAAAATGGTCTGAGTCCTTCAGGGGTTAAAGTAGTAAAATAAAATAAAAACCTAGAGTTTTTTATTGTATCACAGATTATGTTATAAAATAAGTGCTGTTATTACAAAGAAGAATTGGTGATGTAAAAAAAACAAGCCCTTATATGGGTCTGTAGCTGGAAAATTGAAAGCGTTATGATTTTTAGAAGGGGAGGAGGAAGAAATTAAAGTGCAAAAAAGGCTTCGTCCCCAGGGGGTTAAGGTATGATATTATAAGGCAACGTTAGAAATGAAAACAAACTTTATAAGAAGCTATATAACAGCCTATCCCTCAACAATACTATATCATGTAATTTAGTTATACAACTATAGCATTAAACTTTTTTAAGCAATATGACTTACCATAAATTCTTCTAAGGACTGATAGGTTTTTCCACGAAATTCACAATAATTCTTCTTTTCTTTACATTGAGGGCAGCACTGACTGTTGTCAACTTGAATACAACGTGGGTGCAGCCTTGGGCACTCTGGTTGAATGCAAAGAGGCCCCTCCTCTGTGCATCGACAAGGGCAAGCTGAAGGGCCAGGTGTAAACTTTTCCCCAATAGCATATACAAAACCACTTTCATCCACGCAACCTTTTCCCCGATAATCTGGGTAGGCATATTCCTCTGGAGTCTCTTGTTTTGTTTCTATATCAAGAAGGGATGTTTCCTCTAAGGTCTGGTCGTGCACAACATCTGATTTCATTTGTGTAACAGTCCTTGATTTGGTATTTATAGTTTGAGTAGTCAAAATCTGTTTTTGTCCAGTCAAAAAATCACTGTTTATAATAATTTTGTTAGCTGTATTTTTCCAGTCTTTCATAAATTCATCTTTTACTATTCTGTTCTCAAAAATTGAACCCCAATTTGTTTGGTTCTGATTATTCTGAGTTGTATGGTCCCTTTTTTCTTGACTTTTTGTCACTTGTTCATGACTTGGTACTTGTGTAAGATTTTGGACACGTAAAGTAGGGTTGCAAAGGGCAACCATCAGGCAACATGTTACAAGAAGTGAGCTTGAAAGAGCTCCTATTGCCATTACAGTGGAACTGGGCATTTCCTAGCACATCACCACGTCTGAGCTCCTTCCTTCAATGTTGATCAGTAGCTTCACATTCAAGCCTCTGCATGATATAAAAGTTTATGTTAGATCATTATTTTATTTTATATATATATATATATATATATATATATATATATATATCATTGGGAACAAATTCTGAAATTGTTAACAGTACTTTAAAACAAAGAAACTGTGCTATAACATGTCCATAACACACTCTAATAGCACTTCCATTCAACATGCATAATTGCCTTCTTTAATACAAAGCATTTTATAGATACTTCTCTGGGTCATTATGATATCTATTCATACCCTTTTTATTACATCAGTTCGGTAAATGCAAAATCTAAGTTAGTGAAGTAATACAATAAAATCTCGCTTAGCAGACACCTCCCAATAGGGGACAGTTTTTTTTAATTCCCTGGCAGAGAGCCATAGGATTTAATGTATTTGCACCCTTCGAATAGGAGATACTCCCAATAGGGGACATGGACACACCCAACAGGGGACAAAACACTCCCAATAGAGGACAACCAGGCTTATGTGCCAGTGCTACCTTGTACACAGGGCCACCATCGGGGGGTACAACTAATATCCCAGTAAGGGGCCCTGGCCCCCACTGCACCCCCCTGAAGCAGCAACAGCACAGAAACAGAAGACCACTGTTTAAAATTGATCTCCTGCTTTTGTACATCCACCCGCCACATCATTCATCCCCTTCCCCCCTGTGCTACTTTATTCCCCCTTATTACCCACTGTGACACATCATTTCCCCTGTGCCATTGCCTCTTTATTACCTTATGTGCAAATTCATCACCCCCTCTTTACCACTCCCTGTGCCATTTCTTTCCCCCCTTTATCCCACCTGTTCCATTTCATTCCCCCCTTTATCCCCCTGTGCGACTTCATTCCCCCTGGGCCCTGTGCCAAATCATCTCACCATACCCCTTGTGCCACATCACTTTTCCCATTCCCTCCTCCCCTTGTTGTTCTTACAAGACATTTTCCTGATTCAGAAGATGAGTACATGGCACAGGGGGAATACAGGGACACAGGAGAATTAAATGGCACAAGACATAAAGGGGGGAATGAAATGGTATACAGAGGGGGTGATGAATTTGTTCAGAGGGTTATAAAGGGGTAATGAAATGGCATGGATGATCAAGAGGAAATTATGTGGCTCATTGGGTAAGGGGGATGATTTGGCACAGGGGCAATAAGGTGGCACAGGGGCTTCAATTGGGGGAGAAATGAAGTGGCATTGAAGGGATCAAGAAGGTGAATAAAATGGCCGGGGCAGGGTGAAATGGTACAGGGGGGTGATGGGGGTGACTAAACTGCACTGGGAGATTCTACTGTAATATTGCTGTTTATCATGTTTTAGGGGTTATTACACTCTGGAGTGAGTACAGTGCAGCCTTTGTTCATTTAGAAAAAATGTTGAGCCTTTCTTTCCCCCAATAGGGGACATATCTCAATAGTAGACAGTTTTTTTATCCTCTTTAGTGTCCGCCATTGGAAGATTCTACAAAAATACTACATAAAAACTTAAAGCCCAGCTCAGGTAGTAAATTTATGATATAGAGTGCATGAGACATTAGGGTATAATCAAAGATGGCAAGTTTCTACTGCAGAACATTTTCAGTTGGCTAAATCCATTTCACTTAAATAGGGATTGCAGAAAAAAACACATTCAAATGTAAGGGAATAATTTCTGAATTTTTTTTTTTGAAGTAATATGTTTCATGTAAACTTACCCACTGATGCAGAAAGTATAGAGACGAGAAGTAAAAAAAGAAAAGCCATATACTGTACATTTTATTAAGATTCAGTATTATCTGGAATTTTTTTTCTCCCTCCACCTGGGGCATGTGAATGAGTGTAATAATTATATAGGAATCTATGTATTGCTGTTAAGACATTTAAACTTTTGATATGGGTGGTTTATGTTCTTCTGAGTACATGGATTACATTAACAGATATTTTATTGCTTAACTTATTCCTAAACTCAATATATTTTAGTTGCAAAATAGCGTTTTTTTCTTCAATTTTGTCACACAATGATTTTCCTTTTTGTTTTGCCATAGATTTTTGGGTAAAATGACTAATGTCATTACAAATTAGAATTGGTGGTGCAAAAAATAAGCCATCATATGGATTTTTAGGTGGAAAATTGGAAGGGTTATGATTTTTAAAAGGTAAGGAGGAAAAACGAAAATGTAAAAACTGAAAAACGCTGAGTCCTTAAGGGGTTAGATAAATATGAGAACAGCACAGAGAACAGCATACCTCCCGTCTGAAATTCCCTGTGAGAATTTCACTATGACTAGTGTCCAAAAAATATATAGAACAAACCTGTAACAAAAAGACATGTTAGAATGTAATAAGAAACACTACAACATTGTCTTGTTTTTAAACTTGGAATGGAGAAGATCCAGGAAATTCAAGTTCAGTCCTGTTCATCCTGCAGGAATGTTCTTGATGGGTAGTATCAGAATGAGTTTGTTATTGGCCTTGCGAACGTTTTAGGCTCACCCTTTCTGAAAATCTTCAACTCCACCTTCTGGACACTGCCACCTTTTCTAGGAAAAACCTTTGTAATTAGTCCCATAGACCAGTCAATGCGTTAGGTTTGTTGCTCCTTCATCAACATGAGGTCTCCTTCCTTCAAGTTTGGTTTGTGGGTTTGCCATTTTCTTCTTCCCTGAAGATACTCCTTTCGCCACCTGTTCCAGAAGTAATCCGCTATGTATTGTACACGTTTCCAGTGTTCCTGGTAGATGTTTGCATAAGTAAATTCTCCACTAGGTATTAGCATATTCTCAGTTTTTTTGGTAAGGAGAATAGCCAGAGTGAGTATGGCTGGTGTTTCAGGATGCATAGGCACTGACACAAAAGGTCTTGAATTGACTATGGCTGAAACTTCAGCCAGAAGGGTGACTGGAGTCTCATGTGTGAGTCTTGAAGAATTGACATCCATTAACATAGAATTAAAGATGCTGCGTGAGATCCTGATCAATCGATCTATGCGGTTACTGACGTACACATAAAATGGTTTAGTCCGATTATAGATTTAACCTAAAACATCCTTACTGTCCGTGTAATACTGAACCTCTCCTATGTCGACAGCCAGTTCTTGTTTTATGAAGTCTGTAATCTCCACTGCTAACACAGTCCCACAGAGTTCACGTCTGGGAATAACATGATCAGGCTTGGGGGCTAACTTAGCCCTACCAAAGACAAATCCAACTTGACTTTGATTGTTGGGTTCTGTCACCTTCAGAGCAGCAGCAACTGCGGCGTTGGCTTCAGTGGAGGTGTCTGAGAACATGTGAAGTTCCTTCTTTATGCTAGAGGTAAATGAGGTTGTGACATAGCATCTCGGGATGTGGATCTCATCCAAAGCACACAAACATTGTTTTCAGGCTTCCCATTTTTGCTCTTTATCAGAAGAAAATGGGGTATCCCAATCCTTGACAGTTTCAGAAAGCTGTCTCAGTAGGGATCTACCTTGTATGGTGATGGGCGGTACAAATGCCAGCGGATCAAAAGGGTGTTCACCACTGATAGGATACCGCATTTTGTAAATGGCTTGTCTACACAACTCATTTGAAAACCGAAGGAGTCGCATGAGATTTCTCACCTGAGGCACAAGCTCCTCTGCACAGGTGGACTGTCCAGTCCCAGGTTAATGTCCTTGAATCCAGGTGCATGATCATCTGACTCGAAGGCTCTCATTACGGCCAGGCTGTTTGAAGCAATTTTGTGAAGTCTAAGTTTAGCTTGTGAGATAAGGTGAAAGGGATGGTGATTAAAGGATGATATAAGGCTCCTGGTCTTGGTGGTGTAAAGCCGAATAGTTTTCCAGTGTTAGTGCTGTGGTGCAGCGTGATGATGTGATTTTAGTATAACTGGAAGGCTAACATGGGACGGCTTTACTGGGAATAACCAAGAGTAGAGTAAGGATCATTCCCCACAATCCAGGCCGACTTTTGCTGGCCTTATAGTGAGGCTGTTTTACCAGCTGGAGATTTGCAGTTTATTGGAGTGTGAATCAAACACTGGACTTTGCTTTAAAAACGCTGTCTCCGTACCTCTATACTGATAACTGCACCTCAATGCAAGAGCAAGTCATCACATTTGGTGGAGGATGCGGGCATCGATCCCGCTACCTCTCGCATTTTCTAGTAAAACTCCTCCGTTGTGGCAAGACTTGATGGCAGGACCATTGCCCCTAGCAACTTCTCCAACGGGTTATCCCAGGCTTAGTCCTTAATCAACAGTGTGCTGCACCTAGCTGCATTGCCCCTAGCAACCACTCCAGCAGCACTTGGCAACAGCATGGCAACTCCAAAGCAACTTATGGTGTTGCCCCTAGCAAAGACTCCAGTGGCTCTTAGCAACAGCACGGCAACTCCAATGCTGACCTCACGGCATTGCCGCTAGTACCGACTCCAGCGACTCTTGCCAGCAGCATACTGCATCTCCAATGCTGACCTCACGGCGTGGCCTCTAGCAACTACTCCAGCAGCTCTTGGGAGCAGCGTACTGTAGCTCCAATGCTGATTTCACTGTGCTGCCCCTAGCAACCACTCCAGCACTCTTGGAACAGTTACAGAAGCTTTTCAAGCCCAGCAACAAGCACAACAGTAGACCATGGCACAACACCAGGAGGCCATGGCGCACCAGCGGGAAACCAACAGAATCCAGCAGGACAATAAGCAGGAAAGGAAGGAATGCCGGCACATACGTAACTAAGCCACAATGAAAGCGGAGGATGACACACAGGACGAGATACATTGAAAAGCCTGTAGTGGAGGTGCATTGCTGAACAAGAAGCACAATGCAGGAACAAAGAATCCAGCAGGATTTCCCCAAGAGCGAGCAGGAGACCAACCAGCTACTTCTGCAGCAGTAGTCACGACCCGCACTACCCCTGATGCCTGGAAGTCTGTACGGATGGCAATGCCAAAGATGACAGCTGCAGACGATGTTGAGACCTATTTGGCAGTCTTCGAGAGAATGGGAGAGGTTACACCGCGACCAGTGGGCTGAGGTAGTGTCCCCCTTCCTGATGTCTGAATCCCAGCAGGCCTACTTTGATTTGCCGGATGACCAAGCGGCAGACTATGATACGGTGAAGGGTGAGATACTGGCTAGTCTGGGGGTTACTGTGTGGGTCTGGGCCTAGCCTGTGAGGGAGTGGGGATATAAGCCAGCTGAGCCGGCCCTGCCTCAATATTATGACTTGTTGCAGCAGCTCCAGAAGTGGCTACAGCCAAAGGTTCTGTCCCCCTCTGCCATGCTTGATCGACTCATGGCCGACATGTTCTGGAGGGCTTTGCCTACCCCCCTTCAGAGCTGGGTCAGTCAGGCGTCCCCTAGCAATGCCCACGATATGGTGGACATGGTAGAGAGGTATGACGACACTACCAGGTTGAGAGAGGAGGTACTGAAACCCTGGAGGTCCCCACCCTTACCAAAGAGGTCGCTGGTCCCAAGGGTTCCCCAGGAAGTGTACCCTAAAGTCCCCACCCTGTTGCTGTGTTGGGGTGTCAGGAGCAGGGAAATATCAGGGTCAATTGTCCCCATCTGGGGGAAGCTATGGATTTAAGCTATGCCTGGAGACTATGTGCCGCAGGCATTCCAAAAGCAGGAGATTCGGGACACCTGCACAGGGTGGTATTGGGAGGGCGAGAAGTGAAGGCATTGCTGGATTCGGGGAGCATGGTGAACCTGGTGAGGTCAGAGCTGGTATTCCACATAGACTACACAGGATAGCAAGTGGGGGTGTTATGCATACATGGGGGACCTAAGAGACCGCCCCACTGCCCTGGTGACTGTGACGACCCCAACCGGACAATGGATACATGAGATGGCCATGGCTACAAAACTCCCCTATATTATTCGGAGAGACATTCCAAGATTTGTGTCCTTGTGGTCCCAGTCAAGAGTTCCCCAGTCCTGTGAGGCAGGGGTGTCCCCAATGATGGTAGATATGGAGGAGCAATGGAGGGAAACAATGTTGCCCTTGGTTAGAGAACATGTGGAGGCAGCTCAGAGCAGAGTTTGTAATCGCCAGGCCTGGGTACGGAATTTTTACCTGGGAGATCGGGTTCTGGTACCAACAGGTGGTAGTAAGTTCCTTGCTAGGTGGCAGGATCCCTACGAAGTGATTGAAAAGGGAGGGGAAGTGACATACAGGGTACACCAGCCCGGGCGAAGAAAGCTGAAGCAAGTGTACTGTCACAAGTGGCACTTCGGCCGGACATTCCGGCCGTGAGCGCATCTTCCCCCCGTGACCTAGCCCCCGGCGGGGCTGGGATTCGTATGGCGGGAATTTCCCGCATGCGAGTCCCAGCACGTCACTCACCTCCGTCCCTGGCCTCTGTCCCTCAGCTCCGACGCGCACGCCCCCGCCGGAGCTGTGAAATTTAAAGGGCCAGTGCACCTGTAATTAGCAATTGCACCTGCACCTTTTTTTTATAAGTTCTAGCTCCTCCTTATCACCCCTGCCAGATCTTTGTTTACCCTGCGCCTTAGAGAAAGCACTTCTAGTTATTTCCTTGCCGTGTACCAGCCTATTGACCTTCTGCTACCCTACTGACTACCCTCCTGTGCTGCCTGCCCTGACCTCTTGTCTGCCCGCCAACATCTTGCCTATTCCTTTGGTAGCACGCTTCACCTCAGCCACCTGTGTAGTTGAGTCGTGCCAGGGGTAGCGACCAGGGTGTCGCCTGCCGCAGCAAGTCCAGCCTGCCTTGTGGCGGACTCAGCGGCACCTTAGACTAGCGTGGTATTATGGGTCATCTACTCCCTGGGTACCTGCCGTCTGCGGTGAGTCTTACAGTAAGATCTGGCCATGGATTCCGCTGAGGTACCCCTGCCTGAGGATTCGGATCTCTCCTCTGGAGTGGTCCGTCAGTCGCAGCAATTAAATCAACTATCCGCCATGGCGCAGTTACTTCTGTCTATGCAGCAGCAGTCTCTACCGGTCCCTTCAGTTCCTTCAGCTTCAAAGCTTAGTCTTCCCCTTCCCACGAAGTTTGACGGAGATTCTAAGCAATGTAGAGGCTTTGTGATGCAGTGCTCCTTGCACTTGGAGCTCATGGCGGATCAGTTTCCTATGGAGCGTGCTATGGTGGCCTTTGTGATCAGTCTCTTGTCTGGGAAGGGCCTGGGCAACTCCGCTCTGGGATCGTAGCAATCCAATTACCTTAAACCTCACGGCTTTCCTGGCTGAATTCCACAGTGTTAAGAAGCGAGTCTGCGCTTCTTAACCTGAGTCAAGGGACTTCTTCTGTGGCAGACTATGCAGTCCAGTTTCGTATCCTTGCTTCTGAATTGGCATGGAACAACGAGGCCTTGTGTGCTATATTTAAAAGAAGACTTTCTGGTAGCATAAAGGACGCTCTTACTGCTCGAGATCTTCCGTCTAACCTGTGTGAGCTGATCAATTTGGCTGCACAAATTGATGTACGTTTGTCCAAAAGACAGGAGGAGCTCCAAAAAGAAAGTGGATTTTCTGAAAAGGCTATGCCAGAGGATCATACTCGCCTCACCCAGGAGGAAAGATTCCGACGTCGCAGCAAGAATTTGTGCCTATACTGTGCCAGTCCGGAGCATTTCCTCAAAGACTGCCCTGCCGTTCTCAGAATCCAGGAAAATGTCCAAACTCAGGATGTGTAGGAGGGACTTCTTTGGGTGTGTGCACCGTCTCTTTCCATAAAAGTACACACTTCTGCTCAGACTTCTTTCATCGTTATTGCATTTTTGGACTCTGGTTCTGCTGGCAATTTTATTGATGCCTCACTCGTGCATGAACATCGCCTTCCAGTGAGTCACCTTGCCAAGCCTCTGTTCATCTCTTCTGTCACAGGACAAAATCTGGACTGTAGAGTACTATATTGCACGGAGTCTCTCCTTCTGCAAGTGGGGGTCTCACATAAGGAGATAATTGAATTATTTGTGCTACCACATTGTACTTCCCAGATACTTCTCGGTCTTCCTTGGCTCCAACTCCAGGAGAGGTAACTCGCTGGGGACAATGCTGCCATAATCGTTGTCTAGAGTCAGTCCAGCCTAAAATTCTTTCTGCAATTTCTCCCATGCCAAGTCTGCTTATGCCTTATCAAGATTTCTCTGATGTCTTCTGTGAAAGACAGGCAGAGACTTTGCCTCCACATCGTCCTTACGACTGCCCGATTGATTCACTGCCTGGGACTATGCCACCTCTGGGTACAATCTATCCTTTATCTGTCCCAGAGACTCAAGCCATGCAGGAGGTCTGAACAAGATCACGGTCAAGAATCGTTATCCTCTTCCTCTGATCTCAGAACTTTTTGATCGTCTTGAGGGGGCCAAAGTCTTCTCCAAACTGGATTTACGTGGTGCCTACAACCTGATTCGAATTCGAGAGGGAGACGAATGGAAAACGGCTTTCAACACCCGCGATGGACATTTTGAGTACCTAGTGATGCCTTTTGGCCTTTGCAATGCTGCAGCTGTTTTCCAAGAATTCGCCAATGATATCTTCCGTGACCTTCTCTATACCTGTGTAGTCGTTTATCTGGATGACATACTGATTTATTCTTCCAACTTGGAAGAGCATCGTATATGGTCCTACGATGCCTACGGAGGAATCTTCTCTATGCCAAACTGGAGAAATGCCTTTTTGAAAAATCCAGTCTTCCTTTTCTAGGATACATTGTCTCTCATGAAGGACTACAAATGGATCCAATAAAATTGTCTGCGGTTTTGGATTGGCCTCGCCCTACCGGTCTGCGGGCTATTCAACGTTTCCTGGGATTTGCAAACTACTACCACCAGTTCATCCCACTTTTTTCTTCTGTGGTTGCTCCAATCGTAGCTCTCACCAAGAAGGGCGTTATCCCTCCTGATCATCTGATTTCTGCAGCCCCAGTCGATCTTCTACAGCAACCTGCTGGTAAATCTTTTGTACCAGTCAGATTGAGACGCAAAGTTCTGGGTTATTCTTCCTTATTGGCTGGCCATCCTGGAATACGCAAGACACTTATCTCCCGACACGATGTCTCTGCATTTGTGTGTTCCTGTACCACTTGTGCTCGAGACAAGACCTCCCGCGGGACTTTTGCAGCCGTTGTCCATCCCTGAGATTCCATGGACTCACATTGCTATGGATTTTATTACCTACCTTCCATCATCACACAATAACACAGTCACCTGGGTTGTGGTAGACTGGTTTTCTAAAATGGCTCATTTCATTCCTCTTCCCGGACTCCCATCTGCTCCACAACTGGCCAAGCACTTCTTACTTCATATCTTCCGTCTTCATGGTCTTCCAGAAAACATCGTCTCGGACCGCGGAGTGCAGTTTGTGTCCAAATTCTGGCGAGCCCTCTGTTCCTATCTTGGCATCAGTTTGGATTTCTCCTCTGCCTACCACCCCCAGTCCAATGGTCAGGTGGGAAGGATAAATCAAATTTTGGAGACTTATTTACACCATTTTGTGTCTGCCCGTCAGGACGACTGGGTAGATCTTCTTCCCTCGGCCAAATTTTCCTACAATCAGAAGTCCACAAAGACATCTCCATTTTTTATTGTTTTTGGTCATCATCCTAGGTCTCCTCTTCCGGTCCCAGTCTCTTCCAGTCTCCCTGCTGTAGATGAACTTGTCAGAGATTTCTCCTCCATTTGGCAACAGACTCGGCAATCTTTATCTCTGGCATCCTCCCGAATGAAGACTCAGGCAGACAAAAAAAAGATCTCCTCCATCCTTCTCTCCTGGTGATAAACTTTGGTTATCTTCTAAATTCATCCGGTTTAAAATCCCAAGTTACAAACTTGGTCCTCGTTTCCTGGGTCCATTCGAGGTATTACAAAAAATCAATCCAGTTTCATACAAACTCCCCTTGCCACCTTCTTTACGCATTCCTAACTCATTTCATGTTTCTCTCCTCAAACCTCTGGTTATCAACCTTTATTCTCAAAGAAAAAATTCTGCTCCAACTCCTGTCTCCGGTTCCTCTGATATTTTCCAAGTTGAAGAAATCCTGGCCTCTAAAATTGTACGTAGCAAAACAATTTTTTTTTGTTGACTGGAGGGGTTTTGGTCCTGGGAACCTGAGGAAAACATCTTGGACCACATTCTCCTCAAAAATTTTTTGTCCCACAAGAAGAGGGGGGAGACCAAAGGGGGGGGTTTACTGTAACAAGCGGTGCTCCGGCCAGACATTCCGTCCGTGAGCGCATCTTCCCCCGTGTCCCGGCCCCCGGCGGGGCTGGGATTCGCATCGCGGGACGTGCCCGCATGTGGGTCCCAGCCTGTCACTCACCTCCGTTCCCGGCCTCTGTTCCTCAGCTCTGACGTGCCCACCCCGGCCTTCTAGCACGCGTCGGAGCTGTGAAATTTAAAGGGCCAGTGCGGCCGTACTTAGTAATTAGTAATTGCACCTGCACCTTTTTTATAAGTTCTAGCTCCTCCTTAGCACCCCTGCCGGATCTTTGTTTGCCCTGTGCCTTAGAGAAAGTACTTCTAGTTCCTTGCTGTGTACCAGACCTCTGTATTCCGTGACCCGACCGTGTTTCTAGCCGCCAGCCTATTGACCTTCTGCTACCCTACTGACTACGCTCCTGTGCCACCTGCCCTGACCACTAGCCTGCCCGACTACGTCTTGCCTATTACTTTGGTACCACGCTTCCTTAGCCACCTGTGTGGTCAATTCGTGCCAGGGGTAGTGACCTGGGTGTCGCCTGCCGCAGCAAGTACGACCCGCCTTGCGGCGGGCTCTGGTGAAAACCAGCGGCACCTTAGACTCCGCTCCCTGGCACGGCCCGCGTCATCTGCCACACAGGTCCAGTGGATCTACTACTTCACCTGCTCTTGACCACCGTGGTATTACAGGTCACCTACTCCCTGGGTACCTGCCGTCTGCGGTGAGTCTTACATGTACCATGTAAATCTTGGAAAGATAGGAAGACTGGTGGGAATGACAGCCCCCGGCCAGGTTTGTTAGGGGTGAAGAGTCCCATCTCTCAGACTAGTGCAAGGGAAACAGCAGCCACAGTAAAGATTGCTGACAGCCTTTCTACTGCACAGACTAAGGAGACTAGGGAATTAGTAGGAACACCCATGTTTCTCAGATCTCCCAGGACGTACTTCTATCATCTGCCATGACATTGTCACTGACCCCCAGGTAAAAAATACGGTTGAAACCGTCCTGAGTACCTGAGCCGTGGCGACAAGCCATTTTGGAAGGAGTGCAACAAAACTTTAAGGTTATAGTTGTCATAGGGATGACCCTTATGTTTCTGATGACTGATCAATATATTAATACTAATATGCCATTGCTGATAGAAAAATATATTTACCTACCCCTTAACCCATAAACCAGCTTGCAATCTGCTCGTGACTATGATGGAGGCCTTGTCATGACACTGGCACGGCCAAGATAAGAAGTGAAAGACAAAACATAAGACTGACAGAGAACTCTGGAAATTCCCTGTAGAGGAACTTTGGCAATGAAATTAATGGACACTAGATATGCTAATATATATGGATGCAATTGTCAAGTTGATTAAAATGATTCTGACTGTCGATCAATATATATATTAATACTTATATATTTATATGTCATTTCTAATGCTGAAAAAAAATATATCTGTTACCTACTCTTAAACAATGCACCATGTTCCTGAGTTTGCAAGTAACCTTGGAACAACACCAGAAGGCCCAAGATGAGACATTGGAAGTAAAAACATTTGAGGAAGATGCAGATTGTATGAGAAGGGCAAAGAACTGGAATTTTCCAGTATTAGAGAGAGAGGGCTGCATAAATGAACTTTGGCCAAGAAAAAACTTAATGGACATTAGATATGCTAATAAATACGGACAATAATCGAACAACCAATCAAAATGCAACATGCTAATTTTGATGTCATAATTAAACTTCCTTCTTTGTACAATGTAAAAACCAACTGTACTTCCTGGATTAAATCAGAACTCCTTGGGGCAGTTCCTTAGGGAGTATGCTGAGAGAAAGGAGATATTATACCAACATCCTGTCTGGTGTGATTCTCTTGCTGCAGCCATATGCAGCAGTGGTCACTCACATTTTAATGCCTCTCCTCGGTCAATCCTTGACACAATAATCAAACAACCAATCAAAATGTAACATGCTGATTTTGACGTAATAACTAAACCTCCTTCTTTGTCAAATGCAAAAACTAAATGTACTTCCTGGATTAAACAGAACTCCTTTGGGGCAGCTGCGAGTATGCTGAGAAAGAGTTTATACCAACAGGCCTGTTTGGTGTATAATTCTTGTGTCGACACTTAGCAGTACATACCAGCACAGTCAAACACACTTGAGAGCCTCTCCTCGAGCCTTCCTTGATAGTTGGTGCCGTGACTCGGATGGTGATGAGGATCAGATCTGTTCCCTGGACCACACTCAAGAGAAGAGCCAAGTCTGGGGGAGCAACAGCTTTAACCATCTAGAGGAATTTGGAGCCGCTCAAACAGAGAGCTTGATCAACC
Organism: Hyla sarda; assembly: GCF_029499605.1. Taxonomy (NCBI): domain Eukaryota; kingdom Metazoa; phylum Chordata; class Amphibia; order Anura; family Hylidae; genus Hyla; species Hyla sarda. Next base: position 125,888,702 of record NC_079193.1, read on the forward strand.
CTACAGAACGCGGTAAGTCTGCTGATTTCTTTATAAATCTGTAGCTTATCAAGAGCGGCTCTGGGAAGCCCAACAAATGGTCTTATCGAACCTCTAAGACAAACTCTAGCGGGCAGTTCTCCTTGCTCTGTTGACTAATCTTAGATTTTACCAACTACAATCAATCACTTTCGGCTAGAACTCCCCTGCAAATTAGACCACACAGCGGAAAGATACCCTGCAAATCTTTCCACTGTGTGATCTAATTTGCAGGGGAGTTCTAGCTGAAAGTAATTGATTGTAGTTGGTTAAATCTAAGATTAGTCGACAGAGCAAGGAGAACTGCCTGTCATTTTTTTGCAGCCACGTGTAAAACAAAACCCCCCTTTTTCTCCGGTCAATGTGAAGCTTATTAGCTCACAAAGCTGGCAATCTAAAGCAATGTGAAATACACTGTTTAATAAGATTCCTTTTTATTGAACTGCAGGGAAACCCTAACAAGACATTCTAGACTACAGAGAATGTTTTGCTAGAATTTTAATTTTAGATTTGTGACATTTTTAGATCTACTCAGTGGATATGGTCAAGGAAGTTAAGAATGCCATAGATTTTTGTGTTCTAGGTCCCTGATAACTTTGGTTGATTTTGATTGATTGTACAGCAGATGTCTTTTTGTGTATAAGAGTTTAATCTGATAGCTTGATCAGCCTATTGTCTTTTTCTGAATTAGGATTGCTTACTGATATCTTGGGTTGTACTTGAGCAAAAATTGTCTCTCGTGTCTTTTGTGGTGTATCAGTAATGTATCAGAGTAGAAGATAATAGTGGTATCATAGACACTTTGGTTGACACTAAATGCACACTCTTTTTGTTTAGTGCTGAACACCAATTTTTGTACAGCCAGTCCACTGAGAGATCTTGCTAATATGGTAATTTGCAACCCTCGCTCTACTTGACAATTTAAATGCTTTGAAACTGTTCAATTCCTGCACTGGTTAACTTTTAAGAGTAAAATATGAACCGTTTGCCCTCTGCATGTAAAAGTTCAACTTCCTACCTCCCTGGGTGTGAAGAGCCACGTGACATTGTGATGCACCGTGAGGGAAAGAAGTGTCTTGACAAAATGAAAAGATTCATTTCTATATACAATTTGCCTGAAAGGGGCAGGTTACACCCAGATTTATGGTCTGAGGCTCTTAAGCAACATAAAGGGATTTTAGAAGATAGTGATTTGTTGGCTTCTGCCCAAGCATGGCACAGTACATCATGCGCTATTGCTAAGGAAAGATAAGGGGAGGAGGAATTAAGAGATAAGAAGAGGAATGTGATTATGTATCTGTATTACAAAGTTGTATCACTGCTCGATAATGATGATGATGATCCTAGCTGTTGGTTGTGTCCCCATTGTGGTCAGCAAAACCTGCTTTCAGCCTGACCTGTAAATGCTCCACCATGTACTGCCACAGAATCTCCATATACTGCTAAAATGGCCCCCCCCCCAAAAAAAATGCACCCACCCCTCTATATGCAATTCTGCCTTCTTCTAGTAGTGTCCATGTTGCTGCATCCACTTCCTATGCTGTAAGCCATCTTGGAGTACCATGAAGTACTGCCATACCAACTTCCTGTGCTGTCAGCCATCTTGGTGTACCAGGAAGTACTGCCTCACCCATTTCCTCTGCTGTTAGCCATCTTGGCTTACCCAATCTAATTACTCCCTTTAATGGGCCATCATGCAGTACAGCCAAACAGGCCTTGCCAGTTGCTGGAAGGTTTCCAAACGGAACTTCCTCTAGCAGTCATCCTAGTGCTGAAGCACTTGATCTCGTTCCAGTTATGACTAAGGATGGGGGTTACTTTGTACCTAATGCCCAGATCACTGGCCTATACCCAAATCAAACCCACACACTCCCAGATAAGCCCTCACCAGAAAGCTCTGTATTTCATTCTGCTGATAATTGCTGTGCCTCACCAAGAAGTCATACCTCTCTACCCAGTGAAGACAGTCCTCCAGCCCAAGATGAACCCCATGCACAGTTTCAGTCTCCTATCAATGATCATCATCATCAGTCTCCTACCAATGATCATCATCATCAGTCCCCAGGAAAGATACCCCTTTCACCTGTTAATACAATCACACCTACTGTGTTGCAATTTCATGTGCCTCCTATACCTCTAACAGTAACATGTACCAAACCATTAGATCAAGTATGGTGTCTGAAAATTTTCAACCGGCCCTTGAAACAAAAATCTGGAGCAACACCCTACTCCGGGTTGACATGGGTTCCATGGAAACCAAGCGAGCGCAAGCTATAGTTAACCCTGCAATTTCACATCTTCAGCATAATGATGGCCTTGCTGATGCCTTAGTTCATGCAGGGGCGACTAATATGTAACATGACTGATCTGTTGGTACTCCAACAAGGGCCCATTTCAACCTCCCAACTGGCCATTTCAGGCTCTGGGAAATTGCCTTGCAACATGATAATACATGTTGCCCAACATGATGCAGCAATAAGGCAGCTTCAGTCTGCAATACACTGCATTCTTGATTTTGCTGGAAAGAAAGAAATTTCCACCCTGGCCATTCCATCCATCAGTTCTGGACTCTTTGGATTTCTTCCTGATATCTGTGCAAATGCAATAGTGTCCAGTATTAAGAATCACAAGCCAGTAACAAAATTGCAAGAAATCAGGCTTATATATATATGAAAGAGTCCAAGCTCTGGTGAATGCTGTCAACTTGTTCAAGAAACCTAACCTCTTGGGTAAACACCCCATGCCACATGATGATTCAGATAACCTACAACATAGATTACTCAGATCCATGCCATCTAAACTCTTGCCCATACAGCCTGATAATTCCAGAGATATCCTGCATAGTTTCAGTGAATCCAGTCCACTGCAAACTATGCCAATGCCACTTACTCATAGTGGTGGAAATAAAGGGTCTTAAAAACCTCTTTCAGAAACTCTTCTTAAAAATGTTCCACTTAGCCCGGGGCAAATAAATAATCTTGTAACCCAACTCCCTGACCCAGAGAAACAGACAATGCCTTTCTACAGAAGAATCAAGCAAATTCAACAAACCTATTCATCCTATTCAACCTATTTCTGGCCTATCATTTCCACCAGACTTGATAGTTCTCCTATTGTGGATGAGGAGACATACTCTTCTGGAATAGAATTCTGCTGACAACTGCAAGACTGGGCCAAAGACAGACTAGCTTCAAGCTCCACCAATTTCTCTGATGCCTCTTAGGATCAAGTAGTCTGAAGATAAACTTTTCAGCTGATTCCGTAATCAGCTGAAAAGTTTATCTTCAGGCTACTTGATCTGTTCCAGGATCAAGGTTATGACCTAGGAAGCAAATTCCATAAGAAACTGTTCATTAGCACCTTTGTTACTGGCCTCCATGATGCTACCAAGAAAAGCCTTACAGACACTAGGCCTGAATATGTGGCACTTGAACCAAAACAGCTTTTACTCATTGTCAAAGCTTTTAAAATACAAACTGGAGTTGCACCAACTAAGAAGAGCTCTGATGTGTCAATCTGTCAAGATGCACCGAGGATACTTAATGTTACAGCACAATACCCGGTTCAGAATTATGTCCCTCAGTTCCAAACCGTCCCTGCTCGGAACCGTGCTTTCAATTATGCCCCTCGAAGACCACCCGTCAGAACGATCATCTGCTATAGATTTGGTAAACTCGGACATGTGAAGCGAAACTGCAGAACCAGACTTCCTCCTACCAGCTACCGAATGGATTCGGCCACTGCAAGGCAAATTATGTCACAAAACCATCATAATATGGACTAACAACAATCTGGACCTCTCTCTGGACACCCAAACCATTCCAGGATGAATCAACATTGAAGCCCCGACAACAGAAAGACTCGAGAGACTCCAGCTAATCATGTCTCACATAGAAATTATCAAAAATCTGGATCTGAGATTTACTCCTGAAACTCAAAGCCACCAATAAATATGAGGATAATGGGATGCACCTTGAATTAGCCCAACCACTTAGACCTGAAGAACTTTGTGTCCTCCACTGATGGGCATGGACATCCCAACAAAGACTATACCCGATGTCTACCTGCCAGAAATTCCTGATCATGTCTGGTCCAAAGGCCCAGATGATATTGGACTCTTGCCTGTTCCACCTGTTAGACCCTTAAGGATGCCGGGCGTATCCATGCGCCCCCGTTTTAAAGTCCTTAAGGACTGAGGGCGTATGAATATGCCCATGGGAATTCCAGTTCCCGCCGATTGCCAGGCTTAGACTGGACCGGGGTGACTGCCCATATATATCAGCAGGCACCCCGTGCAAACCCCTGGGGTTTTCCGGGTCAATCGGGTCTCTGGTGACCCGGTGACCTGGAAAAAAAGGGTGAATGGGGCTGTCCGAGACAGCCCCATTCACCCTTACCCAGCAGGAGTGAGGTGGCACGGGTGCCGCCTCACGATCACGTGATTGATCGGTCGGAACGACTGACCGATCACGACCCTGCTGGGCGGCGATCAGGACGGCGAAGATGGCGGAGATTGGTGCCGGTGGGGGTCTCCTACCCTGCCCTTGTCCGGCAGGGGTCCACTTGGGATCGGTGGCGGTGACAGGAGCAGCAGGATCGGCGGCAGCAGCGGCAGTGGTCCAGGCGGCAGGATCCAGCAGGAGGTGAGGCCTGTTCACCTCCTGCTGTTGCTAAGCAACAACTCGCAGCATGCACAGCCAACGGGCATGCTGGGAGTCGTAGTTTTGCAACAGCTGGAGTTCCAACTAAAACTCCCAGCATGCCCTTTGGTAGTCTGTGCATGCTGGGGGTTGTAGTTATGCAACAGCTGTAGGCACATTTTTTCTATGAAAAAGTGTGCAGCCAGTTGTTGCATAACTAAAACTCCCAGCATGTACAGACTACCAAAGGGCATGCTGGGAGTTGTAGCGGTGTGCCTCCAGCTGTTGCAAAACTAAAACTCCCAGCATGCTCTTCGACTGTCAATGCATGCAGATTGTTGCAGTTTTACAACAGCTGGAGACACATTGGTTGTGAAACCGAGTTTGTTACCTAATTCAGTGTTTTGCAACCAGTGTGCTTCCAGCTGTTGCAAAAATACAACTCCCAACAAGCACTGAGAGGCTGAACGTGCTGAGAGTTCTAGTTTTGCAACAGCTGGAGGCACACTGGTTGCGAAACACTGAGTTAAGTAACAAACTCTGTGTTTCGCAACCAATGTGCCTCCAGTTGTTGCATAACTACAACTCCCAGCATGTATGGTCTGTCAGTGCCTGCTGGGAGTTGTAGTTTTGCAACAGCTGGAGGTTTCCCCCTCCCCCCATGTGAATGTACAGGGTACATTCACACGGGTGGGTTTACATCGAGTTCTGCTGCAATTTTGAGTTGCGGCAAATTTTCCGTCGCAGCTCAAACTCCCAGCGAGAAACTCCTTGTAAACCTCCGCCCATGTGAATGTACCCTAAAAACACTACACTACACTACCACATAATAAAGGGTAAAACACTACATATACACATACCCCTACACAGCCCCCCCCCCCCCAATAGAAAAAAACAAACGTATTGTACGGCAGTGTTTACAAAATGGAGCCTCCAGCTGTTGAAAAACAACAACTCACAGTATTGCCGGAAAGCCACTGACTGTCAAGACATGCTGGGTGTTTTGCAACAGCTGGAGACACCCTGTTTGGGAAACACTGCCGTAAGGTATTTTTGTGGCGGATTCAAATCCCAAATTTAGTCCTCAAATGCGCCTGGTGCTCTCACTTCTGAGCCCTGTCGTATTTCAAGGAAACAGTTTAGGGCCACATATGGGGTATCTCTGTAATCGGGAGAAATTGTGTTACAAATTTTGGGGGTCTTTTTCTTCTTTTACACCTTATGAAAAGGTAAAGTTGGGGTCTACACCAGCATGTTAGTGTAATAAAAATACATTTTTACACTAACATGCTGGTGTTGCCCCATACTTTTAATTTTCACAAGCGGTAAAAGGAAACAAAGACCCATGCCATGTACCTTTGAGGTCTAAATTGGTGATTTGCACAGGGGAGGCTGATTTTACAGCGGTTCTGACTTAAACAATAAATACCCAGATGTGACCCCATTTTGGAAACTACACCCCTCACGGAATGTAACAAGGGATATAGTGAGCCTTAACATTCCACAAGTGTTTGACAAATTTCCATTAAAGTTGGATGTGAAAATGAAAAAAAAGCCCCCCAAAATGTGTAACCCCATACCCCATATGTGGATATAAAGTGCTCTGCAGGTGCACTACAATGCTCAGAAGAGAAGGAGCGCCATCGGGCTTCTGGAGAAAGAATGTGTCCGAAATTGAAGGTGTGTTTACAAAGCCCCCATAGTGCCAGAACAGTGGACCCCCCCCCACATGTGACCCCATTTTGGAAACTACACCCCTCTCATATTGTTATAAGGCGTACAGTGAGAGCATGTACACCTCACAGGTGTCTGACAGATTTTTGGAACAGTGGTCCATGAAAATGAAAAATTAAATTTTTCATTTGCACAGCCCACTGTTCCAAAGATCTATCAAATGCCAGTGGGGTGTAAATGTTCACTGCACCCCTTATTAAATTCTGTGAGGGGAATAGTTTCCAAAATGGGGTCACAATTGGGGGGGGGGGTCCACTGTTCTGGCACCATGGGGGGCTTTGTAAACGCACATGTCCTCCCACTTCTATTCCAAGCAAATTCTCTCACCAGAAGCTCAATGGCGCTCCTTCCCTTCTGAGCATTGTAGTTCACCCGCAGAACACTTTAAATCCATTTGTGTTTGGGGCTCCATACGTGTACTAATAACAGGAAAGATTGCCTACATACCTATACAAGATCTTACCCTAGCATAGCGGTCTGAGTTGTGCCATAAACGCGCAATGAGGGCACGCCTATAGAGGGCATACCCTATAGTGAATGAATAAAATAAGGGAGGGTGTGGAAGGTTCCACAAACGACACGTGCTCCGCCCCTGTAGGAGAGGGGAGAGTTATATACACACGCCCCCACCTGTTCCCAATAAGTCCCACCTGGAAGTGCAGGGAGCGATAATTATTTCCGCCCCCTCGCACAAATACAGCCCTGCGGGCTTTATACTTGTGTTCGGGGCTCCATACGTGTACTAGTGACAGGAAAGATTGCCTACATACCTATACAAGATCTTACCCTAGCATAGCGGTCTGAGTTGTGCCATAACCGTGCAATGAGGACACGCCTATAGAGGGCAAAAAGAAACCATGCTAGGATAAATACAATTCCTGAAATAACACATCCTACAGCCAGCATCAATCTTCACATACCCGAAGTAGACTATACCTAGTGTGCTGAAACAGTAGCCTCGACCAACTAGTGACTACTAGAGGTGGTAACCATACCTTGGAAACTGTGGTAGTAACGTCCATCTGTAAAGAAACGACCTGAGAATCATAACATTATCTGCCAAATACTAACTGAACTATACCTATTACCATCCCTACTTGTGACATTAATTCAAATGGACACGGAAAGTCTAACTTCATGGCAGGTCTGAAAAGCACCAATCCCCTGCTATTTAACCCCTTAAGGATCGAGGGTTTTTCCATTTTCGTTTTTTCCTCCTTGCCTTTAAAAAATCATAACTCTTTCCATTTTGCACCTAAAAATCCATATGATGGCTTATTTTTTGCGCCACCAATTCTACTTTGTAATGATGTCAGTCATTTTGCCCAAAAATCTACGGCGAAACAGAAAAAAAATCATCGTGAGACAAAATTGAAGAAAAAAAACCCTGTTTTGTAACTTTTGGGGGCTTCCGTTTCTACGTAGTACATTTTTCGGTTAAAATGACACCTTATCTTTATTCTGTAGGTCCATAAGATTAAAATGATACCCTACTTATATAGGTTTGATTTTGTCGTACTTCTGGAAAAAATTGTAACTACATGCAGGAAAATTAATACGTTTAAAATTGTCATCTTCTGACCCCTATAACTTTTTTATTTTTGCGCGTATGGGGTGTTATGAGGGCTCATTTTTTGCGCCGTGACCTGAAGGACTGCATTGATAGGACTTATTGATCGCTTTTTATTCATTTTTTCATGATAAAAAAAGTGACCAAAAATGCACTATTTTGGACTTTTGAATTTTTTTGCGCGTACGCCATTGACCGTGCGGTTTAATTAACGACATATTTTTATAATTTGGACATTTCCGCACAAGGCGATACCATATATGTTTATTTTTATTGTTATTTACACTGTTTTTTTTTTTTATGGGAAAAGGGGGGTGATTCAAACTTTTAATAGGGAAGGGGTTAAATGATCTCTATTCACTTTTTTTTTTCCACTTTTTTTTTGCAGTGTTATAGCTCCCATAGGGACCTATAACTTTGAACGCCGCGTCTAAAGGGTTAATAGCGCGCGGCACCGCGATCAATGCCACGCGCTATTAGCCACGGTTCCCGGCCATTGTTAGAGGCCGGGTCCGACCCGCTATGACGCGTGGCCATGCGTTATAGATCGGGAGCGGACACATGACATTCAAGTACGTCATGTGTCCTTAAGGGGTTAAAAGGCAAAAACTAAACTGACAGGTAAATGACAAGAATCTACCTGATAGACTGTGTGGGTCATGTCGCCTGACAAGGTTCACAAAGGCACCTTACCTGATTGAGACTGTAACAGACATACCTAACTAGCCAATGTACTGACCCAACTGGACTTGGGAGTGATGACCCATTGCAGATGACAGCTCCCTGCGTGAGCAACGTACCTGTAGATGTGATCAGTGTTTAGGTGAACCATCATGCCTGTAGGCCTGACAGGTCTTTGTGACACCGTCGTGCCTGAACCCGTCACAGGTCCTGCGAAACCATCGAGCCTGTAGACATCACAGGTCTTTGTGAAATCATCATGCCTGTAAACGTAACAGGTCTTTGTAAACCACCTTTTTTTTTTCAAATACGTAAGTGTGAAATGCCATAGTGAGATTGTATGCAATCTGAAACGTGTCAGATTACCTACACAACCATGTCAAAATCAATTGCTCTGAAATGAGACAGCAGCAATCACGATTCAATCCCCGATCCTAAAGAAATGAGTCATGTAACTGCGCATTAAATACACAATATATCTGCAACTAAATGCCGGCCCTCATTAAAAGAGAACGTGCAACTATGCCGGATAGTTGAATCTGTGTACTATAACGAAATGATAACGTAATCGAGAAATATAACAGACAAGGTTGTATCTGACCTAAAAACGTGTCAGGTCATAACAAACGACAAAATTGCTCTGAAAACGAGTCAGTAGCAACTGACATTACCCCTTTAACCTAAAGAGGAGTCAGGCAACAGGGTAACATCATGAGTATTCCTGACAAGAAACCTGTATGAAACTGGCGTGTTGCTCTGAAGGAGTGTCAGTAACAAAAATAACCAGTTGTGTCCAATACCCTAACCAGATGACCTACATCCACTGTATGCACCAAACATGTTAACCGTATGTATGGCATAACCTGCTAACAGTATACCCAACTACATTCGCTACTCAATATGTTATGCTCTGAGACATGTCTGTAACAATAACCTATGTGGGGCATCCCCCCTGCAGATGGGGGAGGTTTAAGAATATGTGCTCGATATATCTGCTATGAATGTAAGCACAATATGAATACTATAATCGTGTATTGTAAATATATGTACAGCCAGAGGTGCAACTGCTATTCAACACTAGGAACGAATGCACATAAAAACCTACCCGCATACAACTTTGGTAGTATGCAACAAATGCTGTGTACTGGTGCATGTATCATACACAAGCTGGGAGCGTAAGTACCGTGAAAATGTAAGGAACGTTATGAATTTATGTACTATAACGAAATGATAACGTAATCGAGAAATATAACAGACGAGGTTGTATCTGACCTAAAAACTTGTCAGGTCATAACAAATATAACAAACGACAAAATTGCTCTGAAAACGAGTCAGTAGAAACAGACATTACCCCTTAACCTGAAGAGGAGTCAGGCAACAGGGTAACATTGTGATTATTCCTGAAATTGGTTGTTCTGAATGTGAGTCAGTAACAACCGCGATTCATCCTCTAATTCTGAAGGAACGAGTCAGGTGACAGGGTATTGAACAGCCGATTAGTGCCACTAAAATGATGACCACCCTTTGAACGAGTACCTATGCCGGATAGTTGAATATGTGTACTATAACTAACTGATAACATAGTCGTGAAATACAACCGAGGGGGTTGTATCTGACCTGAGAACGTGTCAGGTCATGACAATAAACAACAATGCGATTGCTCTGAACAAGTCAGTAGCAACCAACATTGAAGCCTTAACCTGAAGAGGAATCAGGCAATAGGGCAACATCCTGACAAACCTGAGTGAACTTTCTGTATAAAGACTATGCGCGAATACACAGAATGAATGCTATGAACATGTGCGTAGTGTAGAGCATGTGTGGAGCATGTGTGTAATGTAGAGGCTACGGATGATCATGCAGAATAAATACCATTACCCATGTGCAGTAAACGCTATGGATGTACATGAATAATGGTAGTACAGAGAACATATCAGAATGAATGCTACATGTACGCAGAATAAGTACTACAACTTGTCAGCATAATAATTACTACCATCGTATGTACAGAATGAATGCTATAATTGTCCGTGTAGTGTATTGCTACAATTATTTGTGCAATATACATGACGTGAACATGTCTGTGGTATGAATACAACGATTATGTGGTATAAATGCTATGAGCGTATAGTGGTATGATACTATGAGCAGTATAATGCTATTAGTATACTTGCGGTATCAATGCTAAGAGCGTATGTGCCTGATGTAGGCCATGTGTATGTGCAGTATAAACGCTACAAGTACATGTGCAGTATAACTGTAAAGCATATGTGCTATGAATTAATATGTGGTATGACGCTATGAGGTATGAGTAGTATGAGCAGTATAATGCTGTAAACATGCTAATGAGCACGTGGCCACAACCGCACTAAACAGCATGACATTATGTGTGAGAACCGTATGAAACCTGCGTGTATGAATGCGGTGAATGTGTGAACCTCAAAACAATGACCGTATAGACCAATATAACTGCCATGAGCGTATGAACCCTGTGTGTATGAATGCGGTGAACATGTGAACAACTTAAGAACTGTGAGCGTGTGACCACTATAACTGCCATGAGTGTATGAACCGTATAATTGCCATAGGCAGTATACTGCCGTAACCAGCATGAAATACCATTAACATATGAACCGAATGACACTTTGAACATATGAACCAGTGATAAGTACGGGGTGTTTGACTGCCATGAACGTAACATGGATAGAAAGAACGTAAGACCATGAACATGCCAAGAATATATGAACAGCATAAATGCCAAGTTTGTGGACCGTGTAAGACACCAGCGAGTAAGAGAATAACCATGAGGTGAACAGCATAAACGAGTTTGCACAGTATAAATGCTGTGAATATATCGTCAGTGAGTATATGTACCATATAATGATATTAGCACATGAAACTGCATACATACTATGCGCGTACGAGCAGTGTGCCATAAGCGTATGAATTAACCATGAGAGTACGGACGATAAGAAACTCATGGAGTTATCAAACCGTGAAGATGCTCTACTCGTGTGCACCTTGTACCAGTAATGCGTGTATGTCCATTATAAACCAAGCGCGTGAACCGTATGGATACCATGATTGTGCAAATAACGAGTATTACACTGTGCATACTATGATTTAATTAGATGTAGCCTATGTTATATGTCTACAGAGCACTGCACCCTACTGTATACAGTATGCCGTTTTGAAACAAGACACTCTGCAGAGCATTGCACCACCATACACAGCATATGCTACCCTGCAACGAGATCCACTGCAGAGTATTGCACCACACCAAACACAGTACATGCCACCCTGTGTTGCAACGAGACCCTTCGCAGAGTACTGCACATGCTAACTTTAACGACCCTCTGCAAAGCATTGAACTATACCCTATATAGTATGTTATATTGAAACCATCCCACCTGCAGAGCATTGCACTAACTGTATAAAGTTTGTTTGTAATGAGACCATCTGCAGAGTATTGCACTATACTGTATATAGTATATATTATATTGTAACAAGACCATCTGCAGAGCATAGCACCATAGCTGTATATCATGTATACTATATTGTAACGAGACCATCTGCAGAGCATTGCACCATAACTGTATATCATGTATACTATATTGTAACGAGACCATCTGCAGAGCATTGCACCATAACTGTATATCATGTATACTATATTGTAACAAGACCATCTGCAGAGCATTGCACCATAACTGTATATCATGTATACTATATTATAACGAGACCATCTGCAGAGCACTGCACTAAACAGTACATGTTATATTGTAACAAGACCCTTTGCAGAGCATTACACTGTACCGTATACTGCAAGGGCACCGTATACCCCGCAGAGCACCGCAGCACACAGCAAAAGTTATATTGAAACAACTCTTTGCAGAGCATTGCAACACACTGTATACAGTAAATGTTATATTGAAACAACCCTTCGCAGAGCATTGCACTACACTTAAGATTAACGATTGCAGACAAGCTGACAGGACCGCCTAATGAGCGGCCATGCAGAGAACTGGGCAGCTGCCGCAACCTGTCCCAAAGGCATAGACAATTGAAGCTGTGCGGGTGGCGGGCGGTCCACATGCCGCCATGAGGCAGCTAGCGGGTTGCGCGAGATGCTGAGGCCGCGCCACCCCCAGCACCAATTTAACTGACCTGCTTGCCGCTCCTGGACCCCACTACCGCTGCGAGCAGAGCCAGCCAGAACCATACCTGCCCTATATTACCTTATAATCAGAGTGAGACACAGCATCCCAAGATAAGACAGCCAGCGAAGCTGCCAGGGATGCCACGCCTGCACCCCCCAAGCCAGACTCATGAATAGCGAGGCCTCGGCACCGTGAGCAGCAGCTCTGAAGATTTTTGCGGGAGATTCAAACACCAGACTGCCACAGGCAGCAGAGGCTTCCACAAACGACAAGTGCTCCGCCCCTGTAGGAGAGGGGAGAGTTATATACACACGCCCCCACCTGTTCCCAATAAACCCCACCTGGAAGTGCAGGGAGCGATATTTACTTCCACCCCTCGCACAAATACAGCCCTGCGGGCTTTATACATATGGTGTATTCCCATACTCAGAAGAAATGGGGTTGCAAATTTTGGGAGGCTTTTTCTCCAATTATCCCTTTTGAAAAGGAAAAATTTGGGGTAAAACCAGCATTTTAGTGATAAAAAATCTAATTTTTCATTTTCACGTCCAACTTTAGAGGAAATTTGTCAAGCACCTGTAGAGTGTTAAGGCTCACTGTACCCCTTGTTACATTCCTTGAGGGGTGTAGTTTCCAAAATAGCATGCCATGTGTTTTTTTTTTTTGCTGTTCTGGCACCATAGGGGCTTCCTAAATGCGACATACCCCCCCAAAAATAATTTCAGCTAAATTTGCTTTCCAAAAGCCAAATGTGACTTCTTTTCTCAGCATTGTAGTTCACCCACAGAGCACTTGATGTCCACACATGTGGTATTTCCATACTCTAAAGAGATGGGGTTACAAATTTTGAGGGGCATTTCTCCTATAACCCCTTGTAAAAATGTAAAATTTGGGGGAAAACCAGTATTTTAGTGAAAAAAAAACAATAAATTCATTTACACATCCAACTTTAACGAAAAGTCATCAAACACCTGTGGGGTGTTGAGGCTCAGTGGACCCCTTGTTACATTCCTCGAGGGGTGTAGTTTCCAAAATGGTATGCCATTTTTTTTTGTTTTTTTTTGCTTTTCTGGCACCATAGGGGCTTCCTAAATGGGACATGCCCCCCAAAAAGCCATTTCAGAAAAACTCACTCTCCAAAATCCCATTGTCGCTCCTTCCCTTCCGAGGCCTCTAGTGCACCTACAGAGCACTTGACATACACATATGAGTGTCAGGATCCGGACTGGTATGCAGCGAGGACACTGGTGGTGGATCCTCTGTGTCAGTAGGGTGATGACGTGGGCCGTACCAGGGGAACGGAGTCTAAGGGGTTACTGGTTTTCACCAGAGCCCGCCGCAAAGCGGGGTGGACTTGCAGCGGCAGGTAACCCCCAGGTCGTTCCACCCGATAGCGACTCAACCCCAGCTGACAGCTGAGACAGGCGCGGTACACAGGGACAAGGCAAGAGCAAGGTCGGACGTAGCAGAAGGTCAGGGCAGGCAGCAAGAGTCATAGTCAGGGGCAACAGCAGAAGGTCTGGGTACACAGGCTTGGGAACACACTAAACGCTTACACAGGGCACAAGGCAACAAGATCCGGCAAGGACAGGAAGGGGAAGTGGGTTTTTATAAGCAAGGCACAGGTGCAGGTACTGATTGGGCCAGGCACCAATCAATGGCGCACTGGCCCTTTAAACCTCAGAGAGCCGGCATGCGGGCGCCCTAGAGAGCGGGGCCGCGTGCGCCGGGACTGAACTGACAGAGAACGGGGCAGGTGAGGAGATTGGGATGCGACCCGCGGGCGCGTCCCGCTACACGGATCGCATCCCCGCCGGCAATACTAGTGCAGTGCTCCCAGTCAGCGGGTCTGACCAGGGCGCTGCACAGAGACAAACGCCGTGAGCACTCCGGTGAGGAGCAGGGACCCGGAGCGCTCAGCGTAACAGTACCCCCCCCCCTTTGGTCTCCCCCTCTTTTTGGAGCCCAGGAACCTATAGATGAGTTCCTTGTAGAGGATATTATCCTCGGGTTCCCAAGACCTCTCTTCGGGGCCACAATTCTCCCAGTCAACGAGAATTTTTTTTTTTTACCTCTGACTACCTTGGAGGCGAGGATTTCCTTTACCGTGAAGACATCAGAGGAGCCAGAGACCGGAGCAGGAGCGGTGACCTTGGGGGAAAAGCGGTTAAGAACGAGAGGTTTGAGAAGGGAAACATGAAAGGAGTTAGGAATACGAAGAGAAGGAGGAAGAAAAAGTTTGTAGGAGACAGGATTGATTTGACTCTTGATTTTAAATGGTTCAAGGTAACGTGGACCCAGCTTGCAGCTAGGAACACGAAAGCGGATATAGTTAGCAGAGAGCCACACTTTGTCCCCAGGAGCGAAGACAGGAGGAGTTCTTCTCTTCTTATCTGCATGTCTCTTCATATGAGACGAGGCCAGTAGAAGCGACTTTTGAGTCTCCTTCCAAACAACAGAGAAGTCCCGGGCAACTTCATCCACAGCAGGCAGTCCAGAAGAAGTGGGAATGGGGAGGGGGGGCAGAGGGTGACGGCCGTACACCACAAAGAATGGGGATTTGGCAGAGGATTCCGAATTTTTGAAATTGTATGAGAATTCAGCCCAGGGCAGAAGGTCGACCCAATCGTCTTGGCAGGAGGAGACAAAATGTCGCAAATAGTCACCAAGAATCTGGTTTACTCTCTCTACTTGTCCATTGGATTGGGGGTGACAGGAGGACGAGAAATGTAATTTGAATTTTAATTGGTTACAGAGAGCTCTCCAAAATTTCGACACAAATTGAACGCCTCTATCCGAGACGATATGCGTGGGAAGCCCGTAAAGGCGAAAAATATGCAGAAAAAATTATTTCGCCAATTGTGGCGCTGAAGGAAGACTTGGAAGTGGAATGAAGTGTGCCATTTTGGAGAAACGATCAACGACCACCCAGATGACGGTGTTGCCATGGGATACGGGCAGATCTGTAATAAAATCCATGGCAATTTGGGACCATGGTTTGCTTGGGGATGGGTAAAGGAAGGAGGAGTCCAGCAGGCTTCTGGCGAGGGGTTTTATCCCGGGCACAAATAGTACAGGCCCGAACGAAATCAGTAACGTCACCCTCTATTGTAGGCCACCAATACAAACGGGAAATGAGCTGGATGGACTTTTTAATGCCAGCATGGCAAGCAAGGTGAGAGGAATGTCCCCATTTGAGGATCTTGAGGCAAAGGCATGGAGGAACAAAAGTCTTTCCAGGGGGAGTTTGTCCCAGTGAAGCTGGAGCAGAAGAGACCAGGCACTCAGGGGGTACGATATGCTGCAGAGGGGCTTCAGATTCGTGGCATCAGAGGAACGAGAAAGGGCATCAGCTCTGACATTTTTGTCTGCGGGACGGAAGTGTATCTCAAAGTTAAAGCGGGCAAAAAACAACGACCATCTAGCCTGGCAAAGATTCAGACGCTGAGCAGACTGGAGGTATGAGAGATTCTTGTGGTCAGTGTAAATGACTATGAGATGTTTGGAACCATCCAATAGATGCCTCCACTCTTCGAGTGCTAACTTGATGGCCAGAAGTTCACGATCTCCAATGGAGTAATTCTTTTCTGCCGGAGAGAAAGTTTTATAGAAGAAACCACATGTAAAGTTACGTCCGGTAGAGTTTTTTTGGAGAAGTATGGCTCCGGCTCCGACTGAGGAGGCGTCAACTTCCAGAAAGAAAGGTTTCGATGGATCAGGTCTGGACAGCACTGGTGCAGAAGCGAAGGCAGTTTTGAGACAATTGAAGGCCTCATCAGCTTGTGGAGGCCATAACTTAGGATTGGCATTCTTCCTGGTCAGGGCCACAATAGGGGCCACAATGGTGGAGAAATGGGAAATAAACTGTCGGTAATAGTTGGCAAATGCCAGAAAGCGTTGGATAGCATGGAGTCCAGAAGGGCGTGGCCAATCCAAAACCGCTGACAGTTTATCTGGATCCATTTGAAGCCCTTGGCCAGAGACTAGGTAACCTAGGAAAGGAAGACTGTTGCATTCAAAGAGACATTTTTCCATTTTAGCATACAGGTGGTTTTCACAAAGTCTTTGGAGCACTAGATGGACATGACGACGGTGTTCCTCCAAGTTAGAGGAGAAAATCAAGATGTCGTCCAGGTAAACCACAACACAGGTATATAGTAAGTCCCGAAATATCTCATTAACGTAGTCCTGGAAGACTGCAGGGGCGTTGCAGAGCCCAAAGGGCATAACTAGATATTCGAAATGTCCATCTCTAGTATTGAACGCGGTCTTCCACTCATCAGCTTTCCTGATGCAAATAAGATTATATGCGCCTCTTAAGTCCAATTTAGTGAAAATATTAGTGCCACGAAGACGGTCAAAGAGTTCAGAGATCAAAGGCAGGGGATAGTGGTTTTTGATGGTGATTTTATTTAAAACGCGGTAGTCAATGCATGGTCGTAAGGATCCATCCTTTTTAGAGACAAAGAAGAACCCCGCTCCAGCAGGGGATGAGGACTTCCAAATAAAACCTCTCTTTAGGTTCTCCTGGATATAGTCAGACATGGCTTGAGTCTCTGGGGCAGACAGAGGGTAAATCCTGCCCCGGGGTGGAGTGGTACCAGGAAGGAGGTCAATGGGGCAGTCATAAGGCCTATGAGTTGGTAAGATCTCAGCTTGCTTTTTGCAGAAAACATCAGCAAAATCCTGGTAGGCCTTGGGATGACCCGGTATAGGTGGAGCCACAGGGGTTTGACAAGTGGAAGCAGACGTGAGGCATCGTTTGAGACAAGAAGGACCCCAACTTTTGATCTCCCTGGTGGTCCAGTCAAGGGTAGGAGCATGACGTTGCAGCCATGGCAGACCGAGAAGAACTTCAGAGGTGCAGTTGGGCAGAACAAGAAATTCAATTTTTTCATGATGCAGTCCAATGCTCATAAGCAGGGGTTCTGTGCGGTAGCGCACAGTGCAGTCCAACTTTTCTCCGTTGACAGAAGAAATATAGAGCGGTTTGACGAGACTGGTCACTGGGATGCTGAACCTATTAACAAAAGAGGCCAACTCTGCAGAACCAGAGTCCATGAAGGCCACAGCTGAGAAGGAGGAGTTGGCGGAGGAAGAAATCCGCACAGGCACAGTGAGACGTGGAGAAGCAGAATTCACACCAAGAGTCGTCTCACCTTTGTGAGGTAACGGAGTGCGTCTCTCCTGACGCGGAGGGCGGATAAGACAGTCTTTTAGGAAATGTTCGGTACTAGCAAAGTACAGGCACAGATTCTCGTTACGGCGGCGAGCCCTCGCTTGTAGGGTCAGGCGGGACCAATCCACTTGCATAGCCTCCTCGGCGGAAGGCACAGGAACAGATTGGAAAGGACTTTGGAAGAGAGGAGCCGGGGAGAGAAATTGCCTGGTGCGAACAAGATCCTTTTCCTGTCGAAGTTCCTGGCGTCTTTCAGAGAAACGCATGTCGATGCGGGTGGCCAAATGGATAAGTTCAGACAGGTTAGCAGGAATTTCTCGTGCGGCCAGGACATCTTTGATGTTACTGGATAAGCCTTTCTTGAAGGTCGCGCAGAGGGCCTCATTGTTCCAGGATAGCTCTGAGGCGAGGGTACGAAACTGGATGGCGTATTCGCCTACGGATGAACTCCCTTGGACGAGGTTCAGCAAAGCAGTCTCGGCTGAGGAGGCCCGGGCTGGCTCCTCAAAGACACTACGAACTTCCGCGAAGAAGGACTGGATAGTAGCAGTGGCAGGATCGTTGCGGTCCCAGAGCGGTGTGGCCCATGACAATGCCTTTCCAGACAGGAGACTGACCACAAAAGCCACCTTAGACCCTTCAGTGGGGAATTGGTCCGACATCATCTCCAAGTGTAGGGAACACTGGGACAGGAATCCACAGCACTGTTTAGAGTCCCCATCAAACTTGTCCGGTAGAGACAGGCGGAGGCTGGGAGCGGCCACTCGCTGCGGAGGAGATGCAGGAGCTGGCGGAGGATATAATTGCTGAAACTGTGGCAAAAGTTGTTGCAGCATGACGGTCAGTTGAGTCAGCTGCTGTCCTTGTTGGGCGATCTGTTGGGATTGCTGGGCGACCACCGTGGTTAGGTCAGCGACACTAGGCAGCGGGACCTCAGCGGGATCCATGGCCGGATCTACTGTCAGGATCCGGACTGGTATGCAGCGAGGACACTGGTGGTGGATCCTCTGTGTCAGTAGGGTGATGACGTGGGCCGAACCAGGGGAACGGAGTCTAAGGGGTTACTGGTTTTCACCAGAGCCCACCGCAAAGCGGGATGGACTTGCAGCGGCAAGTAACCCCCAGGTCGTTCCATCCGATAGCGACTCAACCCCAGCTGACAGCTGAGACAGGCACGGTACACAGAGACAAGGCAAGCGAAGGTTGGACGTAGAAGAAGGTCAGGGCAGGCAGCAAGAGTCGTAGTCAGGGGCAACAGCAGGTCTGGGTACACAGGCTTGGGAACACACTAAACGCTTTCACAGGGCACAAGGCAACAAGATCCGTCAAGGACAGGAAGGTGAAGTGGGTTTTTATAAGCAAGGCACAGGTGCAGGTACTGATTGGGCCAGGCACCAATCAATGGCGCACTGGCCCTTTAAATCTCAGAGAGCCGGCGCGCGCGCCTTAGAGAGCAGGGCCACGTGCGCCGGGACTGAGCCAACAGAGAATGGGGCAGGTGAGGGGATTGGGATGCGACCCGCGGGCGGGTGCATCCAGCTACGCGGATCGCATCCCCGCTGGCGATACTAGTGCAGTGCTCCCAGTCAGCAGGTCTGACCGGGGTGCTGCACAGAGACGAACGCCGTGAGCGCTCCGGGGAGGAGCAGGGACCCGGAGCGCTCAGCGTAACAATGAGGTATTTCCTTACTCGAGAGAAATTGGGTTACAAATTGGGGGCCTTTTTCTCCTTTTACCCCTTGTAAATTTTCAAAAACTGGGTCTACAAGAACATGTGAGTGTAAAAAATGAAGATTTAGAATTTTCTCCTTTTACCTTACTGCTATTCCTGTGAAACACCTAAAGGGTTAACACACTTTCTGAATGTAATTTTGAATACTTGGGGGGTTGCAGTTTTTATAATGGAGTCATTTATGGGGTATTTCTAATATGAAGACCCCTCAAATTCACTTCAAAACTGAACTGGTCCCTGAAAAATTCAGATTTTGAAAATTTTTTGAAAAATTGGAAAATTGCTGCTGAACTTTAAAACCCTCTGATGACTTCCAAAAGTAAAAACATGTCAACTTTATGATGCACATATAAAGAAGACATATTGCATATGTGAATCAATATATAATTTATTTGGAATATCCATTTTCCTTACAAGCAGAGAGTTTCAGTTAGAAAAATGCTAAATTTTCAAAATTTTCATGACATTTTGGGATATTTCACCAAGAAAGGATGCAAGTAACACCAAAAATTTTCCACTAACATAAAGTAGAAAATGTCACGAAAAAACTAATCTCGGAATCAAAATAATTGGTAAAGTGGTCAGAATTGCAAAAAAGGGCTCAATTCTTAAGGTGAAAAAGGGCTCAGTGCTTGAGGGGTTAAGGTCTTTTTGAAACCTGGTACCAAGATTCCAGAAGTCCCCCAATAATCTCTAAGAGCCAATCAAGAAGCTTCTCTATCTGAACAAAATAACAACTGTTCTCAAGAATGGAGCATTAATCAAATGTGTTTCACCGGCAAACATCCCTTTGTTTCCGGTAAAGAAAAAGACCTCCAAAAGGAAAACCTGAGAAGTTCTGCATGGTACATGATCTTCGTGCCATTAATGCTGCCACAATTCTAGGTATTGCTCCCAATCTGCATACTCTGCTTAGCTCTATACCACCAGAGGCCAAGTTCTATACTGTTCTGGACTTGGCCAATGCTTTCTTTAGCATTCCATTGCATCCAAACTGCCAAAATCTTTTTGCCTTTACTCACCAAGGTGGGCAGTACACCTGGACCCGCTTGCCTCAAGGAGCTCAGAACTCCCCCAATCACTTTTCTCAAGCCTTATCCACCTGTCTGGATACATGGGTAGGAACCCATCATAATGTGACTTTACTTCAATACGTGGATGACCTTCTACTCCGTACCACATCGCAAGATGAGTGTGCCACCACTTCAGTTGATCTACTATCTTTAGAAATACAGAATAGAGAGGCTCACACTGCTAAATAATAAATTTATATACCGAGGCATCCTGTATTGCACATACCCGTCATGCCAGAGAAAATTGCAAATTAGAGAGAGAGAGAAAAAGTCCTCTAGGTATATAAATTATGATGGTTATATGAAATATGACCAATATAAATAGATATGACCAGTATGGGATGAATAGGAATTTAATAATAAAATAAAATACATATAACAGGAATGCCGACAGGGCCCCTTGCCGGGAATACCAAATGATTATAGAATAAAACAAATTATAAGAGCAAAAATGTAATAAAAAATTTAAAAATGTAGACCTCAAAACCACTAGTGACTATATGACAGTCCAAAGTTGAATAAAACTTCAGAATGAATGTCCCAAATATAAATGGGTGATTATAGTATTAAGATCGCTGGTTAATAGTATATAATGATCGTTGGCATCACAGGTATTATTATAAAGATGGATATTGTGCCGTTTAGCATATAATATTAATGAACCGGTGCACTGCACCACTCACCACCCGTGAATTAGGGCTGCAACTAACGATTATTTTAATAATCGATTAGTTCAGCTGATTCTACTTGAAAAACTATGTACAATGGCCATATTACAAGTTTCTAGCATGTGATGTGACCAAACAGCAGCAATTTTGGATTTTTGTTTTTGTTTTTTTACGTTAATGCTGTTTGCTATACAGGGTCATTATTAATGATCCTGTACAGAAACCAGCGTAAATTTGATACTGCCGCATGGGTAACTGTCTGAACTATGAAAAAAAAATGTAATGATTCACTAATATTTTAATAGTTCAGACAGTTACCAATGCGGTAGTATCAAATATGTAAAAGAAAAAATAATTTTACTTTTTTTTTGTATAGCAATAGGAAAAGGGGGAGCTAATTTTTATTGGGGAGCAGTAAATTTACATTTTTTTTCTTTCTTTCTTTTTTTCTTATTATTTTTTTTTTAAATATAGCACTCCTATACACATGTGTATGTACAGACTGCAGTACATTGCTTTTACAGACCCCTTTAGACAGCAGCCCCCCCCCCTTTTAGACAGTGGGGGCCCCCCTTTAGACAGCAGGCCCCCCCCCCTTTAGACAGCAGGGCCCCCCTTTAGACAGCAGGGCCCCCCCCTTTAGACAGCAGGCCCCCCCTTTAGACATCAGGCCCCCCCTTTAGACAGCAGGGCCCCCCTTTAGACAGCAGGGCCCTCCTTTAGACAGCAGGGCCCTCCTTTAGACAGCAGTGCCCTCCTTAAGACAGCAGGGCCCTCCTTTAGACAGCAGCGCCCTCGTTTAGACAGCAGGGCCCTCCTTTAGACTGCTGGGTCCCCCTTTAGACCGCAGCCCCACCCTTATAGACAGCAGGGCCCCCCTTTAGACAGCAGGGCCCTCCTTTAGACAGCAGGGCCCTCCTTTAGACAGCAGGGTCCTCCTTTAGACCGGAGGGCCCCCCTTTAGACCGCAGCCCCCACCCTTATAGACAGCAGGGCCCCCTTTAGAGAGCAGGGCCCCCTTTAGACCGCAGCCCCAACCCTTATAGACAGCAGGGCCCCCCTTTTGAGAGCAGGGCCCCCCTTTAGACCGGAGGGCCCCCTTTAGACCGCAGCCCCCACCCTTATAGACAGCAGGGCCCCCCTTTAGAGAGAAGGGCCCCCCTTTTGACTACAGCCCCCACCCTTGTAGACAGCTCACATGCAGCTGTCCTCTGTTGGGGCTGCCACTCCGCTGCACAGTTCTAGTGTCCGCATCATGTAGTCCTATGGAGGAGCATGTGACATACACGTCACTCTGCTTCCTCTGTAACGTTACACCGGGCGCAGGGGAGGAGTGGAGTGACGTGTATGTCACATGCTCCTTCATAGGACTACATGATGCGGATGCTAGAACTGTGCAGCGGAACGGCAGCTCCGACAGAGGACAGCTGTAGGTGAGCTGTCTACAAGGGTGGGGTCTGCGGTCTAAAGGGGGGGGGCCCTGCTGCCACCCCACATGTCCCCGCCGCTGCCTTGCTCCTAGCGCCCCTCCGGGACATGCCTATTTTCTGCTGCTCATCTCTCTACCCGACGGAGATGAGCAGCACGTCCCGGCGCTGCACTGATTGCAATAGGAGCAGGGCAGCGGCGGGGACATGTCGGGCGGCGGTGAATAAACAAATGAATGTATATGCGGGACATGTCGGCTTCATTCATTCACTGCCACCACTGATGGCAGACAACGAATCGGGCGATTATTCGATAACGGGATTCATCGACAACGAATCCCGTTATCGATTTTAATCGATTAATCCTTGCAGCCCTACCGTGAATGACTCCATTCCGAGGGTCGCGCGATGTTCCGGCAGTCTGGCACGGACCAGCGGCCGGCCTAGTTGGAGGACTGCATAGATGACAGTAGTCGCGTCCTGACATCCTCAGTTGATGTTCCTACGGGGTGGCACAGGTAGCCAGCTTGCCGAAGGTGACGGGGTGGTGGGGTGAGTGTTTGGAGTGTGGCGTCCTCGTGGATGGAATTGAGGAAAACGCGCGCTGCTGGAGTGGTCCAGAAATGAGGGTATTGAAGCTGTTGATAATGGATATTAGAGGAGATAGTCGAAATAAAGTCTATTTGCAGAGTCGTATGAGGTCAGGTAATCCTTATCAAGCTAAATGCATTTTGGGGTGTCCCCTTCACTATCTGGAAATAGTCTAGACCACGCAACATAAAAGAAAGGATTTTTTTGTTGTAAGCGGACCACCCGCAAAGATTGGGATGGAAATGGATACCGCATCAGAAAACGCTGGAAGCGAACATGAGGCTGAATCAAGCATAACAGCAGGACAGCATGACGCAGAGAGCTTCTTCGCTCAATGCAATGAAGCTGAAAGCTTACACCTGATAAGCACTAAAAGCCTGGAAAATAAAATCCAGCAGCTTGCTGGAAGGGAAATGCGATTGTACTGGACCATTAGTTCCCTTAAATCATACAAAGACTGTAATCGCATTCCAAGAGGCCTTAGAAATTATAAAGAGCCCAAACAATATTTGGAAGACACACAGTTCATCCAAAAATGGGAAGAAATCCACTTGGAATACTCCATGAACATGCTGACCTTGATCTTAGCACGTAATGAGGAGGAATACATTAAAGTTACCGAAACACTGGGACGAGCAAAAGTGGAGCATAGAACTCGAGTATCTGAGACGCAAAGATAGAATTTTCTTAAAAAATTGGAGAATAAATTATTAAACTTGCAACGAGACATAAAAGAACAGAAGCATGACAAGTTTTTAAGAGATAAGACCGATTTTGATGAAGGAAATGTTTTTTTGAAAAGAACCAATAAAAAAGCAAGTGATAATACTCGCAATTGGAAACCAAGAAAATACAGACAGAAAAATAGAAACACAGAAAGGAAGAAAAAAACTAGTGATTTTTGGACAACAGAATTCGAGTCGAGCTGCTCTGAAGACATAAATGGAAGAAAAAACGCAAAAGTAAAAAACACAGCAAAAAACTCAGCAAAAAACTTTTTTTCACAGGAGGAGAGAATGCCAAAGCTAAAAGCAAAAGTATAGGAGAAAAAAGCTGCAGTGGCGCTCCCAAGGAAGCAACCCAATTCGTGGGTATTGATGCAAATTAATTTATTATTACAGCATAAGAAAACAAAGAAAATAATAAATAAATAAATAAATAAAAAGCAAGACGCGTTTCGGGAGTCACAGCTCCCTTTTTCAATTGCAGGTGGTTGCTGTATACATACAGCAACCACCTGCAATTGAAAAAGGGAGCTGTGACTCCCGAAACGCGTCTTGATTTATATTTATTTATTATCTTCTTTGTTTTCTTATGCTGTAAGAATAAATTAATTTGCATCAATACCCACGACTTGGGCTACTTCCTTGGGAGCGCCACCGCAGCTTTTTTCTCCTATACTTCTGCATTTCTCTACGGACTCTCCTCTGGGCTCCGTCCTCACGCTGCTGGCCTGCATACCAAGCTACCATCACTGGCAAGGAATACGCTACCCCCACCTTGGTACCCACCTATACCGGCTAAAGACCTACAATGCACCCGGCGCTACCTCCGCTTTTTTCCTCCATTTACTGCAAATATAAAATAAAAGCAAGACAAGACGAGGACGCAAGAATAAAAATAGATACCGACAAAGGAGGAACAGCGAAAAGGAAAAAAGTAACGTGGCACCAAGACTAACAACAAAACATGGACAGAACAAGATAGCGGTTTACAATAGCAACCATGAGACTTCCACAATCATTAACCTTACCGATGTCCAATTGGATGAAGCAGCTCAATCTGTGCTGCTGAAAGGACTTAATTTTTGTTTTACCAAAGAATTTGATCAAGTCGGATTTGAAATTGAATTATTCAAAGGGATTTGCAAATTGAATTTAAAGAGACATTTTTCCAACAAGCAACCAATGCGAAATAAAGTAGAGGGCGAAACACAAGCTACTATCAGCCCACTGGGATTCAGCCCTCACCTGGATCCCAGTGGTGCTAATGAAGCTTGTCTCTTTATTCACTTTGGTGGAGCTGCTAGGAGGGAAACCTAGTGAAATGAAGGAAATAAGTACCATATCTGATGATGATTTTTTCATAGGATGGGTGAAGTCAACCTTCAACCCTCAAGTAGCTCAGGGCAGCAATTTAGATTTATTCTATCACAATGTGTTGGAAGATGTCAAAGCATTAAAATACCCCACAGATAGTTTACATTTTCCAGTCAAAGAAAAATGTGCTTTAGAATGGCTTAAATTTTTGAAAGGAGTAGTCATAAAAAAATCTGACAAAGGAGGTAATATTGTTCTGATGACGGAACAAGATTACTTCCAGGAAGCCTCACGTCAATTAGGAGACACGAATAACTATCAAGTATTGAAGGAAAATCCTATCCCCAGACTGTCCTCTAAATTGCAAATCTTACTCAGAAAATATGTAGAAATAGGTACCATCTCTCAAAATACAGCCATTAAATTGTTCCCAAAAAATCCCAGTTTTCCTTGCTGGTATTTTGTACCGAAAGTACATAAGAATCTGGAGACCCCACCCGGACGCCCCATCGTGTCCGGTGTGGGGTCTATTACAGAACCCATATCTCAGTATGCGGACTGGCTGTTACGACCGGTCCTCAAGGAGATATCCACATTGGTACGAGACACAAATGAGTTTCTCACTATAGTAAATGAGATCAACTGGCACGAAGGATGCATGTTGGTATCATTGGATATAGAGAGTCTTTTCATAAGTATTATTCAACAAACTGCTATTGTGTTCTTAAATTGCTTGAGAAAACAGAGAAAAGTTCAAATTTCATTGCATTTGTCTGCGAGATACTGCACTTGATCCTGTCCAATAATTTTTTTCAGTTTAATAATGTATGGTAAAGCCAAAAAAGCGGCGTCGCAATGTGGACACCAGTGGCTTGTTCCCTTGCGAACACTTATGTAGCCGCATTTGAGCAAAATTATATTTTGTCATCCAAGAATACATTTTTGAAATATATTAAAAATTACGTTAGATTTGTGGATGACGTGCTGATGATATGGACAGGATCAAGTGCAGAATTCTCGGATTTAGTAGAATACATAAACAGTACTAATAACTTAAACCTTAAAGGACAACTGCAGCGTTATACAACTTATCCCCTAAGCACAGGATGGGGAATAAGTGTTTGATCACAGGGGGTCTGACCGCTTGGAACCCCCCATGATCTCCTCAACAGGGGCCTGCATTAGCGCTCAGTGAGGTCGACGGCTATGCCCCATCCCCATACAGTTCTATGGGAGAGGCAGGGAGGCACGAACACTGCCTTCCCGCCTCTCCCATAGAACTACATGGAGGAGGCGTGTCAGCCGCGGAGTCATGCTGCAGCAACACGCCTCCTGCACGGGAGAGCCATGACAGAGCCGTGGCCCCGTGCAGGAGATTGCAGGGGGTCCCAGCGTTCGGACCCCCCGCAATCAAACACCTATCCCCTATTCTGCGGATGAATAAAGAAAATACATCTAGAAGAGTGGTGAGTGCTTGCCTTATATTCTATCTACATACCTATGTTTGTGTCAGGGTCCGGACTAGCGGCTGGAGGTGGATCCTCTGTACCTGAGAGGCGATGATGCGGGTCGTACTGGGGAATCGGTTCTAAGCAGTTACTGGTGTTCACCAGAGCCCGTCGCAAAGCGGGATGGACTTGCTGCGGCGGTAACTACCAGGTCGTGTTCCCCAGTAGCGGCTCGACCTCTCAGGCAGCTGAGACTGGCGCGGTACACAAGTACTAGACAGAGGCGAGGTCAGATATAGCAGAAGGTCAGGGCAGGCAGCGAGGTTCGTAGTCAGGGGCAACAGCAGAAGGTCTGGGTTCACAGGCTTGGGAACACACTATAACGCTTTCTCAGGGCACAAGGCAACAAGATCTGGCAAGGAAGGGAAGGGGAAGTGAGTATTTATGAGTAGGGAGGTCATTTTGCAACATTGGTTTGAGAGAGTGTCTTGGTTGCGTGACTTGGTCTGCTGGAAGTGGGGGTTCTGCTTCCTGCTCTTCATAATGATCAGTATCAGGTTGCATTTGCTTTGCTTTATCACTGGGGAACTGAGCGAGGTCCTTTTTGGCCATTTTGATTTAAATTGCGTTGCCTCTTTAAGAAAATGAACTCTTGAATAGGGGGCTGAAAATCACTGCACAGCTCTGATAGAGCAGCTTGATAAGATTGCTAAGGGGTTTTGAGGAAATTCTGGCCGCTGAGTTGGATGGCCGCATAACCGCGCTGGTTTCCACAGCCTGAGCTCTAATCCGCGAACATCAACATTGATTCGCTCTGCAAAATGGGTAAACCGGAACGGAAAAAAGTGGGGGACACCCCAGGACCCTCAAAAAGCCAATGGAATCAGTCTGACATGTCTAACTTCCTGAAAAAGAAGAAGACTCAGAGCCCGGCCCGGCAAAACAAGATGGCACCGGCGGCCCAGACCAGCGACGCGGAGGGAGATGTAGATTCCGAGGCAGACAGCATCCCGTGCAGCCACATGGACTCGGGTGGAGAGGACGCCCGCCTCACCCTGACCCGCACGTTCATAAGAAAAGTCGTGCAACAAGCAATCACCAAGTCGCTCCAGTCGGCAATTGAATCCAGTCCTCCAGGAGCTAGCGGAAATCAAGGCCGACGTACGCCAGGTGGGTCACCGCACAGAACATCTAGAGTCAGCCCTGACAGAGACTGTGACCTATTGTGACTCTACCTCGCACCTCGTGCAGGCTCATGAAACACATGTCAATAGGGAGTTCCTCCTATTGACCTGAAACATACGCAGCTGAATCCCTGCTTGCTGTGTCCCTGCAGATATTCGCCTCTCTGTTGGGGAAAGAAAGGGCCGACCTGATAGTTATTGAGCGGGTCCACAGGGCCGTTCGCCCTAAGCCTACAGCAGCTGAACCCCTGAGAGACGTAATTTGCGGTCTGCTAAGATATGTCGATGCTGCTGCCATCTTGAAGGCGAACCGGGAGACGGAAATGCTGCTTTTTGAGAATATACCTGTGAAGCTCTTCCAGGACATAGGGCCATCAACGCTGGCGAAACGCAGGGTGCTGAATCCTCTATTGCAAAAATTGAGAGAGATGAATTTACCGTACACTTGGCTTTACCCCTTTGGCCTATCTGTCCTGAAGGAGGGCAAGTGGTACGCGATCAGGGATCCGGAGGACTTACCTAAGTTGTGGCGCTTCTTGGGAATAGAACCGATGGACATTCCCTCATGGCTACCTGTTCAATTGGGCCACTTACTGCCTCCCCATCCAAAGATGGCCCCCTGGTCGAGAGTTGAAAAAACCAAGTCGCCTAAACAACAACGAAGGGCTGCGCAAAAATCACAGAATAAAGAAGACTTTGAGATGACCTGAAACCCCCTCGGCTGACGGGGTACCAGCTTTTCCAACATTCACACGGTTCCTCAGGAACGGACTGACTTCCCGGAGTTTCTGTTGTTACTTGGACTATTTTCCAGTTTTATTTCAAATGGACCTCCAACGTTTTATCATCTTCTGGTCATACTTCTCATCTGGATTTATACGCTGAGGGATACTGAAGTTCATCGTGGACCTCAGACTTGGGACTCTAGAATTTCCTTGTAGTAATTGCCATGCCCTCTCCCATCTCCTTTCCCTCCGCCCTTCTTTCCCTTCTCCCTCTCCCTGCCCATCCATCCCTCCCCCCCCCCGACTCTTCCCCAATCCCTTACCATTTCCCTCCCCTCCTAGTGTTCCTGTCTGTTTCATCCCCGGCCTGCACTTATCCCCTCGAGAAGGCACCCTCCTTGTTACCTTGTTAACGCGTTGTTCATTGAACTCTGTATCGATATCCACACCGCAACCTGTCTCCTTGTGCTGCATCGTCTCGAAGGGACACTTACAATGGAGGGAGAGCCTTTGTTTCCAGCAAGGGGATGCTTGCATCCTCAGCATCCCTTCTACGTCCAAGATCTTCCTGACAGTGATATGTATCTGCTGTTACTTAATTGTTTCAACACCATGTTTCCAACTGGCTGCAATGTTTATCTGTACTCTTTTGTTATTATGCCCTAGTCCGAGGAGCTTGAGGGAAAAAAAAAATGTATCTATATTTACAGCACGTTATGCTCCTTACAGGGTTACTATACTGGTACCCGAATATATCCTTTTCATCCCCCTGACAATGTAGCCTTCTATGCCCCGATCTTCCCTGTCTACCCCCCCCCCCCCCCCGAATTCTTCTGACCCTATGTCAATTCTTCCATTTAAAAGCCCAGGTCCTCACTGTCTGTATAGTTTCCACCAACCCCACTACGTGGGAGTGCCACCAATTACCCCCCCCCCCACCCCCTTGTCAATAGTCCTTGCCTTTCTTCGGTTTAGTCGTTAACTTACCCATTTGCGCTTGTTGTAATCTTTTTTGATGCTTTCATATGTGCCGAATATTTGTATTATTATTCTAATTGCACCACCACTTGCGGATGTGAGCCGGCTGCCGGTTCAGGTTAACCTCCGTTTCCCCACCTCCTACTCCCCTCCTTCCTTGGTTTTCCTAGAAATCGACACATTGTGGGTCTAGGCCACTGGCCTTGACCTCTTACTCCTCTTACCTCCTACTTCTTCTCTTTATACTCTCTTTCTCTGTCTTTTCCTCCTCCTTGCTGCGGCCACTACCCCCCCTCCTCCTACCCCCCTTCCTCATTCCCTAGAAAAGACTGCGTGCCATGGCTTCTCTTAGATTTCTCACCTACAATGTGAAAGGTTTCTTTACTTTACTTAGGAGAGAGAAAGTATCGGTATTGTTTCTACAGGAAACTCATTTTAAAGCAGGTAGAATTCCTTCCTTGCCTTCTAACTATTTTCTACATTGGTTTCACAGTGGAAGTTCAACTCGTCTTCTAGGGGAGTTACCATAGCGCTTCACAGAGAGGTACTGTTTGTTTTTGATTACGTCTACGATAGCGGCAATGGCAGAGCTTTATTTGTTAATGGTAAGATTGGAGGTGTGACGCACACCTTGGCCACCTTCTACGCTCCAAACAAACGACAGGTCCCGTGGCTTCTATGAACATTGGAGAAGCTGCGCTCCTTCGCGGAGGGCCCCATTATTTTTGGAGCCGACCTGAATTTGGCTTTGGACCCGGAGCTTGATTCCTCCACTGGGAGGTCCACCACATCCCATCTTGCACTGCGGACTTTGCGCAACAATTTACAGGAATTGGGACTGATTGACATATGGCGCACCTTTAACCCTGGGGACAGGTCATATTCTTTCTACTCTACCCCACACCACTCACACCATTGCATAGATTACCTCTTCTGCCATAATAGCATGGTCCTGTCAATAAAGAAATCAGATATTGGTATTAAAACGCTGTCTGATCACGCTCCCGTACATGCTGACATTTCAATGTCTCAACTACCAAGGAGAGACTGGACATGGAGGCTTAATGAGTCTCTTCTAGCCAACGAAATGAACCTCAGCAACATATCTACTCACTTGTCCACCTATTTCTCTACGAACACCACCCCTGACGTACAGACACCACATCAGGGGCGACCTCATTGCACTGGGATCCAAAGTTAAAAAGGAACGAGCCGGGGGGGGCGTCGCTAGCCATGTGAGGAAGCAGTTGCAGGGTCATAGAGCTCCGTCCTCACGGCCAGCAATTTAGGGGATTTCATTAGGTTTCATGGGATCCAGGTGCTCCAAAAAGAGGAGAAAGTCGGCGGGTACCTCGCAGCTTGCGGAGACCCCGATTTATAACTTTTTTAGCCCTCTGCAGTCCCTCTCAGAGCCGCTGAACCCTATGCCCGGCCATTCCAAAATGGCGAGGGAGCCGCCGGTGAGGCAAACTCCCGCCCTCTCACCTCCAGCTACCAGACGCAGGACTGCCAGGGACTGAGCAACGCAGCAACTGACACCCGCTTCCCAGCACAGAGCGACGCACAAGACCTCACTGCCCTCGCTGCCGGCGGGTTCCTCTCCTCCTGAGCCGCCGCACCACCGCTCTGCGGCACCGGGGGTGAACGCCGGGTCCTCAGCAGCGTGGCAGGGAGTGAGAGAGGAGCCGGAAGCAGAGCGGCGCCACTGCACTGTACTGGGCCCCAGATGTGCCCCACAGGACACAGACATGGACGGCGCCCTTCATCCGGACACTGTGGAGGTTAGTGACTGGGGTGCCCCCGCTCTCCAACAACCCGGGGCCCCAGCACAGCCGCTGTCCCCTGGAGCCATGAGTGACAGGGCACATTCTCCCTCCCAGAGCCTGCCATCTATATTTGGGAGTCCCCGGAGCCCACCCTCGCCGCTCAGTTAGCCCTCCCCTGACCGTCCCTGACCTGGGTGATGCCCACCTGGCCAGACATGGCTCCGCTTCCCAGGGGCTGTCCGGCTCTACCCTGCACTCGAGACCATGCCTCCTGATGCAGGGGCAAGTTCTCCAACCGGAGGGTGACACCTCAGGCCCCCAATTGCCTTTGAGACTCTCTAATATAGGGCCTGCTATCCATCCTAGTGGGTACTCTGTTCAGATGACTGACCATTTGACCTCTACTTTGCCTGCGCCGGCGCAAGAAGTGGCCCTGTTAAGAGGCCACCATGAACTACAGGCCTTTTTGGCTTTGCTCCCTGCTAAATCTGACATGTCAGCTATGGCCTCGGAATTGAAATTTGCATGGCGCCAAGACTTACAGCCAGTTAAAAAAGATGTGACTGACCTGCAGGAGAGGGTGAAAGTTCTGGAGGACTTCCAGGGGACTGCTTTGATCACCCTCAGGGAAATGCAGACTGCTATTAATGCTCAGACCTCCACTCATCATGCCCTTGCTGACCATCTAGATGATGTGGAGAAAAGAAGCCGCAGAAACAATGTGCGTATACGCGGCTTACCGGAGGCAACCAGAGCCCAAGACCTTTTGCCCACTGTGACAGGGATTTTTAATATGATCTTGGGTCGCCCACCGGACACTGCTATAGAAATTGACAGGGTACATAGAGCACTGCGGGCGCCCAGCACTGACCCAGCTCGCCTCCGTGACATGATATGCTGAATTCACCGCTATACGCTAAAAGAACAGATTATGCAGCAAGTACGTCAGAGGGGGGACATGGACTTTGACGGTGCAACTTTACAACTGTATCCTGACTTGTCCAGACGCACCTTGTGACAACGGGCTCTCCTGCGCCCGCTTCTTGGACTACTCCAGGACCGTCATATCCCTTACAGATTTGGCTTCCCGTTTGCCCTGCATGTCACTATGGGAGATACCTTTGCGTCCCTGCGCCACCCTGGGGACCTTCCTTCCTTCCTCTCTGCTCTGGGACTCCCTCCTTTGGCGCTCCCTGATTGGGTAGCATACCTCAGAGACCCATATGCTGCTCCACCGGGCCCTAGGGCCTCTCAGAGATCTAATGCCGGCCAACTCCTGCAAGGAGGCCCCCTCCCACAGAGGCAGAGGCGACCTCCCCCTGGGTCGCTAGCTGGGGATGTGGAGTCTTAATATTATGTGGTGCCTTGTTGGATATTACTGTAGTTATATGCAGTTAGGAATTGACTGTAGTCTCCATGCTTATGAGTATGTTGAGGCGTTGGAGGCTCCATTCACGGAGGTGGAGCTGTCGGAAGCTATAGCTAAATTGCATTCGGGCAAGAGCCTGGGCCCTGATGGGTTTACCGCTAAATTCTTCAAAACACTTAAAAGTGGATTGTTGCCCCTACCCTGTGGTGCCTTCAACGCCATCTCCCCTAGTTCGGGTTTTCCTACTGAATCCCTGAGTGGGCACATCACTGTGATTCCCAAGGAGGGGACCACAACCTTTGCTCCAGCTACCGCCCGATTTCGTTACTGAACGTTGACACCAAACTCTTCGCAAAGTTGCTGGTGGATCGTTTAACACGTGTTCTTGGCCCCCTAGTCCACCCGGATCAGTCTGGTTTCATTAAATTTAGGGAGACACGCGACAACACTGTTCGAGCTTTCTCCATTATTCACTTAGCCAAATTGTACAAACAATCACTGATGCTCCTGTCCCTTGATGCCGAAAAGGCATTTGATCGGGTGGACTGGGGGTTTCTGAGAGCTTTGTTAGAGCAAATAGGCTTGGGTTCCACTATGCTGGGGAGGGTGATGGCGCTTTACAGAGACCCGCAGGCTAGGGTGTGTCAATGGATCCCTCTCCGCTCCAGTCCCGATCCGGAATGGCACGAGGCAGGGGTGCCCTCTCTCCCCCCTGCTTTATGTTCTCTGCATGGAACACTTGTTAATTGGTCTTAGATCGGACCCTGATATTTTGGGTTTCCGTCAGGGGGAGGAGAGCCGCCTTTGTTCGGCCTTTGCGGACGACCTGCTCCTCTATGTGTCCTCGACCACCACTTCCCTTCCGGCTATCTCGAGAGTCATCCAACAATACTCCTACTTTAGCAACCATAAGGTTAACCTCTCTAAAAGTGTGGCCCTTAATGTCACTCTCTCGAGTACGGAAGTTGATCAGCTTAAACGGGATCATCCTTTCCGCTGGAACCCTACATCCATTAAGAACCTAGGAGTTCAGGTCCCCTCCAACCTTGACGATTGTTTCCGGCTTAATTTTCAGCCCCTGCTGACAACAATTGACTCCGACCTCACGAGATGGGCTGCTGGTGCTTTCTCATGGTTGGGGAAGACGAACATCCTCAAAATGAACGTTTTACCCAGACTCTTGTATCTCTTTCAAACGGTTTCAATCACTCTCCCTGTTTCCTTTTTCAAGAGACTGGACAGAATGTTTAGGAAGTTTATATGGGCAGGCGGGCAGGCGAGGATTGCTAGTCAGATCATGACGAGGCGAAAGGGGGAGGGGGGCTTGGCGGTCCCAGACTGTAGAGCCTACTATGTCGCTGCCGCACTGACACGTTTTCTTGACCTTCTACATGGGGGAGTTTCTAAGAGATGGGTGGGTGTAGAGAGGCCTAATATGACCCTGATGACTGTCCAGCTTCCTTGGTTGGCCACGCCGGCCCCTCGGCCGACTTTACCATGGGTCTCTAAAGAACTGACAAATACGTTCAGAAGGTATGTTCAGAGTTCGGGACTGATTGAGCCTCATGGCCCCCTGACCCCTGTTCTGGATAACCCCCTCTTCCCACCTGGAGTGGGTGGGTCGTCCTTTCTCGGGAGAGTGGGCACCCCACTGCTCACTCTTGCTGACTTCCTGGATGGCACGCAGCTGAAACCTTACCATGACATTGTCCCTGCCCATTTGCACACACCTCTTTTACACATGCAATACATGCAGTTGACCCATTTTATTCGTTCCAAAGAGATCTCTCCTTGGCCAGACCCTTTCTGTCCTTCGAGAAGATGTGCACTTCCGATTCCCCCCTGATCAAGCCAGTTTCACAGATTTATGGCCTGCTTCATGATGTGGCAGCGCAAACCCCTCCTCGTTTTGTGGGGGCGTGGGAATCGGAACTGCAGATCACTATCTCACCGCCTGACTGGTCAGCCGCGTTCACCATGTGTCATCGGTTGTCAATATCCTGTAGAGCCCAAGAGACCAAGTTGTTGTCAAGGTAGTACCGAGTTCCCTCACTCTTGCACAAGATGTTCCCGACTGTCCCTGACCAATGCTTCCCTGGTTGGACTTGATGGACGTATGTCTTTTTTCAACCATACTAACTATGTAACTATGTAATGCTGGAGGTGTGGGAGTACTGCGGGCATGGTTTCACACATATGGTGGTCCTGCCCCGCCCTGACAGACTTTTGGACAGTGGTTATGGATCGTATATCCTCCATCTCTGCAGTCTCCCTGCAGAACGGCCCCAAGTCACTCCTGTTGTCAGTACTGCCGATTTCCAGATGATCTCCCTCCAGGGCTCTGGCAAATTTTCTCCTAATGGCGGCTAGGACAGTGATCCCCAGACACTGGAGGGACCCCACCCCACTGTCCATTTCAGAATGGTACAAAGAGGTCTTATTCCTTTGTCGTATGGAGGAACTCATGGCGGATTCCTCCGGTAGACAGGAGAAATATTTGAAGGTTTGGCAGCCCTGGCTGGATTTTGTTGACTCCCCTCTTTTTAGAACGACTGACATCTCCTCTTCTTAGTGGACCTCTTCTCTGTTTCCCCCTGTTCATTTGTTTGCCTAGCTGATTGGGTGATATTGGTGCGGACTCTGGAGGCTCTGTACTTCACTTTTGGAGGGGGCAGGGTCACCGGAATAGTAAGTACCTGTTCATTAGTTCACTATCTTCCCTCCTCCCTTTCTTTTTTTCTATGCTCCATCCCTCCCCCCGTATGCTCCTCCCTTCCCACCGCTTTCCTTTCTACTTTTCTGGAGTTCTTTTTCGTTATGTTTGTCCTTACTCCATAATTCTTCAATTGCCAGAATTCTCATTTAGTAACATTGCTATGGCTATTGATAGGTAGCGAACGGCCTCATTCAGATATATCTACCTTTCCCATATGATTGCATTGTGATATGAGTATTAATGCCTTGGTTTCTAGGATAATGCCATTTTTTCATTTCAATAGTTTTTATTAAATGTTTTATCAAACATACAAGTATCAAACCAAAATAAAAGGTTTCAAGGTTGTTTCCTTAAAGTAACACATCAGTATTACATCAAAAGAACATTGAACATTAAACATTAAACCTGTTGAACGCAGGTACATCACCTCAGTTTTGAAATGTAAGTATATACATGTAAAGCACATATGACATAAATGACATAATTGACATATTTATCCCTTATGTCTCCCGGGTCTCCTCCTTAACATTGAGACAACAGTAAGTCAGCCCACAGGACACTAGATAGATGTCAAAGATCGCAATGACCACCATTTCCACACATCTATAGTACGCGTATCTAAGTCCCCTCCATGTTGTACAAGTAATGTTTCGTACCCACACGCCAAGTCCACTGCTGCCACCATCTCTTTTATTTCTGGAGGGTCTATCTCCTTCCAGTGTCTTGTAATTATCAATTTATCTATTGTGAGGATCTTACAAGCTAAAGTCCGTATCTCCAGCTGTATCTCATGCACTCCTATTAATAGCAAAGCTAATTTGGGAGAAAGATTAGGAAATAATGGATATATGTTTTTAAGGATCAACTCAACATTACTCCAATATGTATGTAGCTTCGGACAGAACCATAAAATATGTGACAATGTCCCTCTATGGCCACAATTCCTCCAACACAATGGAGATGCATCATGGTACATGGCGTGTAGGCGCACAGGGGGAAAATACCAACATAGTCGCGTTTTAGTCACTGCTTCAACTTGTGATACGCTTTTTAATGACTTATAGATCCATTTGGATGACTGTTCCCATTCTATGTGTGAAATATCACATGCAAGTTCTCTAGACCATCTAAGGTATGGCTTATCTTGAAACGGTGCATTAACATAGTCTAATAATGCGTAGATTGGTTTAAGTCCTTTATATTGTACTTGGAACAGCCTAAATAAGTCAATAGAGTATATCCAACCAGCTTGGTTGTGGGATTGAAGCAAATGTCTGACCTGTAAATATTTATAGAAGTCCGCTTTGGGCAAGTTATATGTGGAGCTCAGGTAGCGAAATTGATGTAAATGATCACCTTGGAATATAGAGGATATAGCCACCAAGCTATTATTCACCCAATTTAAGAGATATAAATCAGGTACGGCATAAGAAACAATATGGATTGGGGAGTGTGGAGGCGGGGAGGTGTGTGTTTGGGACGGCCTCCCATGAGCCATCCACTAACATTCGAGCCCTGCAAATGTAAATGGAGACGCCCCCTGGGCCAGTTTCTGGTTCCATATGTGTAGATAAAGTAGGGTTTTCACATCTACCAATCCAATGAGGATTAATTCTATATTGACCCAAGGTATCTCCACAGCACCTGACCAATATAATTTTAAATGAGATATAAGTATAGCCACGTAGTATCTGTGTAGGTCAGGAAGGTCTAGTCCTCCTTTCTGTCTATCCCTCATTAATAATTTATTAGAAACTCTAGGCTTCTTATGTTTCCAGATGTAAGTGGAAAGGGTAGATTGTGCTTGTTGAAAAAATGACCCTGGAAGTTGTATGGGCAGTGTTCTATATAAATACAGCAATTTCGGAAGTAATAGCATCTTAAATGGTGCAATTCGTCCCATCCATGATGCTTCACATCTCCCTATTTTCTCTAGCTCATTCTTCAGAGAATGTAAAAATGGCACATAGTTACAAGAGTATAGTTTTGAAAAGGAGGTAGGTACTTTAAATCCTAGGTATGTAATATTGTCTGTTTGCCAGTCAAGAGGGTGTGTTCTAGCTAGAAGATTTTGCAATTGCAGGGTCATATGAATAGGCAATACCTGTGATTTTTGCATATTTAGTTTATAATATGAAAGTGATCCAAACTGCTGAATTAAGTATAAGGTTCTTGGTAAAGAAGTCTCTGGGTCTGTTATGGTGAGGATTACATTATTCGCATATATAGAAATCAAGTGTTCACTATTTCCAAGTTTAATGCATCTAACCTCTCCATCCTCCCTCAAGGACTGTGCCAGGGGCTCCATACATAGAACGAAAATTAACGGGGACAACGGACATCCCTGACGGGTGCCGTTGGTTATCAAGAATTCCCTCGAGAGAGAACCGTTAGTGAACACTCTCGCTTTCGGGAGAGTGTACAATGCTTTAATAGCCTGAAAGATCGTCCCCACCACACCCACTCTCTCCAGTACCGAGAAGGCGAACGACCAGTTAATTCGGTCGAACGCCTTCTCGGCATCAAGTGACTGGTTCCCCCCTGCCTTCGGCTACATGAAGAAGGTTCACTCTCCGAGTGTTGTCACATGCCTGACGTTATTGCACAAAACCCACTTGGTCTACATTAACTATTGAGGGCAGAATAGGGTCAAGTCTAGAGGCCAATAATTTGGCGTATAGCTTTACATCCACGTTTAATAGAGAGATAGGTCTAAAATTTTTAGGGGAAATTTTTTTCCAGGTTTAGGCAGCGTGACTATAATCGCTGCCTGATTCTTCTTAGGAAGGCATCCAGTCAGGAAAACCTCAATAATAAATTTATGTAAATGTGGCATTAGTATATGGGAGAAGCGTTTATAGTAAGAAGTCAACAGGCCATCTGGTCCTGGGGATTTACCCAATGGGAGGCAGTTAATAAGCTTTTTGATTTCTAGTGGGGTTACCTCAGCATTTAGTAAGGATAATTGAGAGTCTGAGATTTTTGGTATATTTATGTTTTGAAGAAATCTATTTATATCTATATCTGTGGGCGGGGAAATCTCTGGGTCTTGATCTAGATTGTATAAAGATTCATAATACTGCATAAATTTATTAGCAATATCATGTGGGCTATACAACTTAGAGTTTTCAGAGTCACCCAAGAGGAATGGAATTCTGCATTTAATATATTTATCTTTCAGTTTTGCAGCTAATAATTTACCGGATTTGTTATCAAAGGCATAATATTTAGCTTTAGATTTAACTGACATTTTGAGATACGTATCCAGCATTAGGTCCCTAATCTGCGTTTTAATCAGTTTTAATTCTAGTGCCAATTGTGGTGTTTTGCCTATTTTATTTTCTGTATCTAGTTGATTTTATCTAAGCAGGAGATCATTTAGGCGCTCTTCTTGTTTCTTTTTATATGTATGCCCTACTTTAATAAAGGATCCCCTAATATATGCTTTGTGGGCATTCCAAATCGTGGTAGCGGACACATCATCAGTCACATTGCTAGCAAAATATTCCTCTGGGTCTCTCTCCAGTTCACCCCCATATTGAACATGATGCATAAGAAAGTTGTTGCATCTCCATAGGTAATTCGGAGGGGGAGAGTTGTGTTCCTCCAGTTCTAGCAGTATAGGAGAGTGGTCTGACCATGACGGTTCTAAAATGGAAGACGACTTTAATATATCTAGGGTACTGCGGCCTATACCAAAAATATCAATACGTGAATATGTGTTATGTGTCGGAGAATAACAGGTATAATCACGTTCAGAAGAGTGTAAAAGTCTCCATGCATCGAAAATTTCTTCCCTATGAAAGAGAGAGGAGAGGGACACTGGAGCATGTCTACCGATGGAGGAAGAATCTATTTCAGGGTCCAGTACCGCATTCCAATCACCGCATATGACCAAGTGACCTTGTTTATGTTTGTTAATCAATTTAAGTAATCTGTTAAAAAATCTAAGCTGTCTTGTATTTGGCACGTATACCGAAACAATTGTATAAGGCACATTATTACAAGAACAAACCATAATGATGTATCTACCATTAGCATCAGTTATTAGTTTAATTTGTTGGAAGGCTACTGTACTATTTATTGCCACCAGCACCCCTCTAGATTTAGTGACATAATGAGTCTGATATATGTTAGGAAAGGCAGAGTTATGAAGTCTAAATGCATCTTTCTGTAGGAGATGCGTTTCCTGCACACACAAGATGTCGCACCTAGCTTTCCTAGCCTCTGACCACAGATAAGTATGTTTCTGGGGTACATTTAATCCATTAGTATTCAAAGACAAAACCTTTAAGACCATCTCAAAAGTCTATATGATTTGAAGTCGCAGTATCCACTTTCTTCATCCTAGCAGTGGAGGCGGGAAGCCATAGGACAGCAACTGTTGGGAGCGAGATGTGATCTACCTGAAAGAAAGCATAAACGAACAAGAACAAACAAAGAACAGAAAGGCTTGCATAGCCAGTAGTAGGTTTCCTCGCAACACCAGGTGTTGGAAAGAGAAAATGGTGTCTCTGATAGACGCCGCAGTTGGAGGGGGTTCAACAGTTCCTTGTAAGCCAATTAGATTAAACGGGGGGGTTAATGGACAGTCACAGAGTGTAGAGCCTTGTAAACCATAGTTCAACGGCGACTTTTAGAGCCAGAGTCCACCTTCCGCCTATCCGGGAGAACATGAGTTGTGTTGCGCCGAGCGCTCCGGGTCCCCGCTCCTCCCTGGAGCGCTCGCAGCGTCCTCTCATTCGCAGCGCCCCGGTCAGACCTGCTGACCGGGTGCGCTGCGATATTACTCCCAGGCGGGATGCGATTCGCGACGCGGGATGCGCCCGCTCGCGATGCGCATCCCGGCTCCCGTACCTGACCCGTTCCCAGTCTGTGTTGTCCCGGCGCGCGCGGCCCCGCTCCTTAGGGCGCGCGCGCGCCGGGTCTCTGCAATTTAAATGGCCACTGCGCCACTGATTGGCGCAGCAGGCCTAATCAGTGTCATCACTTGTGCACTCCCTACTTATACCTCACTTCCCCTGCACTCCCTCGCCGGATCTTGTTGCCATTGTGCCAGTGAAAGCGTTTCCTTGTGTGTTCCTAGCCTGTGTTCCAGACCTCCTGCCGTTGCCCCTGACTACGATCCTTGCTGCCTGACCTTCTGCTACGTCCGACCTTGCTCTTGTCTACTCCCTTGTACCGCGCTTATCTCAGCAGTCAGAGAGGTTGAGCCGTTGCCGGTGGATACGACCTGGTTGCTACCGCCGCTGCAAGACCATCCCGCTTTGCGGCGGGCTCTGGTGAATACCAGTAGCAACTTAGAACCGGTCCACCGACACGGTCCACGCCAATCCCTCTCTGGCACAGAGGATCCACCTCCAGCCAGCTGAATCGTGACAGTAGATCCGGCCATGGATCCCGCTGAGGTCCCACTGCCAGTTGTCGCCGACCTCACCACGGTGGTCGCCCAGCAGTCGCAACAGATAGCGCAACAAGGCCACCAGCTGTCTCAACTGACCGTGATGCTACAGCAGCTACTACCACAGCTTCAGCAATCATCTCCTCCGCCAGCTCCTGCACCTCCTCCGCAGCGAGTGGCCGCTTCCAGCCTCCGATTATCCTTGCCGGATAAATTTGATGGGGACTCTAAGTTTTGCCGTGGTTTTCTTTCGCAATGCTCCCTGCATTTGGAGATGATGTCGGACCAGTTTCCATCTGAAAGGTCTAAGGTGGCTTTCGTAGTCAGCCTTCTGTCTGGGAAAGCCCTGTCATGGGCCACACCGCTCTGGGACCGCAATGACCCTGTCACTGCCTCTGTACACTCCTTCTTCACGGAGATTCGAAGCGTCTTTGTGGAACCTGCCCGAGCCTCTTCTGCCGAGACTGCCCTGCTGAACCTGGTCCAGGGTAATTCTTCTGTTGGCGAGTACGCCATCCAATTCCGTACTCTTGCCTCCGAATTATCCTGGAATAACGAGGCCCTCTGCGCGACCTTTAAAAAAGGCCTATCCAGTAACATTAAAGATGTGCTGGCCGCACGAGAAATTCCTGCTAACCTGCATGAACTTATTCATCTTGCCACCCGCATTGACATGCGTTTTTCCGAAAGGCGTCTGGAGCTCCGCCAGGATATGGACTTTGTTCGCACGAGGCGGTTTCTCGCCCCGGCTCTTGATGTGAACTCTGCTTCTCCACGCCTTACTGTGCCTGTGCCGATGTCTTCTTCTACCTTCTCCTTCTCTGCTATGGCCTTCTTGGATTCCGGATCTGCAGGAAATTTTATTTTGGCCTCTCTCATCAACAGGTTCAACATCCCGGTGATCAGTCTCGCCAGACCCCTCTACATCAACTCTGTTAACAATGAAAGATTGGACTGTACCGTGCGTTACCGCACGGAACCTCTCCTAATGTGCATCAAACCCCATCACGAAAAAATTGAACTTTTGGTCCTCTCTAACTGCACTTCAGAAATTCTTCTTGGATTACCGTGGCTTCAACGCCATTCCCCAACCCTTGATTGGACCACAGGGGAAATCAAGAACTGGGGTACTTCTTGCCACAAGGACTGTCTTAAACCGGCTCCCAGTACTCACAGTCGTGACCCTGTTGTTCCCCCGGTATCTGGTCTTCCTAAGGCCTATCTGGACTAGGCTGATGTTTTTTTGCAAAAAACAAGCCGAGACTTTGCCCCCTCACAGGCCTTATGACTGTCCTATTGACCTCTTCCCGGGCACTACTCCACCCCGGGGCAGAATCTATCCTCTGTCTGCTCCGGAAACCCAAGCCATGTCGGAGTACATCCAGGAGAATTTAAAAAAGGGGTTTATCCGCAAGTCCTCCTCTCCTGCCGGAGCTGGATTTTTTTTGTCTCCAAAAAAGATGGCTCCCTACGCCCTTGCATTGATTACCGCGGACTTAATAAAATCACGGTAAAAAAACGCTACCCCTCTTTGCTAAACTCTTTGACCGCCTACGAGGCGCCCACATCTTTACCAAGCTGGACTTAAGAGGTGCTTATAATCTCATCCGCATCAGGGAGGGGGACGAATGGAAGACTGCATTTAACACCAGAGATGGACACTTTGAGTATCTGGTCATGCCCTTTGGCCTGTGCAACGCCCCTGTCGTCTTCCAAGACTTTGTTAATGAAATTTTTTGTGATCTTCTATATACCTATGTTGTGGTTTACCTGGGCGATATTCTGATTTTTTCTGCCAACTTAGAAGAACACCGCCAGCATGTCCGCATGGTTCTTCAGAGACTTCGGGACAATCAACTTTATGCCAAAATGGAAAAATGTCTCTTTGAATGTCAGTCTCTTCCTTTCCTAGGATACTTAGTCTCTGGCCAGGGACTACAAATGGACCCAGATAAACTATCTGTTAGATTGGCCACGCCCCTCCGGACTCCGTGCTATCCAACGTTTTTTGGGGTTCGCCAATTATTACAGACAATTTATTCCACACTTTTCCACTATTGTGGCTCCTATCGCGTGCGCGCCGGGTCTCTGCAATTTAAAGGGCCACAGCGCCACTGATTGGCGCAGCAGGCCTAATCAGTGTCATCACCTGTGCACTCCCTACTTATACCTCACTTCCCCTGCACTCCCT
Source organism: Hyla sarda (assembly GCF_029499605.1). NCBI lineage: Eukaryota > Metazoa > Chordata > Amphibia > Anura > Hylidae > Hyla > Hyla sarda. Next base: position 125,931,989 of record NC_079193.1, read on the forward strand.
CGCCGGATCTTGTTGCCATAGTGCCAGTGAAAGCGTTTCCTTGTGTGTTCCTAGCCTGTGTTCCAGACCTCCTGCCGTTGCCCCTGACTACGATCCTTGCTGCCTGCCCTGACCTTCTGCTATGTCCGACCTTGCTCTTGTCTACTCCCTTGTACCGCGCTTATCTCAGCAGTCAGAGAGGTTGAGCCGTTGCCGGTGGATACGACCTGGTTGCTACCGCCGCTGCAAGACCATCCCGCTTTGCGGCGGGCTCTGGTGAATACCAGTAGCAACTTAGAACCGGTCCACCAACACGGTCCACGCCGATCCCTCTCATCATCAAAGCATCCTTTATGTGATAAAAGTGAATGCGGGCAAGAATATCACGGGGTATATTGTCTGCAAGATGTTGAGGCTTTGGGATTCTATGTGCCCTGTCTATTAGTAAATCACGGGGAGAGCAGTCAGGAATCACTGATTTAATGAGGTCTTGAATAAATGGGACCAAGTCTTTCGTGGCGACTTCCTCAGGTACCCCTCTCAGTTTTATGTTATTGCGCCTAGATCGGTCTTCAATATCGGCGACTTTAGATCTCAGTGCGCACACCTCACTTTCTAAATCATAGTGTTCATCAATAAGAGAGTTATGAGAGCCCACCATTTCTGCCATCTTCTCTTCTACATGTCCCACTCTGTTCTCTAATGCTATAACTGAGGACTGTAGTGGTTTCAGGGACAGTGAGAAGCTACTCTGTATGGAGGAATTTAGCAGATGCAGCATTTGCTTAAGAGTGTTTTCAGTCACTGTAGCTTCAGAGGTGGATAGTGAAGCGAAGATGTCTGGGTGTTCATGCACTATATCATTTTCTGCTGGCTGAAATAGAGCCTCTCCTGATAGGGACATGCAAGGCCTTTGTTTTGCTGGGCTGCCTGCTGTGGAGGAGGCCGGTGACACCGGAGCAGATGTAAAGGTAGGCTTCTAAACCCAAGGCCCTCTCCACCACCACATCAGGACCCTCCGGTGAGTTCACTGCATACCTCATTCCAGGTGATGGCAGGGAGCTGCTATGGGCTCGAGGTTCCTCATATTCCGCCGCCTGTGGAGACTGTGAGGTCCGTTGCTGCGCCTGGCACGAAGCGGGGGTCTGCTGTTTAGTGGCAGCAGCGCCATTTGGAGCGCCGCGGTCTGGGGGGAGCTGTAGAAGTCTGTCAGTTTCTTCATTCTGCCGTAGTTTCTGCCTCTTCTTCTGGAGGTCATCTCGTGCCCAAGAGTTTCCCCCGCTTATAGTTGGAAATTTAGAGGGTTAGCTGGACTCTTTGCGCCGTCTGACGCTTATAAAGTATCGCTGGCTCAGGAGCTGTGCAGCTATGCGTCCATACCAGTCGACTGCCAAGCCACCGATAATGCCATTTTTTCATTGACGCTGTAATGGCTTTCTTGTACCTGCTGTTGTCTTGTGGAGTGATTTCCTGTTCAATTTTTTTTTTCAATAAAATTCTTTCATGAGAAAAAAAAAAAAAAGGAATGAGCCACACAGATCACGGACCTATTGTCTAAGATCACTTCTCTTGAAAACAGACAGTTGCGGGAGGGGTGCGCCTTTGATAGTAGGGAACTGACTTCCCAAAGAGACCGCCTGAAAGACATCCTCAATACTAAATTTGCTGACAGTGTAATTAGATTCCAACAGAAGTTGTACCTCCATGGGGACAAAGGTGGGTGTCTGATGACAGCTATGATCAAACGACGTAGAACGAAATCATTCATCCGTAAAATTGTAGATGGTGGGGGCACAACACACATCCACACACCTGCTATAGCTGAGGCCTTTAGCGCATATTACTCCTCCCTCTACAATCTGGTCCCGGGCTCTCCCCCGTCTGGTACTCGTGAACAAGCAATGCATGACTTCCTTGGTTCATTGAACCTTCCGGGGGTCTCGTTGGACGAAGGGCAGGAGCTGATTAGACCCTGCACAGAGGAGGAGGTTCTCACAGTTCTCAAATCGTTTCCGATGGGGAAGAGCCCTGGTCCCGATGGACTCCCACTTTATTACTACAAGAAACTACAGGGTGTGCTCCTTCCCCAATTGACCAGGTGGTGTAACTCTCTCATGCATGGCTCTAGACTGCCACCCCAAGCCCTAGAAGCTCATATCACTATCCTCCCGAAGGAAGGAAAAGATCCTTCTTTGTGTCCTAGCTATAGGCCCATATCTATGTTGAATCTTGACTTAAAGATATCGGCCAAATTGCTATCTCTGCGTATGGGAGACTTGCTCCCCAAAATCATCCACCCCGATCAGACAGGATTTGTTAAAGGCAGGGAAGGGAAACACATTGCCCTCAGGTTTATGCATGCAATATACTATGCTCGAACGTAAAACACACCCCTATTCCTTCTCGGCACCGATGCCGAGAAGGCATTTGACCGGATTGCATGGGACTACATGACGTTGGTCCTGCACAAGTTCGGATTCCCCTCTAATTTCATAAATGCTATACTGACGCTGTACACTTGTCCCAGTGCCCGTATTAGAATAAACGGTACCCTATCCCGCTCGTTTGAAATCCAAAACGGTACACGGCAAGGTTGTCCCCTATCCCCCGCCCTTTACGTCATTGTGATGGAGACTTTGCTGCAAACACTGAGGCAGGACACACGCATTCGGGCCTCACTGTTTCGGGACACACTCACTTGACGGCAGATGGATGACCTATTATTGTTGCTTACGGATCCTGCAGGTTCCCTACACTTAATCCAGTCCCTGATTGATCACTATGGCCTCCTATCTAATTTTAAGGTGAACTACACTAAATCTGAAATTCTGAACATAAATGTGGCCCTGAGCCTGGCACGGAAGCTTCAACTGTCCTCCCCATTCCGTTGGCCTACTAAAAGTATCACTTACCTGGACATAACTATTCCCTCCTCTCTGTCTGACCTGTATAGATTGAACTATGTTCCATTGCTCGCCAGAATCAAAACTCAACTCTCTGAATACAAAATACCTTATCTGTCATGGTTTGGCAGGAGAAACTTGCTGCACACCTACATCATACCCTCCATACTGTATATATTGAGAATGGTCCCATTAAAACTAACCATCTCATACTTTACACAGTGGAGGCGGATGTTTTCCTCCTTCCTTTGGTTGGGGAGGAAACCCAGACTGCCATATAGCTTACTTGTCAGGGGGAGGAGGGAGGGGGCCATGGGGGTCCCAGATGTGGAACACCTTTATACGGCAATTCATTTGCAGAGGTGGACTGAAATGGCCACGCGCACTAGCCTTCTGCAGGGACACGCATTGGAGAGCCTGCAGCTAGGTTCGACACCATCCCTAGCTTCTAAGAAATTATGGCTCTTGGCCGGTTGCGATCTCTCCAATGTCACTAATCCCATTTTGAGGGGGACCCTGATGGTCAGGTCACATTACACAGCTACACGAACACCATGCAATGGCCAGACGAAAATCTTGCCTGTGACCCTGCCTCGGCCCTACCATACGTGACTCACGATTCGTACCTTGCTACTGAAGGTATCTGGGACAAACTGGACAACATCTCCTTGCTAGACCTGTGTCCGAGACGTAAGCCCCCAACTCCTGATCATATTCAAAACTTACTTCCCTCAACTAACATAAACTTCCTAAAATCACATCTTATTAGACAGACTTGCATCGAGGTGCTCAGGACGTGCGTCATAGTCCGATCCCGATTGGTTGGAACGGATTGTGCGGATGGGCCAATCTGGGAAACCTAGACTTTTCACCTTTAGATCTCATATACGAGAGGAAGCAGCTCATGCCTCCCCGCTATACCTCCTCTCTTGGGAAAAAGAATTGGGGCTTCGCCTTTCGGATAGCGATAGATCCACCATTTTGCGCAAGTCTCATGGCTTTTCCAAATGTGTTAAGTTGCAGGAGGGTCATTACAAGTTGATAACCAGATGGCACAAAACACCGGAACTCCTACACCACTGGGGTCTTATTGAGAACCCAACTTGTTGGAGATGCGGTGTTGAGACAGGTTCTTTTCCCCACATATGGTGGCATTGTCCACTTATCCAGCCTTACTGGAAGAGCATTGAGAGACATATGAGTGCCATCCTGGGGAGCAATATTGTCCTGACCCCCACCCTTGTCCGACTAGGGATACCTAGCTCGGAAGTATCGTTAAACAAAAATTCCCTGACAGCGCAAATGATTTCAGCAGCTAAGGCACTAATTCCGCTGTACTGGATGAAACCTGATCCCTCCCTGGCTTCTCAATGGCTGCTTAAAGTTGCCCATATTTGCAGAATCGAGGAACTGTCCAGCTGGGGAGCTAGGGGGTATGACTCATTCTATAAGACATGGCAGCCCTGGCTGTCTTATAAACACAAAGACGCTAGTTTTCTGTGACCTTGTCACATCATGTGAGTAGCCCCGAGGCCATGCACCTTCCCGCTCACCCGCCCCTTCCCTGGTTTTCCCTGTACCCTGTTCCTCTTTCCCCGCCCCTCCTTATCCGTCTTTCCTCACACTTCAGTGTCCGCAGCACCTCCCACCCTCCCTTCACCCCGTTTCTCTCTCTAAATAACTATCTCTCCCCACTTTCTCTCCCTTATACCTTCATTTGACTCCCTCCACATCAACTCTGACTCCGCTTTCATTTGGAACTCTCTTTCACCCTCTCTCTCTTCCCTCTACCCTAACCTACCTTCTATTTTTGCCCATAAATTTCACGTCCCACCCTTCTCTTTCTTAATAGGGTGACGCGAAACAGGCCGCAAGCATTCCCTGCTCATACTGTTTAGTAGTTTTATGTTTTTCGACTGACGAATGCTTTGAAGTGCTAGATATGTTTGCCTTCTGGACTTTGATATATGCTGTAATTTGTATACTGGCTGACCTTGGTTTTCTGGGGTCCAAATGGCATTTCTTTGTTTGTTGTATGTTGTGAAATCTAAAATAAAGAATTGAGAAAAAAAATATATATTGGAACGTAGAGAATGGCTTGGGGAGTTGTGGAGGAGTTACATGTGAGGAAGTAGATACTACGGACACACAGTAATTCCCCTTAGGCTTGTTCGGACATGCTCTGTAGCCAGTCAGATTTTCTGCATGTGGGCCTGTTGCTAGGGAGATTTCAGAATGTGGTACTAGACTCTGAGCGAATCTCTAGCCGGGTTATTGGACTTTAAGGGTACGTTCACACGAACGGATCCCCAGCACGTAATACGCTGCAGATCTGCCTTTACAGGAGCCTGCTCAGAGCGGCAATATGCCGCTATGAGCAGATCCACTGCAATGTGCGAGTTGCAGCGCGCATGTGCAGTATACTCGCACATCGCAGCAGCTCTCGCCCTAGCTGATAGAACAATGGGGAGCAGCCGCGATGTGTGTGAGTACACCGCGCATGCACAGCGACTCGCACATTGCTTCAGTGTGTCTGCTTGTAGCGGCATATTGCCGCTCCGAGCAGGCACCTGTAAAGGCAGCATACAGCGGTCCTTCAGCGGCGGATCCGCAGCGTAATACGCGCTGGGGATCTGCTCATGAGAATGTACCCTAAGGTAGTTTTGGACTGTTCTGTCCCTACATGAAGGCAAATAAAGGTGAAACTGATAGTGGCTATGTGACTTTCCTACCTTTGTATCCAAGTCACTGTTGTGATCGACTGGATCATCAATTTCCTGTGGTGGGGAACAGACTGGATCAAGACCGTGGTTCAATGCTTGCTCAAGTAGTCTTACTTTGGCTAACGCAATTTCATCTTCCATCTCTGATTCAAGAATCTTTATCCAAGCCTCTGTGTCTGCCCTTACAAGAGCTTCTTTTTCAATGAAGCAACGTCTCTGGCTTCTCTGAATTGCCTCTGGATTGCTCTGCATTTATTGTTTTTAAATCAGAAATTTTTATTAAACAGTTTTGCATAAAACAAACAACATACAAATGCAAAAACTCCTGAACCCCCTCCCCTCCCACCCACACAAAACCACCCTCCCCCTTCCCCCAATCCCCGTGTCTTTCCCTCACAACAGATCCGAAACAATATTACAGAAAATAAGTCAATGCAGCACCAGACCTCAACCCGTGTACATGGAGCATAATTATGGCAGAAAAATAACCATGTTAAAAAACAAGCACTATAATCTAGAATCATGTTACATAAAGGCGAACATAACAATGAAAAGTACAGGGGCAATACAGGCAATCAGATGTAGATAACCCACATAAAAGAGATCAACTACAAAACAACATAGCACACCAACACAGACATGGAGCGACAAGACACCAAAAACATAAAATGTGCGTTCAAGACATCAGAGTGTATTAGAATGCAGACCTCCACGATACCCCCAATAGTAGCTCCATAGGAGTCCTCTGTAAGTACGTGGATTGTAAACCTGGGGTATCAATCCAGGGGCCCCAGATGGGTTCAAATTTACGCATGGCTTTTTGTTTGCAATATACACTTTTCTCCAATCTAATGATGTGATTTAATTTTGTAATCAGCTCAGAAATAGTAGGAGGGGAGGCTATCAACCAGTGCTGTGCAATTAGTTTACGAGCTTGATACAGAATTCTACTAATACCTATATATAAGCCACTCTCCTCATCTAATCCATCAAAGTAGCCTCGGATACACGTCAAAGCAGGTAATCCGAACGGGCAGCCATAAACTCTCCTAATCAAGTGCCCCACATCAGCCCAAAATGGTGCAAGACGAGTACAGTCCCACATCACATGGAGCAAATGGGCATCAGGCAAAGAGCATCGGGGACAGCAGGAATCCGGCCGTACCCCGATCCTATGCAGGAAGTGCGATACACTTGATGCAGTAGGAAAATTTGGGACACGTGGTGAGCCTCCGACACAGCAAGCCGCGGGGTCATAGCCAAAATCTGCGTTCACTGCCCATCTGATAAGGGACCCACATCCACTTCCCATTTATCCTTAACAGATAAGGGATAAGCCTCCTGATAAGAGCACAGCAGTTCCTTATACAGCACCGATATCACTCCCTTAGTGGAAACCTGAGTAAATAAATCATTCACCTACACAGATGAGCTGACAGTTAAGTCACCAGCCCGAGACTGCGCATCCAGGGCATGTAGCAGGTAATGGTAGAAAAAGGACTTCGGCAAATTAATGGCCTCCTGCAGTTGAGAAAATGACCTCAATGCCGGCCCATCATACACCTGGGAAAGATACAGAATCCCATGAGTGATCCAGAGGGCAACATCTGGCAAGGAACACAATTCAGAAAGACCAGGATTGTACCACAATGAAGAATACGTTACAAAATCAGGATAGTGCATAAGTGTCTTAAACTTCATCCACACCTTATGGATAAGGCTAAAGGTGGTGGGGGAGGTCCGGGAAACAAGTCTGTGCAGCCATTTCTAACAAATAGATAGGGGTCACATTACTGATGTGCTTTGAGATTAAATCACCCATACGCCCCATAGTAGCAAATTGCGCCCATCCCTTCAGTGGTTGAACCTGTGACCACAGGAAATATAACCACAGGTTCGGAACAGACAAACCACCCTCTTTCAAGTGTCTGTAGCGTTTCATTCTAGCCGACTTACCATTCCAAATGAACTCTCTATACAGGGCCCGAATCCTAAGAAAATATTTCATAGGAATCCATACGTGTTATGTAGAATAAACAAAAACTCGGGCATAAGAACCATTTTAACTAAGTTAGATCTCCCTACCATAGAGAGCTTACACCAAGTAGCCACGTTCTGAGAACTACGATCTAGTAACGGAACAAGATAGAGAATAACATCTTCAGATGGGAGGGCTATAACATATACACCCAAATATTTAAATCTAGAGGCTATGGGGAGACCAACCCTAGCTAAGACTGGCATCAGGGGGAGGGGATCAAAAGGAATAAGCATGGATTTGTCCCAATTAATGGCTAGGCCAAAGTAATTACCATAACATTCAATAAGGGTTATTAAAGGGGTTAGAGAGAGTGATGCATCACTCAAAAAGAGGACCATGTCATCTGCATAAAAGGCCAATATGTTCTTCTAAATTCCCATAACAGAAGCCTTTGCAATAGCAAATAGGAAGGGGGGCAGGGGACATCCCTGGCGTATACCACGCCCTAGAGGAAAGGAGTGTGACAGTAGGCCATTAGCTCGAATCCTAGCACAGGGAGCAGCATACAGTAATTGAACCCAGTTAAGAGCATGGGGCCAAAACCCATTAGTTGCATAACACTCCAAAGAAAATTCCACTCAACGCTGTCAAAAGCTTTGACAGCGTCGAGAGAAAGCACAGCCCTAAAAGCAGCATTCTCAGGCTGCAACTGCAGATTCAAAAAGAGCCTCCTAATATTGTCAGCTGTTGATTTCCCGGGAATGAATCCCGTCTGATCCTCGTGAATCAGGGTAGAAATAACCCTCAAGAGATGGTTGGTTAAGACCTTTGCTAACAATTTAACATCGAAATACAGGAGGGAGATTGGTCTATAAGAGCCCGCAGAGTGCGGTCTTTACCAGGCTTCAATAGCAACACTATGATAGCCTCTAACATAGACCTCAGTAGGCCCTCCCCCTCCACTGCAGCCCGCACAACCTCTAGCAACCTGGTCAATAAAACTTCCTGATATTATTTAACCCCTTAAGGACCCATGATGTAACGGTACGTCATGAGTCTGCTCCCGTTCTATAACGCGGGACCACGGTGCCATTAACCCTTTAGACGTGGCGTTCAAGGTTGAATGCCGCGCCTAAAGTGAAAGTAAAACCATGCCGGTTAGCTCAGGGAGGTACAAGACAGCCGGAGGATCCCTACCTGCCTCCATGCTGTCCGATCGCCGAATGACTGCTCAGTGCCTGAGATCCAGGCATGAGCAGTCAAGCGGCAGAATGATTGATCTCTTATGGGAAACCACTGATCAATGTAAAAGATCAGTGTGTGCAGTGTTATAGCTCCCTATGGGAGCTATAACATTGCAAAAAAAAGTGATAAAAAAGTGAATAAAGATCATTTAACCCCTCCCCTAATAAAAGTTTGAATCGCCCCCCTTTTCCCATAAAAAAAACTGTGTAAATAAAAATAAACATGTGTGGTATCGCCGCGTGCAGAAATGTCCAAATTATAAAAATATTGCATTAATTTAACCGCACTGTCAATGGCGTACACGCAAAAAAATTCCAAAGTCCAAAATAGTGCAATTGGAGGCGCAAAAAATAACCTATCATATGGATTCTTAGGTACAAAATTGAAAGAGTTATGATTTTTTTAAGGTAAGGAGGAAAAAAACGAAAATGCAAAAACAGAAAAACCCCGGGTTCTTAAGGGGTTAAGATATTCATTAGGGAGTCCATCAACTCCCGGTGTTTTCTCAGAGGGCAATGCCCCCAGCGCACATTCTAATTCCTCAATAGTAATAGGCTCATCTAAAATATCCCTTTGAGTCTGCGACAGGGTCGGGAGTGGGATGTCAGAAACAAATTGGTCAATAGCGGTAAGATCATGTGTCACTTTAGAAGAATAGGTCTCCTCGTAAAAGGAAACTAAGACATTCAGAATAGCCCTATCATGCTGGACCTGCATCCAAGCACCATCGCAGAGGCAAGGAATACTGGTCAATCCCTGCTGAGCCCTTACAGTAAGAGCCAAAAGGCGACCCGTGCTTTAACCACTTTCAAAGTAGCACTGCTGTTGAAAGAAGTGCATATTGTCTTCCATTTTTAACAGATGTGAGTCTAATAAGGTCTGCAGAGACTGCCAGCTATCTCTATTCAGGTCAGAGGGGTCCCCGAGGAACCGGTGTTCCACTAAGAGCACTTGTTGCTGCAATGAGGTTCGAATTGCCCTATTCTTAAATTTGCAGGTAGTAATATCCCTAATAAGAATGCTCTGCACATATGCTTTTAAAGAGTCCCAAACAGTACCCATCGAAGCAGTCCCCACATTGATCTCAAGAAATGTGTCTATGTCAGACTGAAGCGTATGGCCCACCGAGGAAATCTGAAGCCAAAAAGGATTCAGCTGCCACAGAGAACCCAGCAAACTAGGATGGAAATCAAATGTAAGACGTATAAGTATAGGGGAATGGTCAGAAAGATAACGGGGGAGATACTCCACCGACCCATATCCTCCACAGATCTGCACCACTCCACCTCCTCCACAAATCTAGCCAGACCTGTAGATCCCAAGACTCCAGACTGTCCCCGGGTAGGAAACTTATCAAGGGTTGGGTTCAGCATGTTATTGAGGTCCCCGACCACCAGGAGCGGCGCATCGGGCAGAGAGGAAAGGAAAGATTGTACTTTTAGAATTTATTTAAGTAATTGGGAAAATAGGTTTTTTTTTGGGTTGCCTAAGGGCAACCTATAAGTAAGTAGTTTAAATTTCCACCCTCCAATCACCAGTCTCTAATAGTTTTTGGCTCTGTACCTGAGGACAAGCGAGGTTCTGTACCTGAGGACAAGCGAGGTTCTGTACCTGAGGACAAGCAGGGCTTTGTACGAGAGAGAGAGCAGCCAGGGTGGCGAGTGCATTGATCGGTGGCACAGTGAACTCCGACGTTGCGCTGCTGCGTTTAGACGTGAGGTCACATCACGTCACACCCACGGTGACGTGACCTCACGTCTAAGCGCAACAACGCGCCAAGCCAGAGTTCAAAGCGCCTCTCCCAGGCAGCCGACCACCCAGGGCCCTAAGTAAGAAGTAGGGCCAGCCCTCTTTAACGTCTGCGCCAGGCGGCCTATGCGGGCTGCCTGTGCAGCCCGCTGGACCTATTTTCATGTAGGGGCCTGGAGCCCTACGCAGAGGCGGCTCTAGACTTTCTGAGGCCTTAGGCAAAAATAAATCTGAGGACCCCCAAGCGCAATAAAAAAAAGAAGAAAAAAATTTAAAAAAATGTAAAAATAAAATTTCCGCCAGGCTCCCCTACCGAGGTTGACGAGCAAAAATAAAGGATAAAATGGTAAAAAGAAAAAAAAATGCAATGCACTATATCTATTTATCAGTGGATATGTAGTTCAAAGTGCTGCTTTATACAGCTACTCACCAATGACGTCTTCTTTAATTTGCTTCGTTGCCTTCTCTCCATTTGGTCTGGGCCATCATCACGATTTCTTCCACACACAATTCTTCACCGTTAAACCTGCAAAACAAATCTATTAGGCTCCGCACTTTTTTTTTCATGGGTGACAGAGGGGGTGTAGAAGAGTGTACATGGGTAACAGAGGGGTGTACAGAGGGGTGTAGAGGAGTGTACATGGGTGACAGAGGGGTGTAGAAGAGTGTACATGGGTGACAGATGGGTTTAGAGGAGTGTACATGGGTGACAGAGGGGTGTAGAGGAGTGCACATGGGTGACAGAGGGGTGTAGAGGAGTGTACATGGGTGACAGAGGGGTGTAGAGGAGTGTACAAGGGTGACAGAGGGGTGTAGAGGAGTGTACAAGGGTGACAGAGGGGTGTAGAGGAGTGTACATGGGTGAGACAGAGGGGGTTTAAAAGAGTGTACATGGGTAACAGAGGGGTGTAGAGGAGTGTACATGGGTGACAGGGTTGTAGAGGAGTGTACATGGGTGACAGAGGGGTGTAGAGGAGTGTACATGGGTGACAGAGGGGTGTAGAGGAGTGTACATGGGTGACAGAGGGGTGTAGAGGAGTGTACAAGGGTGACAGAGGGGTGTACATGGGTGACAGGGGTGTAGAGGAGTGTACATGGGTGACAGAGGGGTGTAGAGGAGTGTACATGGGTGAAAGAGGGGTGTAGAGGAGTGTACATGGGTGACAGAGGGGTGTAGAAGAGTGAACATGGGTGACAGGGGCATAGGGGGTGACAGAGGGGTGGACAGGAGTGACAAGGTGGTAACAGAGGGGTGGACAGGAGTGACAGGGGTGTGAATAGGGGGTGGACATGGGTGACAAAGATGTGGTCAGGGGAGTGGACAATGGAGGGTGTACATGGGTGACAGAGATGGACAGGGGTGACAGAGGGTTGGATGGGGGGGTGGACATGGATGACAGGAGGGTGGACATGGGAGACAGGGGGTCAGAGGGTTGAACAAGGGGGTAAAAGAGGGACAGGAGTGACAGAGAGGGGTGGACTGGGGTAACAAAGGGACAGATGGGTGAACAGGAGGGTGGACATGGGTGACAGGGTAGACTACGTGGGTAGACAGGGTAAACATGGATGACAGGGATGGACAGGGGAGTGGACAAGGTGGACATGGATGACAGGAGGGTGGACATGAGTGACGGGATGATAGGAGGGTGGACATGGGTGACGGGGGGTGGACATGGGTGACGGGGGGTGGACATGGGTGACAGGGGGGAGGACATGGGTGACAGGGGGAGGACATGGGTGACAGGGGGGGAGGACATGGGTGACAGGGGGGGAGGACATGGGTGACATGGGTGACAGGGGGGAGGACAAGGGTGACAGGAGGGTGGACATGGGTGACAGGGGGGAGGACATGGGTGACAGGGGGGGAGGACATGGGTGACGGGGGGGAGGACATGGGTGACGGGGGGGAGGACATGGGTGACAGGGGGGGAGGACATGGGTGACAGGGGGGGAGGACATGGGTGACAGGGGGGAGGACATGGGTGACAGAGGGGTGAACAGGGGTGATGGGGGTGAACAGGGATGACAGGGAGGGTGAGCAGGGATGACAGGAAGGGTTGTCATGGGTGACAGGAGGGTGAACATGGGTGACAGGAGAGTGAACATGTTTTATAACATTATTACCGACAGTGTACACACCTGACATCCTAACTGACCATGGTGTGGGATGAGTATGGACTGGATCGGTGTTTCCCAACCAGGGTTCCTCCAGCTGTTGCAAAACTATAACTCCCAGCATGCCTGGACAGACTTAGGCTGAGGGTGGACCTGGGTGACAGTGGGGCGGTTTGGACAGGGTTGAGAAGGGGTAACGGAGGGGTGGAAAATGTACGGTACCTTAAGCAAGCCGTCCCGCGCAGCTTGCTGTTCCACGGCAGTCTGGCGCAAATGCAGCTCGCTCCGACGTCGGGCACCATTTTCGTCCCACTGCGCCACAAGGGGAGGGGGAGGGCGGGGTTTGGACGCAGAGGACGCAGGAGGACGCTGTATGCGCAGTGCGCACAAAGGCCGGGGCGGGACATTTGAAAAAAAAAAAATCTAGCCAAAATCACTGCCCTACGTCAATCCGGCCCCAAAAGCGGCCCATCGGGATAATTCCCGGTATCCCGGTAGGCCAGTCCAGGCCTGGTTATCGTTGATGGGGCTCAATATTAAGAGCTAGTATAACTTTATTTCTGTAAATGTTATTTAACTTTACAAATGTACTAAAGAAAACAGCTTATTCTATAAAATGTGTGTGACACAATATTAGGCAGTTATTAATTTTTGGATCATGGAATGCTATATTAGAAGTCTGTATTAATATTATGCACAGTGGTACCTCAACATACGATGGTAATCCATTCAAAATGGACCATCGTTTGTTGAAACCATCGTATGTTGAGGGATCTGTTCAATGTAAAGTATAGGACAGTGGTCTACAAGCTGCGGACCTCCAAATGTTGCAAAACTACAACACCCAGCATGCCCGGACAGCAAACGGCTGTCCGGGCATGCTGGGAGTTGTAGTTTTGCAACATCTGGAGGTCCGCAGCTTGAAGACCACTGGTATTGGAGGTTGTACTCACATGTGCCCGCTGCTCCGGACCGTCACTGCTCGTCACCGCTGCCCTGGATGTCGCCGTCCATCGCTATTGCCGCGTCCCTAGGGTGTCCCCGACGCTCCGGCAAGGCCTCTGCTTCCCCGGCATCCTCGCTCTCCGTCGCCGCCATCATGTTGCTACGCACGCCGCTCCTATTGGATGACGAGACAGTCTGTGCAGCGACGTGATGACGGCGATGGAGAGCGCCGACGATGCAGGGATCCCGAAGAGGACGCGCCGGAGCCCCGAGGACAGGTAAGTGATCGTCAGCGGACCACACGGGGCACCGTAAACGGCTAAAAGTGTTGTATGTTGATGCTGCCTTCAATATGCGATGGCCTCTGAGAGGCCATCGTATGTTGAAATTATTGTATGTCAGGGCCATCGTAGGTCGGGGGGTCACTGTAATGTGCGATACTATAAATGATAGGTTTTATATCCCACACTAAAATAATTCAAGATCCCTTACATAGAAGCGTCTCTATTCATTTATATAGACACATATTGTATAAACAAACTATGCAGCTGTGATGATGGCTTATCATATTATATCTACATGTGTGAATATACCATAAAAAGTAACTGTTTCTATATAATGTGATATAATTATTTATGTAACATTCTGTGCCGACCTCTGTTGAATAAACGTTTCTATATAATGTGAAATGAGTACCGTGACTACGATTCCTGTGTGAATATTGACAGAAGCGAGAACAGCTGTCATAGAAGCAGCCTGCTGATGGACATGTTCATATTACTATGCCTATTCACCCCCCCTAGGAGATTGTGAGAGAAAGGGGGGGGGGGTAAAGCTGTGCAGGGTGGAAGGTCGTAAGACATGTCCGAACATGTTTTTATATATATATATACAGTCACAGCCATTTACGAGATAACGGCAGTGACTGCGGCGGGGAAAGGGAGGGGTGCAGCTGTGCAGGGACGGTGCGTGGCATGATGTCACAGGGGGTGTAACATGACATCACAAAGGGGCGTGGCAACTGTCACTTTACTTTGGTGGGCGGGTTGATGAGAAGTTTCAGGGGGCAGGGCGCCTGTCACTTCACTTCCGGTGGGCAGTTTGACGAAAAGTATCCCCCCTCGCCACCTTTTCATTGCATGCTAGGCGAGTAAGTGTGCTAATTCATAGAGGTATTATGCTTTCTTGTATTCCTAGTCTAATCGATCCAGAGGGCAGATTTGTGTGCCTCTATGGCACTTTTAACTGCCCCTTATGTATCATGGTGGCACTGTATATCCCCCCCCCCCCATACTTGAGCGATGCTTTGCACAGAGTGATATCTTTATTGTTTTTTCTCTGCACATTCAACTGGTTTAAAAATCACATTCGCCATGTTGTCCTGATGTTAAAATCCTTTGAATTTATGACAACATAGGGTGCCTGCAGACACATCCGTTTGTCTTTCATAGCAGGACAATGGTGTCTGAGTAAAATCTAAACGGCCCCCCTCAACAAGTTTCACTACCGAAGTAGCGTTGTCAAGAGGCTAATGGGCAGCCTCTTGACAACGCTACTTCGGTAGTGAAACATGTTGAGGGGGGCCGTTTAGATTTTACTTAGACGCCATTGTCCTGCTATCAAAGACAAACGGGTGTGTCTGCAGGCACCCTATGTTGTCATAAATTCAAAGGATTTTCACATCAGGACAACATGGCGAATGTGATTTTTGAACCAGTTGAATGTGCAGAGAAAAAACAATAAAGATTGCACTTTTAGAATTTATTTAGGTAATTGGGAAAATAGTTTTTTTTTGGGTTGCCTAAGGGCAACCTATAAGTAACAGGTACAGAGCCCCGCTTGTCCTCAGGTACAGAGCCCCGCTTGTCCTCAGTGTACAGAGCCCCGCTTGTCCTTAGTGTACAGAGCCCCGCTTGTCCTCGGTGTACAGAGCCCCGCTTGTCCTCGGTGTACAGAGCCCCGCTTGTCCTCGGTGAACAGAGCCCCGCTTGTCCTCGGTGTACAGAGCCCTGCATGTCCTCGGTGTACAGAGCCCTGCTTGTCCTTGGTGTACAGGGCCCTGCATGTCCTCGGTGTACAGAGCCCTGCATGTCCTCAGTGTACAGAGCCCTTCATGTCCTCAGGTAAAGAGCCCTGCTTGTCCTCAGTGTACAGAGCCCTGCTTGTCCTTGGTGTACAGGGCCCTGCATGTCCTCGGTGTACAGAGCCCTGCATGTCCTCAGTGTACAGAGCCCTGCATGTCCTCGGGTACAGAGCCCTGCTTGTCCTCGGTGTACAGAGCCCTGCTTGTCCTCGGTGTACAGGGCCCTGCATGTCCTCGGTGTACAGAGCCCTGCATGTCCTCAGTGTACAGAGCCCTGCATGTCCTCAGGTACAGAGCCCTGCTTGTCCTCGGTGTACAGAGCCCTGCTTGTCCTCGGTGTACAGAGCCCTGCTTGTCCTCGGTGTATTAGTTTCCCCCCCATTAGGTGCAGTATAGTCCCCCCAACATTAGGTGCAGTATAGTCCCCCCCACATTAGGTGCAGTATAGTCCCCCCCCCACAATAGGTGCAGTATAGTCCCCCCCCCACATTAGGTGCAGTATAGTTCCCCCCACATTTAAATGCAGTATAGTTCCCCCCATATTAGGTGCAGTACAGTTCCCCCCACATTAGGTGCAGTACAGTTCCCCCCACATTAGGTGCAGTACAGTTCCCCCCACATTAGGTGCAGTACAGTTCCCCCCACATTAGGTGCAGTACAGTTCCCCCACATTAGGTGCAGTACAGTTCCCCCCACATTAGGTGCAGTACAGTTCCCCCCACATTAGGTGCAGTACAGTTCCCCCCACATTAGGTGCAGTACAGTTCCCCCCACATTAGGTGCAGTACAGTTCCCCCCACATTAGGTGCAGTACAGTTCCCCCCACATTAGGTGCAGTACAGTTCCCCCCCCATTAGGTGCTTGTCCTCAGTGTGCAGAGCCCTGCTTGTCCTCAGTGACTGCACCTAATGTGGGGGAACTATACTGCACCTAATGTGGGGGAACTATACTGCACCTAATTTGGGGAAACTATACTGCACCTAATGTGGTGAAACTGTACTGCACCTAATGTGGGGAAACTGTACTGCACCTAATGTGGGGGGAACTGTACTGCACTAATGTGGGGGGAACTGTACTGCACCTAATGGGGGGGAACTATACTGCACCTAATGTGGGGGGAACTGTACTGCACCTAATGTAGGGAAACTAATATGCTTTAAAATGCATGATTTTACCTTTTATGAACAAGAAAATGACGATGTGCTGGTATAAAGACGCAACACTATGGGGCTGGTATGTCATTTTTTCCAGGGCTGGTTTTCACACCCAGTCCGGCCCTGATGATAACATTCATACCACACCTAATATTGTGCCCCAACAGTCATAACATGAATACCAATGCCTAATATGTTTCAGCAGATATAATATTAATACCGTTTTCAAATATAGCGGGCCGTGACCCATACAATTAATAACACTGCCTAATATTGGGTCCAAGAAGCTACAATATTAATACCACGACCGATATTATGTCCCATCAACCATAATACTACATTTTCAACCTTACAAACTGTTACTATGTGTATTTTATATAGTCTTTGATATATATATCAAACACATTTCATAGAATAAGCTGTTTTCTTTAGTACATTTCTAAAGTTAAATAGCATTTACAGGAATAAAGTAATACTAACTCTTAATATTGTGCCCCATAACCCATAACATGAATACCAAACCTAATATTGTTCCCCAATCAGTTATAACATTAATACCACACCTAATACTGTGCCCCAGCAGTCATAATATTAATCCTAATATTAAAACTAACATTTTGTACATTTGTAACGTTAAATAACATTTACAGAAATAAAGTAATACTAACTCCTTAATATTGTGCCCCATCAACCATAACATTAATACCACACCTAATATTGTGCCCCAACAGTCATAACATGAATACCAACGCCTAATATGTTTCAGCAGCCATAATATTAATACCACCTTCTAATATAGCGGGCCGTGACCCATTAAATTCATAACTGCCTAATATTGGGTCCCAGCAGCTATAATATTAATACCACGTCCTGATATTATATCCCATCAACCATAATACTACATTTTCAACCTTAAAAACGGTTACTATGTGTCTTTTATATAGTTTTTGAAACATATATCAAACACATTTCATAGAATAAGATGTTTTCTTTTGTACATTTGTAAAGCTAAATACCATTTACAGGAATAAAGTAATACTAACTCTTAATATTGTGCCCCAGCACACATAACATGAAAACATAATATTGTGCCCCAATCAGTCGTACCATTAATACCACAGCTAATATTGTGCCCCAGCAGTCATTATATTAATACTAAAATTAATACTACACCTAACATTCCAAGAATATTCCTAGGTGCCATTTGAAGTTTGTCCCTAACTAGCTGATAGGAAAACTATACGAGAACAAAAAGGAATAAATGAATTTTAAAATGCAACACAACATTCCATGAGATCTTTGAGGCCTTACGGTATATGGTATATATACAGCTGAATAGTTTGTTTATACAATACGTGCATGGATTTAGCCATCACAAAGACAAACTCCGGCAACACATTTCAAATTTGTGCTCTTTAGACACACCCAAAGGTAAATACTTTCAAAGTGTACAATTTATAGTTACATTTATTATGCACCCAATCCATAAGTGTTTCAGGTACTATATACATAGCAAAGATTCATGAAAATATTGTGCTTTCCAAGTAATATCCAGGGGAAACGGGCACTGTGCCTATTGTAAGTAAAGAAATGGGGCCACTCGTAGAAGATTTAGTAACATATAAACTTAAAGAAAATACTATAATAAAATTAATAATAATTATATTTGTGGTCAGGACTTATTACTGTACGTAGTCTTACCTGTTACCTTCCACCAGGGAAACCTGATTAATATCACTCTAACTAACATCTACCTGCCCCTAGAACAGCGGTTGTGGTGTCCCTGAAAACCGGGCCGAGGGTCCGCCTTTAGAGGGCATCCCCTTATGTATATTGATGAAAGAAAGAAAGGGTGAGGCGGGTGGGTTTCGCCAACCCAGCATTCGCCCCGAGGGAGGGGTCAGCGGTGATTAAATATACTAGACCCCTCCCACAAATGCATCCTGATAGGCTTTCTACTTGTGGTCAGGACTTATTACTGTACGTAGTCTTACCTATAACCTGCCACCAGGGAAACCTGAAAGAAACATGCTTAATATCACTGTAACTAACATCTACCTGCCCCTAGAACAGCAGTTGTGGTGTGCCTGAAAACCGCGTCGTGGGTCCGCCTTTAGTGGACAAAAAGACAACACCATATAGGGTAATTTGAGTAATGTTTATAATAACGCCAAATAGTGAAACACATCTGCCATCTCCCTCGAGGGATCTGGGGCATAAGTGGTGTACGTGTCAGAGCGCCATGTGCCCAACTTCTGTATCACATGTGTTGGCTGACGCAGCTCCTATCCAAAATGAGTGTCCTGAATATTTCCTAGGGTTGTGGCCTAATGTACGAAGCAATGTGCGGACATGTGATATGAATAAAGAGGTGGTTAGAGCCCCCGCACCGAAAGGCAACAGTGGCGGCTCCGAAGGCTTGTCACGGAGAAAGTTTGCCAGTTGCGACAACACCGCCACCAGGCACCACTTGTTGTCTGAAGTGGAGAACCTGACCACAGCCCCCACCGGGAAGTTATGGTGACAGAAAGTGAAATCTCAAAGCAAGAACCCTGCCACCTTAAGTGAGCTTTCTGTAAGCGTGCCGTACCCCGCCTGGCACACGAGAATTCTCCCGGTCGGAAGAAACCCTAGTACGTTTAGGTACACTACCGAATTCAGTATCAGGCTG
Organism: Hyla sarda; assembly: GCF_029499605.1. Lineage (NCBI taxonomy): Eukaryota > Metazoa > Chordata > Amphibia > Anura > Hylidae > Hyla > Hyla sarda. Next base: position 125,951,537 of record NC_079193.1, read on the forward strand.
CTCTCGAACCGAACGGGTTACCGTCCAACATGTCAGGCAATGACCTAACAGTTCACCGCTGATAGGCATCCTGAGAGCCGGAATACTGGAGTTATGGGCCAAGACCCCTCTGAGCGCAGCCTTGACAGCCTGAGACGAAATAAAAGAAAGCCTGTCCGGGAGAGATGAAGAAATTAAGTGCTGGATACCTGAAAGATGAGATTTGATGGTACTATGAGACAAGTGCAGAGAAGAGTGTCAGAACCCGATGAAAGATAGAATGACATTAGTGTCAAGAAAGGACTATTGTGTTGAGTTAGATAAGACCTGAAAGTGTTGTATGCCGCGTGATATGCCTTCAGCGCAAGTTTAACGTATGCGAAGTACACTGGCACAGAGGTATGTGCGGTGTAACTACTGGTGATTGTAGTGTACCAGCTATGACCATCTGCACAGTATGAAAGCTACGAACGTATGTGTAGTGTACCCCGTCTGCAACCATGAGCGTATGACCAATGCGAGCTATGTGTAAAGTAAAACAGTACGAAGCTAGATACGACAACAGTTATGAGCATGTGTTCTGGATAGTGACCCGCGTATGTATGAAAAGACGGCACGCGTGAGTGCAATATGACCACGACAAGCACACGAACAGTGCTCCAGGCCTTAGTGTTTAACACTGTCTTTACCCCTTGCATATAACGCAACGAGCGTATGAACAGTGCAAGCTATGTGTATAGTAAGACAGTATGAAGCTAGATACGACAACAGTTATAAACATATGTTCTGGATAGCGACCCGCGTATGTATGGAAAGGACAACACACATGAGTGCAATATGACCACGACAAGCACACGAACAGTGCTCAAGGCTTTAGTGTCTAACACTGTCTGTACTGTTTGCAGCACTAACTGTGGCTCCTGCATGTGACACTTATGAGTGTACGTGCTGTAAACAAAACACTAACTGTACCTGCTGTATTTAATGCAAGCATTGTGTCCTGTACGCATGATCGGTGTCTGCTTGCCTATCGTACGTGTAGTTTAGACAGGTCCTGCGTATCCTCGTGCCTGTAGATGTTACAGGTATTTGCGTAATCATCTTGCCTGTAACAAAACAATTTAACTCAAACCTCGTACCTGTAGACGTGACATGTCTTTGAATAACGCTGTGGACGTGATGGATGCTCGCGTGATGTTGCCTGAATGGACTAAACAAATTAATGCTGACCACAAACTGCAAGGTACGCACCGTGGAATGCTACAAACGTATGTTCAGTGCTAGCTTAAATGTATGCAAAGTATACTGGCACCGAGGAATATTCAGTGTAACTATTAATGATTGTAGAGAACAATCTATGAGCATCTGTAAAGTATGAAGGTATGAACGTATGTATAGTATATTCCGTGTAACTCCATGGGCGTATGAACAGTGCAAGCTATGAGTGTGAGTATGGTAAGACAGTATAAAGCTAGATACGACAATGGTTATGAGCATATGTTCTGGACAGCGACCTGCGTATATGTATGGAAAGGACTGCACACGTAAGTGCAATATGACCACGACGAGTACACGAACAGTGCCCAAGGTTTGAGTGTATAACCCTATGTCTGTACACATAGTTACATAGTCAGTACGGAAAAAGACATATGTCCATCAAGTTCAACCAGGGAATTGAAGGGTAGGGGTATGGTGCGATATTGGGAAGGGATGGGATTTTATATTTCTTCATAAGCATTAATGTTATTATGTTCCAGGAATGTATCTAATCCTGTTTTAAAGCTGTTAATTTTTCCTGCTGTGACCAGTTCCTGAGGTAGACTGTTCCAAAAGTTCACAGTTCTCAAGGTAAAGAAGGCGTGTCGCCCCTTGAGACTAAACTTTTTTTTCTCCAGGCGGAGGGAGTGCCCCCTCGTCCTTTGGGGGGGTTTAACCTGGAACAGTTTTTCTCCATATTTTTGTATGGGTCATTTATATACTTATATACGTTTATCATATCCCCCCTTAAACGTCCCTTCTCAAAACTAAACAATTGTAACTCCTTTAATCGCTCCTCAAAGCTAAGATGTTCCATGCCCCATATTAGTTTAGTCGCGCGTCTCTGCACCCTTTCCAGCTCCACAGTGTCCCTTTTATGGACAGGTGACCAAAACTGAACAGCATATTCCAGGTGAGGCTGTACCAATGCTTTAAAAAGGGGGAGTATTATGTCCCTGTCCCTTGAGTCCATGCCTCTTTTGATACATGACAATATCCTGCTGGCTTTGGAAGCAGCAGCCTGACATTGCATACTATTCTGTAGTCTGTGATCTTCAAGTACACCCAGATCCTTCTCTACCAGTGACTCTGTCAGTTTAATCCCCCCTAAGACATACGACGCATGCAGGTTATTAGTACCCAGATGCATAACTTTACATTTATCCACATTGAACCTCATTTGTCAAGTGGATGCCCAGACACTTAGTCTATCCAAGTCATCTTGTAACCTATACACCTCCTCTATAGACTGTACCGTACTACAAAGCTTGGTGTCATCTGCAAAGATATAAACAGAGCTGTTAATGCCATCCTCTATATCATTGATAAATAAATTAAACAACAGCGGGCCCAATACAGAACCTTGGGGTACACCACTAATAACCGGGGACAAACCAGAGTACGAATCATTGACCACCACTCTCTGGGTACGATCAATGAGCCAGTGTTCAATCCAGTTACAAACTGAAATTTCCAAACCCAAAGACCTTAACTTACCTGTCAGACGTCTATGAGGGACAGTATCAAATGCTTTAGCAAAATCCAGAAACACTATATCCACAGCCATTCCTCTGTCAAGGCTTCTACTCACCTCTTCATAAAAGCAAATTAGATTGGTTTGACAACTTCTATCCTTAGTAAACCCATGCTGGTTATCACTTATAATACAATTATCCCCTATGTATTCCTGTATGTAATCCCTTATAAGTCCTTCAAACAATTTACCCACAATGCACGTTAAACTTACCGGTCTATAGTTTCCTGGGGAAGACCTAGAGCCCTTTTTGAAGATTGGTACCACATTCGCCTTGCGCCAGTCCCTTGGCACAATACCAGACACCAGTGAATCTCTAAATATCATGAACAGGGTACAAATATTACTGAACTTACCTCTCTAAGAACTCTTGGGTGTAGTCCATCTGGCCCTGGAGATTTGCTTACATTTATATTACTTAACTTACCTTGTACCATCTCTACATTAAGCCAGTTCAGTACATTGCATGATGTGTTACCAACACTGACCTGTCCAATGTCAGCTCCTCCTTCTTCCCTAGTATATACAGAACTAAAGAACCCATTCAGTAGCTCCGCCTTCTCTTTATCGCCTGTGACAACCTCCCCATTATGATTATTAAGGGGTCCTACATGCTCTGTCCTTGGTTTTTTTGCATTTATATATCTAAAAAAATATTTAGGATTAGTTTTGCTTTCTTTGGCCACCTGTCTCTCATTTTGAATTTTTGCTGTTTTTATTACATTTTTACAGATTTTATTAAGCTCTTTGTACTGATTAAATGTTATAGCTGACCCATCAGATTTGTATTTTTGAAGGCTATTTTTTTGTTGTTTATTGCTCTTTTAACATAATTTGTCAGCCATGTAGGATTTAGTTTTAATCGTTTATATTTGTTCCCCTTTGGTATATATTTTGCGGTATAGTTATTTAGAGTTGATTTAAAGATGTCCCATTTACCTTCTGTATCAGTATTTGACAACACCTCCCCCCAGTCTATGTCCTGTAGTGCAGCCCTCAGCCCAGGGAAGTTTGCCTTTTTAAAGTTATATGTTTTTGCCTTCCCCGCCTGTCTTTGTTTTCTACATTTCAAGTCAAAAGTAACTATATTGTGGTCGCTATTACCAAGGTTTTCCCGCACAGTTACATTACCAACCAGCTCTGCGTTGTTGGAAATGATCAGATCCAACAAGGCATCACTTCTTGTTGGGTCCTCCACAAACTGGCCCATAAAATTATCCTGCAATAAATTTAGGAATTGTCGCCCCTTTGTAGTTTTGGCCAACCCCGGACCCCAATCTATATCTGGATAGTTAAAATCTCCCATTATTACCACTGTACCTGCCCGGGTAGCCCTCTCTGTTTGTTTATACAGCCGACCTTCTATCTCTTCAGTGATATTAGGGGGTCTGTAGATTACACCAAGTATTATTTTTTCAGTATTTCCCTCCTTTTGTAATTCTACCCACAGTGATTCCACCTCCTCAGAATCATCACACACTATGGCATCGTTCACACTGACTTTCATACCACTTCTCAAACCACTTCTGCAAACTACCCTAACTGTACCTACTGCGTCTGACACTGAGCATAAGCACTGTGCCACCTAACTGTGCCTACCGCCTATAATACTATGAGCGTGTGTACTGTACACCTTACCAGTGTGACTGTACCCCTGCAAATGACACTGCGCATATGTACTGCAAACTATCCTGACTGTACCTACTGCATGCGATACTATGAGCGTATTTACTGTATACAGCAGCTATGACTGTGACCCTTACAAATAACACTATAGCATGTAGACTATACCCTAACTATACCCACTGCAACAACACTATGAGCGCATGGACTGTATACAATACTAACTACTCACTCCAATATAACACTGTGAGCGTATGTACTGTATATGATACTACAACGTACCCACTGCAAATATGCAACGAGCGTACCTAACCCTGTAACCTATTGCATACTACTATAACCTTGTGTACTGTATGCCGGGCTCTCCTCCTCCTGCACTGTAACTGCACCTCCTGCATATAATGCTACAACGCATGTAACTGCACCTCCTGCATATAATGCTACAACGCATGTATGTACTATATATATATACGCATTTTTAAATTTTTTATTTTAATTGAGTGACTGTACAGTATGAACGACTGCATGAAATGCTAAGAGTGACTGCACGGTATGAAACACTATGAGGGACTACGCGCACCGTGACCTACGTGCAGTATGGAAACTGCCATGTGTCGCGAAAGCAGTATGCAAATGAGTGTAGGTACCGTGTATGTGTTACGTGTGGAGCGAAGATATGAGCGTAGGCCGTGTAGCAACGTGCGACATGGATGCTACGAGTGACTGCACGGTATGGACGCTGTGAGTGACTGCACGGTATGGACGCTGTGAGTGACTGCACGGTACGAGCTAGAAGTGACTGCACAGTGAACAACAAGTGACTGCACGGCGTGAATGCTATAAGTGACTGCACGGTGTAAAAAGCTATGAGTGACTCTACGTGTGAAAACGCTATGAGTGACTGTACATGTGAAAACGCTATGAGTGACTGTACGGTGTGAATGCTATAAGTGACTACACGGTGTAAAAAGCTGTGAGTGACTGTACGTGTGAAAACGCTATGAGTGACTGTACGGTGTGAATGCTATAAGTGACTGCCCGGTATGAATGCTGTGAGCTTCTGTACGGTATGAATGCTGCAAGTGACTGCACGGGATGAGTGCTGTGCAACTGCACGGTATGATTGCTGAATGACTGTACGGTATGAATGTTACAAGTAACTACATGGCCCAAACGTTGTGACTGGCTGTGCGGCATGGATGCTATGTGAACGTTCACCACCACCGACGCGGTCCGTGGTGGCCCTGAGTCTGGCAGGGAAACCTGGGGTGAGAAAACTGGGGGGGGGGGGAGGAATTGCACGAGAAACTCTGCCTTCTTTTGCATACATGCGGCCCGGTGGCCGCGGGGAGCCAAGCCCCTGCATGTGTCGGGGGCCGTTGTTTAGAACCCGGCTGCTCTGGTATTTTATTTTTTTGGCTTTGCCCCTTGGCACGTCACGTGGCCCGGCGGCATCGCCCCGGCAACCGGGTATGACGCCGGATCCAGCCGTCCGGAACCACGGGGAGCGAGGAGGAGGAGAGCCCGGCACGCAGACCAGGTCGGCACTGTGAGCTCCGCCCCCCGCACCGTGCCGCCCGGAGCAACGGGGAGCAAGGAGGAGGAGACCCGACGCAGGAACCAGGTAAGAGACTGGTCGGGCACCGTGACAGCCGTGGGCCCCGTCCCCCACCCGGACTGGCGGCACCGCTACGATGAGCGGGGAGGAACTGATCACGCGGCTCGGCCACAGGGAGGGAGAGGCCAGGATTTCATCCGCCGCTCCAGCAGGCCGGCCGCGGCTGAGCACCCCCACCCCATGCATCGCTGGGCCCAGCAGAGATAACCACTGCAGGGGGGGGGGGCCGAAGGCCGCCACGGAGAGAGCAGAGGAAAGTCCGGGACAGTGGAAACCAGGGACCGGTCAGACCCCCGGGGGACCCAGAGCGTGGGTGGGAACATAGTAAAGACTGGAGGCCGGATAAACCGGGTTACCGTGGGAAGTCTGCACGCTGGCAACCGCCTTCCTCAAACGTCACATTCGCCAACCCAGCATTCGCCCCGAGGGAGGGGTCGGCGGTGATTAAATATACTAAGCCCCTCCCACAAGTGCAGCCTGATAGGCTTTCTACATATTTATAGCACATGATAATAATGGCATTAAGCATTGTCAGCGACAGTAATATTAACCTCTTAAGGACTCAGGGCGTACATGTACGCCCTGAGCATGGTCCCAGTGTTTCAAATGGGGTCCCGCCGTGACCCAGCATCACACCAGGTCAGTCCCGACTGCTATTCATAGCCGGGACCCTGGGCTAACAGCATGCGGCACCGATCGTTGTGCCGCACGCTATTAACCCTTCAGACCAAATTTGACCGCCGCATCGGAAAGTGAAAGTAAACGCTTCCCGGCAACTCAGTCGGGTTGATCGTGACATTGCGATAAAATCGCGATGTCCCGATCAGCTAGGGTGCGAGCAGAGGTCTCCTTACCTGTCTATCCTAAGTGTCATCCTAAGAAACGCGTCCATCCTCAGTGTCATCCACCAAAATCCCACAAGGATACAGCGATACACAAAGACCCACGGCACCTGCTAATCATCACAGGACATTACGTGCCACCCACATCAGGAGAACATTGGTGGCTTTCCATTTTCCTTGCTTGCAGGAGAACTGCTGCAGTACCCTCAGATCGATCCAACCGCTGCCGCTGTACGAACTGAGACGGCCAAGTCTCTAACAGTGCACCCTCTGCCCAGGGATTGCGACCGGCTGACGAATAGGACAACACAATAGAGGTACCAACTAAAAATTATTTATCATGTGAGAAGCGCTTCCACTACACCATCTCCACTGCATACCTGTGAGACATCCATGTCTCTAGCAGTGCTGTTACTGCTTGGGAAACCGGGACCCGTCTGGCGACCAACCCAGCATGCAACAAATGTACCAACTTTTACCATATTGCATTTCAAATACTGTAACCAGTAGCAACCAAAAAGAATTACCGCCGCTGCACATTTTTTGAGACCGCCAAGTCTCTAGTAGCGCGCGGTGCAGAGAACTAGAATCACAACTTCTTATAAGGTTACAAATTGTTTCATCTGTTGTCCAGTTACTATTGTATCAATTGCTCTATCCGTTAGAGACAATATCTACAGACACCATAATTGAAGTTAAATCATCTGGATTTATTGCGGCAACTGAGATATTTATTCACTGTCACGATTCGGCTGGCTGGAGGTGGATCCTCTGTGCCAGAGAGGGATTGGCGTGGACCGTGTCGGTGGACCGGTTCTAAGTTGCTACTGGTATTCACCAGAGCCCGCCGCAAAGCGGGATGGTCTTGCAGCGGCGGTAGCAACCAGGTCGTATCCACCGGCAACGGCTCAACCTCTCTGACTGCTGAGATAAGCGTGGTACAAGGGAGTAGACAAGAGCAGGGTTGGACGTAGCAGAAGGTCAGGGCAGGCAGCAAGGATCGTAGTCAGGGGCAACGGCAAGGAGGTCTGGAACACAGGCTAGGAACACACAAGGAATGCTTTCACTGGCACAATGGCAACAAGATCCGGCGAGGGAGTGCAGGGGAAGTGAGGTATAAGTAGGGAGTGCGATTAGGCCTGCTGCGCCAAACAGTGGCGCAGTGGCCCTTTAAATCGCAGAGACCCGGCGCGCGCCCTAAGGAGCGGGGCCGCGCGCGCCGGGACAACACAGACGGAGAACGGGTCAGGTACGGGAGTCGGGATGGGCATCGCGAGCGGGAGTAATATCGCAGCGCACCCGGTCAGCAGGTCTGACCGGGGCGCTGCGAATGAGAGGACGCTGCGAGCGCTCCGGGGAGGAGCGGGGACCCGGAGCGCTCGGCGTAACAGTACCCCCCCCTTGGGTCTCCCCCTCTTCTTGGAGCCTGAGAACCTGAGGATAAGACTTTTGTCTAGAATGTTGTCCTCAGGTTCCCAAGATCTCTCCTCTGGGCCACAATTTTCCCAGTCAACCAAGAAGAATCTTTTACCTCTGACTGTCTTGGATGCTAGAATCTCCTTCACCGAGAAGACGTCAGACGAACCGGAAACAGGAGTGGGAGAGACAACTTTGGGAGAGAAGCGGTTAAGGATGAGTGGTTTAAGGAAAGAGACATGGAAGGCATTGGGAATACGGAGAGAAGGAGGAAGAAGGAGTTTGTAAGAGACAGGGTTGATCTGGCACAAGATTTTGAAAGGACCAAGATCGCGTGGTCCCAGTTTATAACTGGGGACACGAAAGCGGACATATTTAGCGGAGAGCCATACCTTGTCTCCGGGAGCAAAAATGGGGGGAGTTCTTCTTTTTTCATCAGCACATTTTTTCATCCGGGATGAAGCCTGTAAAAGAGAATTTTGGGTTTCTTTCCATATGGTGGAAAGATCTCGAGTCACTTCATCAACAGCGGGCAAACCAGAGGGCATGGGAGTGGGGAGGGGAGGAAGAGGGTGACGGCCGTACACCATGAAAAATGGGGATTTAGCAGAAGATTCGGAGATTCTGAAGTTGTATGAGAATTCGGCCCATGGTAGAAGATCTGCCCAGTCATCCTGGCGGGAGGAAACAAAATGTCGTAAATAGTCACCCAGGACCTGATTAATTCTTTCTACTTGCCCATTGGATTGGGGATGATAAGAAGAAGAGAAGTTTAATTTGATCTTGAGCTGCTTACAGAGGGCCCTCCAGAATTTAGACACGAATTGAACGCCTCTATCCGAGACGATATGCGTGGGCAACCCGTGAAGGCGAAAAATGTGTGTAAAAAATTGCTTTGCCAACTGAGGCACTGACGGAAGGCCTGGAAGAGGGATAAAATTAGCCATCTTGGAAAATCGATCAACGACCACCCAAACAACTGTGTTGCCACGGGATAAGGGCAAGTCAGTAATAAAGTCCATACCAATCTGTGACCAAGGTTGTTCAGGAACAGGCAGAGGATGAAGCAGACCAGCAGGCTTCTGGCGAGGAGTCTTATCCCGGGCACAGATAGTACAAGCCCGCACGAAATCAACAACGTCAGTCTCCAGAGTAGGCCACCAATAAAATCGAGAGATGAGTTGAACAGATTTTTTAATGCCCACATGGCCTGCGAGGTGGGAGGAGTGTCCCCACTTGAGAATCCCGAGGCGCTGGCGTGGAGAAACGAAGGTCTTCCCTGGAGGAGTTTGTTTGATGGAAGCTGGAGAAGTGGAGATCAGACAGTCCGGAGGAATGATGTGTTGCGGAGAGGCTTCCACTTCAGAGGCATCTGAAGAACGAGAGAGGGCATCGGCCCTAATGTTCTTGTCAGCAGGGCGAAAATGGATTTCAAAGTTAAAACGGGCAAAGAACAACGACCACCTAGCCAGGCGAGGGTTCAGACGTTGGGCAGACTGGAGATAAGAGAGATTCTTGTGATCAGTGTAAATAATAACTGGATATTTGGATCCCTCCAGCAGGTGCCTCCACTCCTCAAGCGCCAATTTTATGGCCAGTAATTCTCGATCACCAATGGAGTAGTTTTTCTCCGCCGGAGAGAAGGTCCTAGAAAAAAACCCACAAGTAACAGCATGCCCGGAAGAATTTCTTTATAGAAGAACTGCACCAGCTCCCACTGAGGAGGCGTCTACCTCCAATAAGAAGGGTTTAGATGGGTCAGGTCTGGAGAGTACGGGAGCAGAAGAAAAGGCAGACTTGAGATGTTTAAATGTGTCTTCCGCTTGAGGAGACCAGGACTTAGGATTGGCATTTTTCTTTGTTAGAGCCACGATAGGAGCCACAATAGTAGAAAAGTGTGGAATAAATTGTCTGTAATAATTGGCGAACCCCAAAAAACGTTGGATAGCACGGAGTCCGGAGGGGCGTGGCCAATCTAATACGGCAGATAGTTTATCTGGGTCCATTTGTAGTCCCTGGCCAGAGACTAAGTATCCTAGGAAAGGAAGAGACTGACATTCAAAGAGACATTTTTCCCTTTTGGCATAAAGTTGATTGTCCCGAAGTCTCTGAAGAACCATGCGGACATGTTGGCAGTGTTCTTCCAAGTTGGCAGAAAAAATCAGAATATCGTCCAGGTAAACCACAACACAGGTATTTTGGAAGATCACGAAAAATTTCATTTACGAAGTCTTGGAAGACGGCAGGGGCGTTGCAAAGGCCAAAGGGCATGACCAGATACTCAAAGTGTCCATCTCTGGTGTTAAATGCAGTCTTCAATTTGTCCCCCTCCCTGATGCGGATGAGATTATAAGCACCTCTTAAGTCCAGCTTGGTAAAGATGTGGGCGCCTTGTAGGCGGTCAAAGAGTTCCGAGATAAGAGGTAGGGCGTAGCGGTTTTTTACCGTGATTTTATTAAGTCCGCGGTAATCAATGCAAGGGCGTAGGGAGCCATCTTTTTTGGAGACAAAAAAAAATCCAGCTCCGGCAGGAGAGGAGGACTTGCGGATAAACCCCTTTTTTAAGTTCTCCTGGATGTATTCCGACATGGCTTGGGTTTCTGGAGCAGACAGAGGATAGATTCTGCCCCGGGGTGGAGTAGTACCCGGGTGGAGGTCAATAGGACAGTCATAAGGCCTGTGAGGAGGCAAAGTCTCTGCTTGTTTCTTGCAAAAAACATCAGCATAGTCCAGATAGGCCTTAGGAAGACCAGATACCGGAGGAACAACAGGGTCAAGACTGTGAGTACTGGGAGCCGGTTTAAGACAGTCCTTGTGGCAAGAAGTACCCCAGTTCTTGATTTCCCCTGTTGTCCAATCAAGGGTTGGGGAATGGCGTTGAAGCCACGGTAATCCAAGAAGAATCTCAGAAGTGCAGTTAGAGAGGACCAAAAATTCTATTTTTTCGTGATGGGGTCCGATGCACATTAAGAGAGGTTCCGTGCGGTAAGGCACGGTACAGTCCAATCTTTCATTGTTAACAGAGTTGATGTAGAGGGGTCGGGCGAGACTGGTCACCGGGATGTTGAACCTGTTGATGAGAGAGGCCAAAATAAAATTTCCTGCAGATCCGGAATCCAAGAAGGCCGTAGCAGAGAAGGAGAAGGTAGAAGAAGACATCCGCACAGGAACGTAACAAGGAATAAAGTGAGCCTTACTACCCCACAGGTGTTTCACGACTTTTGCATACGTAAAAAAATAAATAAAAACATTTCACAAAAATGTGTTTCCGCCCAAATTTCACATTTTTGCAAGGGTTAATAGCAGAAAATACCCCCCAAAATTTGTAACCCAATCTCTTCTGAGTATGGAGGTACCCCATAAGTTGGCCTGAAGTTCACTACGGGCGAACTACAATGTTCAGAAGAGAAGGAGTCATATTTGGCTTTTTGAGACCAAATTTTGCTCGGGGGGGCATGTCGCATTTAGGAAGCCCCTATGGTGCCAGGACAGCAAAAAAAAAACACACACATGGCATACCATTTTGGAAACTAGACCCCTCGGTGAACGTAACAAGGGGTTAAGTGAACCTTTATACCCCACAGGTGTTTCACGACTTTTGCATATGTAAAAAAAAAAAAAGATTTTTTTTACCTAAAATGCTTGTTTTCCCATAAATTTTACATTTTTAGAAAGGGTAAAAGCAGAAAATACCCCCCAAAATTTGTAACACAATTTCTCCCGAGTACCCCATATGTGACCCTAAACTGTTGCCTTGAAATACGACAGGGCTCCAAAGTGAGAGCGCCATGCGCATTTGAGGCCTAAATTAGGGATTGCATAATGGTGGACATAGGGGTATTCTACGCCAGCGATTCCCAAACAGGGTGCCTCCAGCTGTTGTAAAACTCCCAGCATGCTTGGACAGTCAACGGCTGTCCGGCAATATTGGGAGTAGTTGTTTTGCAACAGCTGGAGGCTCCGTTTTGGAAACAGTGGCGTACCAGACGTTTTTCATTTTTATTGGGGAGGGGGGCTGTGTAGGGGTATGTGTATATGTAGTGTTTTTATCTTTTTATTTTATTTTGTGTTAGTGTAGTGTAGTGTTTTTAGGGTACAGTCGCACGGGCGGGGGTTCACAGTAGTTTCTCGCTGGCAGTTTGAGCTGCGGCAGAAAATTAGCCGCAGCTCAAACTTGCAGCCGGATACTTACTGTAAACCTCCGCCCATGTGAGTGTACCCTGTACATTGGCGCTGACAGACTGTACATGCTGAGAGTTTTAGTTTTGCAACAGCTGTAGGCACACTGGTTATGTATCACTGAGTTTGTGACCTTACTCAGTGTTTCACAACCAGTGTGCCTCCAGCTGTTGCAAAACTACAACTCCCAGCATATACAGTGCATGCTGGGAGTTGTAGTTTGCAACAGCTGGAGGCACACCGGTCGTGAAATACTGAGTTAGGTAAAAAAAAACTCTGAGTTTCACAACCAGTGTGCCTTCAGCTGTTGCAAAACTACAACTCTCAGCAGTCACTGACAGCCAATGGGCATGCTGGGAGTTGTAGTTATGCACTTTAGCTGTTTGTGCAAGCTGGGAGTTGTAGTTATACAACAGCTGAATGTACACTTTTCCATAGAAAAAATGTGCCTCCAGCTGTTGCAAAACTATAAGTCCCAGCATGCCCATAAGGGAATGCTGGGAGTTGTGGTGGTCTGCCTCCTGCTGTTGCATAACTACAGCTCCCAGCATGCCCTTTTTGCATGCTGGGAGCTGTTGCTATGCAACAGCAGGAGGCTGTCACTCACCTCCTGCTGCTGCTCCGCTGCAGGTCAGTACCTCGCCACGGCCGTCGCTCCTGGGGCCCCGATCCCAACAGGGACGCCGGGGATCGGGGTCCCCAGCACCCGGGGTCTTCTTCCCGCACCCGCTCACGTCCTCCGGAAGAGGGGCGGTGCGGGTTGCGGGAGTGACACCCGCAGCAGGTGCTCTGATTGGTCGGCCGGTTTAACCGGCCGACGATTCAGGGCGATTGTGAGGTGGCACCAGTTCCACCTCACCCCTGCTGGCTATGGCTGTTCGGGGCCGTCAGAGACCGGATTGACCCGGAATCGCCGCAGATCGCTGGACTGAATTGTCCAGCGATCTGCGGCCATCGCCGACATGGGGGGGGGGTCATAATGACCCCCCTAGGCGATATGCTGGGATGCCTGCTGAACGATTTCAGCAGGCATCCGGCTCCGGCCCCCAACCGGCTAGCGGTGGGGACCGGAATTCCCACGGGTATATGGATACGCCCTGCGTCCTTAAGGACTCGGAATGCTGAAGAGGTTAAATAATTATTTGCCATATTTTATGCTTTGAATATTTTATGTATAGACTATTTAATATATCGGTGTATTTCTGCTGACCCACAAGGGCTCTGTGGGTCAAAAGACACAAATATTACGAATATCTTATTATCAATAAATTAATTTGTATCTAATATTCATGACTCTGAGCCCCAATTTTTCTATATATTTTGTATAATTTTTGGCATCTTGGGTACAGGTGTTATTTGGGCAGCCCGAGTCACAGATTGTCTGGGAGATAAGAGCCTCTCTAATATTTCTCCATTTTTGTATTGATTGGACTTTTTGATCGCTTTTCATTCTTTTTTTTCATGATATAAAAAGTGACCAAAAATACACTATTTTGGACTTTGGAATTTTTGGCGCGTACGCCATTGACCGTGCGATTTAATTAACAATATATTTTTATAGAAAGTGAAAAAATTGTGTAGCTCACCTAGGATATAAGATGTAGTACTCTAGGTTAACGGTGTTGCCTTCACCCTAAAAAGGCCTGTAGCTGAATAGTATATGTATGTAAATTTATAATTACCTGTCCTCTAAAGTACTATAAGTATAGGTTATAGAATAAAAAATAGAGAAAAATAGAATAGAATAGAAAAATGATGGTATAAATATATATTGTTTATTAAATATTATTTATTAAATATTATATGCCTTCATCTCAGCAGGGCCCTTGCATAAGGTGAACGGCAATGTAAAACACTTAAAAAAATGTGGCAGTAAAATAACTGTCATTAATAAAAATTATTCCAAATATCTGTCAATAATAAAAAATCTAAAATATGCTTATTGCACTTAATCCGTTGGTGATATAGTTCGTATATGTGTATATTGCACTTATCCGTAGGTGATATAGTTCATATATGTGTACACTTGTTGCACTTAGTTCGTTGGTGATACAATTGTTGCAGATGCAGTTCTTTATAAATAGTGCAAATGAGTACAGATATGCCTTAGTAGTATCGCGCTGCATTAGAGGAGCGCTGTAATGATAATCGGTGCACAGCACCACTCACCACACGCAGGATATACTTCTGCTCGGGGCTGGTACGGCTGTCACGACTGTGTCCTGTGCTATCAGCGGCCTCGTCCTGGGTTGTGAAGGATGCCCGTCTGTGTGGGGGGTGAGTGGCACTCCGACAGTCTGTGGGTCCCAAACTGGCACGGCAGGCGTCCGGCCTTTTGCAGTAGTGTCCGGGACTCACGTAGGAAAGCTGGGGCTGTGGATGGTGGATGCAGCTGGATCGGAGAAGGCATTCCACGTGTCTGACCTAGGCGCTATGTGCGTGCGTGCTGTGGTGGTCTTCAAACAAGGGGCATCCAGCAGTTTCAAATGGCAAATGAGAAAATGATGATTTTGGATTGTTGTGCAAATAGCATATAAGTATATTGTTATTATGCTAAATGCGTTTCAATGCCTCGGGCATTTTCTTCAGTAGCAATATCGCATCTCAATACAGCAATATAGTATCTAAATCTGATACTATATTGCTACTGAAGAAAATGCCCAAGGCATTGAAACGCGTCTAGCATAATAACAATATACTTATATGCTATTTGCTCAACAAGTATATCCTGCGGGTGGTGAGTGGTGCTGTGCACCGATTATCATTACAGTGCTCCTCTAATACAGCGCGATACTACTAAGGCATCTCTATACTCATTTGCACTATTCATAAAGAACTGTATCTGCAACAATTGTATCACCAACGAACTAAGTGCAACAAGTGTACACATATATGAACTATATCACCTACGGATAAGTGCAATATACACATATACGAACTATATCACCAACGGATTAAGTGCAATAAGCATATTTTAGATTTTTTATTATTGACAGATATTTGGAATATTTTTATTAATGACAGTTATTTTACTGCCACATTTTTTAAAGTGTTTTACATTGCCGTTCACCTTATGCAAGGGCCCTGCTGAGGTGAAGGCATATAATATTTAATTAATAATATTTAATAAACAATATATACTTATACCATCATTTTTCTATTCTATTCTATTTTTCTCTATTTTTTATTCTATAACCTATACTTATAGTACTTTAGAGGACTGGTAATATATTTTTATAGTTCGGACATTTCCGCACGCGGCAATACGACATATGTTTATTTTTATTTACAGGTTTTTTTTTATGGGAAAAGGGGGGTGATTCAAACTTTTATTAGGGAAGGGGTTAAATTACCTTTGTTAACTTTTTTTCACTTTTTTTTTTGCAGTGCTATAGCTCCCATATTCATGACTCTGAGCCCCAATATTTCTATATATTTCAATACAAAAATGGTCTCGATAAAAACGTAAGAACACGGTGCAAAGAATGAGTCCTTACACTGGCCCGTATGCGGAAAAATAAAAAAAGTTATAGGGGTTGGAAAATGAGAATTATACATTTTTCTGCATGTAGTTATGATTTTTTCCGACGTACGACAATATCCAACCTATAAGTAGGGTATCATTTTAACCGTATGGACCTACAGAATAAAGATAAAATAAAGAGAAATGCACTGCGTAGAAACGGAAGCCCCCAAAAGTTACAAAATGAAATTTTTTCTTCAATTTTGTCGCACAAGGAATTTTTTTCCTGTTTTGCCGTGGATTTTTGGGTAAAATGACTAATGTCACTGCAAAGTAGAATTGGTGGTGCAAAAAATAAGCCATCATGTGGAATTTTATGTGCAAATTTGAAAGCGTTATGATTTTTAGAGAAGGTGATGAGGAAAAAATGAAAATGCAAAAACAGAAAAAATCTGAGACCTTAAGGGGTTAATAGGACATGTACGAACACATAATAAATACTAGAGTAAAAGTATTTCAGGTTTTGCCAATCATTCTCACATGAACGACCATCACAGGACCTGCCATGAATTGACTCTAAACACGGCACAATTCTATGGTATTCTCACAGAGGCCGGCCTTATACTTACTGCACTTTCACTAATAAACAACACGATGCATTCTCTAGAGGTGCGGAGACACCTGCCTGTAAGCTAGCGGCTTCTCCTACACATACGTAGCAGCCCTCAACTCTGTAGCAATGTGTAGGGCCATACCATGAAGAAACTGTAGGCAGTGTAAAAGTTTACAATAGTGGCTCTAAAGCATTCCATTCCTGAAATAACCAACACAAATCTGTTGCTTATCACATGAAAAATGTATTATTTTAATATTTAATATTTAATATGTATTTATTCAGCTTTTCTATTATTTGTTGTTGAATGATTTGTAAACACAACCAACTATTCAGGGTTATATTAAAAACTTTAACCACTTAAGGACAATGGACGTACTCCTACGCCCCCCTTTCCGAGTCCTTAAGGACCGAGGACGTAGGAGTACGTCCTGTCCATTCCCGGCCCCCCGCAGCTAGCCGGAGGCTGCAAGTTTGAGCTGCGGCAAATTTCTGCTGCAGCTCAAACTGCCAGCGAAAAACTACTGTGAACCCCCGCCCGTGCGACTGTACCTTAAAAACGCTACACTAACACAAAATAAAATAAAAAGTAAAAAACACTACATATACACATTCCCCTACACAGTCCCCCTCCCCAATAAAAATGAAAAACGTCTGGTACGCCACTGTTTCCAAAACGGAGCCTCCAGCTGTTGCAAAACTACTCCCAGTATTACCAGACAGCGACTGACTGTCTAGGCATGCTGGGACTTTAACAACAGCTGGAGGCACCCTGTTTGGGAATCACTGGCGTAGAATACCCCTATGTCCACCCCTATGCAAGTCCCTAATTTAGGCCTCAAATGCGCATGGCGCTCTCACTTTGGAGCCCTGTCGTATTTCAAGGCAACAGTTTAGGGTCACATATGGGGTATCGCCGTACTCGGGAGAAATTGTGTTACAAATTATGGGGGGTATTTTCTGCTATTACCCTTTTTAAAAATGTAAAATTTTTGGGAAACCAAGCATTTTAGGTAAAAAATGTTTTTGTTTTTTTTACATATGCAAAAGTTGTGAATCACCTGTGGGGTAGTAAGGTTCACATTACCCCTTGTTACGTTCCCCGAGGGGTCTAGTTTCCAAAATAGTATGCCATGTGTTTTTTTTTTGCTGTCCTGGCACCATAGGGGCTTCCTAAATGCGGCATGCCCCCAGAGCAAAATTTGCTTTCAAAAGCCAAATGTGACTCCTCCTCTTCTGAGACCTGTAGTGCGCCAGCAGAGCACTTCTCGCCCCCATATGGGGTGTTTTCTGAATCGGGAGAAATTGGGCTTCAAATTTTGGGGGGTATTTTCTGCTATTATCCTTTTAAAAAATGTTAAAATTTTGAGAAACCAAGCATTTTAGGTAAAAAAAAAATTTGTTTTACATATGCAAAAGTCATGAAACACCTGTAGGGTATTAAGGTTCACATTACCCCTTGTTACGTTCCCAGAGGGGTCTAGTTTCCAAAATGGTATGCCATGTGTTTTTTTTTTGCTGTTCTGGCACCATAGGGGCTTCCTAAATGCGGCATGCCCCCAGAGCAAAATTTGCTTTCAAAAAGCCAAATGTGACTCCTTCTCTTCTGAGACCTGTAGTGCGCCAGTGAAGCACTTCTCACACCCATATGGGGTGTTTTCTGAATCGGGAGAAATTGGGCTTCAAATTTTGGGGGGTATTTTCTGCTATTACCCTTTTTAAAAATGTAAACATTTTGGGAAACCAAGCATTTTAGGTAAATTTTTTTTTTTTTTTTTTTACATATGCAAAAGTCGTGAAACACCTGTAGGGTATTAAGGTTCACTTTACCCCTTTTTACGTTTCCCGAGGGATCTAGTTTCCAAAATGGTATGCCATGTGTTTTTTTTTTGCGGTTCTGGCACCATAGGGGCTTCCTAAATGCGGCATGCCCCCAGAGAAAAATTTGCTTTCAAAAAGCCAAATGTGACTCCTTCTCTTCTGAGACCTGTAGTGTGCCAGCAGAGCACTTTTCACCCCCATATGGGGTGTTTTCTGAATCGGGAGAAATTGGGCTTCAAATTTTGGGGGGTATTTTCTGCTATTATCCTTTTTAAAAATGTAAAATTTTTGGGAAACCAAGCATTTTAGGTAAAACATTTTTTTTTTTTTACATATGCAAAAGTCGTGAATCACCTGTGGGGTATTAAGGTTCACTTTACCCTTTGTTACATTCCCCGGGGGGTCTAGTCTCCAAAATGGTATGCCATGTGTTTTTTTTTTTTTGCTGTCCTGGCACCATAGGGGCTTCCTAAAGGTAACATGCCCCCAAAAACCATTTGTCGCTCCTTCCCTTCTGAGCCCTCTACTGCGCCCGCCGAACAATTAACATAGACATATGAGGTATGTGCTTACTCGAGAGAAATTGGGTTTCAAATACAAGTAAAAATTTTCTCCTTTCTACCAATTGCAAAAATTCAAAAATTGGGTCTACAAGAACATGAGAGTGTAAAAAATGAAGATTGTGAATTTTCTCCTTCACTTTTCTGCTATTCCTGTGAAACACCTAAAGGGTTAATACACTTATTGAATGTCATTTTGAATACTTTGGGGGGTGCAGTTTTTATAATGGGGTCATTTGTGAGGTATTTCTAATATGAAGACCGTTCAAATCCACTTCAAACCTTAACTGGTCCATGAAAAATAGCGAGTTTGAAAATTTTGTGAAAAATTTCCAAATTGCTGCTGAACTTTGAAGCCCTCTGGTGTCTTCCAAAAGTAAAAACTCATAAATTTTATGATGCAAACATAAAGTAGACATATTGTATATGTGAACCCAAAAATGTTTTATTTTGAATATCCATTTTCCTTACAAGCATTTTTTTCATCAAATTTGGGGATTTTTCACCAAGAAAGGATGTAAGTTACCATAAAATTTTACCACTAAGTTAAAGTAGAATATGTCACGAAAAAACAATCTCAGAATCAGAATGATAACTAAAAGCATTCCAGAGTTATTAATGTTTAAAGTGACAGTGGTCAGAATTGCAAAAAACGCTCTGGTCCTTAAGGTGTAAAATGGCCTGGTCCTTAAGGGGTTAAAGTAACAATCAATTTCCTAGATTAAGCAAAAATGTTCCTAGATTAGAGAAGAGCGGATCGAAGCTCTTCTGAGTGTTGCTGTGTAAGAGGGGGCGTGAAAGAGGAGTCACAAAAACTGTGATTATCTGTTGTGCGGAGTGAATCTGTGGAGTGGGTGCGACTGCCTATAGTCCACATTCATATTTTGTGTAAGTCTTTCTCTCTTGCACATAGTGGGATAACTGTTAAGAGTTTAAACACCCTTTTTCATTTTTTTTTTTTTCTGTTCCACCTCTAGGGGGAGGAGAAGTAGATTGGGCACAGGTGTATAAATCTTAGCTTGGGACTCTTATTGAGAGCTTGCTCTTCTGAGTGTTGCTGTGTAAGAGGGGGCGTGAAAGAGGAGTTACAAAAACTGTGATTATCTGTTGTGCGGAGTGAATCTGTGGAGTGGGTGCGACTGCCTATAGTCCACATTCATATTTTGGGTAAGTCTTTCTCTCTTGCACATAGTGGGATAACTGTTAAGAGTTTAAACACCCTTTTTCATTTATTAATTTTTTTCTGTTCCACCTCTAGGGGGAGGAGGAGTAGATTGGGCACAGGTGTATAAATCTTAGCTTGGGACTCTTATTGAGAGCTTGCTCTTCTGAGTGTTGCTGTGTAAGAGGGGGCGTGAAAGAGGAGTTACAAAAACTGTGATTATCTGTTGTGCGGAGTGAAACTGTGGAGTGGGTGCGACTGCCTATAGTCCACATTCATTTTTTGGAAGAGGAGTTACAAAAACAGGAGTTTGAAAGCAGGAGGTTGAGATCGCTGTGAGTGTTAATTTCTGAACCCACAAGGTCTACAAAAAATTTGAAGTGTAATTTTGACTGTCTGTTTTTGCCTATACATTTGTGAAATCCCCATAACTAGATGGCCTCCATGTTGGAAAATGCAGTCCAATGTACATCCTGTTCAATGTATGCAATCCTTGAACAACAGTTTGAGGGTGCATATTGTTGTGCGAGATGTGTGCTAGTTGTCCGTTTGGAAGCCCAGATCCTGCGTCTAGAGGGGCGACTGGCAACAATGAGAAGCATTAACAACAGAGAGGAGTCTCCTGCTCACTGAGCAGGCACTCTCGGGAGTAGAGGTGGGGGAGGACAGTGGGACGGAGTTGCAGGACAGTCAGGCAGTTAGCTGGGTTACAGTTAGAAAGCGGGATAGGGGAAAAAGTGTTAGGGAGGCTAGTCCTGAACTGGCACACCCCAACAAGTTTGCCCGCTTGGCAGATGAGGGGGATGCCATTTCAGAGCTAGCAGAACTGCAGCAGGATACTGCCTCTGACCGCCAGGGGGGTGTCTGCTCCAGTAAGGAGGGAGGGAGGAGTACAGGGCAGGCCAGACAGGTACTAGTGTGGGGGACTCAATTATTAGGGGGACATACAGGGCGATCTGTCACAAAGACCGGGATCGCCGAACAGTGTGTTGTCTGCCTGGCGCACGAGTTCGGCACATCGCGGATTGGGTTGACAGGTTGCTGGGCGGGGCTGGAGAGGACCCAGCAGTCATGGTACATATTGGCACCAATGACAAAGTAAGAGGTAGGTGGAGTGTCCTTAAAAATGATTTCAGGGACTTAGGCCGCAAGCTTAAGGCAAGGACCTACAAGGTAGTATTTTCTGAAATACTACCAGTACCACGAGCCGCACCAGAGAGGCAGCGGGAGATCAGGGAGGTAAACAAGTGGCTCAGAAGCTGGTGTAGGAAAGAAGGGTTTGGGTTCATGGAGAACTGGGCTGACTTCGCTGTCGGTTACCGGCTCTACCGTAGGGACGGGCTACACCTCAATGGGGAGGGTGCAGCTGTGCTTGGGGAGAAGATGGCTAGAAGGGTGGAGGAGTGTTTAAACTAGGGACTTGGGGGGAGGGAACCTACAGCAAAGAGGGGGAAGATAGTGTAGATAGAGAGTTGGGAATTATAAATGTACCTGGGGGTGGAGCGGAGGGAGGGGTTAAAATAGTTAATAGGAATAGGCTTCATAGGAAAATAAAACTTATACCCTTGAATCCCATTAACCCCAATAACATAAAGGATGGAAATGTAAAGTGTATGTTCACAGGCGGGGAAGGCAAAAACATATAACTTTAAAAAGGCAAACTTCCCTGGGCTGAGGGCTGCACTACAGGACATAGACTGGGGGGAGGTGTTCTCAAATACTGATACAGAAGGTAAATGGGACATCTTTAAATCAACTCTAAATAACTATACAGCTAAATATATACCAAAGAGGAACAAATATAAACGATTAAAACTAAATCCTACATGGCTGACAAATGATGTTAAAAGAGCAATAAACAACAAAAAAATAGCCTTCAAAAAATTCAAATCTGATGGGTCAGCTATAACATTTAAACAGTACAAAGAGCTTAATAAAATCTGTAAAAATCTAATAAAAACAGCAAAAATTCAAAATGAGAGACAGGTGGCCAAAGAAAGCAAAACTAATCCTAAATATTTTTTTAGATATATAAATGCAAAAAAACAAAGGACAGAGCATGTAGGACCCCTTAATAATGATAATGGGGAGGTTGTCACAGGCGATAAAGAGAATGCGGAGATACTGAATGGGTTCTTTAGTTCTGTATATACTAGGGAAGAAGGAGGTGCTGACATTGGCCAGGTCAGTGCTGGTAACACATCATGCAATGTACTGAACTGGCTTAATGTAGAGATGGTACAAGGTAAGTTAAGTAATATAAATGTAAGCAAATCTTCAGGGCCAGATGGATTGCACCCAAGAGTTCTTAGAGAGGTAAGTTCAGTAATATCTGTACCACTGTTCATGATATTTAGAGATTCTATGGTGTCTGGTATTGTACCAAGGGACTGGCGCAAGGCGAATGTGGTACCAATCTTCAAGAAGGGCACTAGGTCTTCTCCAGGAAACTATAGACCGGTAAGTTTAACGTTCATTGTGGGTAAATTGTTTGAAGGACTTATAAGGGATTACATACAGGAATACATAGGGGATAATTGTATTATAAGTGATAGCCAGCATGGGTTTACTAAGGATAGAAGTTGTCAAACCAATCTAATTTGCTTTTATGAAGAGGTGAGTAGAAGCCTTGACAGAGGAAAGGCTGTGGATATAGTGTTTCTGGATTTTGCTAAAGCATTTGATACTGTCCCTCATAGACGTCTGACAGGTAAGTTAAGGTCTTTGGGTTTGGAAATTTTAGTTTGTAACTGGATTGAACACTGGTTCATGGATCGTACCCAGAGAGTGGTGGTCGATGATTCGTACTCTGATTGGTCCCCGGTTATTAGTGGTGTACCCCAAGGTTCAGTACTGGGCCCGATGTTGTTTAATTTATTTATCAATGATATAGAGGATGGTATTAACAGCTCTGTTTCTATCTTTGCAGATGACACCAAGCTTTGTAGCAGGGTACAGTCTATAGAGGATGTGCATAAGTTACAAGATAACTTGGATAGACTAAGTGTCTGGGCATCCACTTGGCAAATGAGGTTCAATGTGGATAAATGTAAAGTTATGCATCTGGGTCCTAATAACATGCATGCATTGTATGTCTTAGGGGGGGATTAAACTGGCAGAGTCACTGGTAGAGAAGGATCTGGGTGTACTTGTAGATCACAGACTACAGAATAGCATGCAATTTCAGGCTGCGGCTTCCAAAGCCGGCAGGATATTGTCATGTATAAAAAGAGACATGGACTCAAGGGACAGGGACATAATACTCCCCCTTTATAAAGCATTGGTACGGCCTCACCTGGAATATGCTGTTCAGTTTTGGTCGCCTGTTCATAAAAGGGACACTGTGGAGCTGGAAAGGGTGCAGAGACGCGCGACTAAACTAATATTGGGCATGGAAAATCTTAGCTACGAGGAGCGATTAAAGGAGTTACAATTGTTTAGTCTTGAGAAGAGACGTTTAAGGGGGGATATGATAAACGTATAGATAAAGTATATTAATGGCCCATACAAAAAATATGGAGAAAAACTGTTCCAGGTTAAACCCCCCCAAAGGACGAGGGGGCACTCCCTCCGTCTGGAGAAGAAAAAGTTTAGTCTCAAGGGGCGACAAGCCTTCTTTACCATGAGAACTGTGAACTTATGGAACAGTCTAACTCAGGAACTGGTCACAGCAGGAAAAATTAACAGCTTTAAAACAGGATTAGATACATTCCTGAAACAAAATAACATTAATGCTTATGAAGAAATATAAAATCCCATCCCTTCCCCAATATCGCGCCACACCCCTACCCTTCAATTCCCTGGTTGAACTTGATGGACATATGTCTTTTTTCGACCGTACTAACTATATGAAGCTGACGAACCAAAATTCGTTACGAATCTCATGAAACATTCGATTTGCAACGAATGCGAATATCGTCGCGATTCTATTGCACAAATAGCTTCATTAATTCCATTTTACAGCGTTCCCAGCTAAAGGAAACCAAAAATGGCGGATCCACATGTAAGTACATGGGGCAGGGGATTATGGGAGGGCGGGAAAGTACGGGGGGAAGGGAAGGGTAGGCGGGATGACCCTGAATCACATGCAATATGCAGCCTATCAGCATTCATTGACCCCTGTGATGTCACAGCCCTATATAATCGGCAGCCATCTATGCACTCAGAGAGAGAGGATGGACTGCGTGTGTGTGAATTGCTTATACCACAGCGTACCACTGGCAACTGCTAGTCACATCAGCATTGTGGATAGACAGAAGTGCAGTGCTTTGGTGTTCTCACTGAGAAGGATCTTATGATATATAAACCTCCTATTCACGTTATTAACCCCTTCATGACCCAGCCCATTTTCACCTTCATGACCTGGGCATTTTTAGAAAATCTGACCACTGTCACTTTAAACATTAATAACTTTGGAATGCTTTTACTTATCATTCTGATTCCGAGATTGTTTTTTCGTGACATATTCTACTTTATGTTATTGGTAAAATTTCACTGATATTTGTATCCTTTCTTGGTAAAAAATCTAAAAATTTCATGAAAATTTTGAAAATTTAGCATTTTTCTAACTTTGAAAGTCTCTGCTTGAAAGGAAAATAGATATTCCAAATAAATTACATATTGATTCACATATACAATATGTCTACTTTGTGTTTGCATAAAAAAATTGACAAGTTTTTACTTTTGGAAGACACCAGAGGGCTTCAAATTTCCGCAGCAATTTTCCAATTTTTCTCAAGATTTTCAAAATCGTAATTTTTCAGGGCCCAGTTCAGGTTGGAAGTGGATTTTAAGGGTCTTCATATTAGAAATACCCCATAAATTACCCCATTATAAAAACTGCACCCCCCAAAGTATTCAAAATGACATTCAGTAAGTGTTTTAACCCTTTAGGTGTTTCACAGGAATAGCAGCAAAGTGAAGGAGAAAATTCTAAATCTTAATTTTTTACACTCGCATTTTCTTGTAGACCCAATTTTTGGATTTTTACAAGGGGTAAAAGGAGAGAAATCACCCTAAAATTTGTAACCCAATTTCTCTCGAGTAAGGAAATACCTCATATGCGTATGTAAAGTGTTCGGCGTGCGCAGTAGAGGGCTCAGAAGGGAAGGAGCGACAATGGGATTTTGGAGAGTGAGTTTTTCTGAAAGGGTTTTTGGGGGGCATGTCCCATTTAGGAAGCCCCTATGGTGCCAGAACAGTGGACCCCCCCACATGTGACCCTATTTTGGAAACTATACCCCTCATGGAATTTAATAAGGGGTGCAGTGAGCATTTACACCCCACTGGCGTTTGACAGATATTTGAAACAGTGGACTGTGCAAATCAAAAATTTTATTTTTCATTTTCACAGACCACTGTTCCAAAAATCTGTCATACACCAGTGGGGTGTAAATGCTCACTGCACCCCTTATTAAATTCCGTGAGGGGTGTAGTTTCCAAAATGGGGTCACATATGGATATTTATTGTTTTGCGTTTGTCAGAACTGCTGTAACAATCAGCCACCCCTGTGCAAATCGCCTCAAATGTACATGGCGCACTCTCCCTTCTGGGCCTTGTTGTGCGCCCCCAGAGCACTTTGCGCCCACATATGGGGTATCTCCGTAGTCGGGAGAAATTGCGTTACAAATTTTGGGGGTCTTTTTTCCCTTTTACCTCTTGTGAAAATGAAAAGTATAGGGCAACACCAGCATGTCAGTGTAAAAAATTTATTTTTTTACACTAACATGCTGGTGTAGACCCCAACTTCACCTTTTCATAAGGGGTTAAAGAAAAAAAAAATAATAATTTGTAAGGCAATTTCTCCCGAGTACGGCGATACCCCATATGTGTCCCAAAACTGTTGCCCTGAAATACGACAGGGCTCCAAAGTGAGAGAGCGCCATGCGCATTTGAGGCCTGAATTAGGGATTTGCATAGGGGTATTCTATGCCAATGATTCCCAAACAGGGTGCCTCCAGCTGTTGCAAAACTCCCAGCATGCCTGGAGAGTCAATGGCTGTCCGGCAATACTGGGAGTTATTATTTTGCAACAGCTGGAGGCTCCGTTTTGGAAACAGTAGCGTACCAGACGTTTTTCATTTTTTGGTGGGAGGGGGGCTGTGTAGGGGTATGTGTATATGTAGTGTTTTTTACTTTTTATTTTAGGTTAGTGTAGTGTAGTGTTTTTAGGGTACAGTCACATGGGCAGAGGTTCACAGCAAGTTTGACGCTAGAAGTTTGAGCTGCAGCGCAAAATTTGCGCCATCTCAAACTTGCAGCACTCACTGTAAACCTCCGCCCATGTGAGTGTACCCTGTACATTCACATTAGGGGGGGGGGGGGGGGGGGCAAACATCCAGCTGTTGCAAACTCCGAGCATGCCCTTTGGCTGTCCGTGCATGCTGGGAGTTGTAGTTTTGCAACAGCTGGAGGAACGCTGGTTTGGAAACACTAAGTTAAGTAATAAACTTTCAAGTGTTTTGCAACCAAACTTAGTGTTTCCAAACCAGTGTGCCTCCAGCTGTTGCAAAACTACAACTCCCAGCATGCATGGTCTGCCAGTGCATGCTGGGAGTTATAGTTTTGCAACAATTGCAACAGCTGGAGGCACTGAGGTAGGAAACGGACAATGTTTCCCAACTAGTGTGCCTCCAGTTGTTGCAAAACTACAACTCCCAGCATGCCCAGACTGCCCAGGAATGCTGGAAGTTGTAGTTCGGCAATATCTGAAGGATCAGATGTTGCCGAACTACAACTTCCAGCATGCTTGGGCAGTCTGGGCATGCTGGGAGTTGTAGTTTTGCAACATCTGGAGGTCCACAGTTTGGAGACCACTGTATAATGGTCTCCAATCTGTGCTCTTCCAGATGTTAGAGAACTACAACTCCCAGCATGCCTGGACAGACTGAGCATGCTGAGATTTGTAGTTTTGCAACATCTGGAACAGCACAGATTGGAGACCATTATACAGTGGTCTCCAAACTGTGGACCTCCAGATGTTGCAAAACTACAACTCCCAGCATGCCCAGAAAGCCAAAGGCTGTCTGGGCATGCTGGGAGTTGCAGTTTTGAAACTCTCAGAGGCAGCAGTGAGATCGCTTTACGGCGATCTCACTGCTGCCAATGAAGATGCCGCACTGCTGCCGGAAACTCACCTCCGGGATGCAGCGCAGCCAGGACCGCATGGAGGACGCCGGGACCGCTCGGGACACCGCTCGGACGGGTAAGTGACGCAGGGGGACGGGTCAGGGATACTTAGCAGAGCGGTGTGTGTCCCGATCCCCGTGATCGGGACTCACACACCGCGCTGCTAAGTATTTTCATAGCGAAACGCTGCTATCAGCTAGTCAGATTTGACCAGCTGATAGCAGCGATCGCTGGGGTGGGGTGGGGGATGAAACCCCCCGTGGTCGCACGGTAAGATGGCTGGCTATCAGTGATAGCCACCATCTTACCGGGCACTGCGGGATGCCGCGAGTAGCGGCAGTAATGTTCATGACGTACCTGTATGTCATGGGTCGGGAACACCTTGCCACACATGACGTACAGGTATGCCATAGGTCGGGAAGGGGTTAAGCATTTCATCAGAGAGGGGCAGATAGCTTTTCGTTGCCTCATACGTATCAACAAGCTGCCTGAACTTTATGAACCATCTTATCACCTTATTTTTCAGCGCAATTCTGTGCTTTTTTTTGCTCCACAAATCATCTGCTGCTTAGAATTGTGTGTAGACTGTAAAAAAACAAACACCATTGCCCACCATTCTTAACACTCTGTGACAGAGGGCAATTTAGGTTTTTTTTTGTGGCGCTGCACTGTTGTGTCCTGCTGCTGTTCACAAATAAGTTTTTTCAGTGGACTGTAGTGCATTTGTCTGCCCTCATACGTGCATACCACATACCTACATCAAAGCAGTCTACTATTTTGTATTTGTAACAAGACTAGATACAGGGAAAGTCCTGGCAAAAGTAATCACCTGTTGGTGTTTTACAAAAATACAGATTTTTTTCTGTGTATTGCCCATTTTTCTACCCTCATCAGTGCATACTGCATACGTACATCCAAGTAGTGTACCATTTTGTACCTGTTAATCTGTCAAGGGCATACATACTGTGAAAATCCAAACAATAGTATTCACCGGCTGGTGTTTTACAAAAATACCGATTTTTTTCTGCGTATTGTTGCACATTTTTCGGCCCTCATCAGTGCATACCGCATAAGTACATCCAAGTAATGTACCATTTTGTACCTGTTAATCGGTCAAGGGCGTACATACTGTGAAAGTCCAAACAATAGTACTCACTGGCTGCTGTTTTACAAAAATACAGATTTTTTTTCTGGGTATTGTTGCACATTTTTCTGCCCTCATCAGTTCATACCACATACGTACATTCAAGTAGTGTACCATTTTGTACCTGTTAATCTGTCAAGGGCTACATACTGTGAAAGTCCAAACAATAGTACTCACCGGCTGGTGTTTTACAAAAATTACAGAGTTTTTAGGCTCATAGTGCATTTTTCTGCCCTCATCAGTGCATACCGCATACGTACATTCAAGTAGTGTACCATTTTGTACCTGTTAATCTGTCAAGGGCCTACATACTGTGAAAGTCCAAACAATAGTACTCACCGTCTGGTGTTTTACAAAAATACCGATTTTTTTCTGCGTATTGTTGCACATTTTTCTGCCCTCATCAGTGCATACCGCATACGTACATCTAATTAGGGTACCATTTTGTACCTGTTAATCTGTCAAGGGCCTACATACTGTGAAAGGACAGCCAAAAGTAATCACCTGCTGATGTTCTAGACAAATACTGTTTAAAGAGTAGTGAAGCGTATTGTAATACTCTCACATACGCACTAAGTATGACAGGCAGAGAAGTGAAAAGACGTGCACAGAGGAGTGACAGAGGCCTAAATACTTCAGGCAGAGTTGGCAGCAGACTAGGGGCAAGTGGCAGCAGGAGTCGCAGCGAGAGGCCTGAGCTCCCGTTATCAGCCAGCGGTCGTGTCTCGACCAGCAACCCATCTGCCGTCATCGATTGGTTAACACGCTCATCCACTTCCTCACAAGTGACATCTGACACCCCCAGTCCAGTCAACAGTCGGTGGGTTCCTTAGACACAACCCTCAGTTGGCATGGCCCGGGATCAGTCCCTGTCCTCCCATTGCCTTTGTCCAATGCTGTTCCCTCTCCTAGAGAAGTATCTTATGCTGTGGGTTCAGCTCCACTATTTACTGAGGACGATCTAATAGAGGACAGTCAGCAGCTACTGCCCAGCCAAGAAGGGGTGGAGACATGCTCCGCTAGGCGGCCAAGTAGTGATGCGGAGAGTGACGTGGGAGGCGGTGTTGCCAGGGTTCAGGGTCCTGAAGCCGACACTGTTGGGGAACCTGAGGAGGACATCAGTGACATGCAGACACCTGTTGATGATGATGATGAAGCCGATCGCAATTGGGAGACGGGTGCAGAAGGGGCTTCATCATCATCAGGAGAAGAGAGTTGCAGGTTGCCCTTGAAGCAGCAGCTGAGCCAGCAAGGTGGTGGCACGGTTGCAGGAGTGGAAATTCTGGAGCCAAACGTGCCCGGGGGTGACCACCTGCTTCACGGCAGCCTACCTTTCTGGGAGTTAGTGAAACAGGGGTTCCTGGAGACGGCGCAAGTAGCAGTCAATTAGTGCGGGCAGTAGGTGGGAAAATCAGCTACTCGGCGGTGTGGCAGTTTTTAATCAGGCATCCGGAGGAGGTTCACGTAGCCACATGCAAGATAAGTCATCAGAAGGTGAATCGTGGCCAGGGTCCCAATGTCGGCACCACGGCCCTCCGTCAACACATGCTTCGCCACCATAAAGCGGCCTGGAAGAATCATGGCTCCGATGTAGTGGTCCAGCCTGCTTCTGCCATCTTCTCCCTCCTTCATCCAGCCAAGGCTCCACCACCTCAGACAAAGGGAGCTGTGTGTCAAACCATCCTTCTGTCGCTCCAGATGCTCCTGCTTCTCCCACTTTTAGTCAGCCATTCCACCAACAATTCATCGGCAAAGCCATGTCCAAGAGACAACAGTATGCGCCCACTCATCCAACGGTGCAAAAGTTGAATGTGCTCCTGTCCAAGTTGTTGGTACTGCAGTCCCTCCCTTTTCAAGTGGTGGACTTTGCACCTTTTAGAGAATTGATGGCTTGAGCCGAGCCAAAGTGGAGAGTCCCAAGCAGGTCATTTCTTTGCGAATAAGGCAGTACCAGCCCTGCATAAGTTTGTACAAGAGAAGGTGGGCCAGTCCTTGAGCCTGTCGGTGTGTTCAAAAGTGCACGGCAGCGCCGACGTGTGGAGCTGTAACTACTGGCAAGGACAATACTTGTCTTTTACGGCCCACTGGGTAAATGTGGTTCCTGTACAGCCACAACAGCAACTTGGACAGGTCCCACTGCTTCTTCCTCCACGCTCTTGCTCTCAGGCAGTTGGTCTTGTGGCAGTGTGTGACTCCGCCTCCTCATCCTCCATCGTGCCCTCAGCCTCCACTGCACGTACAAATCTCGGTGGCCCTTCATCGTACCATGTGTGTAGGGCACGGCGGTGTCAAGCTGCTCTTCACATGGTTTGCCTTGGCGAACCAGGAGTACTCCCCTGTGTAACTTCAATGTGAACCAGTGGCAGTTCATACGTAACACCTGCCGTTTGCTGTAGCCCTTTGATGAAGCCACAATATTTGTAAGTCGCCTGGATTAC
This sequence comes from Hyla sarda, assembly GCF_029499605.1. Taxonomy (NCBI): domain Eukaryota; kingdom Metazoa; phylum Chordata; class Amphibia; order Anura; family Hylidae; genus Hyla; species Hyla sarda. Next base: position 125,982,315 of record NC_079193.1, read on the forward strand.
GGCATGAACGACATAATTCCACTCCTACATTTCCTACAACAAATGATCTCAAGGCTACATGAGGGCTGAACTGGAGGAGGAGGATGAGAGGCAGAGTGGAGCACAGTTTAGGTTGGATGAGATGGCCGGTGTTTCTAGTCATCAGACAGGAGAGGAGGAGCAAAGCAGCCAGAGGAGCTAGAGGGTTATGAGGAAGGCAAGACAGAGGACCCAGACACACCGTGGCAGTATGCAGTGGAGATGGAGGCAGTTAGTCCCTCCGAGTCACTGGCGCAAATGGCACGATGCTTGCGTAGTGACCCCCGAATTGTCAAAATTCATCAGCAGGATGACTTCTGGCTCTCCATCCTATTGGACCCTCGCTACCGTCCCAGAATGGGGGCCTTTTTTACACCCACTGAGAGGGAGGACAAACTGACCTACTACAGTCAGTTGGCCGATGACTATCGGCGACATGGTCCATCCACTCGCAGGTCTAACTCAGGGGGCTCTCTGCGCTCACCTTCCACTGCCATGGCTGCTTGGGAGGGGAGGGGTGGCAGGAGCAGTACCAGCTCCATCAGCAGCAGCCTGAGTCTACAGTCGCTGATGAGTAGCTTTCTTCCCCCGCATAGGGAAGCAACTCTTCAGCAGCAGGTAGACATGGAGCAGGACCTGAACCAGCAGGGTGTGGCATACCTTGACATGGCCATGCCAACAAACATTGAAGATCCGCTGGACTTCTGGGCAGCCAAACTTGATTTATGGCCGCAACTAGCAGAGTTTGCCCTGGAAAAGCTGTCCTGGCCGTCCAGTAGTGTGCCATCAGAGCGGGTGTTTAGTGCGGCAGGGGCCATAGTCACCCCAAAGCGAACTCGGCTGTCCACAAAAAATGTGAAGAGACTGACCTTTGAGAAGATGAATCAGGGATGGATCAGCCAGGATTTCCAGCCACCAATGCCAGATGCCTCAGAGTAGATTGACCATGCTGCTACACCAACACTTCACAATTATGGTTATGAAACCCTCTTGGGTACTGCGAATGACTGCTCCTGACACATCCTGTGTCTTTCATGAACTACTTGCCTCACGGATGCTTCAGGCCTTGGGCCTTAAATTTTTGGATGTTTAGCAGTAGCTAAATAAATGCTTAATGCAAATTTCAACATTGATCTTTAAATGAAAGGGGTTATGAAACCCTCTTGGGTACTGCGACTGCCTGCTCCTGACTCATCCTGTGTCTCTTTCAGGAACTACTTGCCTCACTGATGCTTCTGGCCTTGTGCCTTTAATTTTTTGAAGTTTAGCAGTAGCTAAATACAGGCTTAATGCAAATTTCAACATTAATCTTTAAATGTAAGGGGTTATGAAACTCTCTTGGGTACTGCGAATGCCTGCTCCTGACTCATCCTGTGTCTCTTTCAGGAACTACTTGCCTCACTGATGCTTCGGGCCTTGGGCCTTTAATTTTTGGATGTTTAGCAGTAGCTAAATACATGCTTAAGGCAAATTTCAACATTGATCTTGCAATGTAAGGGATTATAAAACCCTCTTGTGTACTGCTGATGCCTTCTTCTGACTATGTGTTTCAGGAACTACTTGGCTTATTGATGCTTCTGGGCTTGGGCCTTGAATTTGAATGTTTTGCTCTAGATTAAATACATGCTTCCCTTATGTCCTAACCAGTAGCACAGATGGGGTATTCCACCCCCCGCGAACTGGTAGGACAGATGGAAGTTTTATTGAACCTAATTAAACAATCAGTAAAGACACACCCACAACACCCTGTATAAGTAAGAGGGTCATCCTCTGCTCCATTGTGTTTTTTTCTGTCCTCCCGGACAGTGGGACAGATGGTGACCCCCTTACTCCTGTTATATAGGAGGGGGGGTTTTTTCTTACTTGCAAATTTGGGCATAGTTTGCGCCCATCTGCTTCTATTCCTCGGAGCCGCGACTCCAATCGCGGCCCCGGCCGGAAGTGCGTCAGCGGCGTCTGACGTCACTTCCTGTTTCTCTCTTCGCTCCCGGCTCGGTTTTTTGCGCCGTTTTTTGCTAATAATGCGGCGAAACCGAGCGAGGAGCCTCTTTCCATAACCCTCTAACTAATAGGGTTCCTTTTTTTCCTGTTTTTCTCCTGTTTTTTAAGACAGGATTTCTTTATCTCTGTAACTCCGCCTTGTGGGCGGAGTCTTGTTTTGGCGCCAGCCAGGAGGATATTTAAATTCCCCCAGAGCAAGCACTAGTGTCGGGGGACACTCACAGCTGCCCAAATCTTCAAATGTTCAACCTGACAGCCTGGAGGTTGACCAGTCCCTTCCACATCTAGAAGGGCTTTCTAGTGCGGTCTTGAATACCCTCTCGCATTCCAGAGCGGAGTCCACTAACAGAGCCTATAAAAGAATTTGGACAACTTTTCAGTCTTGGTGCTCCAAGAAACAACTACCTGGACAGAATCCAGCTGTTGCCACAATCCTCAACTTTCTCCAGGAGGGATTAGACAAGAATCTATCTCCTTCCACACTCAGAGTTCAGGTATCAGCCATCTCTGCCTTCCTCAATAAACCATTGTCTCAAGACCCACTAGTCAAAATATTCTTGAGGGGATCCTCAAGGTTAAAACCTACAATTATACAACCTGTCCCAGCATGGGACTTATCGATGGTGCTCAAGGGGTTAGCATCTCCCCCCTTTGAGCCCTTGGAGGAGGTGGACATGAAGTTTGTTACCATTAAAATAACTTTTTTACTGGCAATCACTTCAGCCAAAAGGATTGGGGAACTTCAAGCGCTCTCGGCACTTGAACCATATACGAATTTTTTGTCAGATCGAGTGTTACTCAGATTCATGCCATCCTTTATACCTAAAGTTCCATCATTCCAAAATATTAATCAAGTTATATCCCTGCCAGTATTTTCTCCTCCTCCATCCTCCAATGAAGATAGTGCTCTTCATTGCCTAGATATCTTGAGATGTCTCCAGATCTATATAAGAAGATCTTTGGAGTTTCGGAAGGATGAAAATCTGCTAATTCTTTTTTCAGGACCCAAGAGAGGTCTTAAAGCTTCAAAGCCCTCCATCAGTAGATGGGTAAAAGATGCCATTCGTATTGCCATGGTATCCCAAGGTAAGGAGCCTCCTGAGTTTGTAAAAGCTCATTCCACCAGGTCTGTATCTACCTCCTTTGCGGAAAGGAGTCTTGTTCCCTTGGAACATATATGCAAAGCTGCTTCCTGGAGTTCACTCTCCACATTTATCACCCACTACAGACTTGACAGTAGATTGGCCGATTTCTCCTCATTTGGACGGACAGTATTATCTGCCGTCAGGCATGAGAGCCCTCCCTCATAGGGTTTCTGCTTGCCATTTCCCCATCTGTGCTACTGGTTAGGACGTAAGGGAATCGTTAATTTCTAACGATAATTTGTTTTCCCTTAGTCCTAACAGTAGCACAACTTTCCCTCCCTAGTTAAGTTATTTTCTTCTATTATTTGCCTTTAGTTCTTCTTGTTACTACACAATGGAGCAGAGGATGACCCTCTTACTTATACAGGGTGTTGTGGGTGTGTCTTTACTGATTGTTTAATTAGGTTCAATAAAACTTCCATCTGTCCTACCAGTTCGCGGGGGGTGGAATACCCCATCTGTGCTACTGTTAGGACTAAGGGAAAACAAATTATCGTTAGAAATTAACAATTAATTGAGATTTTAACATTGATCTTTCAATCTTAGGTGTAATGAAATCTTCTTGTGTACTGCTGGTGCCTTTTCCTGACTTTGTCTTTCAGGAACTACTTGGATTACTGATGCTTCTGGGCTTGGGCCTTACATTTTTGGATTTTTGGAATAGATACATACATGCTTAATTTCAATTTCAAAATTTATGGAGCAATGTATGGGGTTTTTAAACCCTCTTGTGTTCAGTTTTTTTTCAAATTTTCTGATAATTTTCTCAGAAGTAAACTTGAATTTTCCAGAGTACTAACCATTACACCATGGAACGCTTGTTTTTTGTAATTTTTAATTAATATTTTCCCAAAATAACACGGTGAGGGATTAACTCTGCTTCTTTATGTCAGAACACACTATTTTAGAGAAGAATGTCTTTTTGTGGACCACCGTCATGCATTATAGAGTCTGCTGGACTCTTGGATATGCACTTGTTCTAACACAAAGGTATTTCGTCAGACAACATACCTAAAACAACTTTAATATTTTCTGACTGAGAGAACTATTGAATTCTTCTAGTATACCTTTTAATAAACACTGAAGTTAGCCTTTTTTTATTCAGTCTATTCTTTATTGTGGGAATCTCAATTTTGTGCAAGCCTTTATTTGATGGAACTGGGCTACAGTTGACTGCTGTATCATGTGACTCAACACTGTTATCCACTTTTATGAGAGAGTCTAAAGGTTGTCATTTTTACTTTCTATTAAAATTGGAGTGTCTGTCTGAATTTCTGAGATAGAACCTGCTATCTGGTGATCTTGAGTAAAATAATTAAAATCCTCGAAGGATTTGCCTTTTGCTTCTTTGGATGGACCTATATCCTATGTGTGTGAGCCATAGTGGCTTCCCATTGCTTCAGCCACCTCAATGATGTGGCATTCAGACACCATATAGCCTAGAATCTGCTATCAGGTGATCTTGAGTTAAATAATAAAAATCCTCAAATTAATTGATATTTCAATCTTATTGCTTATTAAATCCCCCGGTGTACTGCAGATGCCTTTTCCTGACTGTTTTTTCCCGGAACTAATTTACTCAATGCTGCTTCTTGCCTTGGCCCTCAAATTAAGTTTATCTTGAGTTACATAATTAAAATCCTCAAATTAATTACTTGTTGCTTCTTTGGATGTATCAATTTCCTATGTGTGTGTGCCATAATGGCTTCCCATTGCTTCAGCCACCTCAAGGATGTGGCATTCAGACACCGTATAGTCTAGAATCTGCTATCAGGTGATCTTGAGTTAAATAATAAAAATCCTCAAATTAATTGATATTTCAATCTTATTGCTTATTAAATCCCCCAGTGTACTGCAGATGCCTTTTCCTGACTGTTTTTGCCGGAACTAATTTACTCAATGCTGCTTCTGGCCTTGGCCCTCAAATTTTGTGATATTTAGCACTAGCTTAATTGAAATTTCAACATTGATCTTGCAATGTAAAGGGGTTATGAAACCCTCGGGTGTACTGCTGATGCCTACGCCTTTATCTTTCAGGAATTACTTGGCTTACTGATGCTTCTGGGCTTGGGCCTTACATTTTTGGATGGTAGCACTCCATAACATGCATCTTCAACAGAGATTTCAAAGTTCACATTTTAATTTTAGGGGTTGTGAACCCCTCTTGTTTACTCATGCAGGTTCCTGATCCACTCTGTCAGCCCATTGGTCCTGTGACAGTGTGCGACTCCGCCTCCACATCCTCCACTGTGTCCTAAGCCTCCACTGCCCGGACAATTCTTAGTGGCCCTTCAGCATACAATGTGTGAAGAGCATGGCGGTGTGACGCTGTTCTTAACATGGTTTGCCTTGGCAAAAAGTCTTGGAAACAATGGCCGGTCAGGGCAATGGAGACATTGCGCCTACATCTCATGGCCACATGAGCCCTGTGGGGGCTTGTTGGATTTGGTCCTTGGTACCCACACGCTGGGGTCCGGGACAGTCAAACTTTAATTTAAATTTCAAATAAAAAAAACAGATATTTCAATGTTCTCCTCATGCATCAGTCAACTCCAGGCTGTGTCATTCAGGCAATATATGGTTTACTGATGCCGCTGCTGGGCCTGGGTCTGGGAAATTCAAATTTTATCACAGGTAGCACCCGCTATCCAAAATCTTCTTCAAAACTTGTTGCGTTTTATTTTAGGGATTGTGAAGACCTGGTGTGTGCTAGTGTTGAGCGGCATAGGCCATATTCGAATTTGCGATATTTCGCAAATATATGGACATATATTCGCTAAATTTGCATATTCGTAATATTCATTTTTTTCGCATATGCGTAAATGTAAAAATGTATGAGCTTTATAGCAAGTATACCAGTGTAACTTGAAGCAGCAGAAGGGAGGGATCAATATTCGCGAATATTCGCATATGCGAATTTTCGCAAATGAGAATATTCGCCCGGCGGTCTCACACTGTAGTATTAGAGCCTTCTTTAGACCACACAAGCTGGAAGCAGAGAGGGATGATCACTTTGATGTGCACTGTGAAAAAAAAGCGAATATTCGTAATTTTCGAATATATAGTGCTATATTCGCGAATATGCGATATTCGCGAATAAAATTTGAATTGCGAATATTCGTGAGCAACACTAGTGTGTACTCATGCATCAGCAAACTCCAGGCTGTGTCATTCAGGCAATATATGGTTTACTGATGCCGCTGCTGGGCCTGGGTCTGGGAAATTCAAATGTTATCATAGGTAGCACCCGCTATCCAAAATCTTCTTCAAAAATTGTTGTGTTTTTTGGGGCGGATTGTGAAGCCCTGGTGTGTACTCGTGCATCAGTCAACTTCAGGCTGTGTCGTTCAAGAAATATGTGGTTTACTGATGCCGCTGCTGGGCCTGGGAAATTCTAATTTTATCATAGGTAGCACCCGCTATCCAAAATCTTCTTAAAAAATTGTTGTGTTTTTTGGGGGGGATTGTGAAGCCCTGGTGTGTACTTGTGCATCAGCCAACTCCAGGCTGTGTCATTCAGGCAATATATGGTTTACTGATGCCGCTGCTGTGCCTGGGTTCGGGAAATTCAAATTTTATCATAGGTAGCACCCACTATCCAAAATCTTCTTAAAAAATTGTTGTGTTTTTTGAGGCGGATTGTGAAGCCCTGGTGTGTACTCGTGCATCAGCCAACTCCAAGCTGTGTCGTTCAAGAAATATGTGGTTTACTGATGCCGCTGCTGGGCCTGGGAAATTCTAACTTTATCATAGGTAGCACCCGCTATCCAAAATCTTCTTAAAAAATTGTTGTGTTTTTTTGGGGGGGATTGTGAAGCCCTGGTGTGTACTCATGCATCAGCCAACTCCAGGCTGTGTCATTCAGGCAATATATGGTTTACTGATGCCGCTGCTGGGCCTGGGTCTGGGAAATTCTAATTTTATCACAGGTAGCACTTGCTATCCAAAATCTTCTTCAAAAATTTCAAAAATTGGTGTTTTTTTTGGGGGGGGGATTGTGAAGCTCTGGTGTGCATCAGCCAACTCCAGGCTGTGTCATTTAGGCAATATATGGTTTACTGATGCCGCTGCTGGGCCTGGGTGTGGGAAATTCAAATTTTACCATAGGTAGCATCCACTAACCAAAATCTTCAAAAATTTCTAAAATTGTTGTGTTTTACTTCAGGGATTGTGAAGACCTGGTGTATCCTCGTCCATCAGCCAACTCCAGGCTGTGTCATTCAGGCAATATATGGTTTACTGATGCCGCTGCTGGGCCTGGGTCTTGGAAATTCAAATGTTATCATAGGTAGCACCCGCTATCCAAAATCCTCTTAAAAAATTTCAAATTTTTTTTTTTTTGGGGGGGGATTGTGAAGCCCTAGTGTGTACTCGTGCATCAGCCAACTCCAGGCTGTGTCATTCAGGAAATATGTGGTTTACTGATGCCGCTGCTGGGCCTGGGTCTGGGAAATTCAAATTTTATCATAGGTAGCACCCGCTATCCAAAATCTTAGGTTTAAATTTCTAAATTCATCTTTTAATCTTAGGGATTGTGAAGGCCTAGTGCCTACTCATGCTGCCAACACCTCCACGGTGTGTCATTCAGCTACTATATGGTCTCCTCATGCTGCCAAAACCTCCACGCTGTGCCATTCAGCCACTATATGGTCTCCTCATGCTGCCAACACCTCCACGCTGTGTCATTCAGCCACTATATGGTTTCCTCATACTGCCAACACCTCCAAGCTGCGTCATTCAGCCACTATATGGTGTCCTCATGCTGCCAACACCTCCACGCTTTGACATTCAGCCACTATATGGTCTCATCATGCTGCCAACACCTCCATGCTGTGTCATTCAGCCACTATATGGTCTCATCATGCTGCCAACACCTCCACGCTGTGCCATTCAGCCACTATATGGTCTCCTCATGCTGCCAACACCTCCACGCTGTGTCATTCAGCCACTATATGGTCTCCTCATGCTGCCAACACCTCCACGCTGTGTCATTCAGCCACTATATGGTCTCATCATGCTGCCAACACCTCCACGCTGTGCCATTCAGCCACTATATGGTGTCCTCATGCTGCCAACTCCTCCATGCTTTGTCTTTCAGCCACTATATGGTGTCCTCATGCTTCAGCCTCATCCAAGCTGTGTCATCCCGCCACTATATGGTGTCCTCATGCTGCCAACACCTCCACGCTTTGTCATTCAGCCACTATATGGTCTCCTCATGCTGCCAACACCTCCACGCTGTGTCATTCAGCCACTATATGGGCTCATCATGCTGCCAACACCTCCACACTGTGCCATTCAGCCACTATATGGTGTCCTCATGCTGCCAACTCCTCCATGCTTTGTCTTTCAGCCACTATATGGTGTCCTCATGCTTCAGCCTCATCCAAGCTGTGTCATCCAGCCACTATATGGTGTCCTCATGCTGCCAACACCTCCACGCTGTGCCATTATGCCACTATATGGTCTCCTCATGCTGCCAACACCTCCACACTGTGTCATTCAGCCACTATATCAGGTCTCCTCACACTGATGCCACCACCAGGCTCTGTCATTGTGCTGCTCTGTGGCAGTGATTCTAAAAGTGATGCCGGAAATCTGCATGTTATTCTGAATAACAGTATTATTTCACTACCCTAGCAGACTCCATATGCGTTTTAGAACACAGCAAAGTGTTTTATAGCCCTATTGAGGCTGTATGTAGGCTAGAAATAGCATTTTTTTTTATATAAATTTGCCACGAAAAAATTTGGATCGAAGCAAACTTTTTCGGAAAATTCGGCGAATTGGCCAAATCAAATTTTTATAAGTTCGCTCATCTCTATCCTAGATCTGTTTTATGTTAAAAATATCAGTGTGATAACAGTGTTTCCTGTCTAGTTCCGCTGTGTGGAAAGTGTTATGGTAACAGTTTTGGGGTGCCAGGGAAACAACCACATCAGACTGCATTTTTTTTCCCCTGTGAACTCTAATAGCATTTGCCTGCTTGGTAACGTGTGTGGCAGGCTCGCTCACAGTGTATATTGTGCCCACTTGCCCAGTGGCACCACTCATATCTGCTGTCACAATAGCTTGCAATATAGCAGTAATATAGTAGTCAGTTTCTTTCACACATGTGTTTTGCAACAGCTGGAGGCACCCTGGTTGGGAACCACTGGTTTAAAGGGGTACTCCGGTGGAAAACTTGTTTTCTTTCAATCAACTACAGTATTCAGTGTCCACTAAAGTCCTGAAGGACTAATCTTACTCTGCTGTAAGGACAGCACCCAAAAATGCCCTTTTTAGGGCTCAAACATCAGTCTGCATTTTTTCCCCACTGTGTAATCTAAAAGCATTTGCCTGCCTGGCAGCATGTGTGGCACGCTCGCTCACAGCGTATAATGTGCCCACTTGCCCAGTGTCACCACTGATATCTGGTGTCACAATAGCTTGCATTAAAAAAACAAAACACTTTTTTTTACTATGAAATAATATCAGTCACTTTCCATCACACAAGTGCGTTTCAGGGCCTGCAAGGGCACAGTGTTACACCAGTGCTACTCATATCTGGTGTAACAGTAGTGAACAATTAACAAAAAAAAAAACTTCTTTGACTGTGAAATAATATCAGTCAGTTTACTTCACACTTGGGAGTTTTTTGGCCTGCCAGGGCTCAGTGTCACACAAATGCAAGTCATATTTGGTGTAACAGTAATGTACATTTAACAAAAAAAAAACTTTTCTGGCTGTGAAATAATATCAGTCAGTTTACTTCACACTTGGGAGTTTTTTGGCCTGCCAGGACTCAGTGTCACACCAGTGCAAGTCATATTTGGTATAACAGTAGTGTACATTTAACAAAAAAATCATTTTTTGACTGTGAAATAATATCAGTCAGTTTACTTCACACTTGGGAGTTTTTGGGCCTGCCAGGGCTCAGTGTCACACTAGTGCAATTCATATCTGGTGTAACAGTAGTGTACATTTAAAAAATATATACAATTTTGACTGTAATAGATTGAATAGCAGTTAGTTGTCTGCAAGCATGTGTGTCAGGCCTACAGCGTCTACTCTGCCAACTTCTGCCAGTGCACAGTGCCAGTTGTCACAGTAGCTTGCATGCATAGTACCACTAATTGAAAAACAATGACAGGCAGAGGCAGGCCACCCCACAGGGGCCATCATTGTCTTGGTGCTGTGATTCCCTTTGGCCCTAGAATAATGGCCAGTGTTCAGAGGCCACATACCCTGAACTCGCAAAGTTCTGAGTACATAGTTGACTGGCTAACACAGGACACCCAATCTTCTACAGCTTCCGCTCGGAACCCTGATGCACCATCTTCTTCCTCTAGCTTAGCTTCGTGCTTCTCTCAAGTTACTACTCACCCACCTGCCGCCACCACCAACACTAGCACCACAGCCGATTTACTTGATTCGTCAGAGGAGTTATTTACACATCAGTTTGAAGACATGAGTGATGCGCAACCATTATTGCCAAATGATGTAGATAAGAGATATGTCTCTGTCAGGCAGCGTTACACACATGGACGTACGGTGTGATGATGATGATGATGTTGTACCCGCTGATGTTGTACCCGCTGCTGTCAGATACAAGTGAAGTGGTTGATGATGACGATGCGTCCGTGGATGTCACGTGGGTGCCCGCTAGAAGAGAAGAAGAACAGGGGGAAAGTTCAGATGGGGAGACAGAGAGGAGGAAGAGTCTAGTTGGAAGCAGCGGGAGGTCGTTGCAAGGAGCTAGTGGCACAGTCAGACAGCATGCATCGGCACCCGGGGTAAGACAGACAGAACGCCAATCAATGGATGCTGTTGCCACCACCAGAATGCCATCATTGCTGAGCTCAGCAGTTGGCCCTGTGGTCGCCGGTAATCAGACCCGGAGAGAACACGCTCCGGGGACTGATTATAAATGGGATGCCGCATGCAAGATCACGGGGGTCCCCAGCGGCGGGACTCCCGCGATCAGGCATCTTATCCCCTATCCTTTAGATAGGGGATAAGATGTCTAAGCACCGGAGAACCCCTTTAATATCCACAGTGAGTCCGAACTAACTGGTCTGATCCGGGATCGGTCAAAATCTCTAATTAGTATGGGCGGGGAGCAACGTATCCGGGTATGGAAGCTCCAGTAAGGAAAGAAGAGGAAAGGAGGAAAAGCAGAAAAGGAAAGTGGAGGTAATAGGGAGGTGAAGAGGGGGATAGGGGGGAAGGGAAGAGAAACAGGCAAGTCGAACATCCACCAGCGATCCCCGTCACTCCATTCCCGAACACAACCAACTGTATGCAGTCGATGGCTGTCTGAGTGCTATTAACTATGGGTGGTGTGCATTAAAAGGAAGTCGGAGGATGCTACAAACTGTAACCAAGGGCTCCATGTACGATGAAACTTATCGATTTCGTGCTTGGAGTCTGCTGAGAGTTCTTCCATCCTGCAGATGTGTGACACTTCCCGAAGCCAGGAGGGTTGGGGGTGAGGGTGACTTCCAGAGGCGCTAAATTACCATCCTTGCCGCTATTAAGAGGAAGTGCTGGAGTTTGGACAAATGTTTAGGTAGTGAGGGGGGGGGGAGGATGGAGAGGAGAATTAACTCTGGTGTCTTGGGGATGTTTCTGGCCACAAGATGCGACATAATATCCAGCACCTGTGTCCAGAACTCATCGAGGATCGGGCAAGAAAACCATATGTGTGTCATGGTACCAGTACCACATCTCCAGCAGGAGTCTGAGACTGTCAGATATAACCATGAAAGCAGGGCAGGGACTCTGTTCCATCTGGTGAGAATCTTGTAATTTGTTTCTTGTGCTTTGCAAGACATTGTCATCCGATGACACAGAGTGAGAGCTGTTCTCCAGTCTTCATCAGGAATGGAGCGGCCTAGTTCCAACTCCCAAGAGGAGCGGAAAGGTAGTGGATGTGAGGAGGAATAGTCCAGTAAAAGGGAGTATAGGGTGCTTTTTGTACGTGAAGGTGGAGAGGAGGAAATACAGACACTTTCAAATTGGGTGGGGGGGGGGTGCATCAAAGCCTTCTGTTTATAAGTGTGGTAAAAGTGATGAAGTTGTGAGTATTGAAAGGAGTGAGTTGGGGTAAGGGGGTTCCCATCTAGTAAGTCTGTTAAGGGCTTCAACCCAGAGGCGGTCAGTACTGTACGGAATGTAGTGCCTTCAGATCAGGAGTACCTGAGGAAAGAGGTGACGTGTAGGGCAGGGGGAAAGGCAGGGTTACCAAAGAGGGGGGTGAGAGGACCTGTAGTGGAAGTAAGTGTGTATCGCCTGAGGTATGTGTAACGAGTGTGGGCTATTGACCCGACAATCGGTGGGAGAACACCAACGTTTTTTGCGGTAGGGGAGCGGAGAGGGGTCCACAATATCGATCTCGGGTCTAAGTCAGCCATGACACTATCCAGGAGTACCCACTGCTTGTCCTTAATGTGATGGAAACAGTCTAGGACCCTGGATAAAACAGCTGCGAGATAGTAGTTGAGGGGGTCATGGAACGCTAGACCACCGTCACTTTTCCTCCTCATTAAAACGTGCTTGGCCAGGCGAGGTTTCTTATTGGCCAAGACGAAGTCAGACTGGAGCGTCGAGAGTTCTCGGAATAAGGAGCGTGGCAGATGTAATGGGACACCCGCAAAAAGGTAGAGGAGGCGTGGGAGGACATTCATCTTAAAGATGGTAATCCTTCCCAGCCGCGAGAAATATTTCCGCTCCCATCTGGCCAAGTCCGTTTTTAGCACGTTAAACAAAGGTGGAAAGTTGACTCTATAGGATAAGGCCGGGTCTGTTGGGACCTGGATCCCTAAGTATTTCAAGGACCGTTTCTGCCATTTAAAAGGATAAGAAGTTTGCAGAGTCTGGACTAGCTGATCCGGAAGGGTTATGTTGAGGGCTTCGCTTTTAGAGGAATTAATTTTATAATTACTGTATCTAGCATATCGTCGTTGTGGAGAGGAGGGAGGGGAAGGAGATAATTGGGGAGGAGATGTAAAGGAGGAGGTTATCCGCATACGCCGAGCATTTATGTTGGCACGAGGGGAGTGAGAGCCACTTGATGTCGGGGTTCTGGCGGATGTCTACTAATAGATGCTCCATGCAAAGTATGTAGAGCAATGGGGAAAGGGGACACCCCCCTGTCTCTTGCCGTTGCCAATACTAAATGGGGGACAGAGTTGACCGTTAATTCGGATTTGGGCCTGGGGGTGGGAATAGAGAGCCAGGATGCGAGATCTCATCCTGGACCCCAAACCGATTTGGGCGAGGGTGGCCGCTAGGAATCCCCAGTCCACCTGGTCGAATGCCTTCTCTGCGTCTATGGACAACAAGAAAAGGGGCAGTTTGCGTTGTCGTGCACAGTGTACGACAGAAAAGGTTCGCAGAGTGTTGACTTTAGCCTCTCGGCCCCTTATGAAACCGACCTGGTCCGGGTGGACTAGGGAACCCATGTGCGACACCAGCCTGTTCGCAATTAACTTAGCAAACAGTTTGGCGTCATTATTAATTAGGGAGAAGGGGCGGTAGCTGGAGCATAACAATGGATCCTTTCCTTCCTTAGGAATAACCGTAATGTAAGCTGTCAAAAAAGCAGGAGGAGGGGGAGAGTCAGAGGAGATGGAGTTGAATGCAGAGAGTAGAATTGTGGATATGTCTTGGCGTAGGGTTTTGTAGAACCCAGCCGAGTAACCATCTGGTCCCGGGCTCCTACCCGCGGGCATGGAAGCAACAGCCAGTTCGAATTCCTCCAAGGTGAACGGAGCTTCTAAGTGGTGAACGGTTTCTCCAGAGAGAGTGGGAAGTGCTGTATTAGCAAGATATTGCTCCAATGACGGCGGGGCAGGGCCCCTAGGGGAGTGTGACTGAGAGTGAGGAAGGTTGTAGAGATTTGAGTAGTATTGGCAGAATACTGATAGGATATCTGGTATTAGGTGTGAGATCTGAGGACCTAATCTGAGGAATAAAGAGAGGGGAGGACCTAATCTGAGGAATAAAGAGAGTGGATTTTTTGTTCCTGAGTGCGTTTGCTAATAGACGCCCTGACTTGTTGCTCCACTCATAGAACAGACATCCCGTCACTTGCTTATAGTGGCGGTGGCTTTTGTTCAGTAGTTCCAGCAGATCATGTTGCACCCTAAGCAGCTCTCGATATGTTGTCTCCAGTTGTGTATCTTTGTGCAGTAGTTCCAGTGTTTTAAGATCTAGGAGAAAAGAATGCATTTTAGCTGAAGCCGCCCTCTTCAGCCGAGCCCCATGTTTCATGAAAACTCCCCTGAGTACACATTTGAGAGTCTTCCATTTGATCATCGGGGTTGAGGGATCAGAAGCATGGTCATGCGTGAAATTGCGGATGGAGTCCTTCAGATCTTGGAGGCAAAGCGAGTCCAAGAGGAGTAATTCGTTTAGTTTCCAGGAGGAGTGGGGCTTGGCAAAAGAGGGGAGCGAAAAGGTGCAGAACACCGGCGAATGATCCGAGAGGGTCAGTACGCCAATGCTGGTCGAGGAGATCGAGGGCAGTAGGTGATGTGGACAAAAAATACAATCAAGGCGGCTATATGTTTGGTGGGGGTTAGAATAGAGCATGTAGTCTTTTTCTTGTGGGTGAAGGGTTCTCCAGACGTCACTGAGCTTGAGATCGTGCAGTTTAGTTCTAAGCGCTCGGAGTTTCTGATGAGATAAATAGGATCGGCCAGTGGAAGAGTCAATAGAGGGGAAGAGTGGGAGGTTAAAATCTCCACATAGGAATACTGGGCCCTCCGCAAAAGCGGATAGGTTGTCTAGAGTTTTTAAGAGAAAGGGGATCTGTCTGTGATTAGGGGCATATAGTGAGGCCACAGTAATTTTTTGGCCTTAGAGTTCGCAGTTTGCGAAGATATACCTAGCATTAGTGTCTATGGCGGAGGAGAGTAGTTTAATAGGCAGGGAGCGGTGGAATGCAAGAGGAGACACCCCTTTCGTTCTGGCTTCGGGGTTAACACTAAGTATCCATTGTGTGTAATATCTATTATTTAGCTTAGGAAGGTGTCCTGCTTTAAAGTGAGTTTCCTGGAGTGCCAGGATGTGCACTTTCTGCCTATGGAAAGTATACAAGGTCTGCGCCCGTTTTTCGGGAGTATTGAAGCCCTTTGTGTTCAATGAGGCTAATTTGATGTCAGCCGCCATCGTGCAAATGCAAGCAAAGCCACTTACCATGGAGCCGAGGGGTCAAGGTGATGATCAGTCCACGAGGCAAGGATGAGCAAGGAAGCCTGGAGAAAAAAGGAAGAAAAGCAAAAAGGTGAGGTTGAGAAGGAGAAAAAAAGAAAAATAAAGTAAGAAGCTGTCGCGTAGGCGCGACAGCATAGGGACTATAGGAAAAAGCCGTAAGGGCTAGGAGAAAAGCCGGAACCCGTCCGACCACTAACCTAATGGAGGTAACACAGTAGAAACGCAGACGGTCAGCCGGCACGTCATGAACACAAACCATCTACAAATAGTTGTATACAGGGATGGCCTAGGTCGGGTCAATGAACACTATGTGGTCTCTCCAGGAGGGGGAGACATAAGAATAGAACAGGCTATTCAATATCTGGGCGGGTACCAAACCCTGTGGAAAAATCGGGTGGGAGGCATGTAAATCAGGAAGGGAATGAAGACTGTTGTGGGAAGGGGGTCAGGGAGTTAAATGATGTAAGATAAAGTCCATAGGGGATGGGAACAGGGCTGTACAGGGGGGGGTACCTTAATAAGGTGTGAATGACATTTGAGGTGACACCTCTGTAGAACAGAAACAAAGAGAAGAGAAAAAAAAAGCAATTCTATGCGCATCTAGTACGTCAGAAGTATAGCAATAAGTCTTAATCGGGGAGAACAGAACAAGTTAGAGTATATACATATTCTCACGGGGAGTGCCCTGAGCACAGCGCCCCACTTGAGCCCTCCCTGTGGAACCGTCAATGTAAATTCAGGACAATAAGGCAATACTTAGCAACGTCTCAAGTCTTTCTCTTTTGGCGCTGTGGTAGAGGATCAGACGTCGGACCCCTCTCCAGTCCCCCAGAATAGTGGGGGGGGGGGGGAAGGAGGAAGTAGAGGTCGGTGGTGAATGCAGTCGGAAGAGGGGTTCCCAGTCCGGCAATGGTACATTTGGTAGTCAAAAGGTCGCTAGGAATCCAGGCAGATCTTCTGGTGGCGACGGAGGGCCGCTGCAGTAGTCCCATGTTTTGCCGTGAGGGAGAATGGGAAGCCCCATTGGTAGGCTATTTGGGCATTGAGTAGGACTTGTAGAAGAGGTCGCAGAGATGCCTTCAGCTTGAGTGTGCGGAGCGAGAGGTCTGCAAATAGATGAATCTCAGTCCCATTGTAAGTCAGAGTTTTGTGGGTGCGTACCTTACACATGATCTCGTCTTTTTGGACGAAGTGATGGATGCGGCATATCACGTCTCTCGGTTTTTTAGGATCTGGGTTTTTCACCTTTAGGGCCCTATGAGCTCTGTACAGTTCAATGGGGTGGTCAGGTGGTTTCTTAAGAATCTCATTAAGGATCCTCTGGAGAGTGGTCGACAGCTCCTGAGGGGGGACCGACTCAGGGAGTCCTTTGATACGGATATTGAGGGAGATTTATCAAAATCTGTGCAGAGTCAAAGTTGCCCAGTTGCCCATAGCAACCAATCAGCTTGCTTCTTACATTCCTAACAAGGCCTGTGAAAAATGAAAGAAGCAAGCTGATTGGTTGCTATGGGCAACTGGGCAACTTTGACTCTGCACAGGTTTTGATAAATCTCCCCCATTTTTTCTACGATTGCAGGTGTCCATGTCATCCATGTGTTCAATAGTAGCAATTTGTTGCAAAGTGAGTTTTGTGTGGTTTCTT